>NC_139691.1:30032503-30632503 GCF_964106915.1 Podarcis gaigeae
CTTTGATGCAGCACCCAGGATGTTCTTGTTCTGGGAAATCTTTTTAGCTTCTTCTTTATAGGCTTCCCATGTGTATCTGTAGACTCTTCTGTTTCAGGAGGCTTGCAACCAGATCTCACCACGCCACACCCCCTTTGCTCCTTTCAGGATAGCTTAGTTGCAGAGCACCTCCTTTGCCTGGCAGAATGGAGAGATAGGAGAGAAATCTGATTCTGTTCTCATTTCAGTATGAACTTACCTAGTTTGCTCTTTTTTTTTAAAAAAAAAATCAAATCCCAAACTGAAACATCCATCATTAGAAATTTGCACTTTTCTGAGTTTTGCACTCCAGTTCTTCCACCAAGCAATGTGTAGAACAATCCGTATACTCAGGTAAAATGTGCAACAAAAGGTACATTTTGAAGGAACTAGCATTTAAAATCCATTATACATTTGCAAAAGTGTGCATATTAGGTAAAACTGCACACAAAAATGCAGATCTTAGAACTAATTTACACTAAAATGCTGGTTTATTTTCATAACACACACACACACACACACACACACACACACTGATGTGGAATTTTAGAGAACTGAGCTAAATGCAGGAAAAATGAGGAACTGAGCATCTATTCAGCATATCCAGTTTAAAAAAGAAGCCAGTGACAGGGGATGGAAATGTATCTCCTTGCATCTCCAGGTGTTGCTGAACTACAACTCCCATCATTCCCAGCCAGTTTAGCCAATGGTAAGGGATGATGGGGGCCCAACATAGAAGAGCATTGCAGTAGACAACACTGGGCTAGAGAGACAAGTGGTCTGTCCTGGTATTAAGGCAGCTTACAATGTTCCTCCTCAGTGTAAGTTTGTTTGCTTTTTTTAATTTACTGCTGTATCTTTCATTGTGTTTTTTAAAACTGCTGTATTGTATATATTGCTTTTAAATTTATGGTGTTAGCTGCCCTGAGCATTTTGCTCTGGAGTGGAAAGGTAGGATAATAGATAATTGCCAACATAAATAAAATGCCTGTGTATATGGCTGCTGTTAAAAAGCATGGAAAACAGGGCTAGTGGAAGAGAGAAAGGAAAGTTGTCAATCCATGTCCACTAGTATTGCGTGTACCTCTGAGGGGTCCATGGCTTATAGAGCAAAGTGGTGGTGGTGGTAAGGTAAAAAAGGTAAAGGTACAGGACCCCTGACAGTTGCACAGCCCCCCCCCCCGCAACTAATTCAAGTTCTACATTTTGCAAACCTGCTCAGATAGCCACATAATGAGGCTTCCTCATTTCTCTCTGTTGAGACTTCATTCAGGTTAGAATTAACTAGTGTGAACTCATTCAGCTTTCCAAAATTTATGTCTTCTTGCAGTGCATTCTACTTATAGTAGAGACCCATCTTTGAATTCTCCTTGTCTCTTTGAATCCTAGTCCAGTGAGCAGTTCAAGCTTTGTTCAGCTTGTAAGTCTAATCCATGGGTAGGCAACCTAAGGCCCGGGGGCCGGGTCCAGCCCGATAGCCTTCTAAATCCAGCCCACGGACGGTCTAGGAATCATGGGATCCAAGTACCCCCCGAAAGCATGTTCTCCAATCTCAACCATCTCAGACCCTATGATCAGCAGCAAGGCCTTGTTGGTGGTGGTGTCACCAAGTGCTGCCCAGTTCACCCTGACCTGCGAAAAGGGTTTTAAAGTGGTGGTTCCCCATTTGTGGGATGCCCTCCCTTGTGAAGTGCATCTCTCCATCCCCCTTTCAGGAAGAATTTTAAACCAGTGTTGTTTCCCCAGGCATTCAATGATTGAACATTTCTGTTCCTAGCACCTTGAAAGTATTATCTGTGCAAGTATGTGATTGTGTTTGGTCAGTTTTGGATAAGTTGTTTCGTTATTATTTTGTTACTTTATTGTTGGTGTGTTTGCCGCTGCCCTGGGCATCTTTGGGAGGCAAGGTGGGATATAAATGCAATAAATGAATAAACAAGCAAACAAACTGAGATGAAATGTGACTTAAACAATGGATTTCACCAGTCAGAGGACAGAGGTGGGTGTGGATTCCATGATAAGGTGGCTGCAGATTCACCATACTGTATTAAAAAATAAGAGATGTTAGCATCATCATCAATTTATTAATTACCATTCACACAATTGCTTCAAGGTGATACACAATTAAAAGTGGCAAAACAACAACAGTTAAAACACACACACACACCCAAAAACAGCTGATACATTTAAAACAAAGCTAAAGAAATGCAAAATAGACACTCATAGCAAAGACTTGATCTCTGGTTGCGAAAACCTGTTGGGTGGGGGAAATTGCCTTCAGTTGTTTCGGGAAAGCGCAGACAGTGTGCACCTGCTGTATCCCAGCAAGAAAGCTATTCCAAAGAACAGAGGCAGCCACCCTAAAAGGCCTGCTCCAAATTTCTTCAAAGTGGGCTTCTGAGATCTTTGGAACCTGCCAGAGATAATTAATGTTCACATATAAGCCTATTCTAGGGCAGGAACTGCCAAGAGTTGGCAGCTAAATGTATTGCATATTCATTTTACACACACACACACACACAGAGAGAGAGAGAGAGAGAGAGAGAGAGAGAGAGAGACCTTCTCAAAGCTTCAGGCCTCCCATAGAGCAACAGAAGCATTGAAGAAGACAGTAGCAATGGGCAGGAACATGGTGGGTGGTCTGGCTCCTCAGAGGCACAAAGGGCAGCCTAGATTGCCCATCTTTGCATCATACCCCTGCCCACAATTTATTTATTTTTTAAAAAATGCATTGCACAAACACACACACACATGAGAGGACACATATCTGCATAACATCTGCATATACTAATTAATATGTATACACGCCAATGGGCAGTAGATAAATTTAATTGAACTGGACTGATTTGAATTAAAATGTACAGATGCCAAGTTAGAAATGGTTACCATAATTTAGACCTGAGCTTGACTTCCTGGACACCCACTGCTAGAAAGAGTAGATCAGGCTGGCCAAGGGTTTGACAGTAAAAGGCAACTTAATATGTTCTCATAACCAGTGTGTCATACATAAGACTCCTGGTTTGAGCCCCATGGCCACTCAATAGAGTATTCTTTCTTTTTTCCTTTTGATTCCCTGGGCATCTGAGAATCAACAAATAGGGCACATGCACCCCCCTTATATATGTCTTACAAACACCCTCTGATTTCCATATTGCAGATGCCCTGCAAAGCTTGTGAGATACAGTGGTACCTCAAGTTACAGACACTTCAGGTTACAGACGCTTCAGGTTACAGACTCCAACAACCCAGAAATAGTACCTCGGGTTAAGAACTTTGCTTCAGGATGAGAACAGAAATCGTGCAGCAGTGGCAGCAGGAGGCCCCATTAGCTAATGTGGTACCTCAGGTTAAGAGCAGTTTCAGGTTAAGAACGGACCTCCAGAATGAATTAAGTTCTTAACCCGAAGTACCACTGTACTTTGAGAATTTTTTTTTTTAAAAGGCTCCTTCTATACAACTTGTTTCTGAGATTCAAAATAGCTTTGTACTACTGTATGTGCCTTTGTATGCACAGAGCAAGCAAAATGACGGGGAGGTTTCAGCAGGTGCACTTGCAGGAGTGGTTGTGACTTGCACAGGAGGTAGGTACAGGGGACCCTGGGGTTAGAAGAAGAACAAAACTGATCCCTAAAAAGTGGAGAGGGCAAGAACCCCAAAACAGCAATGACGACTTGAGCATGTTCAGCTTCCAAGGGATGCTGATTAAGACCCCATCTGCACTGTACATTCAAAGCAGTGTTCTACTTTAAATAGTCATGGCTTTCCCCCAAAGAATCATGGGAACTGTAGTTTGTTATGGGTGGCAAGAGTTGTTAGGAGGAGACTGCTAGTCCCCTCACAGAACAATCCCTGGGGAAAGGTTGTTAGTTAAACCACGCTGGGTTTTTTGATTATGTAAGGGGAACAGGTGTATTGTAACCAGTGGCGTAGCGTGGGGGGGTGCAGGGGGGGCCGGCCGCACCGGGCGCAACATCTGGGGGTTAGGGTTAGGGGGCGCAAATCCACGGGTTAGGTGGCGCAAATTACTTGCCTTGCCCCGGGTGCTGACAACCCATGCTACGCCACTGATTGTAACAACTCACAACACCCTTAGCAAACTACAATTACTATGATTATTTGGGGGAAGCCATGACTGTAACAGTGATAAGATACAGTGGTACCTTGGTTCTCAAACTTAATCCATTCTAGGAGTCCGTTCAACTCCCGAAACCATTCGAAAACCAAGGCACGGCTTCCGATTGGTTGCAGGAGCTTCCTACACTCAAGCAGAAGCCGCACTGAAGAAGAAGAAGAGTTTGGATTTGATATCCCGCTTTATCACTACCCTAAGGAGTCTCAAAGCGGCTAACATTATCCTTTCCCTTCCTCCCCCACAACAAACACTCTGCAAGGTGAGTGAGGCTGAGAGACTTCAGAGAAGTGTGACTGGCCCAAGGTCTCCCAGCAGCTGCACGTGGAGGAGCGGAGACGCGAACCTGGTTCCCCAGATTACGAGTCCACCCTCTTAACCACTACACCACACTGGCTCTCTCTGTATGTTCGGCTTCTGAAAAATGTTCACAAACTGGAACAGTCACTTCCGGTTTGCAGCGTTCGGGAGCCGATTTGTTCAGGAGTCAAGCCGTTCGATAACCAAGGTACCACTGTACTGGTTTAAACATATGGGGCAGATGGGGCCTGATTCATACCTCCCACAACAGCATGCAAATTGAAATTCAGTGAACTGTCATTTGCTAAGAGTGCTGTTGTGATCGGGTTCTGCTTTGGGGCTCCCCAGAGGCCTCTGGTTGCCCATGGTGAGAATAGAATTCTGAACTAGATGGGCCAGCACAGTGTTTCCTAGGTTCTTAAGGTATATTCTGTAGCTGTTCTATTGCATTTGCTGATCATGTGAGATGGCAAAGTGCACTTTGATGTTCCGTCCGCCCCCCAGGGGGTCGAGGAGTTATAGTCTAACAATCTGCAATTTCCCAATTCCCACTGTGCAGCTTGAGGGAGTATGCTGGCATTTTAGCTTAGAGAGAAATCCCTGTTTGCCGTGCAACCTCGTGAAGAACATAGCGCAAGAACTTGAGTCTGCTGGGTCAGGCCAATGGGCCATCTAGTCCAGCATCCTCTTCCCAAAGTGGCCAACCAGGTGCCTGTGGGAAGCCCTAAAGCTGTTCTGTTCTGTTGCCACCTGAAGTTTCCAGCAACTGGTATCCAGAGGCATTACTGTCTCTATGGAGGCAGTACATAGGCATCATGCCTAATAGCCGCCAATAGTCCTCTCCTCCATGAATCTGCTGAAACCATGTGACCATCACTGCCCCCTGTGGGAGTGAGCTCCCTAGTTTAGCTATGTGCTGCAGATAGTAACTGTTCCACAAGGTTTGCACCTCTATTCAGCAAAACCATAAATTTTCTTGGAAGGGCCATAGCACAATGGAAGAGTCTCTGCTTTTCATGGAGAAAGTCACAGGGTCAGTGACGGGCATCTCCAGGTAAGCCCCCTGCCTCAAACCCAAGAGAGCTGCTGCCAGCCTGTGCAGGCAGCAAAGAGCTAGATGGACCAAAAGTCTGGCTCAGTATAAGGCAGCTTTCTATGCTCATCGCATTTTTATATCTATATAAATACATGCACACAGATGGTAACTGCGCCCCCCCCCCAAAAAAATGTTCTTTGCCATCAAGTAGCACTTGAAGTGAAATACTGCAGAATAAAATGACAGCTAACTATTAAACAATGTTTTAAATTGAAACCACCGGAAAATCAGGGCCAAATCAGGCACAGAGTTATATGCATCTTTGTATCTCAGATGCAGATTTTTTTTATGCAAATAGCTTCAGCTGGCGTGGTGGTGGAGGGGTCTGATAATCAGCAATATCAGAGCAATCACAGAAGGGAAATTCTTGGAGCCATTGCAGCAGTTCTGAGGACAACCCTTCTTCTGAAACCATTATTTGTTGCGGGGAGGGGTTGGGAACCCCCCACAATAGACCTCTGGAATTCCAGCCCCTACCCAGATTGTGGCAGCATCCTGTCTGCTTCCAGTAATACATGCTTATTGTTAAATGAAAGGTATAAGTGTTGTTGCTGCATTTATTTTAGAATCACAGTTGCAAAATTTCATTGAGAATTGTGAGCAGCCAATTTTTGTTTTCCTTCCGATGTGTTTCTTTTGCAGTCAAGAGAGCACCATATGTGTATAAATGAATGGTTCTGTGTGTGACATCACAGTGTTTCAAGTTAAACAGCAACAAAATCAGTTGTGGTTCTCGGCAGCCTGCAAGGTGATTAAACAGCTGTGTGTGCACGTAAATATATAAGATCAGCTCCTTCTTAAATGCACCTTTTAAAGTAATAGCCTCATATGGAGTCATTTATTCCAAGTCCTGCTGATTGATAGCAGTGTTTTGCCTGCCAAAAGCTCTGGAGGTTCCAGTGATAATGAATGCTCAGCTATAAATGCCCCATTTCACAAATGCAAGACCCAGTTTCTCACCCTCATTCCTAATTCTACCTCCCCTCCTTTCTCAGCCAGGCTGCAGCCACCAAGAAGAAAAATACAAGCAAATTCAGTTGGTAAATTGATTAACCATGTTGCATTGATCCTTGCCCAGAATAATTACATGTTCTCAGTAGAAGGGTTTTCCTTAGTACGTAATTCCCTGGTTCCAATAGGGTTCATAAAAGGGGGGGGGGGGTAGAAGGATGGGAGCAGGGAGCAAAGATGCTGATGACGTGAATGGGCTTGTTAACATTCACCTCATGCAGCTTCTGGCAATCCCTTCTTCAGTCTCTCTCCTTTGCCTCTCATTAAGTCACTACCTGCTTTGTAGCAATGTGTCATGGAAAGGGAGTCTCCGAGATTTGCAGAACGCAGTGCATAAAAATGGTAATGCACCACGGAATGCCAGACTAGGAATGGGGCAGAAATTCAGTCCACTTCACATTTTAAAGGGGAACCTACCTGCTTCACTCTTCCGGAATCAATAAGCAAACCGAAACATAGCCACCCTCCAAAATCTGCACTTTTCTGAATTTTCAAATGCAGTTCTCTAGCCCAGTGATGTGTACAAAAATGGTGAAGCTGGGGTAGACTTTGCATTAATATGCACATACTAGTGAAAATAATGAACACAAATGCTCTGCAAAATAGTGAATATTAGGAGAAAATGCATACCTAGGACCACAGGAAGCTGCCTTATACTGAGTCAGATTGCTGGTTTGTCTAGCTCAGTATTGTCTACACTGACTGCCAATGGCTCGCCATGATTTCAGACAGGAGTCGTTAACTGGAGATGCTGGGGATTGAACCTGGGATCGTCTGAATGCAAGGCAGTTGCTCTGTCATTGAGCTATGGCCCTTCCCCAGGCATATGTTAGGAGAAATGCTGGTGAATTTTCATGACATCTATCTATCTATCATCTATCTATCTATCATCTATCTATCTATCTTGCAAACCACTGTGGAGAACTGAACTGATAATTGGAAAAAGGAGATTCTGGGAGAAACCAAAATTGACATATTTGCCCCTTCCTGCACCAGAGCACATTATATCATATTCTCGCCAAGCGGCTTTGTACCTGTTATTAGTTCCTTCCACATTTAATCCTCTCATATGCACTGTGCCATTTCTGTTTACTGAGAGCATATTCACATGAGAGACCTAAAACAGCTTAATTGTCATTCCCGTTTTCCAGGGAATCCTGGGAATTGTATGCTTTTGGGGGGAGAAGATGGGTAGGGATATCTTAACAGCAAGCATCTCACTGAACTACAATACCCAAGGTTCTCTGGAGGTAATCCCATGACCTATAAAAGTGGTATATTGGTTTTAGACCAGTTGGATATTATTATCTAAGCCCTTAGCTGCACTGCCCAACATATATTGATGCTGGTAGTGTAGCTAGGAGTGAGATAAGCAGTTCCTAATTGGAGATGGTTATCATGATCGGTTCTCCTGAGATAATTATTCTTTAAATGTGCACTAAAGAAAATTGAATGCACAGTTGACTGGTTAAGATAGGAGCAGGGAGTGACACCTCTGTATAATGAGAACCTGAGAGCTGAACCATACTGGCAGCTTATCAGATGCCATCTTCTTTTACCTGTGGTTTGTTGGTCTGTTTGAATGTAATGCCCAGCCTCCAAAGGGTTAGGCCTGGACATTTCCGAGCCTGAAACAGAAAATCCAAATAGCAACTCCATCTCTAAAATATAACAATAAATAAGGCCTCTGGGAGCTCCTGGTGACAGCACGCAAAGCTATGAACTGTCTATCCCCCTCCCCCCATAATTACCCATAATGCACCAGCATAGCACTGCTCTAGTCTAGAACAAGAGTGGGTGCTGAATTCCCTTCTAGACAAGCTTCCAGGGGCCACATGCCACATGGGTGGGGCCAGAGGCAAAAGTGGGTGGAGCAACAAATGCAAATTTTGCCTGTGTACAGCATGCTCGTTTTCACATACTCTTGCACGGACCTCTCTCAGTTCTCCATCAAGGAAAGCTAGAGTCATTATCAGAGTTCATGGACACCTTTCAGCCAGGCACAAACACTCAAGAAAAGTGTGAAGCAAGTCTGGTGCAGGGTGTAGCTGGGGAGGATCTATGCAAGTCTAGCTTAAATATTGGGAACCATAAGAAGGGAGAGAAGAGACCTTGAAGTTGTCCATCAGCTATGAGAGCCTGGACAGCAGACCATGTAGGTACACAGGTGATCTAGCTGCATACCATCATGGTGAGATGTACTGAATTTCTGTGTACATTACAGTAATTATTTTGAATCAGGCATCTATACATATAAGATAGTGTATTCAAATTCCATGCAAATCTGACCACCTTTTTATCTCTTATTCGGTGATGTGAACGAGGGCAATTACGGTAAAATAAGTATTGCAGTAGGCATACCTCAAGACCTTGTAAGAAGACATATCTGAAAGTTAAACAAGTCAATTCATGCCTGTGAAAGGGGACAGGGGCTGTAGCTCATTGGTGGAGAATGTATGCTTCATGCAGGTCCTCCCTGTTTCAGTTCCTGGCATCTCCAACTAAAGAAGAGATGGGAACCCAAAGGCCCTCCATATATTGCTAGACTACAACTCATCATCCCTGACCATTGGCTGCACTGGCTGGGGCTGATGGAAATTGGACTCCAACAACATCTGGCATGCCACAAATCCCGTGTCCCTGATTTAGAGAATCACATAATAAGTGATGGGAAAGACATCTAGCTGATAACTGCCAGAGTTGGCAGTGATGGACTAAATGAAACAATGTAGAAAGCTGCAAATGACTATGGAAGAGAAGGCTGCAGGCCCTCCAAGTGTCTCTAATTTCCAGGGACAGCCTCAGATTTACAGAAGCTGTCCTGGTTTTATAATTTGATCCCGAAATGTCCTGCTTTTCCTTAAGACGTCCCTAATTTTCATCGGAGAAATGTTGGAGGATATGGGGTTATGTGACTCTGACGCCAATGATACAACCTTTAGAAGTCATCTGAAGGCAGCCCTGTATAGGGAAGTTGTTTTAATGTTTCATGTTTTTATATATGTTGGAAGCCTCCCAGAGTGGCTGGGGCAACCCAATCAGATGGGTGGGGTATAAATAATAAAATTATTACTGTTATTGAATAGGACGTCCCTGTTTTCATTGGAGAAATGTTGGAGGGTATGAGGCTCTCAATGGCTACCAGCCATAGTAGCTATGCTCTGCCACTACAGCTGGAGGCAGTAACACTTCTGAATACCAGTTCCTGGAAACCTCAGGAGGAAGGAATGCTTTTTTGCTCAAATCCTTGAGGGTTTCCCACGAGCATCTGGTTGGTCACTCTGAGAACTCTGAGTTGCTGGATTAGATGAGCCCATTGGCCTGATCCAGCAGACTCTTCTTATGTTCTTACATTCAGTGTTCCATCAGGGCAGACCAACCCCACAGCTTTTTCTGTGCAAACATCGTAACCTGGACCCTTAATCAACATTGTCTTATGAGATGATCTGTGAGCAGAGGTGAATTAACCTCCCATGCTGCAGACAGAGCAAAGAAAATCTTGCACAGGCAGTACTTTGCTTGGCTTTTCTGTCGACAAGGCTGCTTCTACCCCACCTCCCACTGCTTTTCCCCCAAACCTGTGTCTGAATCATAACCAGTACCGTACCTTACAGTAGAACATCTACCTGGTGGGAGAATGTTTTGGCAGGATTATGACAGGCATAGACGGAGGAGCATTCAGCATCTTCAAGCAATACCTGAGCTATTTTTAGGCCTCGTTATTTCCGTGGCAGGGTTTTTAGGAGAGTCTGAGTCTCGGAGGAGGAGCCGGAACCTTAAGTTGAGCAGTCACTGCTGGGCTTGTTAACTGTCTCGAAAAAACATATTCCTCCAAAGCATCATTTAATGCTTGATGCTTATAGCTATCAGTGACAGTGCTTGTGGAAGGATGCAGCCACCCTCCTGCTACCTGCACACCTGCTGCTTCCCTAGACATGGCAGGGGAGGAGGCTGGGGCTGCAGTGGTGGAGCGATGGGAACACTAGATTGACAGTTCTCCCACTAAAATCACATAGCCCTAAACTCTCCCCAGGTCCATCCAGGTAAGTAGCACGGCAGCTCTGCCCCCATAGGATGTGCCACTCCTGGCAGCTGTTTTCACTCTGGGTGGAGCAAAAATCAGGTCTTGGTGTATGTGGTAGCATCACATGAAACAGACCTGCACAAAGAAGTTCTTTAGAATGTTAAGAAGCTAACTTCTTAACAGGCTCATTGCTTTCCTATTCTGACTAGCAGCAATGCTGCAAGGCATGCTTTTCCCAACCTAGTGCTTTTCAGATGTTGTTGGCCTTCGGATTCCTATGAACTGCAGCCAGCATGGCCAATGGCAGGGCTCATGGGAGGTTCAGTCCAACATATCTGCAGGCTACCAGCTTAGGAGAAGTTGCTCTAAGGTCTCAACAGAAATGACGGAAATGGCGGAAATGACTGGCAGAATCCGAGACCAGGGAGAAGAGTTGGTGGAAGAAGATTGGAGGAAATTTAAAATCTATTTACAGAAACATTGTAATTTTTTTGAATGTTAATGACATTGAAATGAACTGAAAGGGTTCTAGCAACAAGGTAAAAAATAAGATTGGATTGATAATAGATAAATTAATTGGATATGAATTTGCTGAACTAATTTCCAAAAGGGATACAAAAAAGGGAGATGTGAGGAAGTCAGGAAAATAAGTGAATCAAAGATGAGAAATTAAAAAGAGGGATTTTTGTGTTTTCTTTTAATGTGTTTTTTCTTTTCTATTCTATTTTTCTTTTTCTTTTTCTCTAAGTTAAATTTTTGTATTTTTTGTATTTTATAACTTTATATTTTTGTGTATGTGTTTTTTCTTTTTCCCATTTGTTGTTATTCCTAAAACTTAATAAAATATTACTTTAAAAAAAAAAAGGTCTCAACAGAAGTCTCTCCCAGCCTTAATAACTGAGATCCTTTAATTAAGAAGACAGGGATCGAATCTGGGACAGTCTACATCCAAAGCATAGGCTGCATCACTGAACTATAAACACTGAACAGTGTAGAGTTGCAATCTGTGCCCCACATCAAGTGCATCTTACCTAAATACAAATGCACAACACAGGATCATAGGAAGGTGTCTTGATACTGAATCAGACTATTACTATCATTATTACTTATTAAATGTGTACACTGCCTTTATCTGTAGATCTCAGGGCGGTTCACAACATAAACTTACAATATAAAAAATACAGAATACATAATAAAAACAAAAACAAACCAATAATCTCCCCACCCTCCCACAACACATTTAAAGGGGAATCGGATGTCAATCAGCCAAAAGCCTATTTGAAGAGGTATAATGAAGGCTCCAGCCAAACCTCCCTGGAAGAGCATTCCACAAATGGGGAGCCATTGCAGAAAAGGCCTGTTGTCATGTTGCCACACTCTGGATGTCTTGTGAAGAAGGCACACGAAGAAGGGCCTTAGAGAATGATCTCAGGGTCTGGGTGGGTTCATATGGGAAGAGGTGGTCCTTGAGGTATTGCAGTCCTGAGCCGTTTAAGGCTTTATAGGCCAAAATCAGAACTTTGAATTGGGCCAGGGAATCAATTGGCAGCCACTGAAAAATGATGAAAGGCTGACCCAAAGTCATCCAATGAGCTTCAGCGGAGATTTAAACCTGGGTCTCCCCCATTCTTAGATGCTCCTCAGTTCTCAGACAACCCTTCAAAGAGAGGCCTATCATCTGTCATGTAGGATGCATGGCCACCCTCTTCCTAGGCAAAAAAAAAAGAGAGAGAGAGAGAGAGAGAGAGAATTAGGAGGGAATGAGGCTGTGATGTGCTTAAAGAGAAGTTCAGTGGTTGACTGATTAAACTTTAATGGCACGGCTGGGACTATGTTCTGTCTCCCCCAAATCTCAGAGTCTTCTCCAAGTACAAAAAGAAACAAGGATCAGCAGCTACACCCTTTGTTTAATCCCTCCGTATTAGCAAAGGCAGGGACCTATAATTGCTAGGAGCCTAGTAATCTTCCCTTGCTTGGTCAACAAAGCAGAGCATTTTCCCTGTTACCTAGACCTAACAATTCTGCATTTCCAATACCAGAAAGATGAGGTTCAACCAAAACACGCAGGCCTCTGTGAGTTTACTTGTTCCACTGTGTCCAACAAGTCTTACAACTAAGGAAATCCACAGAGAATTAAAGGCTTACTGTGCAATCTATTTATCCTAAAGTACATATTTTATAAACAGTTTTTCCTAGTATTTTTGCAAGCCATTTCACCCTGAGAGAATGCATTTTATATGTTATTTTCACTGATATACTCCATTTTGTACACATTATTTGGTTGGAGAACTGCACTGCAAAATTTGGAAAAGTATAAATTTCAAAGGAGAGCTGTGCTTCTGACTGATTATTAGCTTGGAAAGCGTGAATTTGGGAAGGTTGCATTGAAATGTGATCTAAACAAACTTGCACCAGAGTGAGGATGGGGAGAAGTCCTATTGAATTTAGTGGGGCTTACTCCCTGGTAACTGAGGTTAGGAAAGCAGCCTTCGGACTCATCCAAACTTGCGCTCATCCCATGTTTTATTCCACTCGCCTCGCCACTTTCATCCAGGAAAACACACTGTTTACCACTGAATTGGAACAAACACCAATTGAGTTTTCTGTGGATTTATGTTTGTTCCGATTCAGCGGTAAACAGCAGGTTTTCATGGGGAGAGCGGTAGAGCAAATGAAAATCCTCTCAGACCCATGCCTACGGAGCATGGGGTAAGCAAAAGTGTCTTAATTCTCTTACCAAAACCGAGCATCATCGTTCCAAAAGAAGCCCGCATCTCTGGTAAAATGGCATGCATACCATTTTGCTTGCTTGAGAGAACCACACAGCTGCAGGGAGAACAAGCAGAAAGCAGCTCTTTTGCTCTCGTGTTTAATGACGCTGTGTTAAAATGGAGTTCCTGCTGTAGTCATCACTAAGTCCTGGAATAATAGATAACAGAAAATAGGCCTTGTGTGCCCAGAATATGTTCACTGGGCTTTAGGGCAGTCATAACAGCTTCATTAGGAAGGCAACCTACAAGCCCAGAACCTTTGGAAGGTATGTTATGAGGTGCCAAAAACTATTCCATGGCATAGCGCAGGGCCACCAATTCTTTTAACCCAGCAATCTGAGCTTGTTCACTTCAACAGGCAATGAAGTCTGTGGCATGTTTATCAGTAACCAGCTTTGACTCTGCATAAATTGCCCCTGAGAACATGTGTCATTGAAAGAGCCAGCAAAATGCTGACAAGGATTCTCAGGCTAACAGCTAGAGACGCAGAAGTGACAGTTGCATCATACTGCTCCTTCTGACACGTGGAGCTATTTTTTGTTTGCCTGCTTTGTTTAGGGGTTTTTGCTTTCTTCAGCAGTTAGAGAAAATTGCTGGTACGCATCTGTTTGCAGGGGTAGGGGAGAGTCCATCCCACAGACAGAAATGAGATTTAATTTTGGATTCAAATGGGGAAGTTTATGGCAGGATGCACGAGGCTGATAATGGCAATAAGACCAGGATTTTAGGTTCCTGACAGGAATTGTTCTGGGAACTTCAAACTAAGGTTTGTTCATCCTGCATTTTAAAGCCTAATTTACACCTCTGCAGATCCAAATGCCCTTTGGATTTTCCCTTCTCTGAATTTTGTTCTCAGCTCAAAAAGTCTACCAACATAGATTTTAAATGTGGGCTTTAGAATAAAATGTGTTTAGAAAAGTGTACATTAAAAAAGACACATATCCCTGCAATACTGAAACCAGGCAGATGTGCCTTCACTGTATTCTTTTTGGCACCTGCTAAAAACACTTTTGTTCAGGCAAGCCTACCCAGATATGTAGAATGCTGATGTGTGTTTTAATCTGCTTCTACTTTATCATTGACTTTAATTTTTTTAAAAAATGTTTTAAATAGTTGCTTTAACTGTTTTTTTTCTAATAATTTTATTTTTATTCTTTTTGTAAACTGCTTTGAGGTGTTTTTTTACAATCAAACCTTGTACAGATTTTGTAAATAAATACATATTTTGTTGATAAAATAGCATTTAAATACTAATATGTGTATTTATTAATTTTAGCCACACATTAATGTAGAACTGGAATGGAATTGTGAATGAATTAAAAATGAAGTGAATCAGAAACAGACTGGCATGTCCAACCCTTATTCCAAACAGGCAAGGGAAAAAACGTTTGGGTCAGGAGCATAAATTTTAAAACAGAGATTTTAAAACGTTAAACTGCGGCCCTTCAGATGTTGCTGGACTCATAGCTCCCCTCAGCCATGAGACAACACACGCAGTGGTTAGGGATGATGGGTGTTGTATCGCCCATGGCTCAGTGGCAGAGGGCCTTCTGGGTAGTGGCCCCCACCCTGTGGAACACCCTCCCATCAGATGTCAAAGAAATAAACAACTGTCTGACTTTTAGAAGACATCTGAAGGCAGCCCTGTTTAGGGAAGCTTTTAATGTTTGAAGTTTTATTGTGTTTTTAATATTCTATTGGGAGCCTCCCAGAGTGGCTGGGGAAACCCAGCCAGATGGGCAAGGTATAAATGATACATTAGTAGTAGTAGTAGTAGTAGTAGTAGTAGTAGTAGTAGTAGTGGTATTTTAAGGTTGGACTTGACCCATTTTTATGAGAAATCATTCTGACCAGGATTAAGCAACAACTTAAGTGGGTATATGACAGCCATCTCCAGGTGACAGAAGAGCTGTCACATGGAAGGTGGAGCAAACTTGATTTCTGCTGCTCAGTCATTTTCCCTGCTGTTTCCATCTTCTGTTTTCATTTGCACCACGACTAGAGATGGGAATCTGAAAACTAGTCAACAGAGGATACTCTTGTTTACCGACATGAATTCCCATTATAGCAATACAGCTAGGAAGAAGTGAAGTGTTTCTTCAATCAAATCTTTGCCTATGTGCACCATCACCTGGCATCGCCTCTGTGATTAGACTGCAGTAATGAAGGGAATACATGCTAACAAGATTCAGGGGCAACAAGGCAGGAGGCGGTCGGGAAGGCAGGAGAAGAGTTGAGGCAGTGCATCTTAAAACATTTTTATTTCTCTAATGTACAGTGTTTCCATTGCAAGATATCGTAAAAATGTAGTTCTGGGGCAAGGAACATTTAAACCCAAACATTTACCTTCCAGGAGGCACATGCTAGAGGAACAGCAACTGTGAATTTTACCTTTTGTACAGTAGGACAGCTTTTGCAAGCACTTCCACACCCTTCTCCATTCCTGCCAGCGAGAGGCTTTGTCACATTCCAGCCAGGCAAAAATATTAAGGAAGGCTGTGAAGCAGGGCTGGCAGGGTGTGTGACCTGGGTAGAAAGGGAGTACCTGGAGCAGAGAGTCATGGCCTGGAGACAGTCCCATGCGGCCAGATAGAGAGGCTTGGAGGGGAGGGCCTTGGGTTCCCCACTGTGGCGCATGATAATTTTTGCTCTTGGGTGATCCAGATAAGAAATGCACCTGATAATCATCTAAATTATTATTTGAAAAGCTGCTTTGCCCTGCTCCCTCTTTTGCTCCACTTTTCACATGCAAATATCTCAACAACAAAACTTTTAAAAAGATAAAAGGAGGCATGTCCTTGTTAAGCCTTAAGAGGCAGCAAAAACTCCTTCATGTTGCGATGGCATTATCGTCAAGCTTTGATCCAGTACTTGAAGAACTATTGATGTTCCATAATTGACAAGTGGCAGTGAACAGTTGGGTGTACTTTTTATTTTAAGGACTGCCATTTTATCAGAATGAAAAATCCTTGGAAGTAGACAAAACCATGTTACCCCAAGCAAACACAAAGGCACTCTTCATTTTGCATTCGGTGCTGATAGGATCCATTCCTGCAGATTTTACTACAGTTTCTGGTGATGCTGTGGTCAACGATAAAGGATGGTGTAGTCTAAAGGATGGTGTAGTCTAAGCAACATATGGAGAGTCAGAGTCCTCATCCCTGTAGCAGACAGGTTTTTCCCTAAGCATTGAAGAAACAATTTCACCAGGTATACTGCAGGAGCAATAGAAATGTTGGAACAGCAAGAATAGCCATGGTGGTAGCTCTAAGTAACTTTAAGGGCAGTGAAGCCTGCATGGATTTCAATATCATCTTCAGAAGTCCTACTTTTTTGGCCCATCATTACAATCTGGTAACCCAAGGGAGTTATGACTGGATAGCTCAGTTGGTTAGAGTGTGGCGCTGATAATGGCAAGGTTGCAGGTTCAATCCCTGCATGGGGCTGCTGCATTGCAGGGGGCTGGACTAGAAGATTGTCAGGGTCCCTTACAACTCTACAATTCTATGATTCTATGAATGCCTTCTCTCCATATTGGCCTTTAAGAGGTCCTTGACTGTTTTGAAAATGTGAGTTTGCCTTTGGTCAACACAGTGCTTTCAAGTTAATTTTTGTTAAACAGGGTGTATGTGTGTGAGAGAGATCATTGGGTGATTTTTTTAATGTGATTTTATGAAAATTGTGTGAACCACATTGAGCGTGCTATGCCTTAAAGGCAGCTTTAAAATGGTGTCAAACAGAACCTCCACATATATATTCAGTATACCTCTGAGTATCATACTTTGGGGAGGTTGTACTTCCACAGACCATTGGTCAGTTAAGTTTTTAGTTGACAGTTTCCAAGCATTTTGGCTAGATATGGTTATCCTTCGGAACTTTTAAACCTGATGTCAGCATAAGATTTATACCCTTTCCTTTGATTCTCCCCCCTCCAATATTTTCCTCCTAAAAACCCTGTGATGTCAGTTAGGCTGACAGCTAATGATGAGCCCAGGGTCACCCAGTCCAATACTTTAACCACCACACCACATTGGTTTCCAGAATCAAAATGATGAAATAAAACACAGTCAAAGAAGACACCATCCCATTTTATGTTATTATGGTATATTCCTATTCCCCTAGTCTCTGAAGTGCAGAGGAAAGGACCCCTTATGGCTTTTGATCAAGACTGATTCCCTCCCCCCCTTACTCCAGCGTGAATGTCAACCTCATCATTAATAGCTCACCACCAAGCAGTGGATGCTCTAACGAGCTACTAAATGGCTCAAATGATGATGTGTTCAGAAGACATTTGTTATAAATGTTTGCTATTTTTAAATTGTTCACTAATGGCTGCAATGAATTATCTTTCCTCTTTCAGAACCATGACCTGTCCAGAGATAGATTTGCAAAATCAAGGCATGCAGTGTACTTTGGGTCCTTATACTACACTGACCTAGAAGTTCCTCTGGATTTTTAGATTTAAAAACAGGAGCACTTAAATACTCCAGCAGATACCCAAGTTCCAGTCTCATAGTATTTCGTATTTATCATGCATGCTATATTTCATATTCTGAGGGATCCCATGCACATAAAGCTGTGCTTGGAATAAACTTGTTTGTTTTAACCAAGTTCGCTGAATTTGTTCAAAAATCTCTGAACTACAATTGAAAGTACCTCCCATAATTGTTGGGTGAGCTGAATATAAATTAAGCTCATTTTATGGGAGAACTTTGAATTATTTCTAGATGATCTTCACATTCATTCTCTGACATGTTTTCAATGTTTAAGACTCATCCATGCACCTTTAAACTTAAAGATAATAATTGTTGGAAGTAAATTGACATTACACTGTGTGTGTTAATCTTTTCTTACTTAAGAATATTTTATATACTGGTATTTGTAACATTCTGGATGCTGATTTTTGCTGTTGTTGCCTAGGGTCGTTTGGATGAATTTGAATTGAACTGTGAACCAAACTAGAACATTTTGTAAAGGGCTGAATGTGAATTGGAGTTAGTTTCTTTTTGGATATGTTGAACTTGGTGTAGCTTTGGATAATCTGTTAGGATGTTTACCCTTCATCACATACCCAGCTTGGCCACTGGAACCTCCTGGAACAGGAAGGAGTATAAAGGGCTTCCTGTTGCTTGAGCAGCACTGTCCTCTTGCGTTGTAGTCTGTTGCTATATCCATGGTTATTCTGTGGCCCTTACTTATTAAATTTAATTAATTAAATTTTGTTCTTTAACTCTGCCTCCTAGTTTGTCTTTTGGTCCCATCATGGCTTGTTCCATGGCTTCTGATTTGCAGCTCCTGCTTCATCTGATATTGCTGCTCCCCGTGGCCAAGCCCTGTTGGACTGAGTGAGCAAACAGTGTTGTGTGAATTGGGAAAGGACATGGAGAAGGTACTAAACAATAGACACAGGATTATATATGATTCAGACTTTTATTGCTGCAAGGTTTTGAATATATTGCTCTCTATCTTAATGAAATCTAAATGCTGGCCAGTGGCATCAGACTAATGCATTATACAAAACAAACAAAACCTCTCTCTCTGTTTATTCTGAGATGTGATGGCTGATTTTAGTTCTAATTGCATGAGTTAGAGCTGCATCCTCTAACTGGCTAGAATAGGTATTGACACTAGTTTTTGTGGATGCAGGCAACAATGCTGAATCTATCAATTTGTTGTTCTCCCACCCCCTCCCTTTTGCTTAAAAGGTAAAGGGACCCCTAACCATTAGGTCCAGTCGTGGCTGACTCTGGGGTTGCAGCGTTCATCTCGCTTTATTGGCTGAGGGAGCCGGCGTACAGCTTCCAGGTCATGTGGCCAGCATGACTAAGTCGCTTCTGGCGAGCCAGAGCAGTGCACAGAAATGCCGTTTACCTTCCCGCCAGAGCGGTACCTATTTATCTACTTGCACTTTGACATGCTTTCGAACAGCTAGGTTGGCAGGAGCAGGGACTGAGCAACAGAAGCTCACCCCGTCACGGGGATTCGAACTGCCGACCTTCTGATCGGCAAATCCTAGGCTCTGTGGCTTAACCCACAGCGCCACCCGTGTCCCTCCCTTTTGCTTAAGCTTAAGTTAAATGAGCGATAGGGATTGCAAGGTAAGAGCAGACTTCTGTTTTTGTGACTCTTCTGGTGTGTGAACTTCAACAGGCCCAAAAGTCTGTTGTTCCTTTTAGCAATGAGTGGAAGATTTATTTAAGGCTGAGATCCAGTGGTTCCTGGGAGGATGCTTCAGGGGCTCATAGGACTGTGGAGAGGGTGGCCCAATCATGGGAGTCCTCCCTGCACCAGTAGTAGAAAGACGTGTGGCTGTTTGACCTCTGTTGGCAGTGCTCAGGCAGTGTGGAGGTCAAAAGGGGGATGAATTGAGGGAGGCCTTTGATCTGCTGAATCCAAAGCTCCCCTACCTCCTACAGTACCCTGGAAACAGGGAGAAAAAAAACCCTTGGGCTGCCCCAGCTGACTGGGGAACAGCTGAGAATGGCAAAAGAGAGCTGGACTGGGGGGTGGGGTTGAGCCGTGTCTGGAGTCCCCCTCTGATTGACTGATCAGTGGAAGGTTATGTTGCAAACCCTGTAAGATTAGGCAGTGGGCCAGAAACAGCCCAGGGAGTGCCAAATGGGGGGAGGCATGTTTCTTGTAGACTATGCATACTGACCAGAGAATGTGCATATCACTCAGAGAATGCAACAAAACAAAAACAAAACAGCTGAGATACGCACATTCTTCAAAGTCTTTTGGGGTGTATGCATAATAACCTGAGAATGTACAAAACTCAGTCAGTTGAAGTATATCGACCAGGAAATGTGTACAGTGTTCCTTATTTATAGAAAGATTATGAGACTGGTGAATGTGCACAATAGCAGGCTGTTACACACACTAAACCTTAACATATATATTGGGAGCAATGGGATTGGGAATCTTTTTTTAAGTCTCCAAAGAGAGAGCGGAAAGGACAATACATACATACATACACAGCGGACTTCCAGACTCTCACTATATTCAAGTTGGATTCAATCATGCATTGGCAAATTCCAGTTGCACAGGTGTGGTTATTTGGCAACAAACCTCCTCCCGCAAAATATCAGATTGTTGTTGTTGTTTTGCTTTAAGTGATGGGGAAATTCACTGAATAACGGTGTGGGATAACACTTGTTTTGATGCAACATCTACCTTCCCTGCGAACAAATCAGAGTGAATGCTCAATAAATAGGTCATCTGGACTCTCCCACTTTCTGACAAGCCTGGTAGGGCTTTCAGCCTGGTGATTTGACTACTGGTATGCTTGCCCTGCCGTCAGATTACACCCAGTGCATTTTTGCTGGGAGTCCTCAAGGGTATGCAGCACCTTGTTTATCTAGAAGAAAAGCACTGATTACACCCCCATTAAATTTGTAAAACCTTCCACTATCTCAGAAAAATATATACTTTGGATTGCACTTCCTTTAATTCCAGAAAAACACCTCTGTTGGAGAATTTGGCAATAATGTAAATTTAGTTTGGTATTTTTTTCTTGGTCCATAGCAATGAGAAACCTGGATAAACTATCTTGGGAATTTTTACAGTTTGCTTTTTTCCCTCTCATATGCTTTGAAAATATCATTAACACAAAAGGGTCTTTTTAAAATAATAATAATAATAATAAATGATAAATTGTATAGCTTTTTTCCCCAAGGAAAAAAAATGCCCAGGCAAATCTGTCAAATGATCTAATCTTGTGCATTATCTGTGAACAATTGACCTTCATGCATTTCAACCTCAGTGCAAAGATCAGGACATTGTTCAAGAGTAGGGCCATTACAAAGCAGCGCTGTACAACTGAGCATACAGAAGGTTTCAAGTGCCTAACCCTGACATCTCCAGTTAGAAGAATTAGATAAGTGGTGATGGGAAAGGCTCCTGTCTGCTAGACACCCCAGAGAGCTGTTGCTCAATGATCAAATAGTCTGACTCAGCTCATTTAGAAGTAGATACACTGAAACGTGTACAATGAAGAAGCCAGATGCACCTCCATTAGAGGGAATTCCACCACTTAGCAGATGCCACAGACAATGTCCTTTCCTGGGCCACCACCACCAACCCAATTTCTGAGGGAGTTGGAACTACTAAGAGGGCCTCCTGTGCTGATCTTAGCACCCGAGAGGTTCTGTAGGGAATGAGGTGATTTTTCAGATATTTGGGGACGAAGTTGTTCAGGGCTTTAAAGACTAATGTGAGCACTTGAATTGGGCCTGTAAATGAACTGGCAACCACTGCAACTGTTTTAAAACATATGGGATCTAAATGGAACCTCAGCTAGTGATTTGGCTGTTGCATTTTGGACCAATTGAAGTTTCCAGGTCATTGTCAGGGACAGGCCCAAGTAGAGCACATTACAGTAACTCGTTCTGGAAATTACCAGAGCATGGAGTCCAATGGTCAAGTAACCCCTGTCCAAAATGGGTTATGGTTGGAGAACCAGCCAGAGTTGAAAAAAGGATCTCATCCTGTTGAATTCAGGAGCATCCCCCCAAGCTGCAAATGTGCTCCTTCTAGAAGACTTTATCCCCCTTCTCATTAAATAAAGGTTAAATTTTCTATATCCCAGGCATGGGGAGGGGGGAAAGCTCTGAACTTCCAGATATTGATGGATCGCAACTCATGATGGCTGAGGACAATAGGAGCTGGAATCCAACAACATCTGGAGAGTCACAAGCTCTCCATCGCTGCTGAACACTAAGAAACCTACCAGGTTCTGCATCTGGTCTTCTGCCATTTGCATTGGCTCTGCTGCTACTTCTGGATTTGGTAGGCATCTTGGGAATGCTGCTAACAGTGAGAGCCTTTCATATCCAGAATTTTTTTCTCTGTGTCCAAGGTAGAGTAACGAAGGACCTTATTTATACAGTAAAACAATGTTTTTTCATTATTGCAAAATGCCTTTGATCTCAGCTGGTCCCTTGGTACAAGGAAGCACTCTACACAATGTACAAGGATAGCTTTATATCAAAATGAAATGCAGCCAGCTCTGTGCTGATAGGTGATGAGTTTAGTGGAGCATAGCTAAATACGACCCAGACAATGAAGTGCACAGTGCAAAATGTCTACAGTACTTGGAGGTGGTGAGAGAATTAAAGAAAAGGGTCTGAGCTGAAATTTGGGGAAGAATGTTAACACTCTGATCCAGTTTTTATTTTTTTAGAAGGGACTCCTCTTTCTACTTGAAATTCAGGTAGTGCAGCTTTCTCAAGCATGGAAATGCAATGTATTAGGAGAGATTTGTCCAAAATACTGTCAAAATTTTGTAAGTTCTTTTTAGTTTAAATTGCAAATAGCTGCAGAAATTTGGAGATTGCAAAAAATGAGAAAAGGAGAGAACCAAATTTGACAGATTGGGAAATTTCTACTCTGATCCTGGCCCCAACCACAGGGTCAGTATCATCGTCATCATCATTTGTTAATTAAAAATTGCCACCCCACCTAATTACCTCCACTACTATGTGCTTCCAGCTATCATTCCAGACTGCATAAACATGTGGGTCAAAAAGAAAAAAGGAAACCAGCAGCAAAAGATGGCAATTCGGTCAGGAGAGAAGCTGAACTGATGAAAAGGGGAAGGAAGCAGTTAAGGGTTTTGCTGCTGCAAGGAGGGAGTGTGGCTGGATGGGATGTAGTTCAGACAGAGAAAGAAATATGAAGAGACAGAACTGGGCTTCAGTCCTGATCAAGGTCCTCTTGGGTGCCACTGTGCTATAAATGTTTAATGCTAATAACAGAAAGAGGGAATAGAGAGGAGGAATTGGAAGGCAGAGAAATGGCAGCTAGCAACCCACATGCCTGCTCATGTGTTTAATATCATAGGGGGAAATCTCAAAACGCTCACTCTTGGCGCATCACCTCCCATAGATGCTCTATTCCTATTGCAGAGCATAATGAGAAATGCGTTCCAAAACGAGCTTCCTGTTTTGCGCCTAGATGCATATTCTAGAGTAAATGGCACAATGGCTGGCACCGGTGCCTATGGTGGAACTCAGGGGCATGTTTGGGAACCCACTGAGGATATTAGCTCATCTTAGCTGCAAGGATTTGGAACTGGTGACTCTCCAGATGGTGTGGGGCTCAGTTTCCCCCAATCCCTGACCATTGGCCTTGCCCCTGAGGCTGATGCGAATTGGAGTTCAACAACAACTGCAGGGCCACAGTTCCTCACCCCTGTCTTGCGGGAGTTGGGGGTTTTTCTTCCTTTGAAATTCTATGGACACATTCCCGATCAGAAACCCCTAGGTCTGCCATGACTTTTTTTTGGTGGCTAGCGGCTCTGTCAATTGTGGTTTGGTTTGCTGTCAAGCACTCAAAAATGGCTCCTCTAGGGAGGAAAAATGTGTCTGATTGAGGAAGGCTCAGAGACAGCTGGCACAGCCATATGGGTTTGGGGATCATTAGCTAATAGCTATGAAAATATCACAAAACTATCACTTTATGAGAGCTTTACAAATAGTAAAAAATTATAATCAAAAATCACCTCAGCGACCTTTGCTTTCTTTGATAGTTTAAGGTGCTCACCTCTTACAACACACAATCCAGAAAAAAGGTATTCCAATCTTGACATTAATGTTGAGAGAAAAGATAAGTGTCCCTTATGACAGGTGGTGTGTGTTTGCAAAGCAGTTTTGTGTATTTGCAAGGACCAGGAGGGTGCAATATGTCTCTGTGTGCTCTGTGCATAATTAGATACATCCTGGCACCTCATGCAGGGATTCCCATCACAAAGGAACAGACCACCCAATTCCAAGGATGAGTTAAGCTCCAAGGGATGCTCTGGAGCTTCTAGGGTCCAGGAGGTAAAAGTATTTTTTAGCAAAGCAGCCACCCAAGAAGGCAGGGTTCAAGGTGCAGCATAGTCTCAACAAGCCTAGGCCAAGCACAGAGAATCAAACAAAAAGTGACCCAGAAGTTAGGATAGAGAGCAGCCCACAGTCAATAGTACTCAAGCAATGTACAATACAGCAAGGAGCCAGATATCTATGTTGCATTCTGCAACTAGAAGGCTCAGAGAGGGAGACAGTGGCTTCTTAGACCATACCCTAATGATGATGATGATGATGTATAAACACAGACAACTGAGAAACACTGGCCTGCAAGCGCTCCAATTGGAGAACAGCCTTTACCAAAGGTGTCATGGGCTTTGAAATAAAAAAAAAAATGTCCAGTAGCACCTTAGAGACCAACTAAGTTTGTTCTGGGTATAAGCTTTTGTGTGCATCCACACTTCTTCAGATACACTGAAACAGAAGTCACCAGATCCTAATATATAGTGGGAAGATTGGCTTTGAAGACACTCAAACTCAAGACAAAAGGGAGAAATGTGCTAAGAGGAAGGCACGCTTGGCAAACCCTCGCCATGATAAACTCCCACCCGGAAAGCTATGTCTCCGCTGTGGAGGGACGGGTGAATCCAGAATTGGCCTCCACTGTCACTTACAGACTCACTGTTAAGACTGTGTCATGGAAGACAATCTTACTCGACTACGAGTGACGCTGAAGAAGAAGAAGAAGAAGAAGAAGAAGAAGAAGAAGACCCCAACCTCAATCCCAGTAGGAGTTGCAAGGATTACTTACTCACATGCATAGGTCCCTTACTTGCAGGCCACTAGGAAGATAGGAGAAATCTGGTTCAGTTTAAATTTAAAGGCAAACCTACCCAATCTGCATTATCCAAAACAATGTTAGAATCAAAACATAGCTGTTCTTCAAAATTAACAGTCCACTTCTCCAGACAAATAATGTGCACAGAAATTCATATGCAATGTGCATTAAAAATGCATAAATTATGAACCATTATGAAAATATCCAAAAATCTTTTCTTAGGTAACATTGAGTCAAAAAATGTGTATATTACACAAAACTGCATATAAAAATGTGTACATTAGAAGAAATTTGCACTGAAATGCTGATGAATTTTTATGAAGACTTTAAATTATAAAAGAGACCCCAGAAACTGATGTGGAAATGTAGAGAACTAAAGTTAAGTTTGGAAAAATGAGAAACAGAGAAATTGAAATTTACAGATTTCCTCATCCCTAACTCACACACAGCTACATAAGAGAGTGAGAAAGAGAAAGGTTTGAATGCTTTTACATCACGAAATAGGTTTGGTTGTTGTAAAACTCCACAGTTTTGGAAAGTTCACGCACATATACAATTTAGCTGGGAGATGGGGTAAACTCGACTTCTTATGTTCTGTTCCGCTGTAATTTAGCAGAATGGAGAAAGTACATGCATTTATCAGCTCTGATGAAGCCAGGGACACAGGGAATGGCAACCTATGTATCTGATGGTTTTGTTTATGGAATATACTGATTAATCTAAGCAGGCCATTCAGGAAGAAATCCGAAATTGCTAGCTCTGAGTTAGACTCCAGTGCCCATTGACTCAGCCGCTAATGACAGGCTGAAGAGGTATGTGGGATGGGAAGAATGTGCTAGTATAAATCCTGTCAATATTTAATAGAGTAATTATATTAGAGATGAAATTAAAGCACGGTGGTATAAATGTCAAGAGCTTGTATCCCAGAAAGGACATGCTGAAGAGCATGGTGGAAAGTAAGGACGTATAATTCAGAGAACCACAGCAGGCAGTGAAGGCTGGGTCACTGAGCAAATTAGGCACTTCTGCATTAACGCTAGCCTGCCCTCAGTGAACCCCATCTGCCGGCCTTCTTACCTACATCCAGACCAGCAGGTGGCACTATCTGTCACCCTCCTCCTCCTCCTCTACCTCCTTATTCTCCACGTTGCCCTTCAAGAACTTAGTAAGGAGAGTGATGTAGTTAAAAGAAGCATTGGTATCCTCTGCCTGTCATTTGCTCTGCCTCCACCGACTGTTGGGCTCTCTGACACCTGCCTTACCACAGTCCCAATGCAAGCAGGTGCTTTGAGTGTTTTGTTTTTTATGGGAATTAACCAGTAGCATTGTAAAATAAATAAATACAAGGATGTTTACTTTGGTTACATGCACATTCTGGTCTGAGCATTGACAAACTTCAGCTATTCCCTCCCCTCCCCCAAACCCTGAGTTGGAGAAGTGTCAAGTACCTTGAATAGAGGTAGGCGCACGCGCTCACACACGCACACAGAGGCACAGCAAGAATACCCAACAGCCTCCTTCAGCAATGTGTTTCCCATACTGAGGAAGTGATGTAGATCTTACATGCAGTGGCATAGGATTGGCTGTCTAAGGTCACCTAATTCTCAAAGAGGATTTCAGTCAGTGGAGTTATTATCCCAGTTCAAACTGCATCTTCACTAGCAATCCCACTGGTGCAAGGAAGGGATGTATGACCTGCAGATATCTAATCGGAGTGCGGTAGAGCTTGGTCGTTCTTTTTAAACTGGTTTTTACTGTCTCTGGGTCTTGACCCTGTAGGCCAGAGGTGGGGAACCCTTGGGCCCTCCAGAAGTTGCTGGACTACAACTCTCATCATCTTTGACCACTGGCCATGCTGACTGAGGCTAATGGAACTTGGAGTTTAACAACCCTTACAAAGCTCCTCCAAATGTCAGAACCCACTCCAGAATGTAAGAGGATGGTCTAGGGTGCTCTAGCTGCACCATAATAGGAAAGCTTGGAAGCTCATTCCTGCTGATTAGAAATCCAGAAAATCATGATTCCAGCAAGTGGATGACACAGATGATGCCTTTTCCCACTCCTGAATTCAGCTCAGGAGTCCTCAGGCACCTGCTAAACAAATGATGGAAACTGGTACTTCTACACTCAAACTCCTAATGTGTGTCTCTTCTCAGAAGTTGACTCAGCATGCCTCCTGAATCCATTCCTGGATTATTGTTTTTCTGGAGGGCTTCTTATGGTGGCCTTCCTCCCACTTACACGATACTTTCTGGTAGCTAGTGCTTGTTAGTCTGCAAGCCTGGGTTGAGCGTCAAGAAGGTGTGTGCAAGACAAAGTGGTAAGGACGGGGAACTTTTTAAAGCCCAAAGGCCACACTGCCTTAGAGGCAACCTTCTGGGGACCACATGCTGCTGGTGAATAAGGACCAGAGGAAAAAGTGGGTAGAACAATGGATGTGATTCTTACTTTTCTACAGTAGCTACATTCTATAGCCAGCCACAGAGTGCCAGAAGCTTTGGGGAAATGCTAATTATGTCCATTCTACTACTAATCTGCCTCCATTTTAAAAATAAATACTTGGGCTAAAACTTATTTTCCTCTTTTTGTCCTTGTAATACATCTCAAATTAGGCCAAACAATAGTTCACATATTTTACCGAGCTTTTCACAGAGAACGTTGCAGACGTGGTGAAGGGTAGCACTGTTTGTAAGCCTTGTGAGATTGTTCCATTCTTGACTGGGCAGTTCATTTGAGTTCCTGTTTTTATCAACCCGTAAAAAGGCTCTTACTAGAACACTGTGCTTCTAAAATTGTACAAAACCAATTTGTAACAATCAATGCAGATTGAGTTCAGCTGAAGTAAACAGATTTATTTTTAGAGCTTCCTCACTGTAAGAACTAATAGTTCTGTAAGAATATCAGTGCAATTATGCATACTCTGTGTAAATAAAGTAAGACGGTTACAGAAATAGGTCCAAGAAGATAACACTTTGTTTATAAGTAATCCAGCAATATCTGGGTAATAGAGGAGCACTTTATTTTGATATGTTTAAGTAGCTCTTTCTTCTGGGTGAAGCTATTGTACAGACTGGAATTGCTTCAACGCGCATCCACTTTCCCCAGTGAATCTTGAAAATCAGCAGTAGCTCTTCCGTTAAAACAAGAATGGAGGAACTTTGGCTCTCCAGATGTTGCTCAACTGCAAGTCTCATCATCCTCTAGCCATTTGTCATGCTGGCTGGGACTGCTGGGCATCATAACTCAGTGACATTTGGAGGGCCAAATGTTTCTTATTCTTACATTTACAGGGTGAAAGATGGGACGCCTCCCTTACCACCCTGCTAATCAAAGGTGGTGGTAGGGAACAATGAAAGACATCTCAAGTTAGCAGTTAGGCAGGGCAGAAGACAGCATATAGTGCAGGCTGGTACCTCCCTCAGTCTGGTACCATCCAGATATTTTGGGCTTCAACATAATCTCTGGCCATGCTACCTGGAGCTGTTGGGAGTTGTTGTAAAGCAGCAACAAAAAACATCCGGAGGGAAGTGGTTGGAGAAGTCTGCTACAGTGTAAGTCATGTGGCAACCCTGCCTGCCTTATGCCTGCTTAGAGCAAGCAAGTCCTTGCCACCAACCCCTACTAATTGTTGGTACCTCCCACCCAGTCTTGCTAAGGTCATCACAGGAAACTACCTCCAGTGGTTGAGGCCTCTCTAAGGGCCCATCCACTGCTCTTTCATGTCTAGCTGTGTGGGAGGTACTTGTTTCCTGCTGGCAAAGGGCAACGAGGCAACCTGAAGCTTGGACAGCATTTTAGGCTTTTATCTTAACCTGTTGGAGTTCTTGGACCCTGCTTCCCTTCCCTGCATTGCATATCAAAGCAGGGAGATGCACCTCAACTCCTTGTTCTCTGAAGGAAATTTCCTGAGAAAATTTTTCTCACTAGAGTATTCCTATGTTTCTGTTCATTTGCCTTTGTTGTGTAACTGCATTTGCTGAGTTCTACTTTCATGTGTGATGGTGGAACTAAACCCTTGATTGCAGCTCCACAATGGTGGCAACAATCAAATGCCTCAACTCTGCTGCCTTCTTTATGGTCCTACCCTCAAAACTGGAGGTGGCTTATTGAAATTAATGGACCTGTTAGTCATGCTCATTCATTTCAGTGGGTCTACTCTGAGTAAGACTAGTATTGGATACAACCTCATGAAGGCCTCATGATAAGAGCTACTATGCCCATGACCTGAGGTTACTGCTTCAGATTTCAAGGGCCAAGCACTCATGGGCCTTGGCCCAGATTAAAACTTGTCTATGTGACTAGGATATTCCATTCTTTCTCCTTTTAGGGAAAGGAGTGGCTTGAATTTTTATTTTTTTAAAAACTGTTTCCCCTCCCAATTTCAACATCCAAATGGGCAATGAGAATTCAAGTTTCCCTGGCATTTCAAAAAACATTGATTCATTTATTTGGAACGTTTTTTGGCAATGGGTGCATATTTATTTCCACTTTTGAATTTACTTCCTATGGTATCAAAATAAAGGTTTGATTTAATTAGATATTTGAAATAATGTATGAATGTGTCTACAAAAATATCTTTAATAACATTATTAAAGAGATTTGACTGACTTCCCTCCAATATGTTTATGTGCTTTATTCCTTTATTTTTTTAATTCCATTTATGAATCACTTCATATGACACACCCCAAAGCACGCACGCGCGTACACACACACACACACACACACACACACACACACACAATGGGTTGTATTCAGTGCTATTTTTCTAGAAAAAGAGGTGCCTGTACTCTCCACGAGCACCTCCCTTGTTCTCTTATAATGGCAATGGCAGCCACCTGAGAGGTGCTGGAACTCAGTTCCAGCTGAAAAATAGCAGTGGATGTATTCAAAATAGGTCTTAGGTCTAAAGCTGCATTAGCACATTAATTTCACCTTGTGCAGCAGAATACACTCCCCCTTATCACCCCATAAATTTATTCTGGAGTTCTCCAACCCAGAAGTAGTATCCTTCAGAATATCAGTTGCTGGAGTGGATAAAGCTGTTGTGCATAGGTTCTGTTTTTGGGCTTCATGTAAGCATCTGCTTAAAAACCTCCAAGGAAGGAGAGCCCACTATCTTCAAAGGGAGTCCGATTCACTGGCAAACCAGCTCATCATCAGAAACTTTTATTCTGTTATCACCAGGCTGGGCATTGCTTTCTTTTTTGGTGAAGACAGAGGCAAAGTAGGTGTTGAACAGTTCCACCTTCTCTCTGTCACCCAATAGCATTTCTCCATCTTCTCCACACAAAGCACCTACCACTTGCTTGTTCTTTCTCTTGCTTCAAACATAGCAGAAGAAACCTTTTAAGTTTTTTTTTAACCTCTCTTGTAAGCCTGAGTTTTTTCTGAGCTTTGGCCCGCCTGACCTTCTCCCTGCAACTTTTGGCTACTTGTAAACACTCTTCCTTCATGATTCTCCCTTTCTTCCAATTCTTATATCTTCTGACATCTCAGCTCATCTGTAGGCTCCTTACGCAGCCACACTGGCTTCCTTTAGATGCCTTCCACTTTTCTTTCTTGTTGGAATTGTCTGACTTGGTGCATTTCATAATTCATCTTTAAGAAACTCCCATCCATCTTGGATTCCCTTCTCATTGAGTATTTCTAGCCATGGGCTCTCATTCAGTAGTTCAGGGGTCAGCAACCCGTGGCTCCGGAGCTGCATGTGGCTCTTTTACACCTTTGCCGCAGCTCCGGGGCGGATACTAGCAAGGGGAGGAGGCGCATTGTGCGCCCCGACACTCCCCACTGTGGCGGGTGCTGTACTGGCTGTGACGTTGCATGGGGGCGGTGCGTGCGTTAGTCACGCACCGTCCCGACGTCACCTCCCCGTCCGCTGTCAGATCACGGCTCCGGAGATATATTTGTTTTAAATGTTGCAATGGTTTGCGGCTCCCAGTTTTTTTCCCTTCGGAAACGGGTCCAAGTGGCTCTTTTTGTCTTAAAGGTTGCAGACCCCGGCAGTAGTTCCTTAAGCATGCCCTTAGTTACCCTTCTGGAAGCACAAATAGGGATTAGGATAATTTATGGTGGAATACTAAGAGAAGGGTGTGAACTTTTGATTTAGATTATTATAGGGGAATCTCTTTTGCATGCGTGTGTTCATATATACAGTATTGCCTGAATGGCTCACTTAGGACATATCCTACATTCAAGGATTTGCCCTCTAAATAGCTTCCTGCAAGAAAGCTTGACAAGGCAGCCTGGCTAATTATATTCTGACATATTCTCCTTTTTTCCTTTATGAAAGATATGCATTTAGTTTATTGGGGCTTAGGTGGCACTTGAAAACCAGGAGGATTTTATAGCTGCAGCCTCTGCACTGAGGGTTAATCTCTTTCCGCAATCTAGACAGTGTCATTGTTAAGCCAATTTACATGTTAAAAGGGACCTTGTCAGGTTGGAATAAATCACAAGGTAGTGGAGTCCCCTTCTTCACTCCTCTGCAACACTCCCAGATTAGAAATAGTAAATTGGTTTCTATAGTCAAGCACCACTATGAATGCTGGGGACTTAGTTGTTGACATTTCTTTCTTGCCTTGGTGAATTAACCTTGTGAATGACCCGCCTTTAAAGCTTCACTGTGGGCCAGTTTAGTACACTTTTTGCTGCCTGACTTTGCTCTGGCATGGCCTTTGAGGCTGTGGCTTATGATGATTACTGTTTCTTTTTTATAGTTTCTTTTGGGTTTTTTTAGGTTTACAAACAATCGCAAAGAGAACAAATTTTTAAAAATCCATAAATCCCCTTTGACTTCTCTCCTTCCCATTTGTGGTTCCTTATGTTAACTTTTTCTCCTGCATCTTCTCTGTTAATCCAATTCTATTGAAGTCTTCAATAACACCATAGTCCAACTTTTAGCTACAAGTGTCATTCCAATCCTACTAATAATTTCACTTGTTATTATTTATTTTTTTTTTGTTTCTTGTGCTCCACAATTTGCCCCTCCAAACTCCAAAGCAAGAACCGATAACAGTGTTCAGGGGGAAAGAAGCATATGAGGCAGGGCTGTACCACTTTGGGGGTCAGAAGGGTGGTCCCATAATTGTCTCCTGCATAAAAGGCTCCCTAGCTTCTCCTCTAATGTATTAGCTTAATCTTCAGTGCAGGGAAGCATCCAGACATTGCCACACTTCTGAATTCTAAAATGGTACAGTCCCAGTAGGAATGCACCATATGCTTTTTCTGAACCTATGATTCAGCTGTGTGTGTTTCCTCTATGGAATTTAATCCCTGGAACGAGCTGATTCTGGTTTGAGTAGTGTGAGAAGGAAACAATTTAAAATGTGAAACCCCCATGGCCTATATGCAGGAGAAACCAACATCCTTGGTGCACAAAAATATTAAGAAAACAAATTTCTGTAAGAGTTAGTTGAAGGCCTCTGATTTAATTTTTATAGTGCAGATTATAGGAGGGGAGCTGACTTGGGCCCCAGGTTATGGGTGCTTGTGACATCATGATGTCATGCATGCACCCTGGCTTCGGAACCTGACTTCCAGAGCCCCCTACAGTTGGTGCCCCTGCTATATAGGAATTCTGGTTGTAAGCCACACACACACACACACACACACACACACAAATATATATTAATAAATAAAAATATATCACCGGTCTCATCTGCACTATGCACTTAAAGTATTAAAGTGGTATCACTTTAAACAGTTATGGCTTCCCCCAAAGAATCCTGGAAGTTATAGTTTTAAACAAACTATAATTCCCAGGATTCTTTGAGAGAGGCCAAAACTGAGAATTGTGAGTACCTCACAGACCTGTGGTCCCCAGAAGGAGAATTAACTGATAAATCACTCTACAGCTGAAGAACCCTTAACTACAGTTCCCAGGAATCTCTGGAGGAAGCCATAACTCTTTAGAATGGTATGATACTGCCTTTGACTCGCAGCTGAATGTGTGTATTGGCTCCATTGCAAAGCATTATGTCTGAGATATAATGTGAGTTGGCATAGAATTTCTATCTGTAATACTGGCATAGCCAATTCTTTTCAGCCTGAGGGCTTTATTCAATGTTGGCCAAACTTCCACAGTGCCAGAGGTACAAGGGCCTAAGTGGAAGGTTGTGTGGTCACCCCACACCCACTCTCGTGCGCATGTGCACATATACAGAGAGAACAAATGCACATCTCCCCCACAGACCCCCACATACATTCGCAGATTCATGCAGAAACAGAATGAGTTGAACTTAAGCTTGGAAAATTGAGAAACCGAAACTTGACAGATTCATCAAACCCTGCCACCAGAAGGCAGCATTTTCCATTCTGCAATGTATTTGATGCACGCAGCACCGCTTCTTTTGTCCTGCAGCTCATCTTCTACCAAAAAAACGACATCATTCATCTCACTGTCTGCTGTGGCAGAATTATAGAATCTATATAATTAAAAACATTGTCATTATGGTTTTCCACCCCATTAATTTCAATGCAAAGGAAATGCAATTCAAATTGGTGGGGGATGTAATCAGTTACATATCATTGGTGCACAAAAACTAATAGCAGCAAAAATGAATACTGGTCATATTTACTGGATTGATTTCCATTCTAGATGTGAGATAAATAAGCAAGCGCCAGAAATTTCTACTCCTGTTTCTGTTTCCAGCACAGTTCCCAGACTTTCTTGTCCACCACTGGAACAATGCATAATGTGCTTCTCTAGTGAGAACTTTAAGCACAGCCTCAGTCATATAATCAGGGAACAAGGGCCTGTGTTGTCTAGAGAGTGTGCATCATTTTTCTGCAACCCCCAAAGGGTACTACTATGAGATAGAAAGAGACAGGCTCATGCATCCTCTCTCATTTCACCAGGAGATACAGACATGACAAAAATAAAACCTAATTCAGTTGGTAAACTGATTAACTGTGCTGCATTGATTCTGTTTAGAATAATTATAGGTTTAGTGGAAGGGTTTTCCTTAGCATGTAATTCCACTGACTTCTAGCTGGCTTCCAAGGGGGGGGGGGGACAGGACTGCAGGGATGATGATGACGTGAGTAGGCTATTTACTATTCAACACACACAGTGCTCTGGCAAACCCCTTTAAAAAATCTTCTTCCCTCATTGCCTTTTATTAAATTGCTGTACCTGCTTTGAAGCACATTGGCTCAGCCAGTGAAACTCCCACATTTACATAATGTGCAGCTTGCATCTGCCTGTTAAATATCTTTGAGTGCTATCCTCTTTTAATCATATTTGCCTGTTATCTATGGGTGTAGGGTGAGCATACAAAGCATATAGGCATGTAAGTTTTTAGGCTCTAAAGCAGCGTCCCCCAGCCTGGTGCCTGCCCTCCAGATGTTGCTGGATTTCAGCTTCCCATCAGCCCCAGAGAGCACAGCCAATGGTCAAGGATGATGGGAGTTGTAGTCCGGCAACTGCTGGAGGGCCACAGGTTCTCCATTTCTGCTTTACAGCCTTCTCCCCCTTTGCACAGGCTATTTTTACCCCCAGAGTGCCTGTAATGGGCCTTTCTTATTGTACTTTGTCATCAAGGCACTTCCAGTTGGAGCTGCAATGATTTTCCTGAGACCTTTTGCACATGCTGGTGCAAACAGGGATAGCATTTAGTGTGATTCCAGTCTCCTCTCACCACTCCAAGCCAAAACCATATTGCAATGTGTCAAGTGGGTCATTCAACAATAGTCCATGTGGAATAGGGAGATGAAGAAAATGTAAGCACATTATCATCATCATCATCATCATCATCATCATCTGGGTGGGTTGCAATATTATAATACAACATTAAAAACTGCTTAAAACAACCTACACTCACAAAAGTAAGGGGTCTTCTAACAACTCTCAGCTCCCACATTTCTTTGGGGGAAGCCACAACAATTTAAAGTTGTATCATAGTGCTTTAAATGCATGGTGTGGATGTGACCTGATATGTAATTGGAGTGGCATTTTATGTACAGTTGTACCTTGGAAGTTGAACGGAATCCATTCTGGAAGTCCATTCAACTTCCAAAACATTTGGAAACCAAAGCGTGGCTTCTGATTGGCTGCAGGAAGCTCCCGTCGGACGTTCAGGTTCCAAAAGAACGTTTGCAAACTGGAACACTCACTTCCGGGTTTTGATCGTTTGGGAGCCGATTTGTTCGGGAGCCAAGGCATTTGTGATCTAAGGTACGACTGTATTTGGCTTAATTAGCATTTAGTCTGGGCGGGGGAGAAAATTTAAAATCTGGATGGTTGAAAACCTAAGGCATTTTGGGGTTATGGGCACTCCTGAGCCACCTTCCACTGCCTTTGGCTTGGAGGATCCTTAGGCTGCCCTTTAGGTTTTGGAATTCACACCCCAATGTGAATACTGGACATTGGGGCCACAGTGTGAGCATCATGTTCACATGCCCATACTTCATGTAGCAGTAGGGGAGAGTTTCCTTCCAGTCCTGTGCTGTGTGCGTGCTATGAGCATGCTCAGGAGATGTGAGAGATCAGATCTCTCCTTATTGGATAACTCTTCTGCCCAGATTACTTTGATCTGGCTAATTGATTTTTTTGCAGAGCCTCTAAATTTGTTATGTTTTAATAAATGCAACATGTTTTCGCTTTACTTGTTGCATCTCAAGGCTTCTTCTTGGGTGTGGTGGCAAATGCTTCTCCCTCTTTCTTCCTGGCAATTAGAGTAGACAATACACTGGATGGACAAATAACCCTAATTCTCTTTTTATTGAAGTGTATTGTTTATTTGTTTATACCTCTCTTCCTCTACAGCTTGAGGTGGCTTGCTAAGCTAATAAGAACCAATATAACACCAATTAGAAACATAAATGCAAGAACAAAACAAACAGCAGCAAGTTAAAATAGCTACATAAAAAATATACAGCAAATCAGCACCATGTCCTCAACGGCAGTCTCCAAAATGGAGTTTGAAGGTTGAAGTACCAACTTAAAAGAGGTGATATTCACCAGTTCCCTTGCTCAGGGAAATTTGTTGCATAGATTCTGGAGCTGCAAAAGAAAGGGTTATCAATAACTAAGTTTTAGTCAGAGTAGACTTATTGACCATAATGGACCAAAGTTACCCTGTCCAGAAATTTCAGCAGGACACACATTGTTCAGACCCATAAAAATATTATTCAAAGTTTTACTTGCAGAACTCTTCAAAAGAAAGGAAAAACATCAAATGATACATACAAAAATATCCATACAATATATTGTGCTGTCCAGCACAGGCTCAGAATCTTAGAAAAAAAGATAACTACAAAAATCCAAACTGTATCACTCCCTCATTCCAGCCTGCCTTAGCCTCTGACAAGCTATTCAGCTTCTTAGAAAACCAATGTTTTTGTTCTCTGTGGCATTCAGAGAAAGACTAACAGCCACCACCCTTTCTAAATGGTGAATTTGTATCTCAATACTTTTGTCACCTGATCTAAGGTTACAACACTCATATATTAGCTAGTAGAAAACAATAATTAGTGAATTATCAACTCAGTAAGAGCCCTGAGGGCTCTTTTTGGCTTCGATGTAGTCCTGTGGAAAACCCTCATGTTAAAGCCTTCATTAATACACATAGGCATTTTCCCATTTCAGTGACAAATAAATCAATTATGCTTGACAGCCTTATACCAAGTCAGACCATTAGTCTACCTAGCTCAGTACTGTCCACACTGAGAGGCTGTCAAGGGATCTTTCCCAGACCTATCTGGAAATGCTGGGGACTGAACCCCCATGCAAGGCAGCTCCTCTGTTGCTGGGTGAAAGTCCTTCTCCTTTTTGCTATTGGTTGCCAGGAGATCTCTTTTTTAAACTTGGTGATGCCAGGGATTGAAGCAGAGGCCATCTGCATGCAATGCAGGAGCTCTGCCATTGAGTCATGGCCCCTTCCCATAAGACACCTGGTGGTCCTACATCCCTTCAGCACACCAAAAGCCACAGGAACATATGTAGCTGCCTTATACTGAGATGAAATTTTCTTTTGTCTAGTTCTGTGTCACCTAACCCAGGGATGGGGAGCCCCTGCTGGCATGGAATTATGGGAATTATGGGAATTATGGGAATTATCAACATCTGGAGAGCTGCAGATTCCCCACCTCCTGGTCTAATCTGACTGGCAGTTGCTCTTCTGGGTTTGACTCCCTAATCCTTCTAAATAAAGATGCCAGGAAAAGTTTGCGGAACAATTGTTTTGTTATAAGGAGCAATCTCTCCTCATTTTCTATTCATAGGTTGTGTTGAGTCTCTTCTGCTGTGCTCCAATCTTAATGTGTATCCTGGTATCTTTATTATACATTAGAACAAGATATAGCTGCACCACAACTCCCATCATCCTTCTCCCTTGCCATACTGGCTGAGGCTGATGGGAGTTGGACAACATTGAGAGGGCCACAGGTTGTCCAAATCCGCCTTAGAGAAACAGCTACCTAAATATATGTTGTTCACTGTGATAAAAATAACATCTCTCCCTCCTACAGGCCTTTTTTAGATGTATGTCTTACAAAAAAGCTGCAGAATATAGCATGCTTATATTGTATAAATTGTTCACCAAAAATGCCACTTAGATTTTGTCTCAGGATTTTGAACTAGAAACTCTTTAGTCTGTTTGTTTGCTACTGTCAAAGTCCAGAATGCACATGAAGTATTGATTTATTTTTATCCATGTACAGTAAGCATATTTGGAAAGACATTAAGCAAAGATCAGAGCATCCTAGTTATATCACATGACTGCTTCACTGATTCATCCAATGTTTCTTGGGGCAATCCTCTCCTATACTACTCCCTTTTCTTAGGAGACCTTTAACAACATCACTGATTTAATAGGAATTCCCTTTTATATGCCTCCTCTCCCTACCTGTCTTCCCTCAGCTCTAAGCTTATGTTTCTTTTGGATCATGCAATTTGATAAGGTGTCCATACAATGTAGGTTTGGGACAGAAAGCCACAGAATTGGGTATCTTTCTGTTATGAAATGCTGGGGTCTGTTTGCTTTTTTGCTCTTGACCAGATAACTTGAACCCCCTGCATTATCTATGCAGCATATGATTTTTAAATTATTTTTTACCAAAGTGATACAAAGTGGTGTTTAGCAGGCCCGTCTTACCCACAGAGGCTAGTGGCATGGGGTGCAAGGGTGCCAAGTTCTGGAAGGCACCAGGCAAGAGTCCAGGGAACACCGAAAAAGTGTGCTGAGTGAGCGACGGTGCGTGCGCTGCTCCCGCTGAGCGTCAGCTCAGTTTTTTCTCTTTTAGCCTGCAGGCACTGAATTCTGCAGAGCGCCAGAAGGCTAAAAAGAAAAAAAAAAACACCGTGCCAACACTTGGGAGAATGGCGCATGCACCCTCGCTTGCTCGGCACAGGCCCGCTCGCTCAGTGTGCTGCTTGCCGTGGCCACCGCGGCACGAAGCGGCCAGCTGAGCCAGGAGGCACCGCATCCAGCCTCTGCCTCTTCCCCACCAGAAGAGCTACCCCTCCAGCTGCTGCCCGCCTCCTCCAGTCCTAAAAAAAGGTTGACAACTCTGGGAAAGGGAGGCGCACGGATATGCTTAAGACGGCCCTGGTGTTTAGCATATAGTGCCTTTGGGTTCCAGGGAATCTCACAGCATTGGCTCCCATCTACACATGTCTACATTGAGCTAATTGTGTATTGATCCATTCCCCATTTGTGGTAGTGCATTAAAAGATGTGTCAGAAGATAATGCATCTCAGAATACATCCCATTGAACTCATTGGAGCCTGCTTGGGCAAAGTACTGAATAGGTCACGTTTCTGTCTGCTACCTTGATTCAAAATGGCGGCCGGCATCCAAACATTGAGGAAGATGTTAGTTGGATTCAACCCTTAGGAAGCTGCCTTATCCCAAATGCAGATGGTTGCTTCATCTAGCTCATTATTGACTACACTGACTGGCAGTGGCACTCTCACGTTTCAGACTGGAATCTCCCAGACCTACCTGAAGCTGCCTCTGATTGAACCAAGAACCTTCTGCTTGCAAAGTAAATGCTTTACCACTTCTCATGATTCTTTTCATGAATCCTGAAATAAGGGCACTTATTTTCTTTGGAATATCTCCTTAAGAAAGAGAGGTGGGAAAAGTAAAAAAGGAAAGATGTAAGCAGATATTTAATTACAAATACTGCAAATCTTAAATTTCTAGCTTTAAAGGGACATCTCTTTTTAGGGCAATCTGTTCTCAGAATCTCCCTTTGACCATTATAAACCAGCTAATTCCTTTTGACAATTTGTAGAGTCGTTCTCAGTTTATCCCCACAGGTACTTTGGTCTGTGGCAGAAGCAATTATATTTGCCTGTTTCTTGACCTCCGGTTTCTACATTTTGTGAGAAAACCTATGGAGCTAGAAATCATCGGAATAAAATGTTTGTGCCCCTCAGAGGACTGCCTGAAACAACAACTTGTTGAGCCAAACAATCAGTGAGTTTAAAAACCTCTGACAACTATAACCACTTAAAATCAAACAGAAAGAAACAGAAGTTATAGTTCATTTCATTTCATCAAACTTAATGTTTTCACTCTAACAGATGCATAGAGGGTGCTGGGATGTTTATTTTCTATTCTTTGACTCCAAATACTTTTCTGTTTATTTATGTGGCTTTGATTTTATTCCACTGCACTTGAACGGGTAGCAAATATTTGAAAGCAAATCCTGTGCATAATATATAAGATAGCAACATCTTTCAACAGCTCTGGTGATTGGCTAAGGCTGCAATTCTTTGAATACTTTCTTGGGAGTGAGTTCTATCACACTCAGTGGAAATTAATTCCAAATAAACATGCACAGATCAGGCTGTTTCCTTGCACTGCATTGCAACTGTGCACCGTAGTTCTGTTTAATGCAGGATCATGCCTTCCAATTGCACCTATTTGTCCAAAAGCACAGTTCATCTTGCTTATAAACTGGGCTTCAAAGTTTCACTGCTCTGCACCAAATATTGGTAATTGGCAATAATTAAGTTCCCGGTAGGGAAGGAAGGCCCTCTTACTTTTTCTTCTCTCTTTCCAATCTTAAAATCAGTTCTTTATATTTCTGCAGCAGTCTGATTTATATAAAATCCTCATGAAAATTTGTCAGCATTTTAGTACATTTTTTCTAATAATCACATTTTTGTATGCAGTTTTGACAAATGTAGACACCTCCAGTTTCCTCATATATAATATCATGCATTTTTGTGACAAATATATTCATTTTTCTGTATCTGTGCTATTTGTGAACATTGTCCAGTTGGAGAACTGCATCACAAAATTTGGACACCGGCAATTTCAAAGGATGACTGTTTCACTTCTCGTATTGTTTTCGAAAGTGCCCATTTTATAGATTCTCCTTTAAATGTTAATGGAATCAAATTTCTCCCCCATCCCTAGCTCTTGGGGGCAAAAAGATCATCTATATACTGTGCTGTCGATGTGCACGACACTTTCTAGCATTCACAAAACATCTGCTCCTACCCCAATGAACTTACAATCTGTCTGGAGTCAGCCTGGAATCGTAGGACAAGTCAGTCATCAGCAATGAATAGCAAGCCAAGATAAGGAGGTCAAAACAAGAAGCAGGGTTGGAATCCCAGCCTGGGTGGGAAGAACCATTCCAGGACCCAAAGGAACTCGAGTGCTTCGTGGCCACCTCCAGTTCAGTGGTCCACCACTCAGGACAGCCACACACATGGATCCAGCAATTTGGAGAGGGAAGAGTAAATGGGGTGGATGTGTAGGAAAGCAAAATGGACCTTCTGACTATCAAGCAATGGAGGAGCATTGTTGCCTTCACAGGCCCTGGGGCACCTGGTTGGCTACTGTCAGAAACAAGACTGTTGACCTTTTGATTCGTCAGGGCTCCTCTTCTGTTCTTTTGGTTTCTCAAAGATGGGGGACCTCAGCCTTGGGGCCTTGATGTAGCCCTCCTGGTCTCTCTATCTTCCCTTGGATTTCTCTCCAGCCACACACACACTCCTCAGACCACACCCCTCACTGGCATTGCTTGGAGTGTTCTGGCCTGGCTGGAGTGTGGCCCTGAACTCTGATAATGCCAGCTTTCCTGAATGAACAGGTGTGTGGGTGTGGGTGTAAACTAGCCTATACAGTTAGATTTTACTATAGTCGCTCCACTCACGTCTGCCTCTGATTCTGACTACCGTTAGCATATAGCACCCAGAAGAATGCCGAGAAGGAAACACAGGCCTCAGGCTGAAAAAATGGTTCATGGTTCTCCACTTCTGTTCTCCACTTCATAGCATTCTTTCCCCATCACCAACAGAGCAAATGAGTACACAGTATTCCAGTTCTATTTACCACACCACAGTAGACCATGGGTGCATGTTGGTTCTGATGCTTTGGAGGTGCTTGCAAATCAGGAAGACAAAGCCCTTCTCAATACTTCCATGGAGCCTGCCGTTTATTTAGGTGGCTCTTGCAGGTAATTTGAATTCTATCCAGTGGGTGACATGCTGCAACAGCTTGCAAAAGTCCGCTTGCCTCATCGTGGTTCGGCAGTTGGTCTCAGAGCACCAGTAAAGACTAACGATCAGCCATCGTAGACGGATGCTCTAATTGTGATGTGTATTTTACAAATGACATTACCAAATGCCATGTGTCCTCTTATCGATTGTTAATGACATGTCAAGTAAGCAGATAATTGAGATCAACTTCTTATATTAAATGTGTGTGTCCAAGTCATCCAGTCAAGCAGTGTGGTACCATAGAGACATCTCATGCTTAAGTGTGATGGAATGAATGGGCAACTTTGCACCCAGCAACTCCCCTCCACCCTGGTTTTAGTTGCCTAATAAAACTAGTTCCAACATTTAAAGCACAGATCAAAGTTAAAGTGAAGTGGAAACCTCAGTTGCTTGTTCTTGTTTGGAGATGCTGTGATATGACTGAGAGTATTTCAGTGATGGTAATATGCATGAAGATGTGGCCATAACAATGAGCGGTAGCCACATGGGTGGGTAATATGGCTGGTCTTTCGTTTCACTCTGGGAGTTTGTTTGAACTTGGAAAAGGGAATTTCAGCTGAAACCCTGAAGCAAAAATATTTGGGGGGGAGTAAGGAGAAAGAGGTCTATTTGGTTCTGGAAAACGAATATTGACTAATGTATGGACTGTTTGCCAGAAAAAGGTAAATAGAGCAATATCTACTTTGAGTGGCACTGTACTGGAAGATTTTGCATGATGACAGTAGCTATTGGCCTTACAAGCCTCTTAATAGAGATTAATGAAATCTAGTTTTGTGTGCAGGTGTACCAAAGAGGCATGCCCAGCTAAACACACATCACAACTTTTGTAGTTAATGCATGTATGAAGAAAAAAAAGTTATTTTGTTCCTTTAAAAAAGTGAGACTTTTATATCACTAAATATTGAAATGTAACTATTAAGAAACTTCTAAAACCTTGTTTCTAAAACCTTGGGAATAAAAATTGGGCATATTCTCTCTCCATCTCTCCCTCTCATACACACACACAAGAGCTGGATTTTGCACTTTGTTTTAGAAGTAACATGGTCTGCTAGAAAACAAATGGACAACCAATTTCATTGCATGGGATATGTGCAACCTGGTTGCAGTCAAAGGGCAAGAGAACACATGAACAGACTTTCAAGGCTCTGTACTTATCTGGATGCATGGAAAGTGTGGGGGGGCTCATGCATACTTCCTCCCCTCCATGCATAAGCCCCCAAATATTGACTGGTTCAGGGTTTGGGAGGCCATTGCTTTCCGATGGGTCTGAGGAGAAGGTATACAGAAGATGCTGTTGGGGGGTGAAGTGGCCCTTAAAGGCCAAGGTAGAGGGGAAAGTCCTGCTGGAGCAGAGGAATTCCATAGCAGCAGGGTGGGAGCCAGGACATGTATAGAAAATCAGCATCTATACAATTTAGCTGCTGTAGAGAAAGAGGCTCCTGGAAAGCTCACAAGCAGAACATACAACATCCTTCCCAGTTGCCCTGTCCTTAATATTTGGTGTAACATACGTAGGTTCTACTACAAGAATGTAAGAGGAAGAACTGTGCCCTGTTCCAGTCCCAAGAAAGAGCCCACTGGGTAAGGCAGTTTTCAGAACACCAATCAGAGTACTTAGCGAGAATATAAGAAGAGCCTCAAGCCAATGCCCCACTTAGTCCAGCATCCTGTTCTCACAGTGGCCAACCAGATGCCTCTGGGAGGCTGAAAAGTAGGACCTAAGTGCAACAGACCTCTACTAACTTGCATTTCCCAGAAAGTTGCTCTGCTACCAGCCAGAAGCCATTTTTGTCTTGACACTCAGAACCCTCGCTCAGGTGCCTACTCCTCCTTGGAAAGTTGAAGCCTTAAAGGAGCAAGCCCCTGGGCAGAGGAATCTCCGCAATGATGGTGCTCAGGGTCAGTGCCTCCATTGGCACCACCACCGCCTTGATCCTGTGTCCAGGCCACTGCTGGGTTCTGGGGCCATGTCACCCTGGTGATTTGGACAATAGTTTCTTCTAGTCCAGCATTCTATTGCCAGCAGTGATCCCCTAGAACAGGGGTCAGCAACCTTTTTCAGCGAGGGGCCGCTCCACTGTCCCTCAGACCATTTGGTGGGCCGGACTATATTTTGAAAAATAAATAAATGAACGAATTCCTATGCCCCACAAATAACCCAGAGATGCATTTTAAATAAAAGCACACATTCTACTCATGTAAAAACACCAGGCAGGCCCCACAAATAACCCAGAGGTGCATTTTAAATGAAAGCACACATTCTACTCATGTAAAAAAACCAGGCAGGCCCCACAAATAACCGGAGATGCATTTTAAATAAAAGGACACATTCTATTCATGTAAAAACACCAGGCAGGCCCCACAAATAACCCAGAGGTGCATTTTAAATGAAAGCACACATTCTACTCATGTAAAAACACACTGATTCCCAGACTGCCTGCGGGCTGGATTTAGAAGGTGATTGGGCCAGATCCGGCCCCCGGGCCTTAGTTTGCCTACCCCTGGACTAGAAGCTCCAGAGAAACAAATGGGGCATGAAGGCAAAAGTCCTTCCCTGTTCTTTGGCCCCATCCACCTGAAATTAAAAGGTATATTGCTTTGGAACCCAAAGGTTCCATTGAGCTATGCTGTACAATTTTGGCTAATCCTTTTTAAACAGAACAAAGAAAAGATCTAAGTCACTGAAAGATTCTGCGAATTAATTACCCATTGTGTGAAGAAGTCAATGCTGGCTGTAATTGCTAAACAAAATAAAACGTCTATATTTCTGTAAATCAGTGCTGTTGTTTCACTGCTGGGAATCTACATAAATGAAGGGGATTTATACATAGGGTGGAAATCTATATTTATCTACATCAAGGAAGAAATTATCTGAACACAGTTGATTGCTGGACAGAAGCATTAATCTCATTTGCTTGACAATTTGAAATTTATGACTAAATGAGAACAACCCACCTGAAGAATATCCTGACAAGGCATATTTGATCCAGGTTACAAAAGCCTTGTTGAACAAGGGGGAGATCATAATTGAATGAGAAATTGCTAACTTAATTCGCTTTTGTTTCTCAGACAATGAAGACCTGTGCTTGTTTGTAGCTAACTTGGAAGTGATGGCTTATGAAGTAGATTGGCACATTGCCTTTGATGGGTGCTATGCACAGATATTGCAATTAACTTGAGTTAATTGCATAATTGTGTTGATCACTTGCAGAAAATGAAGAGAAACTTCATCTGTTCAATTTTTTTAATGGTGTCTGTGGAAGTGGAGGCTAAAACGTATTGTGCACTGGGGTTGGGGGGAGGGGAGAGACCATTTTAGGACTTTTAGTTGAGGTTTGCTCAGATGATTCATTTTGGCTTTGTTCATTTGATCAAGCTCTTTCGAACTGTTGGTTTTGAAAGCATCTTTCCTTGGTGTACCTTGTTCACCTTTAGAACATAAAAGTCCTACTGGATGATTTCAAAGGTTCTTCTGGTATGGCATCCTTTCCCCCCACAGTGACTAAATAGGTGTTTCCAAGAAGCAACAGACAAGGCATGAAAGCAATCACTCTCCTTTGCTTTTGCTCCTTAGCAACTTGAACCTCTGAAATTAGAGAGATGTGTTTCAGAGCAATCATTAAATAAAACAGTAAACAAAAGGAATCTTGATTCAAACTTATGACCACAAAGATACTGCCTGGAAGGGGGGGGGGGCTGTATTTCATCTATGTGCATGCCTGTTTTGGTAATGTAGTGTAGAAGAAGATGTAGATGAATGCAAGTATCTGAAAGACGTTTGAACCTGTGCAAGTTCCAATTCCTGAGCTCATTTTAAAATGTTAGTTTAAGCAATATTCATCAGAAGAGAAAAACAAGACTAAGTGAGCAGGGGGGATGTGAACAAAGTGGGGGGGGGGGAATGAAATAGATCTTCTTGGCCCTAGTAGAAATTTATTTGATCATATTCATGACATGAACCAGGTACAAAAAATGTTTCTCATGCATGACACAGATCACTTTTATACTTAAAAGTATCAGGTTGCTGTCACATGGAGCAATGAATAATTCAGAGAATTGCTCAAAATTTTGCACTTGTGCAAACCTTTGAGAAAACATAACAGCTTCTTTATTTTTTACATCTCTGGGCAATTACAGTAGAGCTTTCTCTTATGCTGCTATAAAACACCACTGTTTTTAGTTTTATGTAATTAAAGATATGACAAAGTTCCTTTAAACATTTTGAGAAGCTGCTTAATTACATGATTATTCTTAAGAAGTCGTAGTGGCTTGTGCAGTGAATTGGTAATTAGCAACTTCTTCAAATGTAGCTTTCATGCGTGTTTGGCAAGCTATTTAGTAAATGTTGGGGAAGAGCTTGGAAGATTTACTGCTTCCTATAAGAACCAATTATTATAATGTTTAATATTCTAAGCGTGCAAAACAATAGGCTATAAAACAGCCGTGTAATTGTTGGATTAGTGGTACAATCTACTCCCAATTTTTAAAAGTTTTTTAGTTGGAGTCTTTCTTCCTTAACTTGCTGAGCCAAAATGACTTACAGATTTCTTTATTTGTGTCAAAGGTTGCAAACAATTTTCAGTGATTTCCACCAATGCACACACACAAGGATACACCTTGTGAAATTGTTTCCTTCTGTTTATTTTGCCACCTCTCTCTCTTTTGCACTAAGTGATGTTGCCACAACTGTCTAACCTGACGGGCTGTGCACCACACAACACATTTCACTACAAAATGCCTGATTGAGTTGGATCATCTATTTGACTAATACAAGTAGTCAGAGTAAACCATATTGCTGAACAAAACTGAAAGCGAGGGAATAATCACATAATCTAAGCAATGTTAGTGTTGGGAGATTTCTATGCCACAGAAGAAGTGATGCTGTTCAGTAAGACACTGAACCATCTACTCTACAATCTGTAGAGGTGGCACAAATCACAGTGTTTTCTGGGATTGTTAAACTGTTCTGAGAGTTGTAGCTCTGAGGGAGTGGGGTATAAGAGTCTCCTAACAACTCACAGTAACTTTAACCCTTAAATGTAAAGCGTAAAGGGCCAGTGGTGTCCAGGTCACTGGGGGAGGGGACCTTGCTTTTGCTGCTATGACCATCAGAGGTAGCAACAAAGAGGAAGAAGAAATAGAAGGCTGATTGCTTCTGCAAACAGCGAGCCACTCACTAAATTTTTCTGCCCTCCTGCCCTCCTTTGCTTCCCCCTTGCAAAATAAATTGCCACATATTAAATTTTGCCAGTTTCTATCACTTACCCTAACCTGCCTGGCATGCTCTGGTCCATGGGGTCACAAAGAGTCGGACACGACTAAACGACCAGACAACAACAACTCTAAAGTGTCACAGATAACACCTGCAAATCACCTTCGATCTTGCTAAGCTCAACTGTGCTTTATTGTGGAGTCAAATTTTCACACATTCCGCTGACAGGCTTCCAGTATACAAGAATCAAAATGTAAAGAAATCAAGCCTTAAATGTGCACATGTGAAACCAGAAATCAAGCCTTATATGTGCACATATTCCTTTATTTCAAGAACAAAAACTGGCTGCTGGAGCAAGTAGGACAGAAAGCTGAAGCTCATGCATGCACCATAACTTTCATTTTCCGACATCCCCCTCTAACTACAGCAGGCACCAGACAAGAAGTTCTCTATGTCTCTCTTTTTGAAATGTGAAGGGATAGCTTTGCAGCCACGATGTGCCTTAAAGCCAGAACATTTATTCATGGATCAATGGGTGGCATTGCTTGAGAGAAGCAAACAGCCTTGCAAGTCTTAGTGCTGTCAGTCGGTTTTGAAGTTAGACTGGAAGAGGCTTGTCTAATCCTTGCAAGGAGTCTCGAAACGGGGGAAAGTGAAATGCAAGATCAAACAAAGGACCCAATTACAGAGACTAAATAGGAAGAGTTCCTTCTTCTCCTCTCTTTCTCTTTCTTTCCCCAGCATACATACATCGCAAATTGTTTAGTATTTAGGTCAGCACAGTAAAGATAAAATGATTCACGAAGAGTTAATTAAAAATAAATAGTTTCACAGCCCAATGCTAAGCATGTTTACCCTCAAGTAAGCCCCTTTGATCAAGTAAGAGTGCATAAAATTGCAGCAACTGAAATCATTGTTCCCTTTCCTTTTCTGCATCCTACAGCCCCTGAAACCTCACATCTATTGTGGTGAAACTGAACTGAGATAATTAAATCATAATGGCAGACTTTGCTGGATCAGACCAAAAGTCCATCTCATGCAGTTATGGATGAGTAAATATGTCCATTTTGGTTTTCCTCACTTTCTCATTCCCCCCCCCCCAATCTTAAATTAAATTCTCCACATCAGTTTGTAATTTATTTTTTAAGTCCTCATAAAAATTCAACATCAGTTTAGGGGGAATTTCTCCTGTTCATATGCCATTTTGCCTAACATACACAACTTTGCAAATTAATTTTCTCTGATGTAGTGCATTTTGTATTTTAACTAATATATGCATTTTTATGCATGCTTTGCTCTAGTTACTTGCATTTTTGTACACATTACTTGGCTGGAGAATGGTGCTGCAAAATTCAGAAGGCTGTGGCTATGTTTGGTGTGTTACCTATACACCAGGGGCAGGGAGTCTGTCATGCTGGTAGCATAGTCAACTGTCAGAAATGATTGAAGTTGAAATCCAAAACATCTGGAGGTGCCAAGCTGAGGATGGCTGGTGTAGCAAGTGAGAGTAGTTTAGTTCTCACTGCTAAATAAGGAATTCAATACATTTTTAAAATACGCATTTCAAAATGCACTTTGGTATGTTTTTAAAAAGCTGAGAACTGAATTGCAAAGTTCAGAAAAATGCAAAATCTAAAGCATAATTATTTTTCTTATGTCCAGGAGATGAGGATCAGGTCAGCTGACATTGGAATCCATAGGAACTGAATTCCTCAATCATCGTACCATAAAGTACTCCCAACCCCACCCTGAATGCTAACTTTGATTTGTTTCAAGTATGATCAGCACAGCTCTTTCATGGTCCTGATTTTACATACTGCTGCTGATCTCCTAGCTATTTACCCTAAGAACGAATTCAAACAGTTGTCTTTTGCAGACAGTTAATGGTAAGGATTCTGTCATGAAGATTGCAGATGCCGAATCTCATGGTCCATTACTGTTTAATCTGACAGAAAGACCAAAAAAATATTACTTGCAGAGCCAGCTAATGATGTTGCTTCTTGAGTTAGTGACCTAATTTCCCATTTGAAGTTGGCAGGATAGTATTTGTTTTCCAAAGGCTGTTTTCTACATTAATTTTGCAAGAGGCAGAATGCTAATGACTCTTACAAAACTGCCTCCACCCTTGCCGAGTAGAATCCAGGAATGGCTGACATGCCAAAATTCTGCTCCGGTAGATGGTTTGTCGTCATTACCAATGAAAGCCATATGCCAGCTTCGAACACCATGATTGCAAGACCCATACAAAGGGTCATTAAATCTCCTGCACTAATGACTCCCATCATGTAGGAAATGCTGAATCCTGGCTCCAGTTCATAATTCACCCTAGTGTCTTACCGACTTCTTTCTCTAGCTCAGTGCTTTTCTCAAAAGGTGGTCTGGAGTGCCTTGGGCTTCCTTGGAAGTTTACCAAGAGTCCTTCACTGAGGTCAGTGATAGTGGACAAAATTCTTGCCCTCCGTGCTACAGAATTCTCTTTCCCCCATCAAACATATGCTTGGAGCTTCCCTCTCCTCCTGTGCTTCCTCTTTTTTTTTATTTAGACAAGCTAGAAAACAGATGAATGCTTTGTGAAATCTCAATCCCCAGACAGTAGATAGACAGGGCTGGTGTCAGACAGTGACAGCGATGGACCGAACACCCCTCTCTAAAAGAAAAACCAGGACGTGGCCTGGTCCTTCTTTGGGTGGTTGCAGTGGCATATTCTTAAATTAGCCACATTATAAACTTACATAAAGGCGCATTTCACATGTTTTCAAAAACCCAGGCCAGGGCAGTTTGCAGCAATAGTGCCTACATGCTTTTCCCAGCATATAGCAGCCTTTCTTGCAAAGGAGGCACTCATTTACTGAGGCCAAATCCTCAGTGAGGTACAAAACCTGATTCTGCAATGTGACAATCATTCTCTTCAATACAAATTTAAAAATCCACTCTGTAAAGAAAACAAAATGGCCTTTAAGCTGTGATTGGGGTCTATTGTTTTTGTTTGTTGCTAGGTTATGTATTCTTATGTTTTTTATATTGCAAACTGCCCTGAGATCCTTGAATGGTGATATAGAAATATAACAAACAAACAAACAAACAAACAAACAGGAAATGGGATGTAACACTTAAGAGCCCTGCTGGATCAGACCAAAGGCCCACATGGTCAAGTATTCTGTTTGCCACAGCAGCCCACCAGGTTCCCCTGGGAAGCCCATGATCAGAACTGGGAAAACAACTAGCTCTTTCCTAGTGCTGTTCATGGAAGGACTGTAGGTCAGTGGTAGAGGAACTGCACTACATTAAGGAGCTCCCAGGTTCAATCCCTGGCATCCCCAGTTAGGACTGGGAAAGACCTGAGCTTAAAACCTTGGAAAGCCACTGCCAAACAATGTAGTCAATACTTAGCTACATGGACCCTTGCTGTGACTCAGTATAAGGCAGCTTCTGATGCTCCTAAATGGTTAGCAAAGTCATTGAAGATGGGACAACTGTGTACATGGACCACAGTGCCAATTAATCATCAAAAAAGTACACATACCTTTAAAACACACTATGGAGACCCTTATGTTTTGTAGAGCTACAGAGGAAGAGATATAACTTGCTGACAGAGCACAAATTTCCCAGGTTCATACCACTCTAAAAGATCTAAGATAGCAAATGATGTAAAAGACTTCTGCCTGGTTTAGCATTTCTCAATCTGCTACTCTCTAGATATTTTGGACTACAAGTCCCTCATCCCCGACCACTGCCCACTGACTGGGTCTGATGGGAAGCTCCATCACAGTGTTACTAACGTGAAAGATTGCTCACCCACAAAACCATAGCCCTGGACTGAGAACCTTCAGAGACTTCAATAACAGCAGTAGGAGCAGCAGCAGCTCAAAGGAAGAGTTGCTTCTGCCTCCTGGCCTTCCAAACTCAGGGAACAACCTGGGAGGGAGCTAGCAACTATGGGACAAGCCCTTTACATCAGTCAGATACTGTGTTATGAAGTGTAACTTCAGATGGGGCATCTTGGTCAGTCTATAATTGCTGCAGGCTGCTGCACAAACTGTTTCTTGCTCAAGAGGTTCTAGCCATGGTCCTGAACTCATTCCAAGGCTTTCTGGACCAAAATCTGCAGCACTGTCCATGGTGCTGAATCGCCCTGCTTCAGATAACTGCTTTACCTAATGTCTTCTTGCTTGAGACATTGCCTACTGGGGGTGACAAACTTTGCAGTGGACTTAGGCAGTCACACAGCTTCCTCTGCTCACAACATCCACATCTACCAGCAGAAAGCCTACACAAAGAGAAATCTCTATGTATGTAAGCTTCCTGTAGGACATGAAAACCTGTGCAATCAGAATTCTGGGTATTGGAGAAGCCTATACTCATAGATCTCCCTCCTGTAGAAATCAACACCTTGTGCATGGATGTTGAGGGAAGCCACATAACCTTGGGATATAATTAATGGTGTGGCCCTACTGTATTTGACAACATGAGTACAAGTAATGCATGTCTGTGCCTAAAGGTCACTATGGCCTGGTCAAAATGCTCTCTGGGCAGTGCAACAAATGAAGCCCAAAGTTGTCGAAACAGTTCAATCAGCCACATGGCAGATTGCTATCATAGCTCTAGGCTCGGCAATATGTTCAATTAAAAAAACAGAGTGAGAGAGAATAAAGAAAAATAGGCTTTCGTAGTGCATGTATATGACCAAGTAATTATAGTAAAGCATTCCTGAGAGCAGGCCTAAAGCCTGCAGACTCAAGCAGTTACCAAAAAACAAACAAACAAAAAACCCTCCTTTTTACCTTTTTCATCCAATCACCTTTGTCAGGTGTTGAGATTTAGAATTATTTCCTAAACCAAGTGAAAACAAACAAACAAACTCCAAACTACCAACAGGATCTAACGTTTTGTGAACAAATCATTTATCCCTCTATGCTGATGGCTTAACATATTAACTAACTTCTCCAACTTTCCTGGTTCAATAAACTTCCAAGGCCCCACCTGCACTATGCATTTAAAAGAGTATCATACCACACAGCCATGCCTTTCCCCAGTGAATCCTGGGAACTGTAGTTTGTTAAGATTGCTGAGAGCTGTTAAGAGGCCCTTATTCTCCTCTTAGAGCTTCCTGGAAGGAGAGATTCATTGTTAAAATACTCTGGGAACTGTAGCTCTACGGAGGGGGATAGGGGTCTCCTAACAATTCTCAGCACTCTTAACAAACTACAGTCCCCAAGATTCTTTTTGGGGAAGCCATGACTAAAGTAGTTTGGTGATGCTTTAAATGTATGGTGTAGATGGAGACCTTCTGTTTTTTTGGGTGGGCACTCAAGCAGCAACTCCTTTTGATGTCATTCATATTTATGGTGAGCGAGAAGACAAGGCACAATAAAACTGACTTACAGTAATAGCCAAGAACCACAGATTTAATCACTGTAGTAGTAAAATGACAGATTTTGAACTGAAATGATTGCTGGTTTGGCTTTCTTTTGTTGACAGTGCAGGTGAAATGGCAGCATTCTCTTTTTTTGCTCTGGACAGAGGACACCATCTCCTAAACCTAAGTGACCTCTTTCCACTGCAGCCTATTCATCACCCACTGGCAGTGGCATAGCGTGGGTTGTCAGCACCCGGGGCAAGGCAAGTAATTTGCACCCCCTAACCCGTGGATTTGCGCCCCCTAACCCTAACCCCTAGATGTTGCGCCCGGTGCGGCCGGCCCCCCCTGCACCCCCCACGCTACGCCACTGCCCACTGGGAAACTTTTATGCAACATGCATGCTTCTTGTACCTTTAATACATTCAGTTTGTGTGTGTGTGTACCTTTAATACATTCAGTTTGTGTGTGTGCGCTCGCATGCACACGTCTAAGAGCAGATCCTTTCAGCAAAATACAGACTTTAAACTGCTGAACAGAATCCCTCTGTTTTTGCAGATTAAAAGGTAATTCTTCCATCCTTCTTTCTTTTAACATTTTCTTCCTAGACTTTTTCCAAGGAATGTGTACATGGGATTCCCATCCCGTATTATCCTCAAAATTAAGCTGAGAAAGACACACACACCCCATTCAGATGCCCCTTCACATATTGAAAGAATACGTTGGGAGTATCAGGAACATGTGTCTAGCCTTGCATCCTGCTGCCATTGTATGTAGCTATTTCTGTGTGTTCAGCTGGCTTGTGAAGAGGGTTTTACAAACATATGAAAGTATGCCCATGTATCTTCTCCCTGTGAATGAAGACTTGATTGGTTGGCAAAATAGTGATGATAAATCACACAGTATTTAGCACAGCACACCAAAGTTGCTATGGTAGACAGAAAAATCATTAAGTGGCCCATCAAGATCATCTGCAATTTGGTCTTGGGGGGGAGGCAGCTCTGAGAACCACTGCTTTAGGCTTTGTTACAGCAGTGCATGAGAAGTAGGTTCTTGAGTCAAAGGCTGCATGACTTTGGGCCACACATCCTTTTTAGTGTACATTTATGAGTACAGTGGTACCTCAGTTGGAGAACGTAATCCATTCAGGAAGACCGTTCGTGTTCCAAAATGTTCGCAAACTGAAAATTCCGTACAGAAGCCTCCATATGGAAAACTCAGTACGGAAGCTGCATGGCATGTTCGACTTCCAAGGCGAGTTTGAAAACAGAACCATTTACTTCCGGGTTTACAGCGTTTGAAAACCGAAATGTTCATCAACGGAGACATTCGAAAACTGAGGTACCACTGTATTTGTGCTCATGATGTTATCAGGGCAGTCCCATCCAATCCTGCTTTCAATACTTTCTGTGCCTGCAAAAGTTTTCTGGTGGTCGCACTGCTTTATTTCCAATCAGAGCACATCCCGTAACTTCCTGCTGAGACCCATCACTTCATATACCACAAATGATCTGGTTTATTTTTTGTCCCAGTTTTCTTCTGTTGTATCACCTCCCAGCAACAGTAATGGCTACATTCAGACCAGTGCTTTTTTCTTGCGCCCCCTAATCCTAACCCCTAGATGTTGCGCCCGGTGCGGCCGGCCCCCCTGCATCCCCCACAGGGATACGCATACCCCTAAACATTTTTTGAATAGTTGTACTTTTGTCCATTTACTGTATTTATTTTCCCTGATTTGAACTATAAGATGGTGATTTTCTTGAGCCAAAATGAGAGTACCTTAAACATTTATTTATTTTTTATAGAAAGAAAGCACTGATTCAGACATTCTGGCTCCAGGTTCAATCCCCAGTTAAAAGCACCACATAGCAGGGTGTTGGGGAATGTGCTCATCTACCTGGTAACTTGGGAGCTGCCACTTCCAGTCAGAGTAGATGGTGCTGGGCTTGATGGAGAAATTGAGCTTGAATAGGACAGCTGGAAAGAAGTCCACAAGGCAGCAGGTACCGGATGACCATTTAGACTGGTAGGACAAAAGGCAGGGAGGTCAACCGACAGACAATCGTAGCCAACATTTAGCACCTGGCCAGCAGACTGAGCAGGGACAGCAATTATCTGCTCACATTATTCCCTATGACAATTGTGCTTCTATTTAAATTATAGCAATTATTTCTAAATGTGCCTTTATGCTTATGAATTAGCACATGAAAATTGGTGTCCCTTTTTGTCTTTTTGGCGTGACACATTTTTCCGAAATGGCCACCCTACCCTGAAATGTCTTCTTCTTTTGCATGTGCTTGCCAACCTTCAGCATATAATGTTCCCAGGGTGGTTCACAGATACATTCAAATGCAATATAACAAGCAGATGAAAGCAACGTTATAATCATATCACAACGTTATTAAAAAAAATCAAAATGCAAATCAAAACCTTATTATATTACAAACACATCACAATGTTGTTTAATCATATTACCATGTTATAATCGTATCACAATGATTATGTGCTGACTACACCTGTCCACAGGTTCCTTCCCCTATCAAGCCGATAACTTCCAGATTCCACAACTGACCTCAGGGTTCTTAGACTGGAGAAGCTACTCTCACTTCCAGATGTAGATATGGAGGCCTGTGGCCCCAGCCTGGCCCTCCAACTGTCATGGGCAAATGTGGCACCATTATTAACCTGTGTTTGCAAATATTTGTTCACTGCAGTTGTCAGGGCCAAGTACCTTGGCTATGCGCTGCCTCCATAATCGGGGACACGAGCCTTCTGAGAACTAGTTGCTGGAAGCCAAAGGAGGGGAGGGTGCTTTTATGCTTGGGTTTCCTTGGGTTTCCTGCTTGAGGACTTCCACAGGCACCAGGGAGAACAGGATGCTGGATAGACGAGCCATTGGACTGATCCATTAGGCTCTTCCAATGTTCTTATGTGTGTCTGGGGAATGGATGGGGTTTGGATCCAGCAGATCCCAAGTCTGACCTGTTCAGTCCAGGAAACGCTGCATTTTCGTGTTCTCTGCTATCAGAGCACAGATACATGGCCCATGGTGGAAGTCCTCCTATGTCAGCTGGAAGAAGGCTTCTAAGGGTGTGCCTCATCTTCACTTATGGAGACAGAGACTCACCAGATCCTATGGTCCTGGCATACCCTCCCAGGCACCAATGGATTGTGCCCTAAAACTGAAAAATCGAATGCAGTGCAAATGCTTGTTAAAACAAACAGGGACAGTATCTGGTGCAGCTTTGTTCTTCTGTACCAGCTTTCTTTATTAACTGTCACGCAGAAGGGCAAACTTTTTAATAATGTAATGAACTAATAAAACGCTTTGGGTTGCTGCTGCTATAGTTTTGAGGCAATTATAATACCACTACCTTTCTGCTGACATCCTCTGCTACCCGAACCTTATTAAAACTATATTTGGAAAGGTTTATTTGAGTCACTATAAATGAATGTCACCAGATGACTGGATGCAGAATGAATATCCTGAAAAATAACACTCTTAATGTGAGTCAACAAGTTTCATTAACTTGTCAAATGGAATAATTACATTTCCACTAAATATAAAAATATACAGGTCTTCAGCTACAAGCTGTCCTATTAGATAACCTTGTGGTGTTTAATTACTGAGCAAGGTGCATTGCAAACTTAGCCAACACATATAGGGGCTGTATGGAATCCTCCGTATGCTAGGAAAAATACAAAATGCCCAGATGAAGCATGAGACAGTCGTTCTAGCAATCAAAAGTCCACCACTACCAGCAGTGCTTATTTTGCAACAGGTTGATAATAATGATGAAATTAATATATATACCATCTATATCCTAAGCAGTTCACAACTATAAAGTCAATAATTAAAATACACAATAACATTTTTTAAATCCTGAATTTAGAAAGACAATAAAACAATTAAAAGCATGGCAATTAAAACAGTTAATAAACTCACAATTTCTGTTCATTGGAATGCTTGCAGGAGCCAGTGGAATGCCCAAACTGATGGGGCCTCTCATAAGGAGGGAGGTCATTTACAATTTCCTCTGATCTAGTGCAGGGGAGAAGAACCTGTGAGCCTCCCCAACTCTCATCAGCACCAGCCAGCATGGAGGACCATATATGAAATTGCCTTATTACCATGTCAGGCAGCTGGTCCTTCTAGGTCATTATTGTCTACAACGGCTGGCAGTGACCCTCCCTTACTGGGAGATGCTGGAGTTTGAACCTGAGCCCTTCTGTACTCAAATCAGATGCTCTAATACTGTGCTGTGTCCCTTCCTTATGTACCTATTCAGGTGCTCCCCGCTGCTGGTCTATGTGAGGCAGTAAGTGGCCAGCATCAAATATCCAGCCCCAAACCCTAGGGCTTTCTGCAAAGAGTTTAACCATGGTATTGGCACACAGCACCGTCAAGCAGCTGCATCAGCTAAAATTCACCCTTCCCTCAAAAAGGAGTATACTGAGTATGTGTACACTGTGCACATGCAGATAGATTAGATAGATGATGATGATGATGATGATGATAGATAGATAGATAGATGATAGATAGATAGATAGATAGATAGATAGATAGATAGATAGATGATAGATAGATAGATAGATAGATAGATAGATATAGATAGATGATAGATGATGATGATAGATAGATAGATAGATAGATAGATAGATAGATAGATAGATGATAGATAGATAGATAGATAGATGATAGATAGATGATAGATAGATATAGATAGATGATAGATAGATAGATGATAGATAGATAGATTGATAGATGATAGATTAGATAGATAGATAGATAGATAGATAGATAGATAGATAGATAGATAGATATAGATAGATTAGCAGTGGGGATCATGTGACTGTCCAGATATTGTGGGCTACATAATCCCTGTCCATTTTTTGTGCTGCCAGGGGCTAAATGGAGGTCTGCCAGTTCCACGCCTTTTGTCAACGGTTATGTTGATCTCCCACTAGGATGCAAGTTATTCATTTAAAAGTTCTATGGGCATATTTCCAAACAGCATAGCTTGTATAGTGCAAGGGTTGCCAACATGGTGCCCCTCAGATGTAGTTGGGCTTCAGCTCCCATCAGCCCCTGGTCAATCATTAAGGATGAATGAAAACTGTAGCCCAAAAGCACCTAGAGAGTTCTGAGTACCACTGGCAACTCTTGGTCTAAAGTCAAGACAGAAAGTTGGGTTTTGCCCCCAAGGAGGAAATATTTGCCCGAATCAGTGGTGATTTGAACTAGGGGTGGCTTGAAGTAAGAAGCACAGTGGGGGGGGCGGACTTTAGCAAACAGAGCCCTATTTTACATACAGCCTAGTAGCCCAGGGGCCCGAGAGAGAGAGAGAGAGAGAGAGAGAGAGAGAGAGAGAGAGCGCACAAGAGATAGAGCACAAAACTGCTAGCAATCTGAGGTTGTTGACATTACAAGTCATATCGCCATTTAGCCAATACTAATCTTGTTTGCCTTGGTATCTAAGGTCCAATTGAAACAGGCAGATTTGGTTAAAGCCAATATAGGCAACTTGCTCTAGGGACCAATGCTACCTAACTGAATTAGTTATACACATTAAGGATACTAGGAGAATCAAAGAGTACACTTTTATCTTTCTGGGTGATTTGGAAAAAAGGGAATATAAGATTTAACAATATTTGAGGGGGTTAATCAATAGGGGAGATTGTCTACCCTGAGCCTGAGGCCAAGAGTAAATGGAACTGGGTCAAAGTTATACATCTGGCTCAGACAATCAAAGGTGGGTGGGGAGAGAGAGTCCTTTTGTTCTGTGAACATTGGCAAAAAGCTATCTTTCAAGCCTGTCGTCATCCATGGCCAAACATTGGATTTCCGACTCATAAGGTCAATATAACTTTGTGATTCAGAGCACCATAAATCCAACTGCAGCATAGGTTCATTTGTGTTACTCCCCCAACTGAACTGCATAATTGCAGTTCAACAACTTGAGAAGTTTATATAAGTCACTGGTGAAAAAGAAGTCAGCACAGAGCTGCAGTGTAAGATGTGGTGCTGCAATGCAAGTACCTCTAGGCTTGTTCACATGCTAAACTGAACATGGGTTTAAGTTGTCAACAACAACAACAATTACTTGTGCCCCACCCATCTGACTGGGTTGCCCCGGCCACTCTGAGTTGCTTCCAACAGAATATAACACGTGCAAGTCTTGGTGTGAAAGAGTGTACACCTGTTAATTTGTGCAACTCAGGTCTTATGTACACAAATTGTACACTTGTTGAATGTGGTGTGTGAACACCCTACTGTCATCTGAAATTGGGGGTTGGAGGCTGCAGCCTCCTTAATGGCCAATTAAGTGTTGATTGAGGGCATCTGTACAGTTTACATCAGCATCAGTATGAATGACTGCAGGACTAACACTGAAAGGGAGGTGCACGTTGACCCGGAAGAAGGCAAAAGCAATTGGATGTCTTGTCTGGAAGAGGAGAGTAGGTGGGCCCAGTTAAAAGGGAAGACTTAATGGATGAAGTGGGTAGGGGAGAGACAAGGGAATATAGGCAGCTTCCTTATACTGAATCAAACCATTGGTCCACCCAACTCAGTATTGTCCATACTTACTGGCATCAGCTCTCCAGGATTTCAGGCATGGGTCTCTCCCAACCCTACCTGGAGATGCCAGGGGTTGAACCTAGGATTTTCTGTTTGCAAGGCAGATGCTCTATATCTGAGCTATGGCCGTTCCACCTAGGGAAGGAAGATGGAGAGAAAGGGTGGAGAGATGTCAACAAATGGTGCAGCTGCAAGGGAGAATAATGAGGCAAGAAATGGAGAGGAAGAGGAGAATAGAGGTGGGTGAAACTGAGGCAATTAAAATAATCAACAGCAGCAGCTGCCTCTCATGATCACTCTTTCGGCCACTAGTGAAGATGTCAGAGAGTAGGGCTTCTATGCCTGGGGCGAATGATTTGAGAATCTCCTTGCCAGTTCTATTTAAGCCTGTTGTAAAGTCATCCCCATGGGAAAGGATGACAAGGTTGTGCCTTTGTGGGACAATTGACCCACGTATTTGATTAATGAACTCTTCATGACTCGTAACTGAATGTGTGAACTGGCCCAACAGACAACCAATTAAATCTAAGGCAATACAAAAAATTCATCTGTCAGGTTTGATGCTTATTTCACTTATTACCGCTTCATCCCAGCTATCGAAGGAAGGATGAATAGTCGCATTGAGCGACACTGCATTGATGCCAACATCAGTTTGCAGCTTTTATGGCATTTGACAAGCTTCTTCTGAGTCAAAGAGAGCATCCAGTATTATCAGTAAGATAGGCCCCTTTGCTTAATTGCTAGAATTAGGCAAATGTAGTAAACATTTACTTACAGCCATCCCTTTGGTCTACTACAGAAATGCTTTCTATCTGGGTGCATCACAGCTGTTAACGAAACCATCCACCTTTTTAAGAGGGATCATTAATAATACAATGCTTCATATTTAAGGAATATGGGCGTGTATGTTAGATATTAGTGCAATAGTTTCCCCTTTTATAAAGACCTTAAGAGAAAATGTTTTGTTTTAGAAAAAGAAAATGTGGCCATTTTCATCTGTCAAACACCAGAGGCCACATATCTACAAATCTCCCCGCCCTCACACATAAATGCAAGTGCCCCAGCCAATCCAGCCCATCTGTGCTAAAAAGTTCAGAGACTTAAATATGCTGTCAATAGATTTGGTTGTAGGCATAATTTTGCCCTGGTTTACACTCAGCGCAGTGCTACTGCTGTGCTCTGCTGTGTGCTGTCTTAAGTTCCCGAATCCATACCAAGAGCAAATCATTTCCATGTGCTTTATTTTTTAATTTGGTTTCATCCTCTTAACAATCTGTTATTTTGCTTCCCCACTTCCCCAGAGAGATGTGAGGAAAAGAACACTTGAAGCAGCTACCATTAATAATACAACAGGAGTGAGCATTCAAATCTGCTGAGCCAATGTTTTTCAGATGAATTGCCGATGAAGGTTTTCTTTTCTTCTTTTTCTTCTTTTTTTTTGGGGGGGGGGGCAGCTGCACATGTGTTAAGTACTTGCGCCAAGTCCTTGATGCACATGGGGGCTCTTGCACCACTGTTGCTCCAAGAAAATGGCCTTGAGTTGGAATTCCAGAGAACTCCTTCAAGGAATGCTGCATTTAGTTTGGATTCTTGAAGCAGGAAGGAGCAGTCTTCATGTGTTTTGGACTCAGGGCTGGCTCACCCATTAATGGGCTGAAGCTTTGCGCACTAGAATCTTGTGTGGTGGGGTGGTGACCTCCTGGGCACCCCTCCTGCACCCGTCACCAGGGTTGCAATGCAGTGACTTCTGGTGAGATTTCAAGAGATCTCATTGAGGTTTTGGCATCTTCCTGTTTCAGGTTTGGGTCAGCAAACTTAGGTGGAGCTGAAATGGGAAGTGGTATGGTTTGTGGAAAACATTTGCTGCTATCTCAATGTTTCTTTCAGGGGTGGCTGCAAAAGAGAGTGAGAAGGTTTGCCATTCAGAGTAATTGTGGTCACTGTATGTATGTTCAGCATGGAAGTGCCATTTAATGTAGTAAGTGCCTCCACACAGGTGATCCCAGTGGTCCTAGCCTCTCATTCATGCTCTCATTTGGAGCCTGCTCAGCATGTGAACTGGGCCTTACAATACTAGCAATTGCAAAGGATGGACTAGATGGCAAGGAAAGGGACCAGTGGGTTGTACAATGTGTTCAGGGGAACAAGTGGGACCTGTAACAAAACACTGAAGTGAGGAAGGCTCCTATTCAAAGTTCCAGTCCTTTTCTAGCAAGCTCCATTCCACCCCCATCCCCCCAGTTTTCTCTTTTGTTTTCTACCCATCCAATACTCACATACTCAGACTATCCTGGGGATAGTTCAGTCAGCAGGGCATGAGACTCTTAATCTCAAGTTCAAGCCCCATGTTGGACAAACAATTTCTGCATTGCAGGGAGTTCGACAAGATGAGCTTGTGGCTATTCCAATTCTATGATTCTATGAATATCAACATTCTGCAACCACAACTATGTTCACTCCTCAGTCACCTGTTTGGGGAGGTAAACCCTTTGGGGTGTTTTATTTTTTTGGGGGGGGGGGATACTGCTGCAAACCATGTAGTCCTCCCAAGCCTGATAATATCTCCTCCTTCTGTGTAAATGGTGCCATTTTTGTTACATAAAGATCCCCAGTTTAGATCAGGTCCACCCAGAGTGATCTACAGCTGTCAAAGGGAGTAGTGGAGAGGAGGGCGAAGAAGACATGCAAGCAGCTCTGAGAGCATCTCCCCCCTCCCAATTGCATGTTTAATTTGGGTTTGGATGTATTTTGTTACTGTGGTCCTAGTGCAGAGCCCCAGGCAGTAGGCTGAAGTAAAATTGCAAGCCTCATTTCTACCTAAGCTCTTAGAAAGAGCTTGCATTCAACCTGATCTCGCGCAAAGGCCTTGCTGCTGCTTCCTGTGGGATTTTTAAGCATTTTGCTTGAGCTTGGTTATGTGTTCCCTTTTAGGAAAAGCATTATATCTGTATTTTAATATGTCATTAAGAGGTACAGAAGAAGACAATGGAGCATTTTATATACCTTTAATGCAGATAAAATTTAGTCTGATAAGAGAACTTTATTACAAACTTTAAACTTGCGGAAGCCTAGCTTCATTGCACTTAATGACCAAATGAATTTTGTTTTGCCTTCTTCTTCTTCTTCTTCTTCTTCTTCTTCTTCTTCTTCCTTCTTCTTCTTCTTCTTCTTCTTCTTCTTCTTCTTCTTCTTCTTCTTTACTGTACTACAGACTACTGTGTCTGAGTGCATTTTTGTTTTGTGGGGGTTTTTTGCCCTGATGCTTTTTGCCACAACAACTTGCTCTTTACTGCTGAAAACAATTCCACAGAAAATCTGAATTGCTGTTTGTTCCACATTAGCGGGTTTTTGCAGGGAAAGCGCTGGGATCAAAGAAAAAAAAGGGGGGGGGCTTCTATCTGGCACTTTAATGTGAGGACCTCTGCCTAGAAAGCATGGGGTGAGCCCTCTGTGTATACTGTATTTATAAGCTGTGGAATAGGCTTCTTAATTCATATTTGGATTATTGGAAATTTTAGTGTCAAAGCATAGAAATAACATTCATTTTCGCATCATACACAAACCAAACAATTTAACAATGCCAACACAAAGCAGGCCTCTTTTTTCTGAATGACTCATTTACAAATCAGGTAAAATACTTTCTGTTTACTCAAGTGACACAAAACTCAGAAAGTTGGTCTTGCATTTCACATATCAAGTGTCACTCTAGATACATGTTTCTGTAATAAAATTACAGAGGCAGTGCTAATTTTAATCAAAGTTACACTCTTGCAGTGTGCTTTTAATTATGGTTTTAATTAATGAACTGTTGCTGTGTAATTGTATGTACATCATTTATGGTAAAGACTGAAGCATGCCTAAAACAATGAGGCGTTTATCCAGTGGTCTTTAAAAAGAAGAATAAAAAATCCTGTGGTACTATTTTTAATTAAATATGTCTGAAAGTAATTGCTAGGGGCTATAGGAACCAGTACATTTTGCTGCAATAGATTATGTCTGCTGATAGAAACACATAATAATTGCAATTAGTCATGGAGATGTGAGCCACCAGCAAATGTCACCGAAATCCAACAATGATGGATCTGTCCACCCTTATGGAAGCACACTCTTCAAACACCAAATGAATGCACACTCATGTGCAGAGGTGTGGGGAGCAGGCATGCTTCTTCTTGTCCCAACACCCCACCAGTCTCCATGTGTTGATCAGGGTATATTGACCCCTGGATCCAGCAGAGATCCGATCATGAAGTCAGAGGCTTCCAGGGCACCAGAGCTGGGTTAAGTTTAGCACTCAACTCTACTATTGGACCATGCCTATTCTTGGACTACCTCACCAAACTTGACCTCAGTTTCTCCTTAAGACTCTGCATATCCAAATTACTCAACTGCTTCTAGGCCAAGCGAAAATATCAGGAGACCAGGAAAAGCAGGTTTCCTGATCATATGGAGAACACAACTGGGCATACAGAGGTTCATTTTAGACCTTTCCATGAACACTGTGGGATATCTGCAATCCTGCTCCCCAAACCCCACCACCACCGCTCACCCACATATCGACTACAAGATATCAACATGGCTCCAGTCAAAGCTGTTTGGATACAGTGCCACTTTTAAGTCTGTAGTTATATTCCCATGTGTTTTAACAACCTTTCCATCACCCTAGACTACTCCCAAGAACCACACTTAGCACTCCAGCTAACTAAAGTTCTTCGCAAGAAGCCTTGGCACTTGGAAGAAGCTTAATACATCTATATACTAGATGGCTTTGGGGAAGAATTAAACAAATTCATGGATGCTGAGACTCTCAGTGGCTACTAGCCTCAATGGCTGTGTTCCACCTGCACAAAGAGGTAGTAAGCCTCTGAAACTAGTTGCTAGAAATCACAAATCAGGAGGGTGCAATTGCACTCAGGTCCTGCATGATTTGTTTTTGTTCTTGTTCTGCTTTATGATAAAATATGTATTTGTGTTTTTAACATGGTTGTAAGTAACTTGGACACCTTTGGGGAACAAGCAACTGAAAAGTCACTATAAATAATAACAACAAAACAATGTTAGCCACAGTGAGCTGATGATGCTGGACTAGATGGTCCTTTGGCCTCATCCACGAGCTCTTCTTATACTCTTATCTTATTTTTGCAGTTTGTGCATTTACAGTGAATCTGCTTGAAATGGACTTTGATGTGAAGATGAATAGCCACAACACTTTTGGCTTTTTGGAGGTTCTTTATGATTATGTTCTGAATATGACTTAATACATTTCCAGACTTTGTTAATAATGTGATCAAGGGGAAAATGCTAATGAACTTGGGCATCAAGAATGCTTGGACAGTAACTATCTCGCTGATATCTCATTTATTTTACCAATGCGGTGAGATGATCTTTCTGCCGGTGAGCTGCTTACGAGTGAATTCTAAACATTTCAATCATAATACAATTTAGTACTCTGTTTTCTCACTAATTACCTGTTTCTTTAGCTTTCCACTCTTCTGTACAGAGCTATAAAAGCCAAGCTCCCATTTTGAAATGAGTAATTGTGTTTCATTCATGACAAATCAGGAGAGCTCTCAACATTGTTTGAGAGAATTTCCTACCAGGAAAGTTTTTACATAATTTCATTCTAACTATAACAGGAATCTTTTCTCTCTCTCTTTTTCTTTCGGGAAGTTAATTAGAATCTGTCCAGGGAATGATTTAGAATGAATTCTGTGGTTGACAGTGTGTGCACATTACACAAGTCACATCATACTAATGACTTTCAGTACACTTGCAGTGAAAACAATTGCTGTTTTGATATTTTAATTATAAGCTTTTATACTGCGCAAAGTGATATTACTAAAATGCTCTGCATTAATTTTCTTATTTTTAAAAAGAGCTTACAGGAAAGAATAGTTAACATATGTACCCTTTCTTATTAGATGCCAGGCAAAAACATTTCTCTTCTCCCAGGCCTTTGCTTAATTAAACAATCTATGGCCTTTTAAACTGTGTTTGCGGGGGCGGGGCGTGGAGTTATTGTTTTTTTAGTTACTATGCTATGCATTTGTGTGTTTTTATATTGTAAACTGCCCTGTGATCCTTGGATGAAGGCCGGTATAGAAATTTTAACAACAGCAATCTATCTGCTCCCTTACACAAGGACTTTATGTGGGTTGAGCCTTGCTGCCACAAAGCTGAGAGCTGGGTACCAGCACTGAAATCACAGGAAGTTCCCCCCTCTCTGTATCAAAGAACAAGAGAACGTAATAGAACACTGAGCCAGGAACTCCATTTCCCATCTGCCCCCTCTGCTGGGATCTTTCCCCTTTCCCAGCAGTTCTACCTCTGAGTAGGAAAGTTTGTTTGAGAAGCAAACTGAGGCTCAGGAGCTTGGATGGAAGAAAACTTTGACTCAGGTTGATCTATTGCTCTTTTGGAATCTCCATTTAGAGCTTTTGAAAAGCTGGACTGAAAGCTGTTCAAAACTATGACCACAGGTAAGCTTACTACTTTTTTGTAAAATACCAAGTTTTTGGAGGGCCAGTTGGAGTGGGTAGGTAAGGTTGCCCCATCTTCAGGACTGACCTAGAGTCTCCAGGTTTGCCTGTCTTCCTGGTACAGGTGGCAGGTGAGGGGCTTGAATATACAGGTGAATGTGTGCCATTTAACAACAACAACAACAACAGTAATAACAACGGCTGCAGCCAACTGCAAATTATTATCTAGGCTCTCTGTGTAGGGATGGGGCTCATAGGAACATCCCTTTAGCTAAGGTTTGTGTCTTAATTTTCAGCTAGTGACATAGTTGCTCATTTTTTATACTTCTTGTTTTTTTTGTTTGAATGATTTGCTCTCAGCAGTTACTGTCATTGCTTAATGTGTCGTGCTTAATGACATCACCAGGGGCCACCCCTAAGTTTCAGGTTTGGACCCTGGAAACTCAAGAGTTTGGGATGCTCTTGACCTGGTAACCCTGAGTGTGTGGGTTGCGACAGGAGAGGCTGGCCCCTCTACTAAACTGACAATATCAAGACAAATTAAAGGCTCACGTCAGGGAGTTTTTAAAAGCATTATTTTTTTACTTTCCTGCTTTGTATGGATCTTTCTCATTATTCCCCAAATAAATCACTTCTTTGCATTTTAAATCACTCTTGGCAACATTATTGTTCCAGGAATATTGCAGTTTGTTGTATGGGGGAGGCAAAATTCATAGACAGGACCTCAGTTAAAATGTTCTGGCAAGGAAATGAAAAGCGTGGGCATATTTATTAGGCCATAACCATCCTGCCTGTATGTTTGCATGCTCAAGTCCTTGACCAACAGTGTAATGCTAACCATGTATATTCAGAAGTAAATCCTGTTGAATTCAATGAGACTTACTTCCAGGTAAGCAGGGTTAGGGACTGCAGCCTAAATGCATGTGAGCGAAGTTGATATGTGGTATTTAGCTTCTTGGTTCACTTTTCTTGATGGATCTACTGTTCTGTGTTTGTTTTGACTCAGTTTTCTGTCAGTGATTCACTGCCCATGGAACTAATTTTATTCTCACCAGTGTACTCTGTAAAATGGATGTGAACTCTTTCTCTGCAAGGCCTACAAGCAGTGGCAGATATTGGGTTCTCAAATTTCAGCGTCACTCAAATTTGATGCCCCCTCTTTCATTCTACATCATAGCTGTGGCACCTCCAAGGCTCCGTGCCCAGTGTGACTGAACAAGTCACATCCCCCTAAATCTACCTGAGCCTACAAGTCCAAGAGATCTCCAGAACACCAGGGTGTCTCTTATCTCCATACACCACCTGATGAACTCCACTGAGCTTGGGACCCTTGTCATCATGAAATTCTTTTTGTATTTATTCCAACAACTTAACTGGCCAGAAATGCTTCTGATTTCTGTAGTGTAGTGTAGTGTAGTGTAGTGTAGTGTAGTGTAGTGTAGTGTAGTGCTGGTCCCAACCCTCCTTCCTCCCCCTCATTGATTCAACACTGGGGTGTATCTCCCACCCCCCAACTTCCTCATGTTGCTCTTCTACTCTGCTGGGTACTGCTTCTTTGAGGCTAAGATTGTTAGCTGCCCTGTTTTTGGGTGCCTTTGCTTTCAGCCTTCTGTTGCTTGCCCTCGCTTTCTCCTGCTTTCTCTCTACATTTTCCCTCCCTGGGACCAGCAGTTGGCATGCCACTAGCCCCACCTTTTATCTTCTGGCTGGTTGGGCATCTCTGCATTCTCTGTGACATTGCCCTACCCAGGTGCTTCTGGTGCATTTGGCTTGCATTCTGGGCAGAGATTTAACAGAAATGTCATGGCGTCATCCGACACGGAGTCATACATCTATCAATCATGTATTCTGTACTGTGTGCTTGAAGTTTACTTGCTAGTTCCGCAGGCCCAAAAAGTTCCAGATTTAACAACATGTGTGTTATATGTTTTGTGAGTTAATGTGTAACCTTGTGGATAATTTTGTGTGTGTTTGAGTTGTTGTATACACGTTTCTACCATACTTCTTGTGGTACATTGTACTAGTCTTAATTGTGATAGAAGGATAATGGATTCTCATACCTGAGTGGGCCAGTTTCCCTCACTTTCTAATTTTCCATCTTCTACAGTAGTACCTCAGGTTAAGAACTTAATTCTTTCTGGGGGTCCGTTCTTAACCTGAAACTGTTCTTAACCTGAAGACCACTTTAGCTAATGGGGCCTCCCGCTATCGTCACGCTGCCACTGGACAATTTCTGTTCTCATCCTGAAGCAAAGTTCTTAACCCGAGATACTATTTCTGGGTTAGTGGAGTCTGTAACCTGAAGCGTCTGTAATCTGAAGTGTATGTAACCCGAGGTACCACTGTATTTGTTTTTTCTTTCTTTAAAAAGTCCTCTTGAAATTGAGCATTTTAGTGCAAGTTTGCCTAAAGGTTTTGCAAAGCAATTTTCTCTCAACACAATGTATTTTTGTAATGTATTTTACTGATGCACAGTTGGCTTGCAACTTGTGCAGGGATTACCTTTTTTTGGGAGGTGGGTTTCCACATAAAACTGAAATCCCATTTAGTCAGAACATCGCTAAAGCACCCCGTCTGACCATCCCTACGTTTATGAAGCTGGTGTGCCAAGAGGACATTGCCCCTTACACAAACCTGAGAGCTTTAAAGCCCTGTGCCTTATATGTGTTTGATTTGTGTATTTACAGCTGGTTGGCTGCCAAGTGCACAAAGCTGTGATCGTGCAAGTTCAATGCACATATATCATGAGTCAACCAAGCATTTCTTATGGATACTTTACAATATGAATTTTTATACACAATTTTGTACACAGCAAAATTCAGAGAAGTGTGAATTTTGAAAGATGTTTCGGTTCCCTTATTATTTTCAGAAAGTGTCAATTAGGTAGGCTTGCCTTTAAATGCAAACCTGGCCCTACCTTCTTTCTGAATTAGAATTGTGTTGTGTTCCTCTTCAGAGGCCTCAGAGTCTTGGAAATAAGAATCTGGAGTAAGAGTATACTTTAAAGATGAACGGTTTAATTTTTGAGTTCCTTCCTTGCTTAGAGCTACACGCAGAGTGATGTTCTTTCTTCCAGAATTCCTCTTACTTCTGTCTGTTTGCTGTAAATCCTGTGGTGAACGAGTCTACGCATAGCTCAGAGCATTCCGATATCCTGGTCTGTATCAAGGAATGGGTCTGTCACAAACACTACATATTCCATCCCTGATTTTGTTTCACTCCAAATATATGCCACAGGCCTGAAAAATCTATTTCTACAAATATGCATTACTCTAAAAATGATTAGTTGCATCCTGACATCAGTTGCATCTGGTGAGCATACTTTTTGTTAACTGGAACTGAGAAAGGATCACCTAAGTCGATCTAAAGCAGGGCAAGAAATGTTAATGGTCTTATGCTCTCAGAAGAAAGTAAACTTGCTATCTAAATCTTTTTTGATCATTTAACTCATAAGTTCACAAAGAGAGCAAGCAATAAGTCATTCAAGTAGGCTATACCTATTTAAATACCAAGTGATTCATAATTTTTCATAATGAATGACTTTTTGTTTGGGTTATGCAAACAGTTGATAATTTCTCTTCTTAATTTTGGTAGCTAATGCTTGCAGAAACTACAATGATACATAATTTTGTTATGTCATAAAGTAAATTTATCTGTCAGCTGAACTGACACTCATAGTTAGGAATGAATTCATAATAATTAAATACTACAACATGGGTAGGCAAACTAAGGCCCGGGGACCGGATCCGGCCCAATCATCTTCTAAATCCAGCCCACAGATGGTCCGGGAATCAGTGTGTTTTTACATGAGTAGAATTTGTGCTTTTATTTAAAATGCATCTCTGGGTTATTTGTGGAGCATAGGAAGTCGTTCATTCCCCCTCCCCCAAAAAATATTGTCCAGCCCCCCACAAGGTCTGAGGGACAGTTTGCTGACCCCTGTACTACATGATAAACCAGGAGTAGCCCACATGGTGTCTTCCAGATGTTTTGGACTACAACTCCCATCATCTCTGGCTATTGACCATGCTGGCTGGGACCATTGGAAGTTGTAACCCACAACATTTGGGGGTGTGCGCCAAGTTGTCAACCCCTGTAATAAACTATATAATGCATTTATTTGTTGATATATGTGCTTAAATACGTTGTGCTTTCTACTGATTGCATATGGGGAAAGGGAGGCAGGACCCCAGCACTGTGTTGCAGAAGGAACATTGCCTTGTGATGGTCCCTTAGGCCAGACAGAAATACCCAAGGGGCCACATGTCACCCTTGGGCTTGAGGCTCTTACCCCTGATGTAGGTCAGCATGTAGTTACAGCCTTAAAGCATTAGTAAGAAGGAATGCCCATTTTGTTTCAAGGCTTATGTTGAATGTGAATCAAAGCACACAGAAACAGTGAGTGTAGATGTGAGTTTGCAAAAGATTCTGCTTCTGGGGTTTTTTTCCCCCAACCCCTACCTCTTGCTTCCTTAGAAAACCAAGCAGATTTATCTCCTTGCTTGCTGGATAGCTTTGACTCATAAAAATTTGTCACTCAGAGTCTGCAAACAAAAAACCAGAGCATGCAAATACTCGGAAGAGATCTTCACAGGGAGTTGAAATGGGTTTTTTTGTGGGGGGCAGTAGTCTTTACAAGAAACTTTGCCTCATATTATTAATGATTTCTGTTGCTGCCAGAGTCTCCCTGATGGCATCAAAAGCTTGATTATTCCATTAATATGTCTTCAGACTGTTTTCCTCCTCTGGTCCTATGGGGTTTCTTGTTGGGTGTTGCCACACACACACAGCCCGAATCTTTGCTTGTTATCAGATGTGATTCTAATAACGAGATATATATAGTCTTATGCAAATGCCTGATAAATGCTTAACCATTATCAAGGCAAACTCAAAGCCTTACTGAAATGGGGATCGCCTCTAATGTGTGCAGTGGGTGGAGCCAGAACCAATAATAGGTGGAGCCAACAAATTATACTCTTGTCCCTTTGCTCCCCTTGTTGAGTTCTACAGAGGCTGAGCTGGTAGGCCGAGCCAACTCTCAGAACTGGTTGTAAACAACGCCAGCAGGTAGGGGGCAGGCTGAAGGCAGATGAAGGTTTGTGGAGCAGTGTCCCATATGCCCAGATAGATCAGCCTGAATTGAACATGCATATCACTCAGATATTCTGTAGTCCAATAATTTTTATTCAGCCATTGTTATTATTAGCAGGGCAATTATGATACATATTGACTACATTTATGTTTGGTCTTTCTTCCCAGGAGCTCAAGGTAGCATCTGTGGTTGGCTTGATTGTTTGATCACTTGTTTGCCACCCTGGGGCTCCTTTGGGATGACAGTTGGGATATAAATTTGATACACAATAAAGAAATTTGGCAAAAAAAAAAATGCCATTGGGTTTTCTCTCTGAAATATTCTTAACCTCATAACAAAAAAGGTGTTGTTTCTGTTTTTGCAAAAAAAAGAAAGGAGTGCCCCCTTTTTTGCAAATAAATAGGGGTGCTTATTTGGCAATCCTAGAAGCCTCTGTGCCATGATGGGGGGAAATAATAAATAAGGAGGGGTGGGGGACAGAAATCTACGGAAACGGAAACAGTCAATGATAACTATCCAGAGATACTTCCGTGGTGAGGCCCCATGATCACCCTGTTCCCTGAGGATGAAATAATCAGACAGTACACCGTATGTTGGATTTATGTGATCAAATAAGGCCACAACTTTATTGGTTATAGATGTGTAGGTTTTGGCCATAGGCACTGGGATAAGCTACTGTGTCTCTCTGCAAGCCAGTCTGCTGGCACTGTCTCTAAAGGTGAAGCCAACTGACAGGGAAACACACTATGACCTACGTTAAATTGGGGCATCCCCCAAGTGGTTCCTGTTGGAGGAGAGGCTGCCCCTAGTCCCTGCCTGGGTGTTGGACAGGAGCCATTTCTTCCGGATCCTTTTAACAGGATACATTTACCCGTGGAGGAGCAGGCAGAAGCTACAACCTCCCTCCCATTCAAGTTCTAGGCTTACCCAGTGCCTATCCGCCTTACAAAGTTGTGACAATTGCTATGAGGTAGGTGAAAAACAGCAGGTGAAAAACAGCAGGGATGCAGGTGGCGCTGTGGGTTAAAGCCTCAGCGCCTAGGACTTGCCGATTGAAAGGTCGGCGGTTCGAATCCCTGCGGCGGGGTGCGCTCCCGCTGCTCGGTCCCAGCGCCTGCCAACCTAGCAGTTCGAAAGCACCTCCGGGTGCAAGTAGATAAATAGGGACCGCTTACCAGCGGGAAGGTAAACGGCGTTTCCGTGTGCGGCTCTGGCTCGCCAGAGCAGCGATGTCATGCTGGCCACGTGACCCGGAAGTGTCTCCGGACAGCGCTGGCCCCTGGCCTCTTAAGTGAGATGGGCGCACAACCCCAGAGTCTGTCAAGACTGGCCCGTACGGGCAGGGGTACCTTTACCTTTACCTTTAGGTGAAAAACCAAATAGCCAGTGCCAGTTTGCCAAATGGGGAAAATTCTAGCCTCGCCCAAAAATATGGTGACCAACGTAGTCCATAGCAAGGCTGTACCAATAGCAAAAAACCCTGAACTGGGGGAGGGTGGGTGGGGAACAGGTGAAGGAGGAAGAGGCCGAATGGCCTGGCAGGCCACCTTTGATCTTGGTCCTGGACATGAGGCCAAGTGCCACCATTGGTCAGTTTGGAGGCAGGGTACGATCCGGCCAGTTCACGAGAGTGGCTCAGAGCCCGCCTGCAAAGCCGCCCTCCAGAGAAGGGCAAATGGACGTACTTTACAGCAGTGGTTCCCAGTTGGTGGTCCATGGATCCCAGGGGGTCCACGACTCCATTCACACAACAAAATCTTCCATGGAGATATCAAAATTTTCAGAAGTAGGGCATCCATAGCCTGGCTTTTGAAAAACAACAACAGGGGGTCCTCAGTACTTAGCTAATTTGGAACCGCTGCTCTACAGGGTAAAAGACAGAGAGGGATGTATAGCTGCGTGTGAGATGTAATGGGATATAAACAGGAAATTAAGATAAAATGAAGAGGAGGAGCCTGCACCTCATCAGTGGAAACATCCTAAACTGGAAACATCCTAAACTCTGAATATGTTTATGCATGATAGCAATGTGATGAAAACCAAAGCATGCGTGCTGTTCATTGTGACAACATGTAAATGATGCAAATTCTGACAGAAACAACAACATAGCTGTACTGTAATATGACAGGAATATTTGTAAAAATTCTCTTGTGTGTGTACATGATTAACAATTAAGTTTGTAACAGTGGGGCCTTAGGGAGGGACTGCTGCATCAGGTAACAAACCAATGATGTCTTTATCAGGCATCCACACAACTTAGCTGAAAGAGAAATACAGTCGTACCTCGGGTTACAGACGTTTCAGGTTGCGTTTTTTGGGGGGGTTATGGACCGCCAAAACCCGAAAGTACCGGAATGGGTTACTTCCGGGTTTCGGCAGTTGCGCATCTGCAGAAGTGCTAAATCGCGCTATGCACAGAAGCGCCAAATCGCAACCTGTGCGTGCGCAGGTGTGGGTTGCAAACGCTGTGGGTTGCAAACGTGCATCCTACACGGATCACATTTGCAACCCGAGCATCCACTGTACTAAAATGAACATAGACTAATCAATAATAGTCTCCTGTGATGGTGCCCATGCAAATATTGGTCTATGGGAATTGGGAAACATGCCAAAGGGGCATCTTACAGTTTGATAGTTACTTTGAGATTGTTGTGTTTTTAAGACAGAACAATTTCTTCTAACAGGTGCAGGGGATGAATTTACTAGGCAACATAAAGAAATAGTGTGTGTGTGTGTTAGCTTTTAGAATGTGTGCATTTGTGTTTGTGTATAATAAGGCTACTTTCAATCGGCAAGTTATGCTGCTGCTTAATAACTTTAATGTTTCGGGGGGTGGGCTGTTGCCCAAACACTACAGTTTTCCAACCTTGGGCATTTTGCCCACCACTTCTTTGCTATGAAAAACCAAGCTTTTAGCAACAGCAGATAATCAGGTGGTTTGTATAATCCCAAAACATTGCTATAAATATAATTTAAAAACCCATTATTTATTCAATACCCTGTTAAATTCTACCCAGAAATCTTTAGCTGCCCTGCAATTTCACATACTCTTGGCAGTCTTGCCAACATTGGACAGACACAGAAACATTTATTTATGCTATTCTAACAGCTGTAAGCTACCTTACAAAGGATTTCTCCCAAGTGCACGCTAATTATGTTTCTCATCAGACAGACTGTGCACAGCACCACATTTAGGGTTCTTCCAGACTTCCTTGGGTGTGACATTTCTAGGCACGGGTCTGGGCTTTAAAGGTCCACATCCAAGTGTTGTTGTGGTGGAGGTTTTTTTTTTTTTGTCCTGGCGCTTTCCCCATGAAGACTGTTGAATCAGAGCAAATGGCAATCAGGTTTTCTGTGGACTGCCATTTGCTCTGAATCTGTAGTAAATGCAGGTTTCCCTGGTGAAAGTTCTGGGACCAAAAAACCCCACTTGCACACCTCTGCCTAAAACAACAACAACACAAAAACTTTGGATGAGCCCTTAGTCAGAACTAAAGAGTAAGTCAGGGCCATGTGACAAACCAGGAGTTGAGGTCATAGAGCAAACAGGAAATCAAGATAAAAGAGGAAGTCAGGACAGAAGGATGAGTCAGATAGGTTGCAGGATCATAGAGCATGGTAGAAGTCCAGGACTCAAAGCACAACCAAGGATATGGGGAAAGACCAGAGCTCAGGGAGATGTTCAGGCAAAGCTCAGCTAGTGAAGGAAGCCCTTTATACTCCGTCCACCCAGAGAAATCCAATGGTCAGCCTTGATGAGCTGAGTCCATCCAGAAGGTTCATCACCAAGAAGGCTGCTAGTTGCAGTTCAGTAGGTCACCACATGGGGCAGCCATACATAAACTTTAGCAGCTTCCCTGACACAGGTTCAGCAGGTGAAAACACACTTTATTATGGAAAATAACATGTGCATGGCAGAAAAATCTTCACCAAATGCCAGAAAGGAACAAGGGAGGAGGCCAAATGAACATCATGGTGCAAGGTAGTCCACAAGCTGAGTGCAGCCACTAAGAGAGTTATCGGTCTAGCCAGTCATTGCTTCCACCTTAGTTGGGAAACAGAGAAGAGGCTCCGCACCAGATTTTAGAACTTTTAGACAGGCTAATAAGGGAGGAGGAAATGAAATGGCAGGCCTCTGCCTGAGATTCTTAATGGGTGTACTGCTCAACCCAGGCCAGCTTTGTAAAGACTGTATTAGGATTATAGCAACCCATGTATATGAGTTAAAACGGAGTTGGACCCATTTGTCCATTTAGTTCAATGGACAAATGGGTCCAACTGACTGACAGTTGGCTCTTCAGCTTCACCACTGAGTTGTGCCCCTTCCTCGCTTGCCTCAGCTGCTGTGTAATAATAATAAAAGTTAGGTTTATTACCCAGCCTTCACCAGCAGGTCCCAGAGAAGGTTACAGCAATCTAAAATTCACTATTAAAAACAATAAAAACAGATTGCTGTCAGAATTACAAAATAGGGTGTGTCTTGAAAACACACATCTCAGTTGCTAAAGGCCTGGGTAAAGAGGTACGTTTTCAGCCTGTGGTTGAAACTGTAGAATAAAGGTGCCAGATGTATCTGTATGGAGAGGGAATTCCATAACCTAGGAATCGTCTCACAGAACGTACTCTCTGAGCCACTGCCACTCTCAAATGTCTGAGGGCCATGGAGCTAGAACTGGAAGGTGAAAGTGTTTGTATTTATGGTGTTTGGTGTGCTGTGTGAGCCATATAAATTTGTGATGTAATGGCTCTTCTGCACATGGAATCACTTGATGGTGCAGTCAGTAAGTGAAGGATGTGCAATTCTAAGGGTACTGTGTTCAGGATCAGCTCCAGTTTTAGGGGCCTGTTGAAGAACACTCTCTCTGCTGGCCTTCTCCTGTACCTGTGAGCCTCAGGGGGCTTATGGGTGAATGCAGTGTTGCATTCACTACCAGGTGTGTTGGGGTTGCAATTTATATTTCCTGCAATGTACAGCATTGCATGAAGGCCTAATAGGAAATTGTGAGCAGAGAAGCTTGAGGAATCCGTTGCTGAACTTTATGCACGTCCAGACCATTGTGTGGATCAGAATTTTGGCATACAGATCAGTCTTGGAAACGGAGCCAAAACTTTGGGAGAGATGCAATGCCATGATGTTGCCTCTCTCTCAGGGACCTTTTCTGGAAGAGAAGAACCATGAGGCAGCTGAAATGGATGGACAGGGATAGGGGAGAAATGCAAAACCAAAGTGGAACAGGAACAGATACAGATTAATCCATCTGTAACTGTAAGCCCCAGTGGACATTGCTGCCCTTTATATATCCCACAATGCTCCAGGGCTACACTGTGTCAAGGGCATTGTGGGACATTAAAATGGTAGCTGTCAGGGCAGGTGTCAGAGCCACAGTTAGTCCTGGAATCTGTGCAGCTGCCTTAGGAGTGCTGTGTGCTGCCAATGACCAAGCAAAAAATTAATCCAGTTAGTGTTCATGAAGATATGAATCAGCCCCAAGAAAAGCACTTATAAGTGCCAGAATGTCTGATTTTTACCTTTTATCATCTTGACTTAGAGTATTAGAAATGAGATGATGAGTTTAAAGTAAGTGTGTTTGAGAGAGTGTGGGAGTAAATAAGAGGCTGCTTGACTCGACAATGTTGATGACTCTTAAAAAAGAATTTCCAGTAGTCATGCTTTCTATTCTGCATCTCCTCTCAGATTTGAGTGGGCTTTAAAAAAAAAGGCTACAAAAATGCAATAGATAGCTTTTTATATGTTTGTAATAGAAAAGAAACCCTGCTTGCTTCCTACAATTTTTTTGTGTGACTGGAGTATCTAGCCTGGCTTGCTGTTACTAATAGATTACTGGGATGTTTGCATGCTGCCAATGAATAATTTTTGGCAAGATTTCAAAAGAAAACAAGCAGACAAATACTGAAAGGCATATGTAATAAAAGAACAGCTTAAGACAACTGTGAACTGTTGACAGCACCAACCAATATAAAGGGTGCATCTGCCACAGGGTATTTAGCAAGCTGTGCAGCCTTGCCTTAGAAAGTGTGTGAAGCCCCCTTGCAAAGCTTGCCAGGGGCAAGGATATCTTGACTTCACAGTGTGGCATGACAGAATATAGGCCTAGGAACTCAAATCCCAAAGCTTTTCCTGAATCAGGGACCTAAGGCATGTCTGGTGGGTGTGGATATAAGGCTTTGTTTTCTATTCTGCCCTGTATTTGTCACATACAGAACTGTTTCAATTCCACTGCAGTTTATGTTCCACCAAGGACTACATTATTCATCTTCCTGTCCACTGTAGTAAAATTGCACAACATGTAATTTCTGTAATTAATTGCAGAAATGACATTGTTGTCACATTATACGGATCGTATTGAACATCAGCAATTTTTATTCTTCTCCGACATCCTGGGAATTTGCCCCAAGCGTCTTCAGTTTGCTAAAACTGGGTGTGCAAGTGGAAGGAGATCCACCATAGCATCTTATTTATTTATGTCAACTGTTTTCTAAGTGGTGCACATAATGATAATCAAAAGCATACTGTGGATGCAATTACTTAAATGCTAAAAACAGAAAACTTGCTTAAAATGCCTGCTGAAATAGAATCATATGATTGTTGAGTTGGAATGGACCGCAATGGTTGTCTAGTCCAGCTCCCTTCAATGCATGAATTTCAACACGTGGTACTCCATCCAATCTGAAACCATACCAGACCCTGCTTAGCTTTGCAAAAATGCGCTAGCAGTTTTATTGTTGTACCACTATATTGTTATCCTAAAGGTCTTCATCAAGTGTCTGACATTCAACAGAGAGTGGGCTGGCCTGATCTGAGCTGAGGAGCTTCCAAGGAGTTCGGCCCAGAATACTAAATGCAGAGTTTCTGGTGGGTAAAAGTTGTGTATCTGAGCCATGGGAGACCAACAGAGTCTCCCCACAAGATCTCAGAGATTGATCAAGGATGAGAAGCACCAGGGGGGTCCTCAAGCTATCCTGGTGGTCCTCAAGCTATCCTGGACCCAAGGGCCTTGTAAATTAATACAAGAACTTTGAATCTGGCCCAGTTTCATTTGAGTAGCCAGTGCAAGCTTAAAAATACCAGAGCTATGTGGTGATGGTAGTCAGTTCCCATCAACAGTCTAGATGCAGTATTTTTCACCAGCTGCAGCTTCTGGACCAGGTACAAAGGTAATCTCACTTATCACCAAAGGATATCTTTTAAAAGAGGCCAGGGAAGGTCACCTGTCTTCCCCTATCAGGTAAGTGAAGACCAGAATGAGTGCCAGATGGAGAGGCCTGGAGGGCTGCATTTGAAATGCTACATTCAATAATCCTAGTAATATACGAAGACCAAAATATTCAAGTACAACTAGGGATGGCAACCTATGAGTATTTCATGCTTTGGAAGTGCTGTAGCTCTGTGGTGCAGCACATGGCTCTTTGTTCAAAATGTACTGGGTTCAATCCCAGGCATCTCCAGGTTCAGCTGGGAAATATTCCTGTCTGAAACTCTGGAGAGCTGCTTCCAGTCAGTGTAGACAGTATTAAGTAAGAGACAGTATTAAGCAACTTGGGTCTCCACTACAGCTCCTGTTATCCCTAGCTAGCAGGACCAGTGGTCAAGGATGATGGGAACTGTAGTCCAAAAACAGCTGGAGACCCAAGTCTGGGAAACCCTGAGCTAGAGGAACAACCAATCTGAATTGCTTTCAGGCAGGTTCCCATGTTAATCACCTTTTCTTTTCTGTTGAAATAGTTAGGGTTTAGATATTATGCTCATAGTCCACTTATGGCAAGCAATAGATGCTCAGCATGGTGGTGCCGTTAGCATAATGTCCAGCGTGACCTGGGTTTGAATCCATTCTCAGTCCTTAGGCTTTCTGAATAAACCTGAGCCATTCACTGCCCCTTGGGCTAACATCTGAACAGGGCTATTGTGAAGATACCGTGGGACAAGGGGGAAGATCCTTGAGCTCCTTGGAGCAACATTGGAATATTGATAAAATTAATAATGATATGCTTTGTGTGAGGTCTTCTATGCCAAACAACTGAGCAAAGAAAGGGAAACAAAAACATTTTATGCAGCTGAATTCTTCACGTTCCATTAAGTATTAATAATAAAAGGTTGTGGGATTTTATCCTCCTGAACTGCAAAAAAACAACAACCCAATTAAGTGCTAGGTTTTTCTTCATGTGGGTCAACATATCTACACTTGGTGTTTTGAGTGCTATTGACATTATTTTAAAACACTTTTTGTGTTTAATGTGCTAGGATAACTTGTTTGTTCTGAAGGCATCCTTTTTTATATCTTGAGCCGAGTGGGCTAAGGACAGAATCTTTGGAGGAGAGATGTCCTTTCACAGGCAGTTTCTCTTTCTTCCCAAGAGTAGTAAAGGTGTCATGATGTTTGCTATAAGGTGCCAGAAAAGATGAGGAGGTTGCGAAAGTGAGAGCTCTTGAGAGGTGCTTCTGATCAAGGTAAATTAGAATGTATTGAAAAGATCACGAATAAGTGTCACTCCCTGCCGCATTGCACATCACTACAGTATAAATAGGCATTTCCTTTTCTCCTTTTTTAAAAAAAACCGAATTCTTTATTATTAAACACTATAAACAACAAACGTAACCACAGAGAGTTATTTCAGTTACAAGCTTGCACAAAGCAAAGCAAAGGATTTTATCCACCAATGTAATATTGTGAGCACTCGGTTCCCATGCATGTGAAGTATCATCTCATCCCAAGGGTCCTGTGCCTCATGCATTACCCTTCTTTCAGTGAGCCCCCCCCCCCACAAAAGTGCCACAGTTACTGATTGTCCTATCAAGATGCTGGTGGGCACAACAAAGAAATCTCTACAAAACTGTCCATTTCTTTCCCCTTAAAATATGCAACATCTAAACCAGGAATGTGGAGCCTCAGCCAAGTGTGGCCCTCCATTTCTCTGTGCTTGGCCCCCAGGACTCTCCACAGGCCACGCCCCCCCCCGCTGGTCTTGTGTCACACCTGCCTTTTGTGGTGTTGCCTGCCTGGAATGTGTCCTTGATCTCTGATGGACATTTCCTGCTTGTGTGGATGGGGGGTGGGTGGGTAGAAAATAGCCTACTGTACAAAGCAATTTTTTTTTCATTCATCGCTGACCCTGCACACCTCTAGCATGTGTCCCTAAGGGGTCTGAACAGACAAACTACAGAACACTTTCCAAAGTATATAAGGTAAAGGGATCCCTGACCGTTAGGTCCAGACGTGACCGACTCTGGGGTTGCGGCACTCATCTCGCTTTAGTGGCCAAGGGAGCCGGCGTACAGCTTCTGGGTCATATGGCCAGCATGAGTAAGCCACTTCTGGTGAACCAGAGCAGCACATGGAAACACCATTTACCTTCCCGCCGGAGCGGTACCTATTTATCTACTTGCACTTTGAGGTGCTTTCGAACTGCTAGGTTGGCAGGAGCAGGGACCGAACAACGGGAGCTCACCCCGTCACGGGGATTCAAACCGCCAACCTCCTGATCAGCAAGTCCTAGGCTCTGTGGTTTAACCCACAGTGCCACCCGCGTCCCTCTACCAAAGTATATAGATAAGGAGAAATTAGCATCAAAGTGCAAATGAATTTTCATGAATATTTTTTTAAAAGGCAGTTAATAAACTGAGGTGGAAATTTGGGGACATGAACTTAAGACAGCGAAAATGAGCAGCTGAGAGAAACCAGAACTGACACATTCAGCCATCCCTATAATGGAGCCAGGTTCTTCCTAGTGAGGAGCAAGAGGGAAGCTCCCCGCAGCTGCTATTTCTCCAAATGGGGTCAGGCTCATCTTCCTCTCAGTTTGAGCGGCTCTAAAATTCTCTGTCCATGTGAGATGATTACACGTGTATCATTTTACATAAATAATAAAAATAAAAATAAGCTTGTAAGGGTTTGGATCACGAGTAGGGCTCTGTCTTCTTGTTGTTAGCTGAGTTTAGTACGTAAGGGTAGTTTCATGATCAGTCTTTTTGTGAGCATCAAAGCCGTTTCATCTTAAATAGGCAGTCAAGAAAAAACGGAGTGTGTTTGGTTCAGATGCTGCCTTGGTTGGTATGCGCTGCTTTCCCTGCATTCATGTGCCTACAGCTAAACATGCGTCACTTACAGTAGCAGATGTGCCCTCTCTTGGTTGTGCCCCAATTTGAATGCTTTGCTGTTAGCATAAGATGGGAGCATTGTCTTTAAAATGAAAAGGAGGAGGGAAAGCTGTTTTTCTTCATATGCAAACATATAGATTTAATTAAAACTCTGATGATAGATCCACTAAGTTTTATTGAACTGAGTGGCTGTTGGGGAAATTAAAAGGGGGGCGGGTTCCTAGACTAGAGGTTACGCTCACAGAAACCAAAAAGAAAAGTATGTAGGCTCCAAGTGAAAAGATGGGCCTTCAGTGAAATAGAAATGAGCATAGGATGGCGTCAAAAATAAAGAGGCTGCAAGCAAGCACATCCAAAGCAATGTGTTTATACATGACCAGATTACACATGTCGACAGTTCACCAGTCAAAGGATAGCAGCAATCTTAATACAGTGGTATCTCGGGTTACAGACGCTTCAGGTTACAGACTCCACTAACCCTGAAATAGTACCTCAGGTTAAGAACCTTACCTCAGGATGAGAACAGAAATTGCATGTCGGCGGCCTGGTGGCAGCAGGAAACCTCATTAGATAAAGTGGTACCACAGGTTAAGAAAGAGTTTCAGGTTAAGAACGGAGCTCCAGAACGAATTAAGTTCTTAACCCAAGGTACCACTGTAGTTGCAACTCAATGTCATCATCCTGAACCAATCAACATCATTTGACTCTTCAGATCAGCCCTTATCATAATATTGCGTGGTTACATATAAACATTTTCAGTGTCTTTCTTTATTAAGACTTTGACTAATTTTCCTGTTCATTAAAAGTCTTCCATCAGTCTACAAAACAATTCAAGATTAATCGCAGTTGCCATGCCTAGCTGATTTTCTTTTCATGCTTTCAATGGCTTCCATAGATTCTAACAGTTTATTCTTTTCAGTGCTTATTCACTATGTACAGGAGCTAAAAGCAGCTGGTTCTGTGCTGTAAAGGGCTTGTACAGGTCCCTTTAGTTTAGTTAGACAATAGACTCAAAAGAAAACAGAATAATCAAAAGACAGTTTTATAAAATTATTATTTTCTCCAAAATGGCAGCCTAAGTTGTATCTGTAACTAACATAGTTGCATACTTTTCTGAGGTGGGTGAGGGGAAAAGAGCTGTACATTACGTGGAGAGTCTCACTTCGAAGCAGAGGGCTAGGCTTCTCAATCCAACACTGTGTTTAATATTGCAGCATGTTCAGTAGTAGCCCAAGTAAAAGTAGCCCTGCCGTGGTTAGTTTGCAAGGTACCTGATGTACAAACTGAGGACTTGGAAACCCTGGGGAAATTACGTTTCCTTGGGTCCCTGCCATTGCAATGCTCAAGGCACCAAGTTTGTACTGGGGGAAATGGAGCTTGCTTTGTAGTAGAGTTGAATCAGATAATTATCAATTTCATCACTAGCCTCTATCAGACATAAGGCATGGTTTCTCTCCCCATGCAGATGGCCTTCCTATTTGTTGTCTTACCTGAGGATATTAATGTTAACCTGCTTGATAATATAGCACTATTAAAACATCATTCCTCCCTTTCGCTCACACCAGCTGAAGAACATTGACAATTTTTAACATGGTGTGCTTAGTTTTTGCTGAATAAAATGTGCTTTAAGCAAGGGATTAATCTCCTATTTTTTCCTAGTTTTGTTGTTATTCGGCCTGTGATTAATTTGTTTAATTCTCAGAACCATCAAGGGACACATGGTGGGTGGAATTGAAAGATTTAAAATAGCTATATTTCCTTCTCTCTCCCCACCCCCCACCAGCAACATTCAGCACATTCTGACACTTACCTAAGTGCCAAATTCAATAGAAAGCAATTAACTATGATCTGAAGCTTGACATAAAGAGGCTGAGTAATTCAGAAGCTTGAACAGGCAAATATTGTTATAAGTGGCTGCTATTGTGTGTCTGTGTTACAACATGCTACCTACCATTTAATGCTTGTTTGTCCATTGTTCACCTGGGTTATAAAGCATGTTTCATCACAGTAACTGAAGGTGTCACAGGCAGTTTGAGTGGCCTACTTTAGAGAGAACCAGCTATCATCATCATCATCATCATCTCTTCATCAGAGAATCACAAGAATACACAACACTATCAAAAAAGGTCATAGATCCTTTAATCATCCAAAAGCCTGAAAGAAAAAGAATGTTTTTGCCTGCTGCCCAAAGATATGTAATGAAGGTGCCAGCTGAGCCTCCCTGGGGAGAACATTTCACAAACATGGAGCTACCACTGAAAAGGCCCATTCTCATGTTGTCATCCTCTGGACCTCTTATGGAGGGGGTACATAAAGAAGTGTCTCAAATGATCATCTTGGGGTCCGGGTCAGTTCATGTACCTGATGGCATCCCCCTCACACACAGGCTGGGAGCATCAGTGGTGCCCCTCTGGAGGCTTCACCTGGGGCAAAAAACCCAGCTAGCCTCCCGTAGCTATGGAACTGCCTGGATGTACCATTATAAAGTTAATCTTCTACTTGAGCCTCAATTTTTTTTATGGGGTCCTCAAAAGTTTGTAGGGTTATCTGTTCAAAGGCCAGTTAAACTCTTCGAATAGAGGGAGAAAAGGGGCCTTGAAGTTGCCTATCAAGTGTTTGTCCTTGATGCTAAACTGGGTAGACATATAGCTTACCTGGTCAAACTTTCCCCCATTGTGGCAAGAGGCATTATATGATGAAGCTATTTAAATTCTAGTATCCATTATGAGATTTGCGTGTCTACAGAGATTTGCATGTCTCATGTTATGCAAATTGTGTCCTCTGGACAGCAATAATGCAAGAATATTAAGGAAGCATCACAGAACAACTAATGAAGTTGTGTGGTGTGTCGAGGGTCTGGTATTAATCCAGCACTAATGAACTATTATTCCATCAATGTCATGGCACAGAATACACCCACCCACTAAAAATCCCACCACTCTGGGGGCTGATGGGATGAGTCCAGCAACAGTTGTAGAGGAACTGCATTGGCTGCCAATTACAAGAGAACGAGCATTTGAGCTTTCTTCTCCCATGCATGAAAAAGTAGGTTTAGCATACTTGGTTAGTTAGATTTGCAGACATTCGCATATGAAGAAAAACATTGGGTTGAATCCCAAGGAGAGGGCCTGATCCAAAGTTTCTGCTCATGTAAGGACTTTTTTTGTGAGGGGAATGGATAATTCACTGGTTTCAGCTCTTGTCTTTTGGATCCATCCGACTCATTCTGAAGCACTCATCCTTTTGTTTTTAAATGATCCATAGCATCAGACAATAGCAACAATCCTAGAGAGGCATTTTCTGGTGGGTAAAATAGAAGAGGAAATCATCTCATCTAAGATTGTGTCTGCCACCTACGGTTTCTATTAAAAAAACACACACAACCCAAATACTTAAATTAAAAACAATAATTAACACTGGTTGTTTGGTCAGTCCAAAGAGTTTTATTATTATTATTCAAGTAATCTAGGCAATCCATTGAATTTAGGATGGGGTACCTGCAGCTCTGCAGAAGATGCTTGCCTAGGACTGGCCATTGACCATGCTCTCTGGGGCTGATGGGAGTTAAGAGTGTCAGACTAGGACCTCACTGGGTGATCTTGTGCCAGTCTCTCAAGCTAACCTACCTCACAAGGTTATTATGAGGATAAAATTAGGGAGGTGGAGAGATGCATGTACTCCACCTTGAGACCCTTGGAGGAAAGATGGGATAAAAATGTAGAAACGAACAAACAAATTACATCTGGAGAACTAGAGGTTCACCATCCCTGAATTAAATGTTGCAGCACTTTCTTAGATCACTGGGCCAAAGTGATTATACCCTCCTTGCATCATTTCCAGCAATGCATGATTAGGAGGAATGTTATACCGTAATTCTTCCTTCTTTTAACACCTACTTATCGGAGCAGCTGAGTATATAATTGTGCTATGGTCTGTGGAATTAAGTACTGCTAAGAGTGACATGTGTCTTTTTTTCTTTTTTCTTTTTCGTTTTTGGTCTTTTGCTTCTGCTTTGAATTTGTCATGGGCTTGTGGCATAATTAATTACGCCAAGCAGCCCTGCTTATTTAGTCCTTTCCCAAACTCTGGAGTGTCCAGCGATATAAGAGAGCCATGTAAGCACATAATCCATTTCATGCTCATTTCGCTTCATCGGAAGATATGTTTATTCAAAGATTAGGAGCTGCTATAAGAGAGAAGTCTTTTTCATTGCCAGTGGGGGGCGAGTGCCCCTGCATACAACCCCAGGTGCTAGTCTTTTAAATGTCCAGAATGTGCTTCTCTGTTATTGGGTGGTTTCCCTCACCAGGGATTGGTTTAGATATAATGCTAAACCATAGTTTGGTGTTACAAATAATAAGGCCAGAATAAAAGAGAAATGCCAGGAAAAAAGGGAACTGCATCACGCACACATGCCCCACCAGTTTGCATATACAAATTAAAACTATCTGGATAGCTCAGTTGGTTAGAGCATGGTGCTGATAATGTCAAGGTTGCGTGTTCGATCCCCATAAGGGACAGCTGCATATTCTTGCATTGCAGCGGGTTGGACTAGATGATCCTACAGGTCCCTTCCAACTGCTATACGTATGGAAAATCCTGGGCAAGTGGAAAAGGCGGCTGGGAATTTCAGTTCCCATGGTAAATGTCTGGGGAAACCCAAACGTATGGCAACACATGTTGAAAGGGGTTTTTTTGCCGCTTTTTTAAAAGGGAAGCAGTTGGTGGCTCCCTGCACCCCTCAGTTCCCAGCAAAGCAGGTCTCCTGGTCGTCCTGCTTTTTTGTGTCACATTCCTCCAGTGGTTCGTCTTCTGCATTGGACGATTCCCCACCCCCACTCCAAGGCACTCCACCTGCATCTGTGTTCCAGGACACTCTGCTCTGATCTAGATTTCCTCATCTGGCTTGCCCAATAGCACAAAGTGTGGATAGCCATCCTCAAGTTGCTGTACCTTTTCTTCCAGCAAAGCAACCAGCTTGCAATTGCTGCAGGTGTAGCTTTGCATATTGTCAGTCAGGAAGACAGAAATGGCACAGATGTTGCAGGTCAATGCAGCAGCTTCCTTGCCGTTTATGTCTCTTGGTCTTGTGTACTCTGTGAGACATCACTCCAGGCACTCCCTTCAAGCTCCTCTCCCTCACAACACCTCTGTTTACAATTCATGGCTGTGAGAGCTTAGCTGTTCCTGTTTTATCTGTAAGCCCCCTTGGGTCCCATATCTGTTACTCACTTCTTCAGAAAACAATGGACCTTCCTGCTCCTTCCTTTCTGTACATGGGAGATGAAGAACGTTTTTGAGCTCAGAGGGCAAGGTCCTTTTCAAGATCCACATTGCAGGCTAGATTTGACTCAGTTGCTATTGTGCTCATGTCATCCTTGTGGGTTTCTCATAGGCATTTGGTTGGCCATTGGGAAAACAGAACTCTAGACAGAGTGGCCCCTTGGTCTCATGTTCTCATGTTCTGTTCTCATGTTCTTAACTAACTTAGTCTTGATTCCAACCTACTGCATTATCTATCCTCACTCACCCCAATAAAATCCTCATGAAAACTAAGGTTTGATTTTGCAACCTTTATGTGGATTTTTTCAAAAGGTATCTTCCCCCTCCCTAGTTTTAACGTGTAGAAAATATTGGAACATATTTGGAACATTGCAGAAAGGGCTCTCTTGTGTTGGTCTGATTTTAATAATTAAATATGGATTATTCTACAACTTTTTATTTTCATATGGGAAAGAATGCAAGACCTTAAAAATCTGGGGAATGTGAGAGAAAGGGAGAGGGAGGGGGAGAGAATCTCTCTTGTATGCAAACATATCTGAAGAGGGCAGCAGATTTTTGAAACTAGGACTTTATGACCGCTTATAAAACATATTTTGCACACCTCATTCTATTTGAAAGTGAGTGTGCTGGTAATGGTTGTTTGAGAGCACTTTGCATCAACATCTTCCATTTTCATACACTCAGCCTTTTAAGCCATTCTCCTTAGGGGCTGGAATGTTATGTGCCTGGTCTTTTAGTTCATTTTGCACAAAATCCTGTTAGTTGTTAATGAATTTTAGAGACTGTGGAGAAAACATATCCTTCTTAGAAAAGAAAGTGTTTTCTCTTAATGCAAATATGGCAGAAGTTCAAATGCTGAAATTAAACTCTGCCTGAAATCTTTCTGGGCATTTTATTTTCCCTTTTCATTGAAAAAAGAGCCCTTTGCACTGTAAAACATTCAGAAACGAGTTAACATAGGAAACAGCATTATATCTAGTTAGATTATTGGCCTGTCTAGCTCTGCATTTTTGTTTGCATGCAAAGCAAGAGCTCCACCATTGAAAACAAAGATAACTCTGCTGGATCAGGCCAGTGACCCATCCATAGCTGTCAACTTACAGATTTGAAAATAAGGGACCAGCAGCCTCAAAAATAAGGGATCAGCAGCCAAAATAAGGGATTTTCCGAGCACAGGTATGTTCAGCTTCTGAGCCCCTCCCAGCCAAAGGCAGAAAGCCCAGCCAGCAGCCAAACGAAGCCTCAAGCGGTGGTTCCTACAGCGCAGCAACCCAGCAAAGGGGATGCAGCAAGGAAAACCACCGTCACCTCTCCACTGGGAAGCGCTGAGCAAAGGCGAGTCCCCAGGCAACACGGCCGATTTGATCGGCACAAGGCATGCAAGCTCCACCCCCAGTCGTTCTTAGACTCCTTATTGGGTGAGCAACGCAGCCAAGCAACACAGTTGGAGCCTCCCTCCTCCCTGGCCAGCAGGGAGGGAGGGAGAGGAGCTGCTTTCTTTGAAACCTGGGAAATTTAAGGGGCATCATCAATAAGGGACAGCAGTGGGACACAGCTCTGGGATAAGGGACTTTCCCGCCAAATAAGGGACAGTTGACAGCTATGGGCCCATCTCAACCTGCATTCTCTTCTCTCGGTGGCCAACCAGATGCCTGTGGGACGTCTGAAAGCAGGACCATACAACAGCACACTTGTAATTCCATTCCTTTCCCATATGGTGAGGGGGATTCATTTGCCACACCCTCCTCCCCCACAAAGGAGGCAGCCACGTGGGGGCAATTTTCCCTTCCCTCTTCCGTCTACCCATTAAGACACTCACCCTCCTATTTTCCAGTGTGGGCTCTGCTAGTTGCCTTCATTAAGTAGGATTTTTTTCACAGCCCCTGTGAAATTTTCCAGTCCTCTTTGAAAGCAATCCAAGTGGATGGCCATCACTGCCTCTTGTGGGAGCAAATTCTGCAGTGTGTTGTGTGATGAAGTACTTTATTTTGTGTTCTCTGAATCTTCCAACATTTTACTTCATTGGGTGTCAAGAAGCTCAGTCATGCCCCCTCTTACTCAAAGCTGTAACCTTTTCTTGAAGAAGCGTTTCTCCGTCCTCTTGATCATTTTGTTGCTCTTTTCTTAACTTCTTCCAGCTCAGGTCCCATGAGAGAGAGAGAGAGAGAGAGAGAGAGAGAGAGAGAGAGAGTGTATATATATATATATATATATATATATATATATATATATGAAAATGATTCTGAGCAGTTTAATATCATCAGCAAATGTGGCCACATCACTGTGCACCCCAGCTTTAGTTATTATATAAACAACTTAAAAGGGTTTGGTTGAATCTGTCCTTTTTCTTATACATTTATGGATGAACATTTTAGGTTCCTGTTTTATTGCTGTTATTATATTTGGTTTTAATATTTCTTTTCTTACTTTGTTAAGTTGCTTTGAGACAGTATCATGTAAAAAGCAACAAGTAAGTGTAATAAACAGGATGAATAAGAACTGAAATACTTAAAATTAAACTTATTTAGGTCATGGCAAGTGTAAGAACATTACTATCTTGAACTGAGGTTTAAGTCACCATTTAGGAAAGATTATGTCTTCCACTTGCGTTGATGTTGTATGAATTTTGCATGTTTTCAGATGATGTAAGATCAAATTTACAAATTTGTAAACTGTGAATGCAATAACTGGCTGGACAAAAGGGAGGAATTGTTTCATGAATGGTTGATAGTGAGCTTAATTTAGAGTTTGCTTCGCATTCATAAACCAAACCTTTTTGAAGACACATTGCAACCTTAACTTGAATGTCAGCAGTTGTATCAGATGATAGGCCTTCCAAAACACTGGTGTGATAATGACAAACTCTGGATGTGTGGGGAGGTGCTTTTTTGGACCTCCCATGTCCTTTCAGAAGATAAATGTTGTGCATCCATATCCTTGATACTGCAGGAAGCTTTTCATGTTGTGTAGGAAATCTAAACAAAAAAGAGTGGGGAGAATAAGGCAAATGGCATTTTGGTTTCAGACAGATATAAAGCATCATGTTGCCATGATCACACACATTCCTGAATTCATTTCATCTGTGTGAAGGTCTGTTTTGAAGCAGGTGGGGAAGCTCAGAGAAGTTCTATATTATTTATTTCTGTTATGGATAGATTGGTCAAAATCCTAACACAGACTTGTGTACACATGCATTGCCTCCATGTGAAAAGTTTTGAATATACTCATCTTGAATTTTCTGCACTCTAATGCACATCTTTTCTGGTGTATATTATTGTTAGATTCAAAATAAGTCCACAAAGACACTCCTTCTCTAATACAGTGGTACCTCTGGTTACGTACTTAATTCGTTCCGAAGGTTCGTTCTTAACCTGAAACTGTTCTTAACCTGAAGCACCACTTTAGCTAATGGGGCCTCCCGCTGCTGCCGCCATGCAATTTCCGTTCTCATCCTGAAGCAAAGTTCTTAACCCGAGGTACTATTTCTGGGTTAGTGGAGTCTGTAACCTGAAGTGTATGTAACCTGAAGTGTATGTAACCTGAGGTACCACTGTACAGAGATTAACTGAGTTGTCTTTAATGCTTATTTACTTTATGGCAGCTTCATAACCTGAGTTGCTCAGGAATATCAGAAACCAAGATATCAGAGCAGTTTTGAAAGATTCAATCAGTCATCTTGATTCAAATTGGCATCCAATTGCATCCAGATATAGACTAAAACCTGTTCGTTGATCTCAGGAGCCATCATGCAAACTGTGGTTACAATATTATTATTTGCAGTATTTCTCCATGGACCTCAAGGTGGCAAACATGGTTTCCCCCCTCCCATCTTCAGATATCATAAGAGGTATCCAAATGCTTAGCAAGGGAACGGACAACTTTCCAAAATATATAGAGAGATTAGTGGGCCCCTGGGACCTTTTTAATGTGGGTGGGTGGGATATAAAACTTTTGGGGTAGGTTATAGGATCACGCGTTGGCACTTTGAAACACCATGTTGAGGAAAGGAACTTGTCTGCATTATTTATTAAAAAATAAATCTTTCACCAGACCCAATATTATATAGCTCAGTTGGAGCAGCAGGAGACTCTGAATCTCACAGTCATGGGTTAGAGCCCCACATTGGGCAAATGATTCCTGCATTGCAGGAGGTTGGACTAGATTACTCTCGTGGTCCCTTCCAGCTCAACCATTCTATGATTACGATTCTATATTGGTTTGCTTGGGGATTATGGGCTTAACTTTTAAAACCTGACTGGTCCATGGCTGAAATTGGAAGGAGATAGATTGATTGACGATCCTAAAACTTTAAAAAAATTGTTGGTTGCCAGTAATGTAGCCAACGGGGGATATATTAGATAACTGGAAAAGAAGATGAGCAGATTAAGACATGATCCTGGGAGACAAAGGAATTTACATCAGGCTAGAGGGCATAAGATTTGGCAGGTTGGACATGAGTCATCAGCATTAGCGCCTATATCTAGATAGGGATGGCTGTGAAGATTTAATTGTAAGGGTGAGCAAGCAGAGCAGAACACCCTGACCTTGCCAGATCTTATTTTCCTAATGATGCAGGACCCCAGGGAATCCGGGGAGCCATGATGATCCATATAGATTTTAAACACTCTTAGAACTTCATAATCTCTGGCAAGTGCTATGACCTGCCCTTTTTCTTTTTTTGTTCCCTAATTTGTTAAAGCCTCAGAGCTAATGACCAGCCCATTGCGTTTATAGTAGGGATTGGAGAACCTGTCGCCCTGCAGCTCTCCTATCAGCCCTAACCAGCAGGGACAATGGTCAGAGTACAATCACATCTGGAGAGCGACAGGTTTTCCCATCCCTGGGTAGTGGGAATCTGCTTTCTCCAGTGGTTTCTTAAAGTGTTAAATGTGGATGAGTGATCCACTAAGCTGTCCTCACTGGGGATGCCATAGTCCATAATTTGTGCCTAGTTGATTGGCAGTTTATTAAGCTAACGTGAGTAAGCTATCTTGAGGCATATGTTGGATTTTTTGAGCCAATTGATGGCATCTCCCTCCCAGTGAGCACAAGCTATAGGAGTTTGAAACTGCAGTTAACTTTCATCCTCCTCTTTCCCCTACCTTCATCTATACAGTGGGTTCAGGACAAGAAAGCAATACATTTCACAGATAAAAATAGGGCCACTGTGTGCAAGTATAATCTCTGTCCTCATACCAGATAAGGATCACTTGGGGGCACAGATGTAGACAATGGGAATCGGTTATGGCATTAAAAAACCCAACTTTTATCTGCAGAAGAAAACAACAGGTCACACTAAGACTTCCTCTGCTCTGGTACCCCCATTGATCCACCTAGCTCAGCATTGTCTACACTTACTGATGGTTCTCCAGAGTTTCATACAGAGACCTCTCCCAGCCTACTCTGGAGATCCGAGGGATTGAAGCAGGATCTTCTGCATGCAAAGTGGCTGCTCTACCACTGAGCTATGGCACTTCCCAGGATGCAGAGAAGATAGGGCTGGCTGAAAAAGATGAATGCTGCCTGTCTCTATCTTCTTATTCAAGATGAGCTGGACTACTACTGCTGGAGAGTAATTGGAGAAAAAAATTAGGATGGTCTCCTGAGGAATAAGGAAGGTTGGTGATTTGAATCCCTGCGACGGGGTGAGCTCCCGTTGCTCGGTCCCTGTTCCTGCCAACCTAGCAGTTCAAAAGCACAAAGTGCAAGTAGATAAATAGGTACCGTTCCGGCAGGAAGGTAAACAGCGTCTCCGTGCGCTGCTCTGGTTCTCCAGAAGCTGCTTAGTCATGCTGGCCACATGACCCAGAAGCTGTACGCCAGCTTCCTCGGCCAGTAAAGCAAGATGAGCGCCACAACCCCAGAGTTGGCCACGACTGGACCTAATGGTCAGGGGTCCCTTTACCTTTTTAGACAGACTTTGATGGAAATGCTCATGGTGGCAGTATTCCTATAAGTGTATTTGGGTTTATGCTGGAATTGGAATGGAACTCAGAGCTTTACAGCAAAATCGTTTAAAAAAACAGCTAACCATGACATGAGTATAGATATCTGCTAGAGAAGAAGGGCATTGTGCTGAAAGCACCACAGAAAAGGCTTCATTTTTATCTTCTTCCATTCCATCTCCTCAACTGGCAGTGGCCAAATTACTGGAAGACATGAAATTCATTGGTAATATGGGTCACGATGTTCACCATCACGCATACGCTTGTGTAGAAGCTGTTCAGCCGTGCTTTCTTTTGTATGCACTGTGTACTGTCACATTACAAGACAGCTGGGTTCTTCATCAGTGACTTTCTGTGTTCTTTGCATTGTCACCTGCCATACTGTTTGAACCATTAAGTAAATGTCTTCCAAAAAGGCTCATGCCCTGGGGATCTATGAAAGAGCAGCCTGAGTCATAAAAAATGCCAGTTTTGCTTTTTCATAATAGATGTACCTGGCATAAAGGCATATTTAGATCAACCAGCTACACATAATTTCCTTATCGGAGCACGACACACTTGTTTGGTTTATCCCAGAGCAAGACAAGAGCACAGAAGGGGACTTTGGGGGAAATCCTTCTGAATGCCCCCTCCCCCATTTTAACTGCTGCGTTGTTGTGTTGTTGCTTAAATATATTACCTTCTTTTCTCTTCCCTCATGTTGCCTTCACATTCAACTGTGTGCCTCTGAGTTTACAGGAACAGTACAGTGGTACCTCGGGTTACATACGCTTCAGGTTACAGACTCCACTAACCCAGAAATATTACCTCAGGTTAAGAACTTTGCTTCTGGATAAGAACAGAAATCGTGCTCTGGAAGCGCGGCAGCAGCAGGAGGCTCCATTAGCTAAAGTGGTGCTTCAGGTTAAGAACAGTTTCAGGTTAAGAACGGATCTCCGGAACGAATTAAGTAATTAATCTGAGGTACCACTGTAGTTTGAAGTAGGGTTGTGCACCAGAGTTGGCCAAGGGCCAAATCAAATTGTCCGGATATAGGGATGGAGTGGGGAATATGGGTGTCACTCAGATTGTGAGGGTTGCTATGGGTTGGGTAGAGCATTAAGCTGATGTTGGGAGGGGAAAGAAGAAAAGGCCAAGGAACCCAGTTGTTATTGGCCATGAACACTGTGCTGAGACGGATATCTTTCATGGCCAAGCTATCTTCCAAGCTGCGACCCAGCAATAGTTTTGAAAAGTCCAACATTGCTGGTGCAGAGCATCCAAACTATTGTACCCTCCAATACTCCAATGACAACAATGGGAACACACTTCTAGCATCCAACCAAGGGCCACTGACATGATTCTCTACTGCATCATTCCATGTTGCAGAAGCCTTATTCTGTCTGTTGCCTAACATCTTATTTTATCCTTCTATTCCCCTCGGTATGTAAAATGGCACGTTATGTACTGCCTTTCAGTGTTGATGCATCTACCATTTGTAGAAATGTGCTCTGGTTACTAGATACACCCCTTCGCACACTCACATAGCCAATGTGTGATTTAAATGCCAGAGACTGGAGTGCTGCTTAACCATGAAGAGTATGGAGTAAATTATACTCAAGAGGAGACCTACTGATATTAATGGACCTAAGTTAACAATGTCCATTAATTTCAGAGGTTTGAGTAGGACTAGCATTGGATGCAACCCATTGTGTCCACTTCTGGGCACCTCATTTTAAGAAGTACTTTGGGGCATGTCCAGAGCAAGAAGGACAGTGGTGAGGGTTCTGGAAGCCAAGTTCCTATAATGAACAGTTGAAAGATTAAGGGGAGACTATCAGAAGGTCGCGAGGGTGACTATGAGGGATGCGGGTGGCGCTGTGGGTTAAACCACAGAGCCTAGGACTTGCCAATCAGAAGGTCGGCAGTTCGAATCCCCGTGACGGGGTGAGCTCCCGTTGCTCGGTCCCTGCTCCTGCCAACCTAGCAGTTCGAAAGCACGTCAAAGTGCAAGTAGATAAATAGGTACCGCTCCGGCAGGAAGGTAAACGGTGTTTCCGTGCACTGCTCTGGTTCGCCAGAAGCAGCTTAGTCATGCTGGCCACATGACCCGGAAGCTGTACGCCAACTCCCTCAGCCAATAAAGCGAGATGAGCGCTGCAACCCCAGAGTCAGCCACGATTGGACCCAATGGTCAGGGCTTTACCTATCAGAAGGTCGGCGGTTCGAATCCCTGCGATGGGGTGAGCTCCCGTTGCTCTGTCCCAGCTCCTGCCAACCTAGCAGTTTGACAGCATGCCAAAAAGTGCAAGTAGATAAATAGGTACTACTCCAGCAGGAAGGTAAACTGTGTTTCCATGTGCTTCTCTGGTTTTGCCAGAAGCGGCTTAGTCATGCTGGCCACATGACCCGGAAAAACTGTCTGCAGACAAACGCCAGCTCCCTCGGCCTGTAAAGCAAGATGAGCACCGCAACCCAGAGTCGTCTGTGACTGGACTTAACTGTCAGGGGTCCTTTACCTTATCACAATAGTATTCGAATAGCTACAAAAATGGATATGTTGCTTCAGAAGGCAGGGCTAGAACTTGTGGGTGGAAATTGTAGGAAAGCAGATTTTGCTAAATATTCTTCTAATAAGCATATTTTTGTATGCAACTTTGAGAAATGTGCACATTTTTACAAAGCCATTTCTCCTAACACAATACATTTTTGTATTTTATTTTCTACTAATATATTCCTTTTCATTTTTGTAAACTTGTTTTTGGGAAACATCACAAAATTTGGATAACTGCGAATTCCAAAGGATAAGTGTATTTCAGGTCACATATTGTTTTGGAAAGTGTGGATGCGGTTGGTTCACTTTTAAAATACATTTCCCCTCATCCATAACTCTAAGCAGGACTTAGTTGGATACAGCTCTAGCTTCATAGCAGCTCAGTGTTGTAGCCAATGCTAGGCCTATTCAAAGTGTGTGAAAAGCAAAAGTAGGTACGTAATAGAGGCAGCTATTTACAAGGAACAGGGACCAGAAAATAAAAATAGTTGGACTTTTTGCATTTTCAGTATCAGCCCTCGCCTTTGTGACATGGTTTGTGCGTCGAGGTCCCCCAGGCCACCCCAAATAACTCACACTTCACACATCAATTTTTGTTTAAGGTTTTTGGCATGAATTTGGCCACAACTTTATTTAAATACACACACACGTGAGTGGTTGCTTAGGCATTGGTTACGACTATCTGTCCTTGCCGCTGGGACAGAACTGACTTCCGGATTCCAGCGGAAGCCAGTGAGGGAAACAATTTTTGGGGAGAAAATGAAGCTGGGCCTCAGTCCCTCACTTCTCACCCTCATGCTCCTGGTGGCTTGCACGGCCCAAGTCCGATGCCAGGGACAAAGACGAAAAGAATGGCAAGCCCCTGGATTCCTTTAATGGAATTCCCTTTCTGCACCACCATTGGAGGGGTAGGCACTTACCCCTCCACCAATCAATTTGAGCCAATGCCTAATCGCCAACCTTACAAGTTGTGACGATTTGCTATGCAGTAGGCAAAAACCAAATGGCAACAGCCAATCAGCCAAATGGACAAAATTCCTACCAGGCCCCTGCCCCAAAAGCAGGCAACCCCATGACAGGCATAGCAAGGTCAGAGGACAACCCCTCTCCTTTTCAGTGAGGGTGGGAGGGTGATGCGGTGCATGCAGCCCAAGAGAAGGCCCCAGGCTGCGAGCCCTGTATTTAAGACCTATGACCCCTCCCACACTTTAGCATCATAACATTCTCCCCAGCAACACTCCTTGCCCAATCACAGCATGTGGCCAATTTGCCCAACAACAGTGGGGTGGCCTTTAGGCGCCCATCGCAACACGTGCTCTCTGTTATGGAGAACACACTTTACAGAACATTGTTTAAATATATCCTGGAGAAACAGAAGAGAGGGGTGGAGGGGGAACCCAGCAATAAACATTTTCCTCTGTTTCACACCTTTGCTAATTTTCAGTAATGGTAGGAAATAGTAAGAGATGATTTCATTGTAATGGCATGCTAAATTTATTTCCCTCCATAAAGCCAGAAACGTGATGCCTCTAGTGCACAGCCCGTGTCTGGATAATCATAAAAGGAAATGGTAATTATAGAAATGATGCCTGATCTTGAAAGTGCATGGCTGGCCCGGCCTGGCTCGATCTCTTCACCGTTGCTTTGCCACGACACAGAGCACTTTGCGAAGCGAACGGAGAATCTAAAATAGCAACAACGACGAAAGGCAAAACGTGTCCAAGGGACTGGGGTGGGGAAGCCACATTTAGAGGCTAGAAAAACAAGGGAAGACATGGTCTGGAAGAAAGACATTTGTGTCTGTTTAAATAGCTCTTTGAGAGAGAGAGAGAGAGAGAGAGAGAGAGAGAGAGAGAGAGAGAAAGAAAGAAAGAAAGAAAGAAAGAAAGAAAGAAAGAAAGAAAGATTAAATTCCAGGAGGCGTTGGAACAGGATTTTCATTTTATAATTTTAACTGATTTTTAAAATTTATTTTCAGTGTATTGAGGATTTTTGCACGCTGCTTGGAGAAGATAATAATTAAGTCAAGAAATTGTCAAAATAAATCATAATATAGTTAGTTAAATAGAAGGGTTGGAGTGTATGTATTCTTGAGTTTTATGCTATACTTGTTGCCTTCCATCTTGGAGCTGAGCATCAGCTCATGTCCAGGGCAGACCTGTGCATAGTGCATTGCAATGCTAGAATCTTGGGGCAAGTATATTTTATTTTATTTATGTTATCTGTTATACTTAACAGTCACTTGTCATCAGAAGGCCTCTAAGCGACTTACAGCAAAACACCACACAGACACACACACACAAGATACCATAAAGCAAGGGGGGAAGGGGGGGTCATACCATACATCAATACATCATCTAACATAACATTTGTGGGGAAACCAACATGGCACATCTACCATATAAATGACAATTAACTATATACAGTGGTACCTTGGTTCTCAAACTTAATCCGTTCTGGAAGTCCGTTCCAAAACCAAAGCGTTCCCAAACCAAGGCATGCTTTCCTATAGAAAGTAATGCAAACTGGATTAATCCATTCCAGACTTTTAAAAACAACCCCTAAAACACTAATTTGACATGAATTTTACTATCTAATGAGACCATTGAGCCATAAAATGAAAGCAATAAACAATGTACTTCAGTCACACAATCAATCAATCAGCAGCTGAACTGCGTTCCACACAGTCACAAAAACAAAACAAAAAAGAGGCAAAAAAAGCAAAATAAATAGCAAAAACAGACAGACCCCATCGTAACACTCAAAACGGAAGTGTGGCACTCAAATTAGAAGCGTAACACTCAAAACGGAGCATGTTTGGCTTCTGAAAAAAGCTTGCAAACCGGAACACTTACTTCCGGGTTTGCAGTGTTTGGGTTCCAAGTTGTTTTAGTACCAAGGTGTTTGAGAACCAAGGTACCACTGTAGTTAGTTCCTAGGCCAAGAGCAATGACTTGAAAAGGGAACTATTTCTCACAGAGGTGAGTGGGGGGAGAAGTCAGTGTGGGCCTGTAGGCCCCAGGAGTAAGTAAAGCTTCATGTCTGCTGTAGTTTTAAATAATACTGTTCGTGTTTAGTTCACCTGAAGTCCCTGAAGTCTGCTTCTGAGAAAGGCACAACACATGGGGTTACCAAATGCAGGAACCACAGAGACCTGGCAAGCCTTGATTGTGGCCCTATAAAAGGAAATCACTTAAGCCCCAAGTCTTAATCGGGGCCTGCCTCAGATTGAGGTTCCCAACTCCTGGATTGGGAAATCGTATATGACTGTGCCTATAAAACAGATGTGTGAGTGTTGCTTTTGTGGGTATGGCGTACTCATGTAATGGGAAGCCAAAACTGGCTGCAGCTTCTCTGTTGTTTGTGTTGTTCAACTCATGGCCCTGTAGGACAAGTCAAGAGAACTGTTTCCCCATGTTCTTAGCCATGGGATATGGCACTTAATTTCACATTATATGCACTATAAAAGATGTGTACCAGTGCACAAGGTGTGAAATGATATCATTCCATTTTGTGTTCTTTCCTTAAAAGAACATAGGCTTTTATATTCCATCAAGATGAAAACAGTGAGCTGAAGCTGCAATGAGGCAGCAAAGTATGCTACCTCTTTTTTATTATTATTCCTAATCAAGTGCTCCTGTTGCTGTTTGAACCTAGGCCTTGATGACTGCCTTCAACAATACATAAAGAACTTTGAGAGGGAAAAGATCAATGGAGAACAGCTGTTACACATTACTCATCAGGAACTTGAAGAGCTGGGAGTCACTCGAATCGGTCACCAAGAACTCATCCTGGAAGCAGTGGATCTGCTCTGTGCTCTGGTAAGTGGACCTATTTACTAACGCTCTCCATGTTGATCTCTGTGTATCTTTCAGACCAAAGTAAGCAGATCAAGTCATAACGATGCTTCTGAAATTCTTACTGTCTGAATTTTGGAGCTTCTATTGTGGTCCATGGGGTGCCTCAGGGGCCCAGATCTCAGTCCTTGGAGGAAATAAATAAATAAATGAATAAATAAATAAATAAATAAATACTTAACAAAACGCTTACCCAAGAGATCAAGGCTCAAGGTGCAGCATAATCTCATAAAACCAAGGTCAACCATGGGGAATCAGGTCCAGTCACATCCATAAATGACCCTAAAGTTAGATGAGGCAAGGGATGTAGCATGGGGGGATGACAGGGCAGCTGTAGCTCCTGGCACACAATTTTTAGGGGTCATGAACCACCCCACGCAGGGATCCCCATTCTGTCCTGCCTGCCACTGGGGGTCTCGGCCCCAGAGCCTGGCCTGACCTTGTCACCACATCCTGTCCCCCCCCCCCCGCTGAATGGCTGCCAAGCCAGCATTGTGGGGATTCTTCCCCCCCCCCCAATATAATATTTATTGAAATTTTCCAGATAGTAAGAAAAACAAAAAACAAACAAAAGAAAAAACAACACAAAAAATATCCAAAAAAGAGAACAACAAACATACATAATATTTAAAAAAGAAAAAAAACCTTATCTTCTTTTACCTTATTTCACAGACTTTCTCCCCCCTCCCCTTCTTGCCTTCCAATTTATATTTATCTGCTCAACAAGTTCTTAACATATTTCTCAACCTTAACTTAATAATTTCTTTATTAATGCTGTTTATTTTGCATTTCTTCTTTCTTCCATTTCTCAATTAATATTAAAAACCTTATTTCTAATTAATTTAATAAACCCTATTTTAACTTAATCTTAAACCTTTTTCCTAAAATCGACCCAAATTTCCCTTCCACAATTTCCCCACATTCCATAAAAATCACAAAAGTTAAAAAAAAGAAAAAAGAAAACTTAACAAACTATATTTTAACACCCTTTGGATTCCCAAGTCCCACCCTCCCTTTCCCGGTTTGATCCCCAGACCAGTGTCCATCAGTCCATCAGTTCTCAGCCTGTATCCCAAACTTCCGAGGCTCTTAAAGCTCTTTCCATTTCACTCTGCCGGATTTTTTGACCATCCTTTGTGTTCAACACCAAATCTCGAGGAGGATCTGTTCCAATAACGACCATTCTTCTTCCATACAGGCCTCTGATTTTAAAAGTGGAGCTCAAATTTTGTTCCTTAAATTTTTTAATTTTGTATGTCCCAAAATCTCCAACTTCCGTCTTGATCTCACTTAAACTAACAGGCCTCTGATCTGCCTTGATCTTCCACAACATTATGGCTTCACCTTCATTTTCCACCAAACTTTCCACCAAATCCTCATAAATCTCTTTTTCCACTTTCTCATATGTATTAAGTTTCTTTTGCCCAGCTGCATCCACTTCTATTTCAGCTTGAAGGACTTTTGGTTCCACAACAAAGACTTGTGTCGGATCTCTTACTGTTCCAGCAAGATTGTTTACTTCTTCATTCAATGTTGTCACTCTCATAGTCAAAATATTCTCCTGGTCCTGAATCTCTCCCTGTAATTTCTGGAGCTCTCCCAGGAGATAAAATGTCCTATTGAGCTCAGTCAGTATTTTTCCACTTATAGCCATTTCTTGCAGTATTCCAAAACTCCCCTCTAGGGGGATTTTATTTACTTTGTATCTTTCCAGTTCCAATCCAAAAGTCCAATATAACTTAATTTTCTTTATTCTTGTCAATTTGTATCCAAATTACAGAAAGTCTGATCAGCAGAAGTCACCAGAAACAACGTTTCCTTTTATTCCCCAGCTTTGACAGCTAGTTTGACAGCTGTCAAAGTTTGTATCTTTTAAGCAGGCTCTCTCACAGATCGCTCCCGGGTCCCGGGGGGGGGGGTTGCACTTTAACTTTCCAAACCGACTCTTCTCCTCCAGCAAAATTAATTGTAATGTCCAATCATGAAATTAATAAGTTTTCTCCACAAGGGACAAAGATATTTCTCTCAACTTTAGTTCTCAAGTCCTTGCTTTAGCTTGTCTGCAAGGGGGGGGACACTTCCTTTTTACCCTCCCCCAATTGTTCCAAATTCAAAGACAAAAATTTCTTTTGGAGTCCAATTTCTGTACTACTCACGGGTTGTTGCTTTTAATCCGAATGTTTAAAGGAAAAAGTCAGTACTCTCCGTCCATGGCATGCGGCTTCACTCAGCAGGGGAAGCAGAGGACTCTCAGCACCGCGCCGCTCCCCGCTCCCCGTTCCGTAGCCTTTAAAAAGGCTCCTTCACGGGTCGGGGGGCGCTAATGGTGCCCACCGAGTCACCACGTCCACAGGCATCCGCGCCTGTGGTTTTTAAGGGTCCCCGCGTCGCCGGCGCGGCAGAACCCGATCCCTACTGAGCCGATTCCCTCCGGAGCTCGGAGGGAATCCGCCATTAGGCGATGGCGCTAACCCGGAAGTCCCCCAGCATTGTGGGGATTCACCCACTAAGGGCCACATTGTCCCTGTTCATCCTCCTTGATCTCTCATCAGCTATACGAACCACTGACCATGGTATTGTTCTAGAGAGGGTGTCTGAGTTGGGCGTGGGTGGCACTGCTTGGTTTTTGTTCCAGTCCTGTTTGAATGGCCATCTTCACAGGCTGATGCTTGGGGCGTTTTCTTCAGCCCTGTGGAGCTTTCAGGGTGGTGTGACACAGGGTTCTATTTCGTCCCCCATGCTGTTTAATGGCTATATGAAACTGCTGAGTAGTGTCATCCAGAGTTTTGGAGTGACCTGCCAGCACCATGCTGATGTCACACAGCTGTATTTTCCCTTTACATCAGTAGCTGTGGCAGTGGGGGCCTGGTCTTGGTGATGGATAGGAGGAGAGCTTAAAGCAGAAGAATGAGGTGCTCTTAGTGGGTCTCTCCCTAGCATGTTCTGGCATGTTCAATTAATCACCTCTTTTGTCCAGCTGGCTGCCCCTTCCTTCCTAGCTTTTCTCAACCCCAGCCACCTCATGGCCTCCACGGCTGGCATCAACACTGATTTCTGGCGAGATCTTGCCAGAAATCATCGCCAATGTTGGCACTGATGTGGGCGCAGTGATGACAGGGTGTGGTTGCATTTTGCCTCAAGCGGCAAAATAGAACACTCCAGCCCTGATAGCAGGTTGGACAATTTGTGCACTTGGCTTTCTAAGCTGCATGGCAACAGCTCTTTAAGATCTCTAGCAGAGATTATGTTCCCCATTAACTGCTACCACCTTGTCTTTTCTTTTTAAGTGGAAATGCCAGGGACATGCTAGGGAACCACCCACTGCCAGCACCACTGTATTATCTGGATTAAGCTCTCATCCAGTTCTTTACCAAAGTCAGACGCCCACTGCCACAGCTGCAGATGTAATGGAGAAATAGAGCCGTGCTGAATTAGTATATTTCTGACAGCTGACTCCAAAATTCTGGACAGCACCACTCAGTGGTTTCATGCGGGTGTTCATAGAATCATAGAAGTGCAGAGTGGTAGGGACCCGAGGATTATCTTGTCCAACCCTCTGCAATGCTAAAGCATTGCAGCTAAAGCATACATGACAGGTGGCCATCCAACCTCTGCTTAAAAACAAACAAACTCCAAGGAGGAAGAGTCCACCACCTCTTGTGGGAGTCTGTTCCACTGTCGAACAGCTCTCCCAACTCAGACATACATTCCAGAAAAATGCTATGCTTGAAAGATCAAAGCTGCTGAAAGATCAAAGAGAATCAACAGGAGTTGTGTCTTCTGAGATAAAATGCCATTTTTCTGGTCCCCATAGTAAGAAATGCTGCCCACTGGTGCTTGGAGAGCAGATGTTATTTCTTGGGTCAGATTTGACCCAAGAACTCACAATTGCTGACCTCTTTGATGGTCTTCCCCCTTTCTCTGCCCTGCACCATGTAATATATCATAAAGCTATGAAATACCATTGAAACTATGAAATGCCTTTGGAGTAGAACTTAAGATTCTGCTCATGAAAACTCCATAATCTTTCTCTCTGTGTATATTTATGAGCCAAAAGAGCAATTGGCAGCTCTTATCAAAGAGTTGCTCTTTCTAGATGACTTTGACCTTGTAGCTCACTCCAAGTAAAGGCTAGAGATAATGATATCTCATTTGCTTCTGTCTTTCCAAGCTCTGACTTGACAATTAGCATTGGGGGGGGCAGTGTAGTGTAATGGCAAACATAAAACCTTATTATGAACTAGGTGCCAGTTTTACTAAATAGTGAAATGAAAAATACATTGACAAGACCTGGTGTTTTGTTTTTGTATTTTTGTTCTGCAACGCGCTGCGTGCAGACATTCAATCCTTTAACACAATCTGTAATGCACTGTGTACATTTGCATTTGTTATGATAATTGTCATTATTTCCCCATGAACTTGTGCTGGTGTAATAGGAAGCTGGGACATGGGTGGCGCTGTGGGTTAAACCACAGAGCCTAGGACTTGCCCATTAGAAGGTCGGTGGTTCGAATCCCCGTGACGGGGTGAGCACCTGTTGCTCGGTCCCTGCTCCTGCCAACCTAGCAGTTCGAAAGCACGTCAAAGTGCAAGTAGATAAATAGGTACCGCTCTGGCAGGAAGGTAAATGGCGTTTCCATGTGCTGCTCTGGTTCACCAGAAGCGGCTTAGTCATGCTGGCCACATGACCCGGAAGCTGTACGTTGGCCCCCTTGGTCAATAAAGCGAGATGAGCGCCGCAACCCCAGAGTCGGTCACGACTGGACCTAATGGTCAGGGGTCCCCTTACCTTTAATAGAAAGCTAATACCATTTGACAAGGATTTGCAAAAAAGGACCATAACTCAGTGGTAGAAAATAAAAGCATAAGAAGGGCCTGCTGAATCAGACCAATGGTCCATCTAGTCTAGCATACTGTTCTCACAGTTGCCAACCAGATGCCTATGGGAAACCCACAAATGAGACTTGAGCACAATAGCAATCTGCCCACCTGCAAGCCCTTCAACTGGTATTCAGAGGTGCACTGTCTCTGGCTGTGGAGAAAGAATAGCTATTGTGGCTAGTAGCCACTGATACCCTTATCCTCAATGAATTTATCTAAAACACTTTTAAAGCATTCCAAGTTGATGACCATCACTGGCTCCTGTAGGACTGAATTCCATAGTTTCACTTTACATTGTGTGAAGTATGATCTTGCTACAGGTAGGTAGCCGTGTTGGTCTGTCGTAGTCGAAACAAAATTAAAAAAATCCTTCTAGTAGCACCTTAAAGTAAAGGTAAAGGGGACCCCTGACCATTAGGTCCAGTCGTGGCCGACTCTGGGGTTGCAGTGCTCATCTCGCTTTATTGGCCGAGGGAGCCAGCGTACAGCATCCAGGTCATGTGGCCAGCATGACTAAGCCACTTCTGGCGAACCAGAGCAGCGCACGGAAACTTTGACAGTAGCACCTTAGAGACCAACTAAGCTTGTTATTGGAATGAGCTTTCGTGTGCATGCACACTTCTTCGGATAGGAATTTTTAAAATTTTGTATTATTTTGCATTTGCTATGAGTCTTCTAGCCTTCAGTTTTATTTGGATGGCTTCTAAGTTCTGGTATTATCATGAGAGAGAGAGAGAGAGAGAGAGAGAGAGAGCGCGAGAGAGAGCGCATTTTGACTTCCATCTCTTCTCCAATTCATTTTTCCCTTATTCACCAGTGAAAAGTTAGCAGTGTCATTAAAGTTTACCTCGCAAGTATATTTGGACCAGTGCACATTGAAGATAAAGCTTCTTTCTTCTCTTTCTGTCTTGTCTCCCTTTTACATCCCAATTTCTTCCTAAAAGCACTCCACATTTTCTGCATCCCAGACTGTTAAAAGATTTTATACTGCTAAACCTTTGTCTGGCTGTGTGCAGTAAGGCTCTCTTCATGCTAAAAGCATTGCTCTTGAAAGAAGTGACATTTTCTCCCATTTTGCTTGCGTAGTCTTTGATTTGCACATATTGCAGAATCTATTTTTTAATTTGATTGTAATCTGTAATCACGTTTCACTCTGACATAAACCACTTTGTACACACACCAAATTGTGCCATTGCTTTTCTCTTTTTGCTTCAGAGTCATGGGAAAAATAGAAACGCATACAACTTAGAATAATAATATTTTGGTTTTGGTGGTGGTAGTAGGAATACACTGTTCTCTTTGCAGACACCTGGGTGTTCATTTTGTTTTAGGCCTCACTGCTAAGTTCTAAAGCGGCTAGAACTTTGGTGTGATTAAACCTAATGCAAGCTTTTGTACTTCATTACACTGCTGTTTATTGGCTGACATAAAGCTTGATTACTGTCCATTGGTGCATATCCAAATTAATTTACTGAGTCCACATTGCCAGATGTGCTCTGACTCATACACAGCCCAGCGTTTCAATATCACTGGATTAGTTATCCTTTATTCTTCCCTAGCCTGCCCTCATTGTCTGCTACGTGCAGTCTAAGGAGAAAGCCTCTAAAAGAGCAGCCTAGTTTTGGAGAGGGGGAGTTACAAAATAAAAATTAAAGCACACTTTAAATATTAGCAGCTTAATGCCTTGATTGGAGCAGCTTCAGATGCTTGCACATAAGGTGTGCAGACATGCTATATACCATGGTTATTTTTACCATTACAAAACGGCCACTGATGCTCCCTAGAAGTTGCCGTCAGATGCACCATTTCAACCACTAAGGTCTAGAACAATTTGCATTCTCTTTATATTAAACGGGAACATGCATTGGCTCTGATAAAACTCCCACTGAAATGAAGGGGGAGTGGGGTTCATGACTGGTGTCAGTGCCTGGTGAGTCAGTGCCAGAGATTGGCAGAATCTGACAGATGTTGGGCCTCATTAAGCAAGCCACCCAGAGTGCCACTCTCTCAGTTCGTGCTTCACACATAAGTGTATGGAAGAAATTTGCTTTGTTTTGTGCCTCCACTCATTTTTATTATTAAAGACCTCATTCATTTTGTTCTTCATTCATTAAGATCACATTGGCTTTGTTATTCATTCATTACATTCCCATTCATTATGTAATTCTCATATTCATTTCCCAAGACCCTCCTCTTTTATTTTTGTTTGGCTTCTTTCTAGCACATGTGGTGGCAGAAGCATTGATTTGGGTGTCCACCCCCTCTTGTTTCCTACAGTTTTATTTTCCCAGAATGCCCCAGACATTAAATCATTGTGAAACATTATGGTTAGGGAAGTAGCTGCCATCACCCCCTTGAAATGACTCCTGTTAGTGTTTGCCCTGTTTTTCATAGAATGTCCCAGAACAAGATCTTGTCATTCCGGGAATAAAATGTTGTCGGCTAGGAAGCATGGAAATCAGCTCTGCTGCAACCAAAAAAGGTTATATCTCTCACCCCGTTAGTGGCAAATGGGGTGGCATTTTTCATTTTAATTAAAAAAAAGTACCTGTTCAGTACTCATCCTGGTGTTCATTACTCATGAGAAATGAACATTGAACTGAATGGGTCCCAACAAACAAAGCCTCCGTCTTATCTGGTTTAGCTTCCAGTGGTTATAGGGATGGGGTAGAAACTGATTTTGTTTGCATTTTAATGAGAAACTGCCCAATTTGCACTTTTCAGTGTGATCCAAAACACAGCTTCCCTTCAAATTCTGCACTTCTCCAAATTTGCAATGTGTTTCCAAACACTATGTTTAAAAATGTTTATATTAGGGTATTGTAATTCTGTTTAAATTATGCTAGTCATTTGTAAATGACAACAATGGAAACAAAAATAGTATAGACAGTTCATCTTCACTTTTAAAGTGAGCAGCAGTGACAAGCATGGTTGGCATTGCATTAATATTGTTGCTACTATTTTTTGAGAAAATGTTCAACATCAGTGCCCATTATAAGAAAACGCTGTATGTGAGTGATTTTAATCACATTTGCACACAGGGATCTGTCATTTTATATGACAGGAATAAGTCAGGCATGCAGATTCTGCATTTGAGTTGTGAGATGGGATACAATGCAATTAAAAATAAGGTAATCCAAAAGTAAACAAATAGAAAGGAGGCATCACCAAAGACTTTTCTTTCCTTGGACACCATTTGCTTTAGGATGTACATATCTTACTCATCTGTACAAAAAACTTGCACATTGATCCTCTTGCAAAAATCGTTTCCAGTAAAAAGCCCTATAGGGATTGTACCCCAGAGCATGTCTTATTTCATGCTTGTGTTTAGGAAATGGAAGCATTTGTTCATCAATATGAAAGACCAATGCCAATCAAAAAATGCAAAATGATAACCTGGTACCAGCTCCCTCAAATTTGGATATAGGCACCTAGGAATTTGCCCAACCCAGGTCTTGGGGGAGCCATTCTAAATCTGAAAAAAGATAAAAGCAAATATTCACCAGGTACACGATTCTAAAGAGCCACAATAATTACAAGCCATTGAGCCCCACACCTGTGTCTAAGTTGTCTCTTTGACAGTGATGGTAGGAGTTTTTCAACAGACTTCTGCTCTCTCGAATGCAGTATTCTGAAGTGAGAGCCTTCAAACAGCTCCCAAACACTGAAAGGCACACAGCATGTTTCAATATTCTTCTGTTTAAAAATGTAAATTTTATTTTTATGTTGTTTTATTATAAACAAACACAGAGTGCTCATCCTTTCAAGCCTTTTCTTTCTCAGAACTACACAGTGTCAGGAAATGACAGATGGGAGCACTTCTTAGATTGCTTCTCAGCCGGTTTGCTTCTTTAGTTCATCAAAACCCGGCTAAGGAAAGAGTGTAATTTACTTCTCTTGAGTAGGAAATAATCTTGGAGCACAAATCTCACATTTATGTCTAGATCCCATTGAATTCATTTAAGCTTACTTCCAGGAAAATAGAATCCTAAGGTTGCCATCCTATATGTTGAACTCAATGGAACTTAATTCTGGGGGGGGGAAAAGCCTGGGATTTTGCTGTTGGCCCTATGCACACTTACCTGGGAGGGAGTATATTTAATTGAATTCAATGGGATATATTTCTAAGTTAACATGTACAGGACTACAGCCTTCAATTGTTTATTTCTAGTTTCATTTATTATTGCATTTATATTGCACCTTTCTGTGAAGAGCTCAAGGTGACATACATGGTCCTTCCCCTGCCTCATTTTATCAGCACAACAACCCTGTGATGTAGGTTAGGCTGAGAGTTGGTGATTGGCCCAATGTCACTCAGTGAGCTTCTTGGCTGAGTGAGGATTTGAACACTGGCCTCCGAGTCCTAGTCCAACATTCTAATCGCTACAGCTTACTAGCTCTCCTGTTAAATCCTGTTTCATTTTTTTCCCTTAAAGGAAATCCAGTGCTTATTTCAAATTATTGCTCTATTTATCTTCACATATTCCTTGCTGTAACAACTTTCTTTTTATTTTATTTTTTTAATATTGCTGGCTTCCCTAGGGGAATTAAAATAGCAGGATATTTGGTTTTGCTACCATTATTTCTCATTTGAATGGATGTGCCCAATTAAGTCATTTTTGCATCATTTAAGCCTGATAAATGTCACTTTATGATAAATAGGCTAATAAAGTATGTTCATGTTTCACTTACAATGGATAAGGATTACTGGTGTGCTCTGGTTTGTGGCCTCCCCTGCAGATATCTAGAAGTCTCATGAATTTGTCCAGAGGAAAGGGGGGGGATGACAAGATGCCCAGTTTATGAACATAAATTTGAGGAAAAGGACAATCAAGCCTTCTGAGCATAACATAACAACATAACATAACATAACATAACATAACATAACATAACATAACATAACATAACATAACATAACATAACAACATAACATAACAACATAACATAACATAAAACATAACATAAAACATAACATAAAACATAACATAACATAACATAACAACAACACAACATCCCACCAAAGATATCCCCTTATTTGGGATAGTCCCTTTCTTCAGGAAAGTGGTTGACTATTTTTATTTTATGCTTCAAAGTAATTTCCATCCAATTTCAAAACATGAGCCACTATTAAGCTGAGGTGTGTACATTTGAGACAGCTGTAGCATCTGTGCATGTGGCAGCTCATGGGCATATAACAGTTTCATTGTATAGGAGTTTGGGGACTGCAAACACAGGGAAACAAGTAATGTGTGTCATGTTAAGGCATCCCCACCGTCTCCCTAGTATGTGCAGCAACACAAATATGCACCTTGAAACACGGGGGCAGCAGGAATGCAGGGCTGGCCCATCCATGAGGCAAGGCGAGGCGACTGCCTCAGGCAGCAGGATCCCCAGAAGCAGAAGATCCAGTCTCCAAGAAATGCATCGCCTGCTGCTGTCGCTGCAATGCCATCAATACCTGTGGTGCACACCTTGGAGGCTGGATCTGTTGCCTCCTTGTCAGTCAGTGTTTGATTCCATCTGATAAGGTGGATTTGATTTCTCCACTTTGTTCTCAATGTAGACCTTCTCTCTCCCCTTATTTCCAGTGGTGGTACATTTCATGGTCCACCTCAGGTGCCAAATCATCTTGGGCCAGCCCAGGGTGCGTGGACTTTGTTAAGCCCATCATGTGTACATAGCCTCAGACTGAAATACAAAGGAGAACTCATGGAAATAGAGGACAGGGCCCTATCATCTTTGTATTCTTCAGAGCCACTGCTGCTTCTGTCCTGCCTTTAGGCTGTGCCGGCTTTCCATAATTTAGAGCAGCCCTGGGGTTTTTTTTTTTTGGGGGGGGGGTGCTACCTTTACAGTTGTGCATGTTCAGCCTGCTAGGCTAATATTTGATGCAAAATACATTTAAAGCTGCCTCTCTTGCATTCCCTACAAGCTTTGCATTACAGAAACTCAGCAGCTGCTCAGAATCTAATACGGTGTCTTTGAAGTCAGCAGTATCTTTTATTAAAATGAATACCCCTTAATATAATCAATGCTGCCCCAGTGAATATTCTAATGTAGTAATAAGGAAGTACAAGAAAACCAGGGGGTTGCCCTTTGATCTGAGGGTATTCCTCGGGTATGCTATAGCGTGTTGAACTAAGAGCTTGGGTGTCCAGGGTTCAAATTCTCACTCAGCTATGAAATAATTTGACAACTTGTTGCTGTCTCTCAGCCTAACATGTGTGTTTTTATTTAAGGCATTTATATATTTCTTAACCATGAGCGTTTCTAAGCCATGCATGTAAAATACAGAGAATAAAACTTTTTTTAAAAAGTCATAAGACAGTACATGAACACTACCTTACAATTCCTGCATGACTAAGAAAGTCTTTTTCATGTTTCTGAGGTTCAACAACAGAGTGTGCCAGTGTGATCTCAGTTGAGAGAGAGTTATGTCTCTTAGGCTGCGTGCCTGAGCCATGGGTGACCACTGACAGAGACTCCCCTAAAGATCTCAGTGATCAAGCAGGAATTTAAGGGATCAAGGAACCCAAGTTGTTAAGGTCCTTGTAAATTAATACAAGAGACTTGAACCTGCCCCTATAACATATGGGTGACCAGTGCATGTTTTCGAGCTGGCGTTAGTCTGTCACTGCCAGCAGTCCAACCACAGTATTTTGCACCAGCTGGACAAAGTGCAAGAGTAGCCCCACACAGAGCTCATTGCAATCATCAAGTATTGAACATGACTGATGCATGAATCACTTACCTCACCAGCTTTCCCTGATGTTAAAATGGTGAAGAGAGACATGCCCACCACCTTGAGTCGTATCTCCACTGGAAACTTGAATTGAGGCACAGCAGATGGAAAAGTTTACTCCTTGATAGTCCAAACAAAGTCCTTCCCCTGCAATTAGACTTTCAGTGTGCCCTTTAGGTGGATATGATTCATTGTCCTAATAAAGGACAGAACCACTAACATATATGTAATAGACCAGACCAGCTTTCCCTAATATTGTAGTATTGTGTTTTGGACACAAAGCCCCTGGGCAGCATGCCTGAAGGCTGGGGATGATATAGTCCCAAAACAGCTGGAGGGCACGAGGTTGGTGAAGGCTGAGAAAGGCAACAGTTTATGCCATTGCATTTGAAGGGTGCTGCAAAACCCCTGACATCACTCACTCAGTAGAAGCTCAACATAAACAGAGCTTTAGAAATCAGTACAATGAGAGCTGCCCTGTAGTAACTCTAGCAGTCAACATAATAGTAATTCCACTAGACACTCTCCCTGCAAAATTATAAGTTAAATTACATGGAAGTGGGTTTCTGTGATAAGACATTGTGAAAATTAGGTCATGTTGGGTTCAATTGCCTCTTACTCAGATATCTCACTCTCTTGCCCACGGAGTATGTGATTATCATCATTACCCAATTAAAAACACTGCTGTGGGAGTGACAAGACTGGCAGGGCATGAATAACACCTGACATGGGGGATTCCTTCAGCAGACTTTTTCCTGCTTATTAGACTTCTCCCCTTACATCTCATTTAACACTGTGAGAGCTGGCATATTAACATTACCATCGTCATATATTTTGCAGAAAATCACTGCTTGCCATGCCTGGACATCTGTCTCCAAATCCTGGCTTTTAGAAAATGATCCATATAGCTCAGTATTTTCGACACTGACTGGCAGTGGCTCTTCAGAGTTCCAGTGAGGGATATTCCTAGCACTACTTTGAAATGCCAGAGGTTGAACACGAGACCTTCTGCATGCAAAGCAGATCTCCCACCACATTGCTACAGTCAGAAACAATTCTCCTCCCACAAACCATAGCTCTTTTGACAAAGGGAATGCATGACCATTATTAGAATATATCCTTGAATCTTGTATATTTTACGCGCTTAGTGGCCGGCCAGCTGAAATCACACAAATTAAATGCACGCCGGGTGGAGAGCTTAAAAGCTCTTTCCACGCTAGATTTTCCTTGCTTACTAGGCTCTAGGAAGCTTCCATGAGAGCCTCTCAGAACTCAGTAAGCAAGGCAGAAAGCTCAAAAGCTCTCTGCTTTGCATGGAGGTCAAGTCCCTCTTTGTGTACCTGCTTCAGAAAGGTAGGGATGGTCGTTGCAGGGTGGTTCCAGGGTTGTTCTGAGTGTGTGCAATTTCAGCTTTACATGCAATTGCCTGGAAAGTAATCTCCATGCAAGCTGGGAATTGTAACTCTGCGATGGGTAAACTACAATTCCCAGGATTCTTTGGGTGGAAGCTACATGCTTTAAATGCATGGTGTGTATGCATGTATTGTTACAGTGTGGAGTGCTACTACCCATGATTCCATTCCCTTCTTCCAACAGTCTGTTAGCCTTGTGTGGCCACTGGGCAGCCTTAGTCTGCATGGGCCTATTTTGGGTCATCTCTCCTACCTCAAAAATAGTTTGTACTTCTGCAAATCTTGGGGTTACCCAAGCCTTCTAATGCCTCCCTCTTGTAAATTAATGATGTCATATTGGACACATATACAGTTGTACCTTGGTTTACAACCATAATCCGTTCCGGAGGTCTGTTCGTAAACCAAAACAGGTTGTAACCCAAGGTGCGCTTTTGCCAATGGGGCCTCCCAAAAAAATTTGTTCGCAATCCAAAAAAAATGGGTTGTAATACAAAAAAAGTTCACAAACTGGGACACGCACTTCCGGGTTTGACGTTTTGGAATCCAAAATGTATGCAAACGAGACTGTTCACAAACCAAGGTACCACTGTACTATTTATGTATTTATGTATTTATGTATTTATTTATTTATTTATTTATTTATTCATGCATGCATGCATGCATGCATGCATGCATTTGACTGGCCCAAGGTCACCCATTGAGCATCATGGCTGAGTAGAGATGCAGAGCCTGGTCTCCCAGGTTGTTGTTCAGCTCTATAGCCACTACAGTGTCTCTCATCAGGAAGAAACTAAACAGTGTGCATTTGGGTGATTGTGATCAGAACCATGCATGCATACAAATCAGTCATTTCACATGATAGGGATAAAACAGGTATGCAGATTGTGCTTTGAATTCATGAAATGGTCTACAAATGATATAAAAATGGGAAGGCAAGTCAAAAGTTGAACAAATAGGTGTGCTGGTCATTCTGTCTGTGGGTGGATGCCAAAGGTGTTCATTCTCTTGGGTCCCTAAAGAGACCCATAGTCAAAGTGAATTCTGCCATATGCAAGTATGCTTATATTTGTCTTGTGTTTTTCCTCTCTATTTCTGTGATGGGAGCATACAGTTCCCAAAGAATTATGGGAAGTGTATTTTGTTAAGAGTGGTGGGAATTGTAGTTCTGAAAGAGGTGTGCTACAGTTCCCAGGATGCTTTTTTTTTAAGGAAGCCAGGCGCTTTGAATGTGCCTTTAATGTATGGGGCCTAAACATCCCTTATCCAGTTCCCCAAATGTCTCCATTCCAAACAACCTTAAAAAATAAATCAATAAACAAAGTTATTTTGAACAGCAGAGTTTTTGTCCTGCTTAATGACAGCAACATTTAGACTATGGATGAGAGCCATTTGGAAATGTACATCTGATGTGCTTTTTTCATTATAAAAGAAAGACAGAAAAGCCAAATTACATTGTAGGGTTTCTCAACACACAAAGAGGAAGTATGTTTGCAGGATGCAAAAGTCCTGGCTGGCTTCATTGTGTTATTTAAAACACTCACTTTAAATATCATGAACTTTATATAATGATGAGTGAAGATGTTGTATCGTCAGTCAGGAGTTTTGTTGTGTGCGTTTGTTTCAATTCATCAGTCAGCTCCAACTGCAGTGCCCTTTCCTTTCTCTGGCATTCATCTCTCAGCTGAATGAAAAAGAGTAACGTTCTTGAAATACCAGATTGCACAGAAGGTGAGGTGGAGTGTGTGTACGTGCATGTATGCAGATTCAGAGTTAGTTTTGCAAAAAAAATATTGAAGGCGCAACAGCAGTCCCATCTGCACTATGCATCATTCCACTTAAAACAGCCCAAAAATATTGGGAGCTATAGTTTGCTAAGGGGGCTGAGAGTTATTAGGGGACCCCTATTCCCCTCAGGGATGCGGGTGGCGCTGTGGGTTAAACAACAGAGCCTAGGACTTGCCGATCAGAAGGTTGGTGGTTCGAATCCCAGTGACGGGGTGAGCTCCCATTGCTCGGTCCCTGCTCCTGCCAACCTAGCATTTCGAAAGCACATCAAAGTGCAAGTAGATAAATGGGTACCGCTCTGGCGGGAAGGTAAACGGCATTTCCGTGCACTGCTCTGGTTCGTCAGAAGCGGCTTAGTCATGCTGGCCACATGACCTGGAAGCTGTACGCTGGCTCCCTTGGCCACTAAAGCGAGATGAGCGCCGCAACCCCAGAGTCAGCCACGACTGGACCTAATGGTCAGGGGTCCCCTTTACCTTTTATTCCCCTCAGAGAGCTATAGTTCCCAGAGCTGCTTAACAGCCAATCCCTCTTCCTAGGGAACACTGCAAATCTACCTTTGCAAAGTTACGGGTGTGTGTTTTTTAATTTTGTAAAAATTATTCCTTTGTTTGAACAGACAGGGAGCAGGAACAAGAAGGCTAGTCACAGCAGTGAGCCCCTCTTTGAGCTGATACCAAACTCAGATGAATTTCTTTCTGCCTCTCTATTTCATACACGATGTTTCTCTATGCTAGTTCATACTCAGTTCTTCAGTCTGTCCCTGAATTCCTGTTGCTGGGAATCACAGGGGATGAAAGTGCTGATGCGGTTTGATCCTGCAGGTGAGCTTCCAAGGAGGCACCTGTTTGGGAACTGTCAGAACTGGGCTTGACCTAGTTGAGCTCTACCTGTGTTCTTCCCTATGCCCAAGGATGTTTGGTAGTGTTCACACAGCCAGAAAAACTGTACCCCCACACTTTCCAGATGCTGTGTAGAAACTGAACCCCCATTAAGATGCCATCAATGAAAATTGTTTTTATGTTCTTAGACAACAACCTACACACATGTAGAACATTTGGATAAGGATTTTCTAAACGTTTCTGCTGCTCAGCTACTTCTTCAGTGCCTGTTCACTGACTGGCCTGAGATAAAATGGATCAGAGTAATTTCTTAAGTGTAATATTTGCTAATGAACAATACAAAATGTCTTTAAAGCATGTCTTTCTCCTGTTGCGTTTTCCTGAAAGCTTGCAAATTCTCTTTTAAAAACTCATCCCTGTATAATTAGCACTCGTTATGTGCTTTTTTATTTAACAGTTTCTTGAAATCTCTGGGGCAAGCACTTATTTACCATTGGGTTCACACTTTAGGATACAGTCTCGGGAGTTAAATCATGACTACTGAAGCTGCATTAACATGTGATCTGAATCGGTAAAATGCAAATACCAGGATCTAGGTTTTTAAGAAATGTTCCTCTGTGGAGACCAAAGTCTGAGAAAGGGCCATAGCCCTGTGATAGAGCATATGCGCTTGCAGAAATTTCCAGCTTCCATCTCTGGCATCTCCAGATAAGGCTGGGACAGACCCCAGTCTGAAACCCTGGAGAGCTGCTGCCAATCAGGGTTGACAATGCTGAGCTACATGAATCTGTGGTCCGACTCAGAAAGAAGCAATTTCCTGAGTTCTGCCGAATATTAAATAGGAAAGTGCTGTGTAAAGCAGTATGAACATTCAAAGCTGCCTTTTTTTGAGCCAGACCCCTGGTCCATCTAGCTCAGTATTGTCTACACTGACAGATATCCTTGTCTGAAATCCTGAAGAGCTGCTCTCTAACAGCCCTACCTGGAGATGCTAGGGCTGTGTGCATGCAAAACAGGTGCCACTGTGCCACAGCCTTTTCACAGTAGCCATGTGATTACTCTTCATCCGTCTCCTCCTGCTATGTGCCGGTATGTGCCCCTTATGTGATAATCCCACCAAGCAGTGCCATTCATCAGGGATGATGGGAGATGTAGTCTGATCCCAACTGGAAGGAAACAGGTTCTCCACGCAGGGGCGTAGCACAGTCCATAGGTGCAGTGGCGTAGCGCGGGGGGTGCAGGGGGGCCCGGCCGCACCGGGCGCAACATCTGGGGGTTAGGGGGCACAAATCCATGGGTTAGGGGGTGCAAATTACTTGCTTTGCCCCGGGTGCTGACAACCCACGCTACGCCACTGCACAGGTGCCCGGGGCAGGTGTGGGTATGCGCACTTCCCAGGTGAGGACAGAGCATGCTCATTCAGCCCTTGCTGCTGCTGCTGCTGGGCATGGAGGGTGAAGAGCACCCTTGGCGCTCACCAAGCCACTGCTGCCGCCAGTGGGAGCAGGGTGCAGAAGCTGAAGATGACCCTCCACACCCTGTCTCCATTCGTGCGCAGGTCTGCCCGTCAACTGGTGGGCAGGAGCAGGGTGGGGCGCTGAGGGTAAAGAACACCCTCTGCACTCACCCAGGGGGCTCGCATGCTAGAGGCATGTGGGGGGCACCTGGTTCATGCCCCCCACGCTTCTGCTCCCGGGGCCACAGCTCTCTACCCACCCCACCCCATGCTACACTTTTGTCTCCATGCTGGGTCTGGTGGGCACAGTGCTGGCCTGGGACCAAGGGCATCTTGGGTTCAAATCCATGTTCAATTATGTGATTCTAATTTACCTCAGGATTGGTGTGTGTGTGTGTGTGTGTGTGTGTGTGTAGCTTTGTAGTTTTCACCTCAGCTACTATCCTGGATGATTACCAAAGTTTCCTAAAATTGTGTGAAAATTTATTACGTACTTCTGAAGAACATTTTGAGTTTTTTAAAGATTTTGAGGTGTCCCTGCTTTCCTTTCCCCCTTTTTTCCTTTCCAGGTTCACTCATGGACAACATTTATGTTTGTTTTTATTTCTGTAATCATTTATTCTCCACCACTAGGGCTTGGGAAAGGGCCCCAAAGGCAACTTACAGCTATAAAGATGTATACTAACAAATGGAATAAAACAGAGAACATTAAAACAGAGCCATCAACACACAGCCAAGCACCAAAGGGAATTCCAAACAAATCAAATGCTTGGTGGAGCAAAATATTTTTGAAACCTGCCTAACAAAACAAAGAAACAAGCAACAATAACCCCCCCCACCAATCCTCTTCATAATGGGAGTTCTGTAGCTTGGATAGGAATTGGGGAGAAATTAGATTCAGTTCACATTTAAGGTAAACTTTCCAAACCAATAATGGAGCCAAAATACAGCCAGCCTTCAAAATTTGCACATCCCTGAATATGTACTGAAGTTCTCCAGCCATGGAATGTGTGTGCATATAAATGCACAAATTACTGAAAATAGCATACAAAAATGAACCATTTTAGGCTAAATTGGATTGAAAGGTGTGTATATTAGGAGAAACTAAAATGCTGGTGAACTTTCATGAAGACCTTTTAAAATAATAAAAATTGCAAACTGATGTGGAAATGTGAAGAACCAAACTTAACATTAAATGTTAGATGGAGACCTGGTCCATCTGGAGAAATGTCTGACTACAGACAAGGACTCATTGGGAATAAAGGTCTGAAGAGAAAGGAGCTGAGAAGGATTAGCTGAGGTTGGGTTGTGGTTCCAGCAGTTCCTGCTCAAAAATTCCAGTGCTGGGGTGGAAGAGTTTCTAGAACAATATGTACCTACCATGGAAATAGCCAGGATTTATGGGGGGGGGCAGAACCTCAGCTAGTTAAGTATTTTTATTGATGTGCTTGATTGGCATCTGCCCCCCCCCCCAGCTATGCCCATGGTACCTGTTTGTGCCCTACCTGCTACTGGACCTCCTGCCTAAGCTCAGACTTTAGCACCCGCTCAATCCTTTGTTGTGGCTTCTATTTTCTTGGACTCTGACCTTGGGCCATCCCTGGATGCCCCTTTAGTTGCTTCTCCATTGGTATTGCCAACGGCATTTGCCTTGTTTACTCAGAATCCCAGTGAAAACAGGAGGACAGAAAACAGGACACTCCTAAGCCTGGATGGTACACATGAAAAGGCCCTATTCCATGCCCTAGGTAAATGGACTTCTGAAGATAGTGGTTAATGGAACAATGACTCAGAGGAGGTGGTATTTCAATTATGCTGGTCCCAACTTCTACAGGTCATTATAGGTTGATATCCAGCATTTTGAATTACACTTAGAAATGAACTGGAAGCCCCAGTTGGTTTGGGACATAGATACAAGAAACGTAGGAAGCTTACTTACTTTGAGCCAGCCCTGGTACATCAAGTGCAATACTGCCTACAGTAGCAGTAGCGAAGTTTTTTCAGGGGCTGCATTCCCTCAAAGTAAACCTTGTGAGGGCCACGTGCCAAAGGCAAAACTAGGTGGAACCATAGATATGACCGTTGTGCAGTAGGTTACATTACAGCTGTGTAAAAACCAGAGGTTTATCATGCCCATGCCCACTTCTCCAGCCTCCATTCAGGCAAGCAAGAGACATCATCACACTTCAAGGATGCATTCTGACCAGGCAAAAGCACTTGTGGAGGGTGCAGTGGGGGTGTGGCCTGCAGAGTGTACATAGCCTAGGAGAGTTGCAAGGACCTAAGGTTTGACCCTGACCTTGAGGTTCCCCACCCCTGCCCTAAAAAGAGTGGCTTCGGCTCTCCATAGCATGTGGGGGTGTCATACTATCCCCATTGGTGAAGAAACTGACAAAGCACAGACTCACTTCATCCAGTGCTTGGGGAATTGGCTGACTTATCTGAAATCCAGCAACTAGAAACTGCTAGTATTGTCTACCTCTGATAGCGATAATAGTCTCTCTTGGTAGGAAATTGGTATGCTCCCTGGGTAGCTGGAGAGGGGTGAATTATGGGCAGGCACGGTGGCTTGTATTGTTAGCATGGGAGCTGGGAAAGCAGATTGCTGAAAAGCAAGCAAGAAGAACAGACGGAGATGCCAGCAATGGCTTCAATGGCTACTCCCTGCATAATGCTGTCAGGTTGAATTCCTATTGCCCTTGTCTACTAAGCTAGCCACAAATGTATAAGTGGTCTGGATAGCTGGGAAGGCATCTGGGAAGTATAGGTGGTATATAGGGTTGACTTTGTTGCTTGGTGAGCGCTGCAACCCCAGAGTCGGCCACAACTGGACCTAATGGTCAGGGGTCCCTTTAACCTTTGCCTTATGGTAATTTATGAACCTAATAGGTATCTAAAGCCATTTGCACATAACAAAATATGTATTTTAAGAAAGTAATTGTTGAACTGAAATACCATTAAGAAGAAGTATATTAAAGGTGAAATACATCATAGGAGCATACACAACACAAAACACTGTTGCTGTATGTAGGTTTTCTTTTATTTGTTTTTTATCTTATATTTTGGAAATGTACATCCAAGGTTTTTTTTCTTTAATTTTTTTGGGGGGGGCCCAAGAGAGTGGGGCCCTAAGCTATAGCTTGTTTAGCATATACGTAAATCTGGCACTGCCAGGTGTACCCATCAGCCACATATGTTGCTGGGTCTTCGATACCCTAGCTCAAAAATATGAGTCTTGAGGGTTTCTAATGCTGGGTGCAAATACAATACAAGCATTATGCCTACATGTTTCAGCATGGCTCCAAGGGTCTGTGAGTGACAGGTCTTTTGGAGCTCTGGAATAGGCAAGATGAACGTGGAACCATGGGTAGCTGGTGTCTTGACTTCAGAGTCCAGCAGGGACCAGAACACCAGTTGGTGAAGAGAACTGAGCTGAGTCAGAGGTTACAATATCAATGGTTAAGGAGCCAGACCACGTTTCTGGCTGAGTCCTGTCACTCGCATGCTAGTAATCAGGAACCCAAGGCTGGTAGGCAAGGAGTCCGCTGAACAAGATGCCACAGCGCTGTTAATTTTTATTAATTAAAACAAATACTGTAGCTTAATAAAGTAGGTGTTCTTTTTCAAAAAAATAAAAATAGTTTCCTAATGGTCCTTACGAATTTTAAGTCCCATGTTATTTTATTTGTATGCTGAAAACTAATCTGAGGTGACAAAAGGTGGCCCTGTAAACAGAATCAAGAAATAATTGTAATAAATTTTCTCTTTGCTTTTGTAGTTCAAAAAGATGTCTGAAATCCAAAAAAAAAAAAAGTTTAAATGTTTGCACACTGCTGTTCTATTGTGTGTGCTTTTTAAATGTACCAAATGTCTCATTTGCTTTCAGAATTATGGTCTGGAGACAGAAAACCTGCGAACTCTTTCCCACAAGCTGAATGCCTCCGCCAAAAACCTCCAGAACTTCATCACGGGTAGGAGGAGGAGCGGCCATTATGATGGCAGGGCCTCCAGAAGACTGCCAAATGATTTTCTTACCTCTGTGGTTGACCTCATTGGTGCTGCCAAGAACTTGCTTGCCTGGCTGGACAGGTAATTGAAGTGTTGTTTTTTAAAGAAATGTTTGAAAGATACAAGACTGGCTTTGTATTTTCTGCCTTTGAACCTCTCCAGATGTTCTTGTGGAGTATGGTGGTTTATGGGTTAACCTCTGGAATGCCCTGTGCCTGGGAGGGACTTCCACGGGAAGTCACGTAATTCCTTTGTCTGTGTGAGTTACTTTCACTTTTCCCCCGAGAGCGAGAGGAGGAAGCTCTGATGGAGTTTGTAAATAAACGCTGTAGAGTAGAAGTACAGTGTTTTGGACTCTTTACTTCTCCTTCCACACGAAGGCAACCGCTGCTACTCTGCTATTCTGCCTTAGGTGAAGTTTTCCCAGAAGACTGCGCGGAGGGGAAAGCAGTGTTTTCTGCGCAGGGAAAAGCACTGGACAGGCAGAAATTCCAAAAGTTCTTTTCATTGTGCATGCACAGCGATTTGTGTTCATATAATGGTAGCAAGCCAGCTATACATGCACTGCTTTGTTTCCTATCAGTGCATGTCTCCCTGAAGTTTCCTGCTGAACTCCTGTAACTTGTTATGCAGCAAATGTTCTAGATTGTTGTTGCTTTTTTGCAAGTTTTGTTTTGTTTTGTTTAAAAACATTTTTCAACCATTTAGTATTTTAAAAATTTCTAACTGGTGGACACGATGTACGATATGAAAATAGTATCTGTGAAAACAAAGATACAGCCTAAATCTGGTAAAAACACATCAAGACATATGAAAGCAAATAATACATAGATTTGGGGGGCTGATACACATCAATCATGGGCCAATGTTATGGATCAGGAAAAGCCTGGGCAAAAAGGTAAGTCTTTACAAGATGTCTGAAGCAAGATGTCTGCTTCACCTGTGTTGGCAGAGCAAAATGCATTTCACAGAAGAGGAGCGATAGCAGAAAATGCCAAAGTACGTGAGTGCTTCCCTTGATAGTAACAATGCTGGAACCTTGGGGAACCATTTCAGTGAAATGATGGGTACGGTAGATTGTCCAGTATAAATCCACCACTTAATGCACTATTATTTGAGTGAGTAACATGTTGCAGAATATACTAGCAAAGAAACACCAATCTGGAGGGTTCCCTTCCCTCTGCAACATTCAGTTTCCCCATTGTTCATTTGTCATGGCTTGAGGTGGAGTTTCAGGACCTTGCTGCAGAAATGGGAGTTGTTCTCCAATAAAATATTAATTGAAATATTACGATCAGCTCCCAGAGTGATAGGATTCTCAGCAAAGACTGCTATGGGCAGGTCTGTGTCAGTTTCACATGTGTTTGTTCATATGTGTCTCCCATCCCATTTTACATTTTCATATAATGTCATGTAAACCATTTAGAGGGACTCTTCTTCTTCTTCTTCCTCCATTAAGTGGTATATAGAAATCTTGTTAAGTCAGTTCAAATAATTAAATTAATCTGTGATTAAAAAAAATAATCCACATAGAAGGCAAATTTAAATAATTATATATCAATGCATCCATTTCTGAACATGTTTTATCCTTAATATGTATTTATAATGCATTTCGGTATGCTTTTTTGAGCTGGGAGATGTACTGCAAAATTCAGAGAAGTGTAAAATGGGAAGGATGGTGATTTTCTGATGTGCATTCTTGTCTGTGAGGTACAGATGATGTTGATTTGCTTAAAACTGTGAACCAGACAAATTTCTCCTCTATCCTTAAGCAAAGCACTATACCCAAGCAACACCACAGGGCTACACCAGAGTATTTACTGGTGGCCTCAACTGCAGTAAAGGTGTGGTCTGAAGCAGGTGGCCGTGACTGCCCACTGTTTAACATTTCCTGCAACTTATAACCATGAATATAAATAAATATTCATTAGGGCTTTACACTAGATCCAGCCAAATCATGAATCCCAAAATGACCTGAGATTCAGCTGCATCAGGTTACAGCAGCCCCAGGTTGAATAGGGTCCACTCAGAGTGTTTAATCAGGTCTGCATTGCATGACTGTGCAAGGCCCTTGAATCAGTTCAGGACCTGGATAAGGTTGGACTGTTTCCAGGTTGGATCAGGGCCACTCTCACATGATCACACCCCAAATCAGATGGGAGGGAGGATGAACACCTTATCATTAATTCTCTGATCACCTTATTAATTCTCTAGGTGGCCTGAGTATAATACAGTCATACCTCGGGTTACAAGCACTTCAGGTTGCGTTTTTTCAGGTTATGGACAGCCGAAACCCGGAAGTACCGGAACAGGTTACTTCCGGGTTTCGGTGGTCGCGCATATGCAGAAGCACTAAATTGTGCTTTGTGCATGCGCAAAAGCGCCAAATCGCAACCCGCACATGCGCAGATGCGCCGCTGCGGGTTGCAAACGTGCAAATGGATCACGTTCGCAACCCAAGCATCCACTGTATAAGATTTAAACATGGAACACTAAATGCCAAAGTTTGCATGAAGGAATGGAACGACACTCAGCAGAAAACTCATATTACATTTAAGAGCTAAAAACCATCTCAGCACTAAAGTGAACCAACTGGTATCATTCAGGGGAGACCAAAAGTACTAATACCAGTCTCTAAAGATGGTAGAGCAATCTTTAGAATATTGGGTGTGTCCAGGTGATATTAAAAGGATGTTTCAATACTGTTCAAAAGGCCTGGAACTTAGTTACTTTTAAGTATTTGTACAGTGCTGAAATGACATTAATTTGTCCAGCTCATTGAAAAAGTCTCTATTCATTTGGTATTGTTTTTAAATCTGACTTCAATTATTTTTGTAGTTTTTAAAGCTAGCTTTTTATTATGTGTCTATAATAAATTGCCTTGACACACATGTAGAAGGCAATTCACAAATAATATTTTTGTCCCTTTCATTGACAAAAGAAAAGGGCAGAACAGGGCACATCTTGGGTTCAACCCTGCTTGAGAATTCTAGGTTTACCTGGAGTGAACAAATTCATATATAATTGGAAGGTGACTGAGCAACAGTCCTATCTGCTCTTCAGGAGATAAGCAGTTATTGAGCAGGGAAGGTGATCTGCCATTTGTCAAGCTGGAAAAGGCAACATTTTCAGGCTGGATTCAAATTCAGGCAATCTCCCACAACCCCACGACTCTGCACCTCCCAACAATTCTTGAGTCTATTATTTGCAGCAAGGGTGGGGAGCCCTTGGCTCTCCAGATGTTGCAGATGAACTACAACTCCCAGCAAGCATGGCCAATGACATGGGGTGGTGGGAGTTGTAGTTCAGCAGCATTAGAGGGCCTCAGGTTTCTCCACACCTGCTTTGCAAGCATAAACATAAGGATCAATCTAACCCTATATTGTGATTGGGTCTCCAAGGCCCCAACTTTTCAGTCTGAATTTCATCATATGTGTGTACACCGTCCCTCAGTTATTTATATGTTTGTTTATACTTACTTTAATTAGTATTCCACTTAACTGTAATTAAAACTTCTAAGTAGTTTGCAAAAAACTATAAACGGAGACTATACCCTGCTAACTTAGATTGTATTGGGGGACTGCTTATTTCAAACATTATCTCCCCACTCACTCACTCTCTGCCCTCCTTCCTGCACATGTGTATTCAGAATAAATTCTTACTGAGTTCAATGGGATTTACTCCCAGGTACATATGTGTATACATTTGCATACTATCCCATATGTGGATAGTTAACATTCCTGTTGCATTATATTTCCTCATGCAGGGGAATTTTTTTAAGTGCAGGTGCTTTCGGTCTTTTCTTTTTCTTCTTCTTCCTCTCAAACACATGGAAGACTGTGTCATGTGCCCATTTGAATGTATGGACTGAATTTTTTTACCGTAAATGCCAAAGAATAAACACAGAACCCTCTGCTGCTTTCACAGAGCTTTGTGAAAGTCTTGTGAAAGAATGTCCACGGTCCCATTTTTAATAATTACAGTGCAAGAAGCCAAGATCAATGTAGGCTAGTTGACTAGGTCTTGTAGAACCTGCCCTTTCTTTGGCCTATTAATAGTTTGGCATATTTCCATTAATACAGTGCAAAATTGTACAAAATCAGTGTGTACATGCTCATTAGTCAGACTCTCCTTATAGGAAATATGAATAGTGCATAGCATTAGACTGATTACCGGAACTGTAAATGTGAAGACTCCTAACTTGCTTTCTCTTTAAATCCCCTATTCTTAATAGGTCTCCATTTGTCAGTGTGACAGAATACTCACTGCTGAAAAATAACATTGTTCAACTGTGCCTGGAACTAACAACCATAGTGCAGCAGGTAAGAGCTAGTTAATCTTCTACTAAATTACTCCTAAATTACTTCCATAGTGGAAGGACACAGATATGTCTCCTTCCTTGACTGCTGAGGCCTCAGCACAGCTTTTGTTGCGCTTAGGCAAAGCAAGGAACATCAAAGCAGTGGTTTCCAGCAAAAATGGGTTTCTTCAGCTTACAAAGCCTGACCCTTAAATGTTTCTATGGTTTAAACCACAGGAATTATAGAGTTCAAGAACATATTCCAACCAGGCAAATATACTGAAGGAGAATGCAGTAGAAGACCCATAGGAGAACATGGCCTTGGGAGAGGGTGTGTGACTCGGAAGGTGGTGTGGAGCAGGACTGTCTCAAGGGCCAGGTAGACAGGACTGGAGGGCCACATTTGCCGCCCCCCTTTTAGCCTGAGGTTTCTCAAAAACAATACTCCACACAAAAGGCCACAAATTGTTTAATTAACTGAAGACCTGGGAGAAGAGGAATGTTTCTCCCTAGTTCCTAAAAAAAAACATTAAAGACATAATGAAGACACCAGGTGAGCCTCCACTTCCAACATCGTTGAAAACTTTCTACAACTAAAGCCACATTGCAGAATTAGAATTGAATCAGTTCACAATATGTAATAATGACGGAAATATAAAGTGCCGCACCACCCAAAAAACTCCTAATTCATGGAATAGCTTCATCATTTGTCCATTTGCTGACCCTTCCTTCCCTAGAAATCACACTTCAAAACTCACCTTCGCAGCGAAGCTTTTGGATAAACTCAATGGCCCCCATAGCCTACTGAAGAGAATCCATGGCTCTCTAGATGTTGGTGGACCTCAACTCCCATCAACTTTGACCAGAGGCATAGTGTGGGTGTGGGGTGCCGTGAGTGTCATGGCCCCAGGCACAATTTTGAGAGGGGGCGCACACACAGGCACCCCCACAGCAGGCACCTTCATCGGAGCCTGGTTCTGCACCCGCAAAAGCAGCACCAGGCCTGACCCGGGGGAGGAGAGAAGGCGAGTGGGCAGCAGCACAGCTGCCCACCCTCCTTGGTTGCAGCACACCTTGCACCCGGTGGCAGCGGCTCTGCCATTGGGTCACTTCTGATTCAGCAGTGCAAAGCAGCCCTCCTGCATCGAGGCATGCCCAGCTGCAGTGGCTCCATCACCAGGTTAGGTCTGACCCAAAAGTGGAGAGCAGGAGAGTCAGTGGCAATGCTGCCACCCACCCTCTGACCCGGCAGCGGAGCGCATCCTACCCTGATCCCAGTGAGGTGTGCCCAGCCACAGCAGCTCCACCTCCACCACTGGGTCAGGCCTGACCTGGTGACAGAGAGCAGGGGGAGAGTGAGCAGCAAGCCTGCCATCCGCTCTCCTCGGCCACGGCCTGGCCGTTGCAGTTCTGCTGATGGGTCAGGCCTGACCCAGCAGTGGGAGGCAGGAGGAGAGTGGGCAGCAGCTTCCCCACCCCTCTTCTACCCTGAACTGCAGGGCTCCGGAGGGTGCCCTCTGTGCCCCGCCTTGGGGCACACCCTGCTCGCCCACCTCTGGCAGTGTGGACGTACACTCTGCTGCTGTCTCTGACTGTTGGCCATAGTGTCTGGGAATGGGGGGAGAATGCATCTTTCATCTCTGTCTTCCAACAACTTTTAGCCTGTCTCCTAGCAAATGCTGTCTGAGGCAGCCACCTCATTTTACCTAATGGTAGGGCTGGTCATATATGTTGTTTGTCCCATATCTATGGCTAATTTAGTCTGCTGAGTGCCTCTAAGCATAAGAGAGGAAGAAAATTATATATTTCTGTCCATCCTCTTCACAGTTTTCATCATTCTATAAACCTATATCCCATGTCCTCCCCTGCCTATGTTTTTCCTCAACGTAACCCTTTGGCCTTAAGTAAATGATTCTATTGTTTAATTAACCATCTGACTACCTGAGTTTTGGCCCTTTTCTAAGCCGTTCACAGACTGCCTTTATACATTTGGGGAGAAACTTTGTCTAACCAATCTCTAGTTTAAATGAGGTGGGTATAGAAAGCAAATAGATTTTTCTGTTGTGTGATATGAATCCCCAATCAATCTGGGCAAAGAACGCTTTGTGTTATCAAATAGAAAACCATCAGATTTCTCTGCCCAGGCCTGGTCTGTTCTTTGAAATTAATTCATTCCACTCTACAAAACAGGGGGGGGGGGGATTTCAGATACACTCTACAACTGAAGGCCTTTATTCTCTGACCTGAAATAATTAGGTTTGCTGCAAAGGAAATTTGAGTTGCCTTTCTGATGCATAAATTAAAAGGAATGATGTTTGATTGGCATCGTTAGCTCAAAAGCCCAGCTGCGATTGATTTATCCTCTTGGTGTTTGAGAGTTAAATGGAAGCCACGTCTTCTAAAATGGATATTCCATTTGAAGTATTTTCAACTAGTACAGGCAGTGTGTGTGTGTGTGTGTGTGTGTGTGTAAAAGAGAGAGAATTGCCTTGGGGTCCAGACGGGCAAGCTGATTGAATGCCTTCCCTTGCTACAGAAATGAAAACTTCAAAGGCATACTTGACCATCAAGTGTAGAGAGAGGGCCTTCCATATTTCTGTGCTCCTTGGATGATTGGACTGTGCCTCCGTAATTTCAGTTTTTGTAATCTTTCTGCATCAGAAGTGTGGACGGGTTTCACGTTTTTGATAGCTGGGGAAAACACAGAATCACCAACTGAGGTCCATCCACCCCAACCACCATACCTTACTTACATATTTACTAGCTCGTTACTTTAATTACAGTATTTACACACCGACACACACCATCTTTCTACATTTTAAAAATAAAATGTAATCTTTTCATAAATGGGTGGTACAGGTGGTGACCATTTCATGCAGGGGATTCATTCCCAGCCCCTTTGTGTGTAGCCAGAGCACACATAAGTATGCCCCACCCCTGCCCCACATCCTTTCTGCCCTCTTTATGGTCCAAAAGGACCCATGCATTGGTGATTTTGTGTCAATTGGACACACTTAAAATGGTTGTCCACATTTACTTTTTGTCCCACTCTTTCCAGGCACAGGTCCACACTTTCCAAGTCTTGGTGTGAACTCTTTTTTTTTTTTTGCCCTGAAGTTTTCCCTGTAAAATACCACTCTTTAAAGCTGAAATGCAACAAACGGCAATGCGGGTTTTCCATGGATTGCCATTTGCTCTAATTCAGCTTTAAAGAGCAGGTATTCACAGTGGAAGCTACTGAGCAAAAAGAAAAAAAGGGGGGAAGGATGCTTGGACGTGGAGCTTTAAAGTGTGAGCTATAAGTGTGGATAGGCCCTAATTTCAGACCCATTGAAATTAATGGATGTAACTTAGTCATGTTCATTAATATCAGTGGGTCCATTCTGAGCAACATTCCGTTGAATGCCACTCATAATTTCCAAGGTGGTTCATAAAAATGAAAATGAGTTGCCAATACAAACCAATATAAAGTTTTTTTTAAAAAGCAGAACAATAATGACACCATAGATGGCACACAAGAAGGCAGAAGGAAAGGAAACCTAATTGCCAAGACCAAACTGTTGATAGTCTAGGATGCTGGTAGCTTATTACTCTAGTGTTATGAAATCTGCATTGATTACATTTCCAGGTTCTGGTTCTTAAATGCCTTGGGATGTGCTTATTTGAAGGACTTCCTCCCCTACCACCCCCGGACATTTGCATTCCTCCATGGATTGCCTGTTCTCTTCAGGTCCTGCTCTGAAGTTGCTCCTTTGCCAGCTGAAGTTTTGCTCTCACACCCATGAAAAACGGTTCGAGATGCAACATGCATGGCGAAGAGGTCTTAATTGCCCATATTTCTTTAAAACATCTGCACAAACTGGTTAAGCAGATTAGCTAAATCACAGTAGTCGGAGCAGGAAAGAACCAAGAACATCAGCAGAGCCCTGCTGGATCAGACCAGTGGCCCATCCTGTTCTCCACAAGCAGGAGCTGAGCACAATGACCCTCTGCCTACCTGCAGCTCCCAGCAGCTAGTATTGAGAAGCATACAGGGGTACCTCTGGTTACATACTTAATTCATTCCTGAGGTCTATTCTTAACCTGAAACTGTTCTTAACCTGAAGCACCACTTTAGCTAATGGGGCCTCCCGCTGCCGCTGCGCCGCCGGAGCACGATTTCTGTTCTCATCCTGAAACAAAGTTCTTAACCTGAAGCACTATTTCTGGGTTAGCAGAGCCTGTAACCTGAAGCGTCTGTAACCCGAGGTACCACTGTACTGCCTCCAACAGCAGTGATTCAACAAATCCATCACGGCTGTTAGCCATTGGTAGCCTCATTCTTCTTCGTGAATTTGTCTAATCCTCTTTTAAAGCCATCCAAGGTGGTGGCCATCACTGTGTCCTGTGGGAGCAAATTTGCACCATGTGCCAAGGTGTTTTCTTTCGTCTGCCTTGAATCTTCAAGCATTCAGGTTCATCAGATGACCTCTGGGTCTCAGGTAATGAGAAGGGAGAGAATTACTCCCGATTCACTTTCTGCACAGTATGCATCATCTTTGTCATGTCCCCCATTAGTCCAACCAGGCAGGGCAGCATTACATACCTGCCTCCCCAGTGCCTTGTGTCTCTGTTGGTTACTGAGAGGGTGAGGCAGCAGAGAACTCAGTGCAGAGTGAGTGCAGCAGCAGGAGTATCAGATTCAACATTCAGCTTCACTGGCTGAAATCCCCATTCTAATGCTATTACGAGAGAGGAAGAAAAAACTTTTCTCTTGCTACTTTCCCCATGGTGTGCATGAATTTATACACTTCTATCCTGCCACCTCTTACTTGCCTTTTCTGCAAACCAAAAAACTCCCTGTTGCCTTGATAATTTTGATTGCCATTTTATGTACAGGCAACGACCATTTAGGTGAATCCAATTGACGCATGATTGCCACCACATGTTTTCTTTTGGATCTGGAAGAGGAAAGAATGGGAGTGGGAAATAACAGCCTGGGGTGCTTATGTGTGCTCCACCGATGCATTTGGGTGCAGGAATGGAACCCCTGCACAAAATGATCGCTGCCTGTGTTTCAAATTAGTTATCCAATAAGTGGTGGCGGGGGGTGGGGGGAGATCTGATCCTTCCCCTCTCTTGGGCCACAATTGGGGCCCCTTTCCCACCAAATTCCTATTCAGCCCCCAAATAGGGTGAGTAGCAAAGCCTACACGGCAGAGGGAGGGAGGGAGGGACGGAGGGCACTACCATAAAAGAAGGAAGAGGGTGGAGTAGGGCTAATTTAAGAAGACTGGCAATGGTTCCTCCCTGGACTAAACAGTCTGCATGCCTAACCCTAGTCCTCCCCTGGGAGAAAGCATTGGAGACTTATTTTCAGGAGAGAAGGGGTATGGCAAATTCTCTACCACTTGAGACTAGAAAAGGCATAGTTGAGAGCAGTCACTTTTTGGTAATGTAACTAACTCGGTAGAATGCCCTCCCAGCACAGGGTGGGGGGAGCTGCCTAGCTCCTTTTCTTTTTGTTTTGGAGCACCAAGTGAAAACTTGGCTTTTCTCGAAGGCTTTTAGCACAGGATGAGGCTCTTTCTGCTAACTGGAGGCTGAAATTCCCCCCCCCACACACACCATTTTCAAGGGATCATTCATTCTCTCCAGATGTGAAGGGATTATCTGATTATTTTGGGGGCAGAATATGAGTTTCACAAATTTGTGTATGAGTGGAGGGTTTGGGTTATCTCATTTGTACATGGCGGATACCAGGCCAGCCATTGAGCTTCCTGGCTGAGTGGGGGATTTGAACTCTAGTCTCCCGTGTCCTAGTCTGACGGTTTAACCACAGGAGCACTCTGGCTCACACCGTATAAATGTTTCACCAATCATTTTGACATCTGAAAGTCAGGGATTATCCACACTTCTACTTGTCCTGTGCCTAGAAGTGGAAACCGCTTTCCCCTGGAAAATCTGTTCTTAAGTGCTAAATCAAAACAAACAACACTCTGCAAAAAAACCTGAATGCCATTTGTTCCAATCCAGTGCTAAACCATAATAATAATAAAGATAATAATAAAGATGATGATGATGATAAAAAATCATCTCTTGGGTAACACCATCTTGTATAGGTGCTGTTCCTTGCTTCCCTGCATGTTGGGATTGCACTGCTGAGTTATTTAATTTTACAAACGGCCTTTTGGCTTTACTCCAATAAAGCTGAATTACGAAAGAGAAAGAGGAATCCCAGGAGAGGAGAGAAACAGACAAAAAACAGCCAGAACTGCAGTTTTGTATAGCTTAATAAAGCTTACCAAACTAAAGATGATTCCCCACAACCAAAATGCTCCCAAGATAAGCATTTGTTACCCGTAGCATGTTGTTTGATTTCATGTTTGTAATTTCTAAAAATACTGTAGACATTTCTTATCTTCCCCCACCTTTTCTTCCTTTAAAAAAAAAAACCCTCATTTTACTAACAAAAAACAAACAAACAAAAAGCAACCATTCTTTCCATTACATTGCAGTTTGCATACACTGTTGAATTACATGCTCACACTTTCTTTTCTCCTTTTCATATCGTAGAACAAATATTGTACAAAGCCCTGGTGGGGGGAGGTGTCTTCTAGTAGGTAAATGGGGATTCTCCATACTTCCAGATTAATAATAATAATAATGGAATTTATTGTATGTTGTTGTTGTTTTTATTTATTATCTATCCCCTCCTCCTCTCACCCTAAGATTTCAGGGAAGATGACAACACTTTAAAATGCAACATTAGAAAAATGTTGCAAATTACTGTCACAAACTGACAGGACATGGAGGAATAGTGGAAGGCACTAGCTGGGGAACTCCCAAGGGAAGAAGAACCCAGGAGCTGGTGGTGGTCAAAGGGAGAAGACGAGGAAGAAGAGCTGTTGGATGTTGAAAGCCTAATTGGACTTAGTGAGCTGGGAGAGGCTGTGGCAGAGAGAGGCCCCAAATCTGAATCTGACGCAAGAGGAAGGTGGTCAAGAGATAGGGATGAGTCAGGCTGGTGAAGAAGCCAGGGTGTCCCCCACTCCTGCTGTGATAAGCTCCCTTTCCCCCTAGTCTCCCAGGACTAGAATAGGTGTGAAGAGGGAGGAGCCGAGATGGGCATGTCAGTGGAGTCTCAGATTGCTTGGGAAGGACCTGGGAGAGATTTAGATAGCTGTGGGAAGGCAGGAGGCTTCAGTCTCCACAACTGCCTCATAGGGGCAAGGCCTACTGAGGAGAGTAATTATGCTCATTAGGCCAGGCTCCCCTGAGCAGCCCTTGCTTCTTCTTTATCTGTGCTGAATCTACCCGGCTTTGTTCTATTTTAGGTGGGAAGCCTTCAGGTACTTGTTTGAAAAGACATATTTGTTTGAGCAAATCATTGCTCCATGTTGAACATCCATGCCAATGTGGGGTAGCAGGTAGCGTATTAGACTAGGACCTGTGAGATCAGGATTCAAATCCTCCCTTCACAAGATGGCTGTGAGAATAAAATGGAGAGGGGGAGAACTGTAGGGAACCTTGAACTCCTTGGAAGAAAAAAAAAGGTGGAATATAAAAGTAATAATAATACAAAATGAAGTAATTTTTCAGCAACCTTAATGAACTGTGTTTGTAGAATAGACACAACCCTAATTATAATATTGTTCAGTACAGTATTGTAAAGGAACACTGACTAGCATCCAGTGCAGGGCTAAGCAACTGTCCCATCAGCACAAAGACTTCTGCTTGCACAACACTTTCCCCAGTCTCCTCTGCGGGGGTCCCCTGGCCCCCACACCCTAAAAGGGTTAGGGGATGCACAAGAGCAGGTTTAGGGGGCACACAGGCAGAAGAATGAGGAGAAAGTCCTCTTGTGCACACATAAATTCTTGATCTGATGAGATACAAGCCTTGCTATCAACTCCTGACTGCTGGAAAAGATGTGCTTCTGGTTAATGAGAGTGTGAAAAGCAGGAGCAGAGGCTGAATGGGTCAATTGGAGATAACCAGGGGCACTAATGTGGATTTAGCAGATTGCCTAATGAAGAATAGTGCTTTGGATTTTTGAGCATGACAGTTGATCAGGCCCTACTTAACCGTAATTCCTCCATTATTAAAGTTAACCATCCTGTTAAGCTCTATATCAACAGAGTAATAACAAAAATCCCAAATATTTTCTATCACTCAGCATATAACTAAGTTTCAGGGCACAGTTCTAAGGCTGGATGAGAAGTAGGTCATATAAATAATATAATGATTACTCAAGTCAAAGCATTTTTTTTACCCAGATGAATGTTAATTTCACAATTGCCGCTAGAGTTTTAAAACCATACGGCTTGTATTAAAATTGCTGTTAGATTTTTTTTTAATTAAAAAAAAGACATTGCAGGTTTCCCTTATGATAATGATTTTCCTTTCTTTTTTTTAAAAAAAGAGGGGAGAGTGAAACCCTTTGCAAGATAGCACACCCCCAAAAAACCAAATTCAATGCCAGAGGCTGATTGCCTCCTCGTCACTGTGCAATTATATCAGATCTCTTTGGCTTGAAAGAAATCTTTTGACATTTCAGCTTAAAGAAGAGAAAAATCTAAAGAAGTCGCTGAAGGGGAGATCTTGTGGAATGCTAGACTTGAAGCAGATAACTTGGCAGGTAGAGAATTTTGGAATAATCCTTCGGGTGACAAGCCAGATTTTTCTCAGAGAAGCTGTTTTTATTTCCCACAAAAGCCTTTTGTAGGCAAGGCATGTCAGATTTGGTTAATACAGGAGAGAGTCAACAGCATTGTACAATTTGCTTCTATTCTCATCCAATGAAGGCTGTGATTTATTTGCTTCCTTAAGTATTTTTTTATCATTACATCGGTTCATGGGATACACCTTCAGTGAGTGAACGTCTGTTGTGGAGAGCTCCACACACATTCATGCCTTCATGTAGGTTATCTACATACAGCTGTTGCTGTGTGGGTTCTCTCGTTGTGACTAAGGACCCCAATTCAGCAGAATTAAACAAACAAAGCAGGACTACAAATTCCACGCCACTAAAAGAGGCGACAATATCCTTTAACATGTGGTGCAGATGTGTTGTATATTCTGCAGTATATATTCCAAGGTGCTGGAAGGTACGTGAACAAATAGTAACCTTTTTTAAAAAAAAGCTGAAAAACTAAATACAAGAGCATGTACAATAACATCTTCAGAAGTGCTCCTGTTCAGAGTTCCAGGCGTCAGCCTCTGTGCCTCCCCATTTAGCTTTATGGACTGTTGGATTAGGCTTGTTTTAAGGACTTCTACAACTTTCACCATTGCTATCATCCATCCCAACTGCCTGGCCTCCCCCTCACTATTTCTCATCCTTGATTCTTGTTCAGAATTTACATATATGATTAGCAGCACTATAAGAGACCTTCAAATCTCCAAGTCTGCCTCTAGTTATTATACTGGGCGAATGTCTTGTTCCTTTCCTTTGGCGGTTCAGGACTTCTCATCATTAGTTTCCTCTTGGGGCTTAAGGTTGCCTCTGCAGCTGCCACTCGAATTCTCTTTCCTCTGCTGCCTGCTTTATCCAGCATGGTTTGGGTGTCTCACACAGAGTCCTTGGTTGTAGCTGCTCCTCTGTCATTGTGGCCATCTCTGTATTTCTTTTGTTTCCTATGACAGTATGGTAAAGTACTTTCTCTTGGTGCCGCCATTTCTCTTCCTTCAGCCGATCTTCCATTCTTCATGCTAGCAGAGCCAGAGTTTTCCCAGCATCTCCCCCCTGCCATGCCACATCATTTCTGGCCTGACTGTGTTTACACCTGCCTGGAACAGACCTAACATGGAATGGAGGTTGTACACAACCACAACCACCTCCAGGCAGTTCAACCGACCACTCCAAAAGCCTCTGAAGATTTTTTGGATTTGTTGACTGGAATGGACAATTGCTCTTCAAATGATATGTCTGCAGATGGACATCCAGGGATCTCTACAGCAGGACAGGTGCACCCAGTGGTCAGGAATAGGAAGGCATGTACTTGGCTTTCTCCCTACCACAGTTACAGAATCAGTATAATCTGGACCAGATCAATGCAGTGAAGTAGGTTCAAGTTCAGATTCCTCCCATCTTTCTCTTTGTGTGACCTTCAGCCAGTCACCACCTCTTGGCTCAGCTTATCCAACCACATTATAGGACAAGCAGGATAAAAAGTGTAATCAGTAAAGAATAAATAAATGTTCAAACCGGGCTGCATAATTTTCCACGTGCAGCATGAAGGCAAAGAAACACATCTGGAGATACAGTTTAAGTGAAAACATATTAGAGGAAATTATGTGTGTTCCGATATGTAATTGCAAAGGTAATAGTGGTTACATCAAGTACATCTCTTTGGAGCTGAAATAAAAGCATTAATGTACCTGAGCCTTCCTGACCACTTATATTAATGCACATGAATGGTAAAGATAATTCTATGCGCAGTTCACTAAGAAGTGAAAGTGGTTGTTAGCATTATTATTTCGACTCTCCCTGCCCAGCTTCGTTTAGCAGAATATGATTTGAAGTGGTATTTATATTTTCTTTCAGTTTGGCTTCCTTGCTAGATTTCCGGACAGAGTAAGAAGGCTTACAAGTGAGCAAACAAAATTAAGCAGAAATTGCAGAGATGTCCCTATGTGACTCTGAGCTGGTGTATCTATATGAATGTATGATTGTGTACGTGTATGTACGCACAATGAGAGGGGACTGAACCAATGTACAAGATAAATGAGAATATTTTGACCATAATGCCAACTATGTGCATATCAACATGACCTTATCATGAACAGAACACAATCTGGCAAGCTTTATTGTCCCATGGCTTCTGTTCATTTCAGTGACGTTAGAGTGGGTAGATTCATCGGTGAAATGAAAAGAAGATATGTAGCTCATTTCTACAGTTATGCATAGGTAGGCTCAGAAAGCATGACTAGCCCATTGTTTGATCCAGTCAGGCTTGCAGGCACTTGATGTGAGCATTTTCAAAAGCCTCCAAGATGCTAGCATTTAATAGTGACCTCCCACGCCTCTCCATTCCCCAATATCATATGTCAAGGACTTCGGGTCTCACAAAGCAAGAAGTTTAGAAAGTGGTGGCAACTGCTCCTGGGACTCTAGAGGAGCATCTTTCCCTACTGGGCATGGGGTTGTCAGTCTCAGAATCCCCCGTAGGAAAATGATACTATTCACATCATTTCCACTAGTGTTGTTTCCCCAGTCTAGTCCCATCTCTGACTGGGGTCTTTGCTGTGTTGGGTCTTTGGAATCAGCCATGGCCACCTCCACCACTTTCCACTTTGCCAGCCCTGGTCATTCTTGACCTTTGGGAATGCGGAGGTAGGAAGAGGGTAGAGGATGAATCTTACAAGATTGAGTCAAGCATTGCCTGGCACACCCTGCTCATGGAGCAGGGCTCTGCTTGACCCAGTCTTGGCACAATAAAGCACAATCTTTATTTTTCAAGTGCCTCTACATGAGTGATCGTGGTGTCTCTAATACAGCCTTCAGAGGCAAAAGTGGCAGAGCAATGAGTGTGATTTTTACCTTTGTACAACAGGGTAGCTTCTACACATACTCCTGTAGCTCGTCTCTATGCTCCATCCATGCTAACAAGGAGCATTTTCAGAGTTCAAGGGCACATTCCACCAAGTCAAAACACTCAAGAGGGGCACAAAGTGAGGCCAGTGAGGGGTGTGGTCTGGGGGAAGCAGGTGTGCTTCGGAAGGGGATGTGGCCTTTTGAAAACATACAAGGGCCAAATGGAGATGCGTGAAAGGTCGCTTTTGACTCCTGGGCTTGAGATTCCCCAACCCTGTTTTATATGAATTGCTAGGAAAGACCCCGTCTGAAACTCTGGAGCATCATATCATTCAGTGATCTGACTTGGTTTGAAGCAGCCTCCTATGTTCATGAAGGGACTCTGGTGGCACTGTGGGTTAAACCACAGAGCCTAGGGCTTGCCGATCAGAAGGTCAGCGGATCGAATCTCTGTGACGGGGTGAGCTCCTGTTGCTCGGTCCCTGCTCCTGCCAACCTAGCAGCTCGAAAGCACATCAAAGTGCAAGTAGATAAATAGGTACCGCTCCGGCGGGAAGGTAAACAGCATTTCCGTGCGCTGCTCTGGTTCACCAGAAACTACTTAGTCATGCTGGCCACATAACCCGGAAGCTGTACGCCGGCTCCCTCGGCCAATAAAGCGAGATGAGCGCCACAACCCCAGAGTCGGCCACGACTGGACCTAATTGTCAGGGATCCCTTTACTTTTACCTATGTTCATACACTCTTGAAATACTCAGGTAGGACTTACTATAAATCTGAATGGGATAATAGTAATTATTATCATATTTATTATTAGTTTTTTTCTAACTTTTTTCACCAAAGTGACTCAGAACAACTTAGAGAAGCAAACATTGAAAATAAGAGCAATCTATATTATCTATTACGTTTTGTAGCCAGTCCGATTCATGAGGACAACTGCTGGCACAATTGCAAAGCTAATCAGGGTCCAGTATGGTTTCAAATTGGATGGGGGACTTCGTGTAGAGATTCCTGCATTGCAGAAGGTTGGACTAGATGACCCACTCTGCGATTCTGTGATTCTGTGCCAAATTTATTGTGGCAACAATCCACAGATTCTCAACTAGGCTTTAATATTTCATTTAAAAGCCCCAACATTATCATGGGCAGGCCCCAAAGAATATTGTAACTACAGAAAATTGGCATTTTGTTTAATTGCCAGCATGTATTAGATCCATAATAATACATTTTGCGCTATTTAGCTAAGGTATAACTGTTGACATAATATGTTACACACAAACACACACACGTAAATTCATGTGTGTATACTTACAAATACAGGTTTGTTTTTTCAAATTTCTGTGATTTTGTATCAGTCGATTTTCTCTTTCATATCTGAGTTTTTGAGTTCTGTAATTTCAACTATAAAGTGACACTATCCTGAACACAAGCCTGGCCTGTAACCAATACCTTGGAAGGAATGCTGCAAGATTCCCTCTTACCTGGGAGTCAGCTCCACTGAACTTAATGAGACTTATATTTGAGTAGACATATATGGGATTGCACTGTTAATCTCATTACTGCACTGTTAATCTCATTATTTTCACTGGAGTTTATTTCCGCATGAGGAGTTAGTGTCCCAGATGGTGCTTCAAGGGATAAAATTGACAATTTGGACAAAGGCATATATTTATGCAATTGATTGTGATTAAATGGCTTTCTCTGTGTAATGTGCAAACCACTGATCTGGATGTTTGATCTAGATGTTTGATTTTCTTATTTTGTCTTTGGGAGGATGAAAATCTCTGAAATATTTCAGCCGTTGCCAAGGTGTTTCAGAAAGTCTTCTATATCCGTAAAAGAAACCCCTCAGTACTAAGTTCCTCTATTGTAGCAAAATCATATTATCTTTTAGATTTTCATTACAGATGCATGTTATTGCAGGACAGGATCTTCAGATTAACAGGCTAGCAGATATTCACTAAATTTATCTGCTGTCAAGCTTGCTAAAGAAAAAATGGGAGGAGGGGTCTTGCTTTTTAATTATGCAGTCGAGCATTAGCAAGGTAGACTTTTCAGGCGTTAGCTGCTCTCCAATAAAATACAGCAGTGATGATGCACCTTAGGCCTGGGGGCCAAATGCAGGCCTCCAGGCTTATCTGCATGGCCCCCATGACTCTCCAGGCCACACCCATCCCCACTGACCCTTCTTCACACTTCTGATGTTTTTGCCTGGCTGGAATGTGTCATTGAATTCTGATAAATGCCTTTTGCTTACCTGAATGAAAAGTAGAGAAGGGTGTGTGTAGAAGATAGCTCTCTTCTTTATACAAAATTTACATTCCTTACTCCACCCACTTTTGCTGATGGTCCCTTCCACTACTGACATTTAACCTTGAAAAGAAACTGGGGGGTAAATGGCTGGACTACCAAACAGACAGCATTTCCCTCCAGCTATCTCTCTTTCACCAGGAATAATTCCCTGCTTTCCGGCATCTTCCCCAAATAATTGTCTCTATTTTCCTTTCCAGCTGATGTTGAGAGGGTACTATTTAAAAAGTGTCCAGCTGTCCCACCATTCCCTCCATCACGTCTCCAGATAGTATAGGTTGCTAAAATGTTGCAGTGCACAAGTAGATCACTAGTGATCAAGGCCCCACTTATACATTAAAAGCAGTATTATGGGTTTCCCCCAAATAATCATGGGAACTGTAGTTCATCAAAAGTGCTGAGAGCTGTTGAAAGGTCCCTTTTCTCCTTAGAGAGCTACAAATCCCAGAGTGATTTATCAACCAATCCCTTTTCCCAGGAAGCACTAGGAATTCTGCCTCTGTGTGCAGAATAAGGGGGCGGTGGCGGTTCTCCTAACAAGTATCAGCACCTTCAACAAGCTACAGTTCTCAAAAACCTTTGTGGAAAGCCATGAGGGATTAGATGAATTCATTGAGGCAGTTGATGATTACTTGCCATAATATAGATCACCTCTATTAGCAGAGGCAGTATGTCTCTGAATAGCAGGTGCTTGGAAACACTAGTAGGGAGAGTGCTGTTGTACTTATGTCCCGCAGGTCCTGTGACTCACATGGGAGTCCAGCCCCAGAAGATAGTGTCCTGGTTTGGGGGCACTTTGTATTGGAGGATATGTGATTGGTCAACAGGATGCTGGACCAGATGGGCCTTTGTCTTGGCTCAGCAGGGTTCTTCTTACGTTCTCTTTCTAGGTCAGAGCAGAGAACCAGAACTTTGCTAGAACGTTGCTCAAGTTTTCTGGTGGACACCATTCACACAACTTGTTGAGAGCTGAAAGATGCAGTCTTTCAAGTGATCAGTGTGCATTGTGTATGGCAACCATTCCAACAAAAATGGGAGTGGATATTGTTGTTGTTTTTGGTCCACAAACAATACCTAACTGATGACTCTCCCACCCATCTGCATTGTGCTAGCTTTACATTGAAATTAATGGCTTCTGCATTGATGTGAATGGTGTGAATAATGTAATAATAAACAGCGTATCTTTTGTTGGAAGCCAAGCTGCGGCAGAACAGAAATAGTACTCAAACATGGGGCGGAAGGAAGATCAGAGCCTTCTTACACCCAAAGTGTATCTATAGGCCAATGGCTGCAATTTACAAAATGTCATCTGTCTTTGGAAATGGGGAAGGGGCTGTGTTTTCCACACTGTTGCAACAACCCACCCACCCCAATCATGTAGTGTGAAATTGCATTTCAAACTAAATCAAACAAAGAAAATATACCCAGGCACAACTTCTGTTGCATGTGTCAGGATCTCTGCTGGATCCCAGCCATTATAATTAAGCACCACAATATATTTTGTGATTCTTTGCAATCCTAACCAGTTTTGCAAGGGAACAAAGCTGACATTGGCACTCACGTCTATGCTGTGGAGCTGCCAAATACTTTAATTAGCCTGCATTTTGCTTATTCTGCAGGTAATTTTTTAAGGAGTCAATTAACAGAAATGTTTTTTGTCAGTATTTGTGGTCAGTTGAAATCTGCTGTTGATAATATTTAATTTGCATGTGGCCAGTAATTACGATCAAACTGAGCTTTGTTCTAGCTAGTCTGAAGTTACATAGATGAATTAGTTCACTTAGTGCAGGCATGGCCAAACTTTTCCCTCCAGCTGTTTTGGGACTACAACTCCCATCATCCCTAGCTAACAGGACCAGTGGTCAGGGATGATGGGAGCTGTAGTCCCAAAACAGCTGGAGAGCCAAGTTTGGCCATGCCTGACTTAGTGTCAACAGTGTATTGAGCTGATGGTTGTCATATTCTAGGGAGCAAATGTTATTCCTTTGTGTTTTTAAAATGTTATCCCTTTATGGTTTTAAAATCTCAGGATTCAAAATACTGCATGAAATATATACAGTTAGACTGGCCAACCATTTGAAGGTTGGGGCATCAGCTACCACATATTCCTTTCTGTTTGTTTGTTTGTTTGTTTGTTTGTTTGTTTGTTTAATGCAATATTGTTTTAATTTAATATTTGTATGTATCCCTGGCTCTCTCACCCAAGACACACAGACAAAGACACTTACTTGGAAGTAAGGACAATATATTTATTCAGGCAAGTAACATTACAGGCTTGGCAGTAGACACAGGCTCTAGGAGTCAAAATTCAGGAATTCAGAAGCAGGGCATGAAGTTCAGGACCAGGGCATGAATTCCATGATCAGGCAGAAGCACTGAAGATGTCCCAACAAAATTACCTACCTTTCCTGGCAAGCATTTGTAGATGAGGTGTTGTGCTCTCACTTGTGGGACTCTTGCTTAGTGTGAATATAGGGATTGCTAGCACAAGCTCCATCAGTTGGGTCCGCTCCCATCTGCAAAGGTGGATCCAGGTGACAAGGCCCCCCCCCCTCTTGTTCAGACTGTTGCTTTTCAGTTGCTGCTGCGTCCTGTTCAGCCACTCCTCTTGGTTGATCAGAGCCCTTCCTGGTCCCCAGTGAGGCTTCCCATGCTGCGGGAAGGCTGGATGGTAGAAACGACATCCCTGCTCCCTCCTCAAATGTGGCTGAAGTCAGGGTAGAAAGGGGAGATCCCGTTCCTCCAAGATCCTCCCTTTTCAGTCCTCCCTCTGTTTCCTGCTCTTCCAACAGATCCCACTGACCAAAACCCGATCCTGACAGCACTGCACATCTCACAACAGTTTGCCTCTTTTCCAGCAAACCATCTGAGCTCAAAGCAGCTAACACTAATTTTTATTCTGAAACAAGACCTGTCTTTAATGAAAATTGCCATGCTGCAATTGTAAAACCCTATCTTTCAAATGCAATAAACATTAGGCAGAGAAAACCAGTGCTCCCAGTGGAGAAGTACACCCAGTGTCCCACTTTCCCTGTCCTTCCACTTTGGTCCAGGTGATGTGTGTCTGTAGAATGAACACAGCGCTGTTTATAACACTGCTCGCTATGTGCAGCATTGAAAGACAACATCATGGTGACTGTCCTTGGGCAACACAACAAGACATCCACTCGTAAGATGGGGCACTTAGGGGTGGTGGAGAATCATAGAATCATAGAGTTGGAAGTGACCACATGGGTCATTTAGTCCAATGCCCTGCAATTGAGGAACTGTTTGCCCAATGTGGGGCTCATGTTCTACTGATTGAGTGACAATGAAAGTGCCCCTGAATGAAGATATTAGTTGGGGCCTTCCGTTCATTTAGCATGCATGTAGCTATTTTCCTGCTATCATGTGCTTTGCATGGTTCTCCTTGGTAGGTCTATCCAAGCACTGATCAGATCCAAGCCTGCATAGCCTCAAGTGGGTGGCTGCATCATTTGCCCTCCTTTAGCTTTTCCTCACATGGCAGGAAAAACTCTTGATATACACATAATTTTTCCAATTAGGTACATTAAAATTATGCATGCTCTGGAGAAAGCAGGTAGCATTCTTACCGTCTCCCATAATGTTAAAACCTGAAATAATCTAATGAAGCTGAAGGGTGGAAATAGACAAAAGGAAGTATTTCTTCATACAGCACATGGATTTGCTACCGCAAAATTTACTGATGGCTACCCCCCCCCCAACCAGTAGTTGACCAGAGAGTCTGAATACTGCATCCACAAGTGGGAGCCAACACTCTATAGTCACGTTTCCTCAAGTTTAGAGGCAGTTGTTGGGGAACACAAATAGGAGAGTCCTGTTGTGTACATGTCCTGATTGGCCAATGTAGGAACAGAATGCAGGATTCTTCCAGCAAGACTCTTCATTCTTTTTCATTCATCTTCGTTGGTTTTTCCTCTTTGATGTGTATGATTAACCTCCTTTAATTGATAAAAGTTTGAACTGAAAGCATCTTTGTAAATTCAATGAACATTTAACCATATGAAAGAGAGGGGTTGTTGCTGTTTGCATCCCAGAAATAGCAGGGAAAAGCTTCCGAGATTTTCTTATAAACCTTAAAAGCAATTTGAATCAGTCATGGCTAGAGTGGCACATTATTTTTCAAGGAGTTGTTAACATAGCTGAGGCAAAGTGGATTTCTAAGGATATTAAATACTGCTTCTCTCTCCCTCCTGTTGTTACAGGATTGCACAGTGTATGAAACAGAAAATAAAATTCTTCACGTGGTAAGTACACATTTTGACTTTTTTTATGGTTGTGCTTTGCACATGTCTGTTCCATATCCATGGTATAATCTTGTACATAGGATCTTATTTTTGTATTTATAACCCACCTTTCCTCCTTGGAGCACAAGGGGGTGTACAGGGCTGTCCCCGTAACACTATTATCTTCACAGTTTAGTCTGAGAGACATTGTCACCCATTGTCATACATTGTCACCCAGCGAACTCTGGGGCGGCGTGGGCATTTGAACCTAGTTGCCCAAATTCTAACCCAACATACTAATTGCTGTCACACAACTCTAAGTTGTGTGTGTGGCTGAACCGAACAGAGTTTGTGATAGAGGTAAGTCTCTCCCTGCTTTATCCTGTCTGTTCCCTGGAATGGCCCTTCTTTCAAGATATGCGCTCGCAGAACCATAAAATAGAGAGTATGTATAGCTGAAGGAGTATTGTTCAGTCAGGACATTGACATCTCACTACAGGGGCCTTCTGGCAGATCTCTTACTGCGAGAAATGAAGTTACAGAGAACCAGGCAGGGGCACCTCTGGGCTCCTGCCCAGGGGAATGCCCTCCTGTCAGATGTTAACCTTCAGGAATACATCTGAAGATAGCCTTGTACAGTATCTGGAAATTTCTAATGTTTGATTTCATAGAATTGTAGAGTTGGAAGGCACCACAAAGGTCATCTAGTCCAACTCCCTGCAATGCAGGAATCTTTTAGGGTCTTGGACACATGACCCTGAGATTAAGAATCTTATGCTCTACTGACTGAACTATCCCTTCAGTCATGTTTCACTACTTTTTTTAATATTCTGTTGGAAGCTGCCCAGAGTGGCTGGGGCAACCCAGTCAGATGGGCAGGGTATAAATAATAACATGATTATTATTAATAATAATAATAATCTGGGGTTATATAAACTCATAAGCTTAGCTGGAGTGAGGGGATTCAGCCAGTACAGTGGTACCTCACGTTATATATGCTTCAGGTTACAGACGCTTCAGGTTACAGACTCCACTAACCCAGAAATATTACCTTGGGTTAAGGACCTTGCTTCAGGATGAAAACAGAAATCGCGCAGCAGCAGTGCGGCAGCAGCGGGAGGCCCCATTAGCTAAAGTGGTACCTCAGTGTAATGGTTATAAGGGGTTACTTGTGCGTAAGTCGCTGTTACTGCTGGTTAGATCGCCTGGTTAACCTTGCCTCGGCTGACAGCCTTTCGCTCCGTGGCCGTTCAGTCGCTTGCAGAATCCGTCAGTGGGCGTTTCTTGAACCTCTTCCAGCAAAGAAGTTGTTTGACGCCAAGTCTCTGCCTACTCTCCCTGCGCGGAAATCTTCTGCGCAGGGAAGGAGTGGGCAGAGGCGTGCCTGTGCTTTCCCCACGAGTTTCGGGCGAAGAGTCTCGGAGACCCCTCTCCGACTCCTCCATCTCCCTCCCTTCTCTACTGGTGTTGCGCTGATTTCCTTCCCCTCTGCTGGTCCCCTCTCCTGCATCTCTCGGGAACCTTGCCTCCACCTCTCGCTCCGATGTCAGTTCCCTGACACTCAGGTTAAGAACAGTTTCAGGTTAAGAACGGACCTACAAAAGTAATTAAGATCTTAACCTGAGGTACCACTGTATAGCTGCTGTTGAGCCCATCTCAGCCTGAGATCCGCTCATCCCATTAGATCTTTGTCTAAATCTTTGTCCTTGTAAGTTGAACCCACTGATTGAAGATCTTTGCTCTGGAGCAAAAGATTTGTATATCATCTGAGTGACAGCCCTTCAAACATGGCAGTCACATGGTCGGTTCATCAAGCCTCTCACTATCTGGAAGTAAGGCCCATTGGACATGGTGGATGTTAATATGCGCCGGAAGAGGCTTCAGAACCCTTGTTTGATTTGAACCACTTTTAAAATAAATAAGAAGAATTGAGAATCTGGTGCAGTGATGACAAAAATTAAGCCTGGCAAATAAGTATACTAAATTCACCCAATTGCCAATGTTAGTGATCTGCTGTATATCTGAGGGTCTGAAATAATAATAAATAAATCTGGTAATAATAAATCTTTCTTCCAATTATCATTATTTAAAATAAAATAAAATACAATAAAATAAAATAAAGGAAGTGGATGTTTCTACCTAAATGTATGAAGTGAAAAAAGTCCTGCCTTGTTCACTTTCCAGCTCTCTTAATGATGGATTTTACCATAGCATTTAATGAAAAAGATACTCAGACTTAAAAAAATAATGATACATTTTGATTGTTGTCATTCCTCTGGACAAAATTTCATATTTTTTGTGCACGTGGAATAAGAGGAGGTTCTTCATTTTTTAAATCTCATTTAAAATTAGCAAACTGCTGCTTTGAAATAATCTTTAGGGCTACCTTTTGTAAAAAAAGAAAAAGAAAAGAAATTCATTTCTTTTAAGCAAAGATGTATAATTAACTTTGTAGGCAGTCTACATTTCCACTAAGCTATAGTAAATGTCACTTTATTAAAAACTCAATATAGGTTTTAAATCAATATTGACTGCCAAGTGGCTTCAAAGGAGATGTTGTAACCATTTGGCTATTTATAGAATGGTTTTTAAAACAAAAACCCTAAACCCTATTGATGCATCATGTTAATTATTATAGTCTTGTGTGTCAGTAACTCACAGTGGGATTGCAGTTCTTTATAGATTATGCTAAGGGTAGTTTTTTAGCAATTTGTCATGCCTAGAATTTCATCAGTCAATGACAACTGGAGTGTAGATTTTTCTAAAAACAGGCAAGCCCAGCAGTAATAGAGTTCTTGCTTCTTTCACATACTCGGGAAGAATTAACAAAAGCAGTTATTTAAAATAATAAAAAATTGACCATTTGATGAGTAGGAATTATTATTATCATTTAATTTATATACCGCTTAATTGCCGAGGTTGCTTTTAAGTGGCTTACAAGTGTGAAACCAAAGTAGGCATAATTAAAATACAAAATAAAACAATTTCATCAAAACATTAACATAAACATCAAAAATCAAAATGTATATAACTGAAGCCCATCAAAACAGCACAATTAAAAACAGTTAAAATGGCAATTAAAACAGAAATTCTCCCTCCCCACCCCTCACAAAGAAATAGTTGGTGAAATTTAACTGAAATTGTCAAGAGAGAGGGGAGATGGCACTTGTCCTACTTAACCTTATGTTTTTAACTTTAAAGAAGGCCTCTGATTCTTGCTCTGTCTACACACTGTATATTTAAAGCACATCCGCCAAAGAATCCTGGAAACTAGCTGGTTTTTTTTAAGGGTGCTGGGAACTGTTGTTCTGTGAACTGTGGTTTCCAAGATTTGGGAGAGTTGGGGATCGGGAAACAGCCTGAAACTGCCACCACAACTTTCTTCTGGTCACACTTCTTAGTAAGAGCACACTGGTAAACAACAATCATCTCCTGAAAATGTAAAAAATAAAAATAATAAAAAAATCCCAACCTGGCTGAAAGCAGCAGATAATCAGACACCATTTCTGCAGGCAGATAATTCTTCCAGGAAACGGGAAGGGCGATTTTAGCCCTGCTTTAGAACTAATCAGGCTAGATGTGACAGAATCTAGCCTAACTGGTGTCTCGGTTGCAGTTAAATTAGCTAATGTTCCTTAGCAATGAGTGATCCATACTGTCTTTTTTTCAGGTACAGCAGGGGGCTGAAATCCAATTACTTCTGAATGCTGCTGTTTTGAATTGGGAGTATGAACTTCCACATTCTGGAACTTATAGGCCAATTATGAGTCAGTACAAAAATGCAGGTTTCTTTTGAAATTTGGCTGGCCCTGACTCTGGCCTTTGTACTGGCCCTTCCAACTCATACAGCAATGTTCTACTCCAGGTGAGGCTGGTCAGTTAGGGAACACTGAGCATTGCCCCAACAACCTCAGTCTTAGTTCCTTCCAAGCCCACCTGCCTGCCTCCCGGCTTGCATAAACCAGAGCAGAAAGTGGTAGCACAGCCTGTCAACTTTCTCTTCCTCAGTCTCAGTGTTATTCTTGTACAACTTAGCAAGGAGATGGTGGGCGGGAAGCAGAACTATAATTTGTTAGCTCTCCCTCTCATTGGTAAAGGTAAAAAGGTAAAGGACCCCTGGACTGTTAAGTCCAGTCAAAGGCTACTATGGGGTTGTGGCGCTCATCTTGCTTTCAGGCCAAGGGAGAAGGAGTTTATCTACAGACAGCTTTCCGGGTCATGTGGCCAGCAGAACTAAACCGCATCTGACACAACAGGCCACCATGACGAGTGCCAGAGTGCACAGAAATGCTGTTTACCTTCCCACCGCAGTGGGACCAATTTATCTACTTGCACTGGCGCGCTTTCAAACTGCTAGGTTGGCAGGAGCTGGGGAGCTCACCCCATTGCACAGATTTGAACCGCCGACCTTCTGATCAGCAATCCCAAGAGGTGCAGTGGTTTAGACCATAGCATCACCCTCTCATTGACTCTGGCTTCATTTATTGCTGCCTGCCTACCTTCCATCCATCCCCAGTTGCTCTTCTCTACTATACTAAGCCTTCTTGTTGGCAACAACATGGATATTTTCTAATTGGACAGCGGCAGTATTGTGAGTGCCTTCTCATGTTCCTAACTATGTCATTTGGATCACAGGTTCTGGGGGCTTGAATGGGTTCACCTTTATGAACAGAGCCCAAATTTGCTCTTCTTTGGCGAGCCCCTTCCAAGCTTGGCTCTGGAAAATTCTCCTATTGTATGAATCTCCATGCAGCAATTTAGTACTCAGAAGTGTTCCTAGTCAAGTGCCAATCTTCCAGCAGAAACCCACCAGTAAGCTTCCAGTACAAATAATTTGGGCAAAATTACTGGACAAGCCACTTAAAAGGCAATTCCAGAGAAAGCAGTTTTTCTGACTTCAGCTTTCCGTTTTCTCCTTTCATCAGCTCCATTGAAAGAAACCAGAGCATTATAAGTTCTTAGCTGATTGTGGATGAACAAGTATTTATGAAACTGTTACTTCTCTGGTTAGCATGCAGTTTCTCTGTGAACCCACTAAATACAGTTACTGGAAATGTCTACTTCTGGGGTTTGCCCCCCCTTTTCTTGAGCAGTAGCACAGCATTAGAATGATGCTCAAAGTTCATAAAAGCTGAGATCATTTGTTTGGCTTAACTAATTCCGCCATGTGATACTGAAGTCCTCTTGTGATGCAAGCTGTACCACAGTTTTGCAAGACTCAATTCTGCACAGAACCATGTAGGCCTTTATTGAAGTGTGTGGCAGGTGCATAAATAGTAATAGTAACACAAGGGAAAAACTGTTTAAATGCTTACAAACTTGGCAAAGTCTTTGCAGATGTTTATATTATGGATGTATGCTTTGTATTGTTTTATTAATATTATTGCTTAATGCAAGATTCATCATGGCCTTTGGCTAGAACAATAAACTTAGGAAAATAAAAAGAAAGAATAAAAATACCAAAAAAGGAAAATAAAACAGCATTTTTAAAGCCCAAGGCTAATTCCCAATTAAGATCAAGGACAGTTGAGGTTCTACCCCATGTGAAAGTTTTTACATGGACCAATGTAGATGCAAAGACTTCCAACCAGCAGAAGCTGGGACACCGGGGAACTATAATGTTTGAATAGGACTAATGTATGCAATTATATAAAGTTTGTGAAATAAATAATAAATGTACTGTTTGATTCATGTACACTGGTATTACAAGTTGATGGAGCAGAGAGGGAGATAGGAATACAAAAGCTGAAGAAAGCTAATGCGCAAGCCCAGTGTTCTGGGAAAAACATATAAAGTGGAACAATGAACAATTTCTAACACATCAGTTCCATTAAGGAAGTAAGACGCAGTAATTTGGAACTCTGAAATCAAGAGAGAACATTAGCTGAGGGTGTCAGAAGCATCTGTTTACCACTATTTCATTCATCTATTCCAAGAATATCTGACTCATCTATTAAGCAGGGTGTGCTTCCTGTCTTCAATGAGGTGGTCTCCAAAGAATTTTTAACACATAAAAAATACAACCATTACAATATCAACCATTAAGCCAATATCATCTCATTGGAACTACCAGCAACTAAAATTGCCACATACAACACGTGAGCCAAAGGCAGACTGAAAGTATAATTTGTAACAAGTCATTGAGTTTCCTTAAAAATCAGCCAGGATGAAGAGGCAAATGTGTTTCCCTGTTTCTTTTTTCACTAGACAATACACATTCTTTGCGTGACTTACAGAACACATTTGTTTTATTTCTAGTATAGATACAGATATTTGATTTAGCTTCAATGACAGGATCAGGCCGGGGTATGTGTGTGCAGGGGGTGGGGTGGAGAGGTCCTTGTTAAAATCACATGCATTTTGTTTCTATATTACTGGGTAAAAAGTATTTCAATATACATTTTTTAGAAAAACTCAAAGATTCTGAATGGTAATTTTTGATGTTTTTCCTTTCTGTGTCCCCCTCTCCCCCATGAAATTGTCAAGGACAATAGCTAGTTGATGAAGATAGTACAGTATTTACTTGCCAGCTAATAAGAGATGTGGGGCTCCTACTCAGAAAGCCCTCTCCCTCGCACACCCAACTGCAACAACCCTTACTGACATACTACACAGCTGTACCTCAGATCCCGATCTTAATAATTAGACAGGCTCATATGGCTGCAAGTGTACTTCAGATATCCTAGTGCCAAACAATTTACTTTTGCTATGTGCCAAAAGGAAGTTCTGCATCTAGAATTTCTATAGCTGCACTGAGAAACCTCCAGCTCATGAGCCCAATCAGGCTTAGAGGATTGGCCCTGGGTCATGGATGGATCTATCAGTTTGGGGGTTTTCGCATTTTTCCAATCTTAAATTGAGTTCACCCCATTTTTGCATCAGTTGGTGATGTATTTTTTATTCATTATTTCCATGTGCATTTATTTTTTATGCATATATTTCTTTTTATATATACATAATGTACACATTTTGCTTCACATGCTCATTTTTGTAACCAATTTTCCTGAATACAATGTAGGATGCTATTGTAATGTATGCTATTTTTACCAGTGTAAACATTGGTGTGCACACAGTCCCCTAATATACCGTGTGTGTGTGTGTGTGTGTGTGTGTGTGTGCGTGCTTGCGCTTGCTTGCTTGCTTGCTTGCATGCATGCATTCTTTGGTTGGAGAATGGCATTTCAAAATGAAAAGACATCTGGATTCTGAAGAATATCAGAATTTTGGTTCACGTTTTTTGATTTAGGAAGTGTGAAAGAGGTGGGAGCAAACTCTCACATTCCTAGGTTGGCCAGTACAGAAAACAGGATGCAGATATTTGCTTGCATCCAGCAGGCCTGCTTTTATTTTCCAAGATATAAGCTTGAAAAAAACGTAGTTTTCCAAGATATAAGCTTGAAAAAAACGTAGTTTGTGAGCCCAGCATCAGTACAACACAGACCTCACAGTTGTTGTTTTTAGCAATTGTCACTCTGATCTTCCTCCTGCCGCTTTGATGGCTCCTTGTCTAAATGAGTCTGCAGCTGCTACAAAGATGTGTAAATTAGTATGCTAATGACACACTGCTTGTTATCTCTAGCACTTTTGACCCTGCCAGGACAGCGGAACAAACTATCCATTGTTTAGATAAGCTTGATGCTAGGGCAGGTGCCAGCTGGCTCAAACTTCATCCAGAGAACACTGTAAAAAGAAGGAAAAACTTGTAAAACAACCACTGTTAGGCAGAATGATGCTGCTGTCTCAGGCATCTGACTTTGTGTGTCATGAAAGGGCACAGCAAATGGTTATTTCTCTAGGTGGAATGATTTGTCAGTTACAGTTCTCTTAGCTTTTCATTCTTCCGCTCTTCAATTCTCCACATTTCTGAAGCAATTTGCATTATTATTATTTTTAAAAAATCCCCATGAATATTCATCAACCTTTTGTGGAATTTCTCCAAATAAACCCAATTTCCTATGTACTTAAGACTAATGTACACTAATGTATTGATTTTTACATACACTTTCCCCTAAAATATGCATTATTGTTCGGTTGGAGAACTTCATCACAAAATTCAGATCAGTGTGAATTTTGTAGGAATGTTGTATTTCGGTTCTCACCTTTTTTTCAGGAAGCGATAATTTGATAGATTCACATTTAAGTAAGAGCTGAATTGAACTTCTTCCCCATCCCTAGTTATTTCATTTGACATTACGGATACTTTACTGCCAGAGAGGTGCTGATGGAATTTTCTGCCTCAGCTACCAAAATAACAAAAAATGGGTTGCTTGCACTTTAACTGTGGAGAGCTAGGGTAGTGACATGTGTCTTACTTTGCACAATACATACCTCTGTTTGAAGGACTGCCTGATCCAAGTCCAGTTTAGAATTAAAAGACCCTGAAGAAGGGAGAGCAGGCAGGGACTCTGAAATTGCCCACCGACACTGAACACCCAGACAAGAGACTGAGCAGGCACGCAGACTATCTGGTCACAGTCTACCCCATTGTGGGGTGATAGGTTATACTTAAACAAAGCGAAGGTGAACAATGAATGGAACAGTGTACTATTTTAGTATGCTGACTGTTATTGCAAATGGGTTAGAATATATTTTCCTTCCTATTGTTAACTTGTGTTTTGCGAGTGGAGCTGCCTGTAAAAGAAAATGGAAGAGAGTTAATTCTTCTTCTGTTCTTAAAGTTGCCCATTAGAAGAACTACTGCTTAACTTTAGGATCTGGACCCTGAGTTTGCTTTTTTATTTCTTCCTCCTCTGTTGCTCCCCAACTTTCTGTGGTGTCTTTTATAGTTTGTAAGCCTGAGAGCAGGAGCTGTCTTGTTTTTAATTGATTATACAGCCTTTGTGGGAGCTGTTTCAGCTGAGGCTGTAAGAGCTTAAGATGAGATCTGCTGTATCAGACCAGTGGCCTGTCTAGTCCAGCATCCTGTTCTCATAATGGCCAACCAGATGGCTTATTGGAAGCCCAACAGCAGGACATGAGCGCAGAAGTGCTCTCATGCTGCAAATGATCTAAATAAATAATCAAAATAAATAGAATACTCGTTCATCTGTTGTGTTTTTAGTGCTCAAGTTCAGCCTATTTTAAATGATTGTTTTAGCTATTAGGATTCCATGTAGGCAGTTGAAAGATCAGTTATGTCATAAATGTGCAGATAGGACAGCCCCATGCAGCCAGCAGAATGCGCACTGGACTGACATGTCTTGAAGGGGAACTCTCCTGTAAAAGGAAGCTTCACAGGTTTGAGGATGTACAGTCTGAACAACCTCCCTGCTCAGTTTTTCACATTACACACGACAATTCCATGTTGCCAGCTGACGACAGAAGTGATTATGCATTCCCCTGGCAGCAGAGGATCACAGCATCTGAAGATGCTCCGAACTTGGTATTTTTGTGTAAAATGAAAACTAACTTGGAGAGGAAGAACAAAAAAAATTCCTTCCAGTAGCACCTTAAAGACCAACTAAGTTAGTTCTTGGTATGAGCTTTCGTGTGCATGCACACGAAAGCTCATACCAAGAACTGACTTAGTTGGTCTTTAAGGTGCTACTGGAAGGATTTTTTTTGTTTTGACTATGGCAGACCAACACGGCTACCTATCTGTAATTGGAGAGGAAGGTTCTGCTGACATCAGAGCTGGAGATGAGGATGAGAAGGACCCTTCTGTGAACAGGTGGCCATATAGGAGTTCATTGGAAAGTCTGCATGGAAGCTATGCATGCATAGTTCCCTCCTTGTGAGTGGGAGTCCTCGGTTCTCAATTGGACAGAGACACTGCACTCAGTCTCCACTAACTTGTGATTGCCATCATGAAAGGAGGAGTGGTTGATCCTTCCACCTATGACATGAATGCAGCTTTCACCATATCTAAAAGCCCCTCCCTATGTTGGGGGGATGAATACCTGCAAGGGTGGGGTGCCTGCTCTACTCTAGTGAGTTCCCTGCACAACATAGAATCTTCATCTAGAGTTCTTAATCTAACATGGAGCCTACCTGAACAAAGCTGACCCCTTCAAAAAATAGATGTTCAGTGCCCAATATGTGGGGATTGCTAGAATGGCAGCAGGGACATGTGTAAGAGGCCAGTGGGTTTGTCTCTGATTTTTCCCTTGCACAAGATTTTGCTGAACTATAACTTCCAACAACCCCTGCAGGCATAACCAATGGTGAGGGATTTGGGGAGTCGTCCAGCGACATCTGAGGGGCTGCCATTTACCTACCCCTGCTGCAGGTTTCCTCACACCCATGTATTCCAACACTAACTTTGGTTATGTCATTTGAACAGGGGCTTGCCTCTTATTATTTTGTGTAGCAAGTAGAGTCTTAAGCCAGTTTTTGCAAAATACATGATACTGAATTGTTTCCTGTGAGTAATGTTTTAACGCTGAGTTGTTTAGTGCTTCCCTAAAAAAAGCTTATGATGTTCTCTCTCTCTCTTCTCCCCAGTGTAAAACACTCTCTGGCATCTGTGATCACATCATTTCGCTCTCATCCGATTCTCTGGTGTCTCAATCAGCTCACCTTGAAGTTGTTCACCTTACCAGCATCATGCCCAGTGAAGGGTTGGTAAGTAATAGCAATCTAGGAAGGTGGTTTTCAGCAAGGCTGGGTAGGCATTTAATGCATGAAATGCTCACCTCATACTAAAGGGTGCTTGTGAAGTGGTGGGGACACCCAGGCTTTGAGGTTTCGTCCCACATCCCGCTACACATTTATTTTAGTGAACTTGGCAACCTGCCTGCTAGAGTTAGTAGCTTTGGACAAACCTGGCAATCTTGATTTCTTCAAATTTATTTTCAGTCTTGTATTGGATTCTTCACCTTTCACATCAGCTTTCAAACTTTTTTTTTTTTTTTTTTTGAGGAAGTCCTGATGAAAATTCTTTGGGATTTTCCTCCTAATATATACAGTTTCTCATGCACTTTCTCTTAATGTACACATTCTTGAAAGCAGTTTTCCCTAATATGCATTTTGGTACATTACTTTCACTAACCTGTGCCTTTTTATGCATGCTTCACCCCAATATACACATTTTTTGTATACATTATCTTGTTGGAGAGCAACGTTGCAAAATTCAGAGAACTGTGAATTTCAAAGGATAGCTGTTTTGGTTCACATATTGTTTTGGGAAGTATAGAATTTATCCTCCATCCCTTTAATCAGGTTTATTTTATTGAAATGAATGAAATTTAAATACGATAGGGATGGATTGGCCAGTCTATTTCCAATCTGTGTTGATTTTGTATGTGCTCGTTCATAAGGCAGTAAGTGCTTGCCTTATGTTGCAGTCCTAACCATGTCTACTCAGAATAAAACTTTGCTGAATTCTGTGGCTCTTACTCTCAGGTAAGTAGGAAGAGGATTGTAGTATCAGTCAAACTCTGAGTAGACCCATTGAAACCAATGGGCATAAATGTCCCTTGACGAAATCCTTCAGGCTGCCTTGGGGGTGTTACAGGCTCTTCTAGTTTCTCAGTTTTGAGGGATCTCTGGGGTTCTCGGACCTCAAAGGAGATCTCTGCAGGGTCTGATTCAGACAGGTTCCTAGCAACAACATTTTGCTTCTTCTGGCTTCTCCTCTGTGACCTCTCTGCTCCTGCAAATTCATAGGCACTCAAGTGCCTGAAACATGGGAAGTCCATTTCACTCTTATCCAATTTCCAGAAAATGCTGTTGTCAAAAATCTCCCTTCTCTCTGGCAAGAACTGCTGCAAGCAAATCCTTGATATATGAAATTTCCCTGGTGACCAACAGAGATGTCTCTTTTTCAGAATGATATGCTATTCTTGCTTCACTTCACCTAGCATTTTGTCAATACAGGAGGCATTCAACCAAGTGTCGTTCCTATGCAAACTCCATTTACATTAATGGGATTTGTTCAAGAACAGTGTTTGGTGGATGGAGCCCATAGATTACAGCAGAATGGATTACATTGTATGATTGTTAGACAGTGCAGAACTACGAGTTATTTCAATGAGGGGGGTTTTATAATTTGTTTCCCTCCAAGCACAAACATTGTATAGAATAATGCAATTTTATTTTTACTTCATTCAAGAGCTCTGCTTGTATGGCAAGGTTTTTGCAGCAATGCAAAACTAGGAGCATTTCCCAGGAGAAATTTGGGGAACCAAGCAGAGGGCTATTTAAGAATGCATTATTTGAATCAGGCTTCATTTCATAGTCCTTTGGTGTATGAAGTTAGAACTATAACTGTCAGAAGAAGGTCCTTTGCACTGGTGGCCTAAAAGCTGTAGAATTATACTCTTTTGTTTGAGTATTTTGTTAGTATATTTTTTCCCAGCTGAGCTTAATGTAGCTTGTTGTCAGGTGGCTCACTTTGAATGCTATTTTTCATGTTTATTGTTTGCATTATTTTGTGACTTTTATGTCCCCCTCTTCCCCCCAGTATTGCCCAGCACTCTCTGATAGCTGTTGAAACAGTTTGTGTTTCAACATTTTGTGTTTAAATGCAAGAAAGCTCATTGTCCAGTCTTCACTAGGGATGGGTGAATGTGCTGTTTTCTCATTTTCCCAATTTTAAATTCAGTTTTCCACAGCAGTTTGCATAGTTGTTTTTTTTTTAAAGTATCATGTAAAATTTCCAGCATTTTAGTGCAAATCTCTCCTAATATGCACATGTTTGTATGATGCATTTTATTGTGTCACCTTTCCCCAAAATACACCTTTTTGTACACAAAATTTGGCTGAGGAACCACATTGCAAATTTCTCATAAGTGCAGTTTTCTTTTTCTTTTTGTAATGTAATTTTTTGTTAAATTTTTCAAACACTGCTGTGCAGTTTTCTAAAGAGAACTGTGTTTCAGTTCACACACACTGGTTTGTTAAGCATGAAATAGGTAATTTCTTATTAAAATGCAAACAGAACTAAATTTCTTCCCCATCCACAGTTCTTACCGTGGGGCATGAAAGAATCCTGAAGGTGACTCACTCACTCAGGCAGGTAGAGTCAGAGTCAAGTTCCAAGACCATGGTTAGTTCAAAGCACAAGGTCTGGAGCTTGCCTTGGACCCGACTACCCATCTTAGCCTCTGCCTTCTTCCTGAAAAGTAGAGGGGAATTTAGCACTTCATTGACTCTCACTTGGCTCCTGACCTGTACATTGCCTGCTCTGGTGAGCAGGAAATGGTGAACAATGGGCCCTGGGTGTAAAAGTGCCCTTTCTCAACATTTTGTCATACTTTAGTACTACTGAGAACTAGAACCTAGGATAGTGTGTGCAGATAGCTTTGGCGAAGGATCGTTTCATTAGCACTCTAGGATATAGGATCAGGAGCCCCTCCTTACAAAAGATCAAACATGAGAGGTGGGTAGCGAAAGAGCACAGATGTTAAAAATAAACCTTGATTAGTTTTATTCCTTCAGCTACATCCAGATAATAAAAGTGAAGCTAAGATCAGCCATTTCTTACAGACGTCTATTTCATGATATCATAAAATTGCACAATAACTTTTCAAATCACACACCGGTTTGCTTCATAAAACGTATAACAATCATCTTATGATCCATTTGTCAGTTCACAGCCTCCACAGTTTTCCTGGGACCAGATGAAAAGGAACATAGGAATACAGGAAGCTGTCATTGGCCCCTACAGCTTAGGATTGTCTACACTGTTTAGCAGTGGCTTTCCGGGGTTGCAGATAGGGGTGTCCCCTAGCTTTATCCCAGAGATGCCATGGATTGAATCTGGGGCTTTCTGCATACATATCAGATGTTCACTGAGCTATGGATAGAGCTTTAAATTATCAGCATATTTAGTGCACAGGGTCCCAAATCTTTTGCCGAAGCTGCAGCAAGAGCAGACCTTGCAGAACCCCAATAAACTGAAGGTCACAGGGATGAGCAGAAATCCTCACTACTACGGAATAGGGAGAAATGTGAATTAGTTTGCATTTCAAGGCAAACCCACCTACCTAATCCACACTTTCCCAAACAATTGTGAAAGCAAGCACAGGTGTCCTTTAAAGTACACATAGCTTTTGCGGTGTAGTTCTGCAGCCAAGTACTGTGTACACACATATTCCCCATGTTGCCCCACATTGGGCAAAAGATTCCTGCACTGCAGGGGTTGGACTAGATGACCCTTGGTCCCTTCCAGCTCTACAATTCTGTGATGCCATGAAAATGTATATATTAGTGAAAATAACATATAAAAAAGCATTGTTTTAGAGGAAATTGCTCTGCAAAAAATGAGCATATTAGGCAAAATTGCATGCAAACATGTATATTAGAAGTTTGCATCAAAATTGCAGACTGATGTGAAAATGTGAATTTAAGTTTGGAAAAAGGAGAAACAGAAATGGCCAGATTCATCCATCCTTACTAACCACTGCTCCGAGGCCTACCCTCCAGGGGTGATCACCACCACCATAAATCAGGTGGTCCAACATGGACATTGGTATCAAAACTGCAAAAGAGGTCTAATAGAACTGTCAACAGTGCTTGTCTTGTTTCCAGCACAGAGTTTAACAATGACACAGTTACTGCTGGCAGGGAAGCAAGTCTTAACTATCAAATCAGTGGTGAAGAGCAATAGCTCCGTGGTAGAGCATTTGCCTTTGCATGCAGATGATCCCAAGTCAAATCCTTGGCATCTCCGGGTATAGCTGGGGGAAGCTGCTGCTTTGAAACCCTGAAGAGCTGCTTCCAGTCTAAGAAGACAATACTGAGCTAGATGGACCAGTGATCCAACTCGCTAAGATGTAGTGACCTGGGTTCCTACACACTTGTCATCCATTCTTGTTGGAAAGAATGAAGAATACACTAAGGGCTGTTGTTCCAGTGGGGGCAAAACCCGCCTCTCAGCCCTGGTAGTGAGAGGTCACATGCACATGCACCCCCCCCCCAATAAAAATACATAAACACACACATGCATGCACACAGAGAGAACTACTTGTAACAGATCAGCCATACACACCTGCCTTTCTTTGCTGGTAATAACAATAAATTAGAAACTTCCTGGTGTGACCAAAGACAGCCTGCAGCAGCTTCTCCTTTTCCACCCCATAACTGATGGCAACTGAGGAAAAACCCTGTGCAGGTAATTTGTACAGCTTGAGCTGCCTGTTTGATTAAACATAATGCAGAATGGTCCCTGAAGCAGTGTCATCATGACATAGGCTGTCTTGCAGAAACAATACATTTCCTTTAGTGTCAGAATCTTCTTACCATGAAGGATAAACTGGCCCTTAGAGACACTCCCTAACAGTGAGCGCAAGAAAACGTTAAAGTAGATCTTTGTGGTTACAAGAGGGAAGAGCCGTAGCTCAATGGCAGAGCATTTCCCTTGCATGCAGAACATAGGTAAAGGTAAAGGGACCCCTGACCATTAGGTCCAGTCGTAACTGACTCTGGGGTTGTGGCGCTCATCTCGCTTTATTGGCCGAGGGAGCCAGCGTACAGTTTCCGGGTCATGTGGCCAGCATGACTAAGCTGCGTCTGGCGAACCAGAGCAGCGCACGGAAATGCCGTTTACCTTCCCTACTTGCACTTTGACGTGCTTTTGAACTGCTAGGTTGGCAGGAGCTGGGACCAAGCAACGGGAGCTCACCCCGTTGCGGAGATTCGAACCGCCGACCTTCTGATTGGCAAGCCCTAGGCTCTGTGGTTTAACCCACAGTGCCACCCGCGTCTGCATGCAGAACATACATACATACATACATACATACATAATTGTATTTGTATGCCACTTTTCCATAGTTCAAGCCACATTCAAGGCAGCTTACAACATGAAAAAGTACAAAAGTAGTCATAAGCAATAAATAAAACATCAAAAACCACACCACTTTCCACATAAATCATAAGATCTAAACTGAAGATATAAAAATGTAAAATATAAATATTGCTTGCCATCATCTGGTTTAACCGGCCAGCCAAAGCCATTTTCCACTATCGCTTGCTGACAGCTTCTAGAAGCCACAGGTGAGAGCTGAGTGCAGGGTGGGAACCAAAGGTGGACAAACTACCCCAGAAGGAGCACAACATGGCATCTCCCCTCCCCTAACATCACATACACCCCTCAATAGGGCTATTCCCAGGTAAATGTGTACAGGTTGCAGTCTTCATGCACATAGCTTTGGCTTAGCAACAGGCACCCAGACATGTTCTTTGGCTATTTCCCATCCATTTCTTTGAAATCCCACTTAGCAAGGGGGACTAGCTACACCCTTGATCAACCTTTGGCAACCGATTGCCCTTTCCAGACCTTTTGGACAACAATTCCCATTAGCCCCAGGCACCATGGTCCTGTTGGCTGAGGCTAATGGGAAATGTAACCCCAATATCTCCTGAGGGCACCAGGTTGGCAAAGACTGCCCTTGCCTGTTTTTCATTTTCCATGCCAGTTTCAAAGTGATGTAGCAGAACATCTGTCCTAAATAGAAAATGGAGCCAAAGCTATCTTGCTCTAGGTACAAAGCAATGCATCTAGACAAGCTGAATAAAAACAGCATATAATATTTCAACTTATTATTTTTTTTTAATGAGATGAAGCTCTGTACTTCAACGTAGAGAATATGACAGAAGTAGGTTCTGGTGATAAAAATACTCCTTAAAAAAATCTTATTCACATTTCTGCTTCTCATTTTGATATACTGTTGTCCCCCCACCCCCACCCCCAGTCTCTGGATTTTCATGTGCAATGATAATGCCTGGAAACAACAAAAGCAACCTTGTTAGCTTTTTCTATTTGAGGATCAAGGGAATGGGAAGTTTTTAGGACAGACTTTCATTTCAGCTCTCAGGTAGATTTCACACATTTTGCTCAGTTTGAGAAAAGAAACCTGTTTCCTTTTAAGTTAGAAATTTTTCCAGCAGTACAGTGAGGCAGCAGCTGCTATGCTCCACCTCTGCCATCCTAGCCATTCCTTTGTAGATACAATGGCTCACATAGGATCAGGCTTTCAGGCATTTTGCATTGATTTGTACTAAAGCTGAATGGTAAATGTGAGCACTTTAAAATGAAAAGACTTTATTAGCAAGTTCTGAAGATCTCTGACTTGCTGATTGAAGTCTTGCAGAGTTTACAATCGCTTGTCATGAATTGCCGAGGAGCTGAATTCTTGCAAGCAGCTCTTTTCAAAATGAGTGCTGATGGCTCAAATCCTGGGGAGTGCAAAAACCCCAGATGGTGATTTTGGGATCCCTAAGTTGCATCATAGGGAGCTTATCACTGGTGGTACAGTAGCTCTCTCTTTTCTCATTCTTCTCATTCTTTTCCCATTCTAAGAGCAGAACTTACCTTGATGACTAGAAGCCCCCCTTTCCTCCCAGAATTAAAAAATAAAATAAAAATTCAGGGGGAGGTGGCAGCTCAAGAAACACCCAATAGCCATTTGGGAGAAGGGTAACATTTGCCAAAATGGCACCTCCGCAGAATGTGTCTGCCAATCAGTGGGCTGGGGAATTGCGGTTGGGTTGGTATGGTGGAATTTTCATCCCAGCTCTAGACTCAGGTCTTCCAAAATGCACTTTCTCTTCCTGACAAGCAAAAATTATCTTGCTGAATCAGACCAAAGGTCCATCTGGCCCAGCATTCTTTGTCTAACAGTGATGACCATTGGAAGTTCATATGGAGGGCTTGACGGAAGCAGCAATTCCTTGCCATTTGGCGCCCCCGCCCCCCACATATGAAAATGAAAACATGCATATTTTATTTAGTTGAATTTGGTGTTGTGATAAAAACCTAGCTGCTGAGACCCCTCATCTAATGGCTAATGAGTTTGACATATGTCTGGAACAGTGATCAATCCAGCTAATACATTTGGTATTTGCTGATGCTGATACTGATGCTTTCAGTCTGCAAACGATATACAGCTGATTATGTTTCCTCATTTGCATTGCATTTCCTTTGCAGTGAATGAATGGGGAGGGATAATGTGATGACAATGTAATAACATAATTTAACTTAATTTCACCACAGTGGATAACAAGTTGAATAACGTAGTTTTTGGCTGCAAGATGGGCTGCAGCAGAATGGATACAGTGCTGCATGTAATGAATACAGGATGGGACGGAAAGCAATGCCTTCTTGCGTCATTACTGGCCACAGGATGCTGCTTGTTATAGGGGAAAATGGGAAATTGGGGTGGTGGGGAGGTAGAATGAAAAGAGACTTCAGATTGCTTTCTGGAACCCTGAACAGGTGCATTCCACACTGCAGCATTTGATTTCGGGTTCCATTTGTTTGCAAATTCTTAATAGCCTGTTGTATATTAATCATTGCTCATCTCATTATTTCTCAGGGGATGTACATCAAGTCAACGTATGACGGGCTGCACGTGATCACTGGAACGACAGAAAACGTAGGTTTTGTTCACTGCGATCATTTTCTTGATTCTTCTGTCTCCCTAAGTTGAATGTTACAACTGTTTTACTGGGTATCCTCCATGGACAGAATATACTAGGATTTGCTTCATTTGTTTCAGTAAGACAAGGACAGGAGATGTTCCCGGCAAATTGTGCCTCATTATTTTCTCTCTCTCTAGTTATCTTCCATATGAAATACAGTAAATTCCACAAATAGCATCTATTTCCCTGAAAGAAAGAAAATCAAGGTTCTCAACAGTGCATAGACACTTCGTGTATTGCTCCCAGAGGTTGTAACAGACATTCCAGAGAAAAGAACCTTGCTATAATTATGATGTCTGGCCTAGATTTTTGAACTGCACTGAAGACAAGTCCTGGCACAGAGTCATAACATGGGAGGGTCCCCACACCTCATTCCCCAGTCAGCAATTTCTCTGGTCAAGGATTGAGGAGTAGCAGGAAGAAGTATCTTATTGTCACCTATGTTAGGTGTGGGGAAGATGGGCATTGTTTGGATAAAATGGAGCTAACCCATTCTAGCAGCAAAGATCAGGAAAACAGAATTGCCCTGTTAAGGAAGTTCTGTTGAAATCTTCTTAATACTGGCTATGTTAGTCACCCCATTTACAGTATTTCAAAGTGTGAACTTAAGCAGTCTACTCACAATCATGAGTTTTCAGAAACACACTTGAACAGAAAGCAGTTTCCTAGAGGAAAAAAAGTATATCTTGATGTTAAATGAGGGGGTTAGTTCAATTCTGAAAGATGATGGAATCAGGTTCTTGGTAATGGAGATGAAAATGAAGATTTAGTAATGGTCAGACCATACTTGGGACTTAGTTCATAATTCATAATTGTCCATTTGCTGAACGGAGCTTAGTTTGAGCCATGAAATCCTAAGTTAGCCACTGAATTGTGATTGATGAGCAAAGTTCCCTCGCTTGCCATTTTGTTCATTAAGTTTTTTACATCCATCACTTTTTTGTCATTACCTAGATGTGAAAGTGATGATGGTATACAAACTCTCAGCCAATTCACACAACTCTAATGGGCCTGGATATATTTCACATCGGGTGGCCATTTGACAGACCTTGGGCCAGATCTGGCTTCAAAGCAACTTTATCTGCCCCTCTCCTCCTGATTACTATACCCAGTTTTAATCAAAGTGTGCCACTCCAAAAGGGACTCAGTCATATTTCATAGGATCTGCATTGTACCCATGCTCTGATGGGGAAGTTGCAGCTGTCAAATCTGCCTCTCTTAAATAGGTTTTTGAAAAAGCGGGTGTTGAGTCTTCTTTGCATCCTGTTGGTGGGTGATACTTAGCTGGTATAGAAACATATGGCCATGCCTATATTATGGAACGTCCTACATATGGCTACCAAATGGAGCATCTCTGCCATATCAGCATACCCAATCTCTGAGATCATTTGGTGGGGGGCGCTGTACTTGCAATTCTGCCAGTGAGTACTACTTGCTATGCTCTGCTGGGACAGGCCCTTCTTGGTGATTGTACCCTGGGTGTGGAACTCTCTCCTCCTAGAGGTGCAAATGGCAATGACATCATTGGCCTTTCGTCATCTAGTCGATGAGTTGTTTAGCCTACCCATCCTATTCTGTATTTTGTATTGTTTGCTTTGATTTTAAATTACATCTGTTTTTACATGTGTCTTTGTTGGTGGAAACCATTTGCGACCTTTGATGTAAATCAGTCTAAAAACTGTATAGATAAATCAATTATAAATAAATATGGGGCTCCATTTCAGCCCCTCTCCACTGGCCTTCCACCATTTTGTGAAGACCTTTCTCTGCTGTATTTTGCTGAGCTGAACCTATTCTTCTAACACACTGAGATATTGAGGAGTCTGTTTTATCTGCAATTTTAATCTGGATTTTAACAGAGTTGTTGCAATTGTGATTTGCTTTTTAAATACATTGTGAGCCACCTTGAGTATGGAGAAATTTATTAATTTGCTTTGTTTAGAATGTTCAGTGACCACCCAGACAATAACATTCTCTAGTCACAGTTACAGATAGGTAGCCGTGTTGGTCTGCCATAGTCAAAACAAAAAAAATTCCTTCCAGTAGCACCTTAAAGACCAACTAAGTCAGTTCTTGGTATGAGCTTTCGTGTGCATGCACACTTCTTCAGATACTCTAGTCAATTAATATACAAACTGAGACATAGTTAAAACATTTAAAGCACACTTAAAACACAAAACATCAGCCACTTCAATTTCCTCACTAAAAACCAGCCCAAGCTGCATAACAGCATTTTTTTTTAATATAAAAAATGGAAAGTTGGGGTGTAAATTATTTTAATAACATTTTTAATAACATTGCCAGATACAGCACCAACAAAGTCTGGATTTTGAACTCTAAATATTCTACAAATCATGAATACTTGCTCAGGCTCCTTATGCATAATTCCTTATGCATAATTTGTTCTGATTTTGTCATAGTGGGGGATAACCTTTCCAACTGTTTAAAGATCTGAATGCCTGCTGTTTGATCTCTGGAAGTCCTGCTTAGATTAAATGGCTCTGTGATTTAGCCTGGCATTATCTGTGGGAGTTGAAAGTGACCCTCCAAGCCTCTCTATCAAGCCCTCAGGAATCTCCCCAGGACACACCTCCCTTGGCCAGATCCCCTCAGTGGTCCTGCTCCATGCCCTCCACTGTTGCTTTTGCCTGGCTGGATTGTGATAATGCCTCTTTAGGTATGGGTATCTCTGAGTGGCATCTAGCTGCTCAAATGTAGCCCACTGTGCAAAGGTAAGAGTTACATCTATTGCTCTGCTCACATTTTGCCTCCAGCCCACCCCCAATTTTGCAGCTGGCTCCATCCACTGCAATCGTGCAACCCATGGAAGATTGCCTGGGAGTGAATGTGAACCTCAGATTGAAGAAAAATTTCCCACCACAGTGTACAGGCCTGAAAATTAGCTTTCCTTTCCTTCTTAAAATAGTAATAATAATATTGGGGTGCTGTTGCCTTTTACCAAAAAATGCATACACACAATCCCCCCAATAAAGATGTGCATAATATAGATAGCCTAGCACAACCCTAACCCATTCAGCACATAGACAGAATCTGAATCTGTTGCCTGCCCATTGTCTGGGAGGCCCAGTTTGCAGCCAAACTATCCTTCTCACTACTTCTCTGTTACATTTCCAAAAGTGGCTGGATGAACTTTAACAGGAGCGTCTTTGTGGGGGAGTAGGGGAGAGTGACACACCTTTGGCTCTTCAACAGACATGGCTCTTTTGAACCACAACTCCCATCAGTCCCATTCTGGTTGGATTGATGGGAGTTGTAGTCGAAAACAGCTGGGTGGCACCAGGATGGTGAAGGCATAGCAATATCTTTATTGCTGATAATAGATCATTAAACTAGCTTTTAATTGAACCTCCTGCCATTTGTGTCTCCTCCACTCCCCTGCTTACCTACCCACCCACCGACCCTCAATTTCCAATTTTTAATCTCACTGTGATTGCTATAGAGTTCTGTTTCAAAGCCTTGAGCTTAATGAAGCATATTTGGGTCCAGGAAATTAGGTGGGCTTATAAAATAGTCATATGTAATTAAGCTGAGGAACCGTGCTAACTAGAGATGGGAAAAGTCCATTTAGTTCAAGCACTCAATCCTTCCCTGTTAGCTAGGACTATACCCGCTAGTGTTCTGGGCCATTTAAAATCAGCTAAACTGAAACCATTAAAAGTGACGTTGAGGAGGCAAAGCAGTAAAGAAACTACTGGTGCATCATGATAGCCCAGAAAACATTACGTGATATGGCTTAAGACCCCATACATTAGTGTTGCAGAACTGCCAACCTGTGGGCAAGATGTTGTCTGCAGAATCTTAGGGACCTCACAGGTAATCTTCTAGGGGCCTCCCCTGCTTGACCCCACCCCCATCTTCAGGGCCCCCCCACAGATCCAGCCCCCGCCACAGCTGCACCTTCATCTCAGGATGGGGCCGGGGTGGCGTGAGGCTCCACAAACGCTGCTCCTAGACGAGAACCCCTCCCCTGCCTTGGAGCTAAGCTGACGTGTCTCATTTGACCCTTAGGAAGCAAAGTATTATCTCTTCAAATGAAGAAGAAAAGAGTGGCCATTTATGCATAGTTTAAAAAAAAATCACAAGAGGGCACAGATTTGCATTAAAAATGCATATGCTAGTTTGTATGCATAGATGCAAATTTAGAAATAATGGTTAGTATTTAAATAGAAAGACTGTGGGTTGTGGCACACTTACTTCTACTCCGAGTAGACCCATTTAAATTAATAGACCTAAGGTAGTGATTTCTGTTAATTGAAATGGATCTACTTCTGAGTAAAAGTAGCATTGGCTACAACCCCATGATTCCATTTATAATTCAAATAGGACTCAAACAAGGCAGTACATCATGGAGAAGGATATATGACTACTGTAGGTCCCATGTGTGCCTGCCCAGTCTGCAGTCCAGGTGGTCACTGTTGGTGGGCAAGTTCAAGGTTCCTGCTCTGCCTTCTTAGGTTTGAGCCAGATTTGGACCAGATAAAATACTCCCTCCAATTGAGGGCTGCCTTCTGACAGCCCTTGAAATGGACTCCTCTGTAAGGTAGGACACATGGCCACTATAGGAGGAATAACACAGTTTCAGATGAGAAAGCCTTAAACAATTTGTATTGCTTGTGGAACTCTGATTGTTAGGAAATGGAAGAGAGATTATTGGCCTATTATATTGTCTTCACAGATGTCTCTAAAATCTATTTAGAATAAATTGTGGCAATTATTCTAATTCAGCAACAAAACACGCACACTAATTTTATTGTGATATTTATAAAGCGTCATATCCATGACAATTTGAAAGACCTTGCAAAGCGTTTATCCCTCCCTTCTTTTTCCCCTCTCTCCATTTGCCTCCCTTCTTTATTCTATCTTGAAGATAACTTAAAGGAAATATAGGCTTATATAAGAAAGAGACTGGTGCCTTGTTTGAGCTAGGAAGGGCTCAGAAAACTCTTATGATGAGGACTGAAGGAGAATGTTTAGCACAGAAGCCAGGAAGGGCCACATTCCCTTCTGGGTAACCTTCAGGAGGCCGCATGCCAGTGGGGGAGGGGTAGAGGCAAAAGTAACCTGCAATTTTGCCTTTAAACAGTGGGCTTTGTTTCTGCAGACACTCTTATGTCCCTTTCTATCCTCCATCCATGCAAACAAGAATCATTATCAGAGTTTGGGGATGCATTCAAGCCCGACAAAAGCATGGTAAGAGGCATGGCCTGGGGAGACTTCCAAGGGCCAGTCAAGAGGCTAGGAGGGCCATATGTGGCCATCAGGACTGAGGTTTCCCATCCCCAAGGTAGCAACTTGAACATAGCCAGCAAAGCTACCAGAAAATAACCTTGGTGGGATGGCAGGAGGAAATGAATCAGCTTTATAAAACTGTATGGATGCCTTCCTCCGCACACTCCCCTGTTCCAAGATGCAAATAAATAAGTTAATGAAAGAGCAGGACAAAAGTCTCCAGTGGTTTCTTCCCCAAAGGGAACTGACCCTGTGAAAAGCAAGGGTCCTGAAACTTTCCACTGCTTGAGGAAGCACGCAAATGTTCTCAGCAGGCTAATGCAAGGGCTTGGCCTGCCTTTCTATCCTCGTCTGCCAGCTGCAGGGTAGCTGGCCACTGATGGACTCTAATGGACTCTAATGCTGATAGATTTTTAAATGCTGTTCATTGACAGTATGAAAGGCTGTGCACACGCTGCACTAAACCCACCCCATATCCTATGCCAGGCTAACAACTCACACACACGCACACACCCCGCAAATGTTACAGTCGGAATAAGTTTTGCATGTCAAGCTAATTTGACGGTGTTGTCCATTTTCATAGAAGGCACATGTTGACTCATAGAGTTGGGACCCTGAGGATCATCTAGTCCGGCCCAAATACAGTATGCAGCTGTCCGATGTGGGGGGTAGAACCTGCAATCTTGGCATTGTCAGCACCTTGCTCTAACCGTTTCGTATAATTGTTCCTTTTTTTACTAGCCACAACTACAGAGGCCACAGTCACATGTAATGCCAAACCACAGTCTACAAACACGGTCTACAAATTACCATGGTTTGACATTATTTGCATGACCAGAGCCCAGCTTTCATTGGAGGCATTTGAACAAAGAATGGATGTTCCACCCAGGCCAGTGCCGCCCGCCTGACCTCTCCAGGAAGAGGCAGAAGCTTCACACAGTGATGCTAACTGCCTCTGTGACCAATAACTGCTTTCTTCCTCCCCACCTCCTTTCTGACATTGTAATATACCGCCATATCGCGAAGTTTAGCTGGCAATATATTATGATGTTGGAAAGCAGATATCACCCAGACCTAGTCCTGATGGGTCTAATTAGACCCACTGGCCCCTCTGCTCTCTCGGGACAAAGTTAATATGTGAACCAGTTTAGACACTCAGTGCTCTTAGCTATTAGTATTAAGATGAGGTCTGGAGGGCTGTTCTGCCACTCTTATTGAGTTCTGTCTGCAGGCATATTTGCAATTAAAAACCTCAAATGAAACCTAGATGGAGAGATAGAACACATCCAGGAAGTAGCGAGCAGCATCTTCTGAAGCATGACACATTGTCCCTGCTCTTGGTTGAAGTGCACTGTGCTTTTGCTTACCTAGGTAAAAAGCAAGTTTTATTGCTGCTTAGAAACATTATCCCCAGGTCTCAGACAGGGGTTTTGATGGAAGGTTGTTGGGTCTTTTTTGTTTTCTTAGGCTAGTGGAAAATGCTAGTAGGAACGAGCCTGACACTGTTACCAGTGATCAATCTGAAGAGGGGAGAACAGCTGAGCAAAGCCGTTCCATGCCTTTTGGGTAGAAAAACAGCAATAAAATGGTGGATGAGTGGAAATCAAGGCAGCTAGAGTAGGTCCATGATAGGGAAGGGCTGTAGCTCAGTGGTAGGGTGAATTCCTTGCATGAACAAGATCCTAGGTGCAACTCCTAGTATCTCTAGGTTGGGCTGGGAGAAGCACCCTCTCCACCTGAAATCTTGAAGAGACACTGTCAATCACTGTAGGCAATGCTGTCAAAGACCAAGCTGTCAGTAAATCACACCTTTCACAGTTGAAGTTAACTCTTTATTAGCAGAAACACCATCTCCACAGACATGACAGGGTGTCAGGCCTAATGAGTGCATCCCCATGAATCCCCATGAATCAGTTGCCAAGACTGATTCATGAAGTCCCTGCCTCCCCACAGCTATCTAAATCCCTTCTTCTCCAGGGGTTTTTCTAAGCAACTGGGGACTGTGCTTGTGTGCAGCCTGCTGCTGCTCTGCCTGTTTCAGCTCTCTTCTGGTTTGGGGAGACAAGGAGGGTTGAGAGCTTGTTGCAGCAGGAGGGAGAGACATCTATGACTCTTCTCCAGCCTGACTAATCTCTGCCTCTTGGCCTCCCTCTCCCTCTCCCACTCTCCAGCTTCAGCTTCTTCCTCTGATTCTGGACTTCTCTCTGCCATTAACTCTCCCAGCTCACTAAGCACTGTTACCTTTTCAGCTTCTGACACCTCCTCTTCCCAGTCTTCTCCCTCATCTGCCTCTGAGCACTCATTGTCATCCCATCACCAGTCCCTGGACTCAGCCTTCTCCCCTTGGTGGTTCACCAGTTGCTTCCTCTCACCATTCCTCTGTGTCTAATTAGTCCATGACAGTGCTGAACTAGATGGATCAATTGGTCTGATCTGGTATAAGGCAGCTTCCACGTTTCCTAAGATCAGTGCATTTCCTTGTTTTATAAGAACATCTTATAAACTGCTAACTCTCAAAGCAAAATGCTATGTTAGTGTATAACAATATCAATTAAACATCATAAAATTACAAAATCATAAATGCATTTTTATGCTGTAAACTGCCCCGAGATCTTCGGTAGAAGGACAGTATGTAAATTTAATAAATAAAGTAATATATCCTGGAGGGAAGGAGGGGTGCAAATGTGATAAATAAACACACGGGCAGTGGTAAAGATCATTTCAGCAAAAACCAAGTAATAAAGAGCTTTTGAATAAAGTGCTATTTTAATGATGGCAGAAAAAAATGATGGTGGAAGCCTCAAATCAGCACACTTCTACATTTTGAAGCAAAGAAATAGCCCTTGTGTCAAGATAATAATTTTCTTTATAGCGTCAAAAGCTTTATATGTTAAAGAAAAAGAAAAGAAAGATGCCAGCAGCAGGCTTTCACTTTCTTCATTATATTTTAATCTACTCCAGTATTATAAATCCATAATTAGAAAGGGGGAGACAGGCTGGAAAGAAGCACCACAATGCCAAGGATGTCGGCTATTTTTTGTGGGGGGGTGAGTGAGTGGGTTTCTCTACATGAGAGAAAAAGAAAGGAAATGGAAAGAAATAGGCAATGTGGTTTGGGAGGGCCGTAGCCTATCAGGTCCCAGTTCCAATCCCCGGCCTCTCTAGGAATGTCCCTTGCTTGGAATCCTGGAGGGCCCCTGGTAGAATTATAATGGGTCTGACCCATTATAATGCAGCTTCCTAGGTTCCTGACCCGTTTTGATTGTGGCTTCTCAGCCTGAGGTTTTAATCCTTACGCAGGCAAAAGCCCACAATCCTAGCTTCTGGTTCTCAGAAACTAGTTCTCAGAAAGGGTAAACAAACACAGGGGTACAGAAGATTTAAAACATTTAAACCTAAAACCTGATACATGTTTATCAGCCAGAGCAAAAAAAGACAAGCATGGCTTCTTAACTGTCCCAAAATAACTTTATCCATACTTTCTCGGTATTTTTGGAAAAGGATCCATGCCAGATGCTAGATGAAGTTGTTTCTAAACCATCCTATTATTGCCTGATTTTTCTGTTTTGTCCACCAAGAAACCCTTTGTCACACCTTCCTTCCAGTGAAGAAATGCAATTTCCTTTGCAATCTTCCCTCACCTACCCCCATACCTCTGCCATTAATTATATATGGAAGGGTTATCATAGCTCAGTGGCAGAACATCACTTTGCATGCAGAAAGCCACGAGTTCAATCCCTGGCACTTCCAGGTAGATCTGGGAGAGAACCCTTCCTGAAACCCTGGAGGGATACTGCTACTCGCTGTTGACAATACAGAGCTAGATAAACCAAAAGGTTTGCTTCAGGCAACTTCGTATGTTCCCATGTGCCCTGTTGCCTTCTGTGCAGGCCAGCTACTTTGGTAGGTTGGGCTTTTGAACCTTGCCTTACCTAGGCAGACAAAAAGAAGTACTTCTTCACATAGTTCCAACTATGATATTCTCTGCAACAAGACGTGGTGGTGGCCACAAACTTGGATGTCTTTAAAGTGGGTTAGGTGAACTCATGGAGTATAAGGCTGTCAACGACTGTTGCCCACCATGGCTTTGTTCTACCTTCACCAGCAGAGGCAGTATGCCTCTGAATGCCAATTGCTGAGAACTACAAGTAGTTGGGACGCGGGTGGCGTTGTGGGTTAAACCACAGAGCCTAGGACTTGCCAATAAGAAGATCGGCGGTTCGAATCCCTGCAACAGGGTGAGCTCCCATTGCTCAGTTCCTGCTTATGGGCTTCCCATAGACATGTGGTTGGGCTACTGTGAGAACAGGATGCAGAGCTACATGAGCCTTTGACCTCATCCAACAGGGCTGTTCTTAGGTTAATACAGAATTTTTACTTTTTTGTTTACAGCTAGCTGTGCCCTGGCTTTCTCAAGCATCTGGTTTCTGACAAGTGCAATAAAATCCTGCCACTTTCCTTAAGTGTCTTCTTTAGTTATACCCTTCTGGTGTTTGGATATACTTTACAGTATTTTCCAGATCCAGGAATCTGCCATGAACTCCAGCCAAAATCAATTGTACACTATCTTATTACAGAATCCCCACCTCCACTGCCGTTTTTGCTACCGAAAGCAACATATTTTATTAAAAGAAAAATAGGAGGAGGAATAGGGAAGGTGGCAGAGAAGAAGAAGAAGCATCTTTTGTTAAAGAGCTTATAAATGTTTTAATAGGAGAAATTTGTCAGTCGGCGACCAAATGAAAGCCATAAATCTTTTAGTGACGAATGTCCCTCATCTTTGGGGCTGCTGTTCAGCAAACATAAGGAAGTGGGACACACCCACAGCTTGCCACTTCGTTTCTGCTCGCAATGCTCAGTGAAATAAAAGCAACATCAAAGATGTTTCATTCCTAGTACTTCAACCAATTGATTTGGCTTCTCTTTTGAAGGAATAATTGACCCCAGCCAAGATATAATTGAAAAAGATACCAGAAAAAGCTGGGTCAGAGTCAAGAGATGGGGAGGGCAGGGAAGAGAGAGGCAACTTGAAAAACAAGCCTAGCCTGAACCTTTGCAGCTTATGTTGGAAGAGATCTAAGGGAGAGTTCATACATATTCATGGGGAATGAAACATAATGGATCAAGCATCATCACAGCAGACAGCTGCTTCACACATGCATCTGTCTCGCTTGATTTCTCTATGCTTAATAAGTGCCAGTTGAATGTGGGAACTGTTGTAATATCATGTGTTTGGGCTGATGAGAAAATTCCATCTCTGGTGCAGAGCTGGATCCACGCAGGAGGGGGAAGGGGCCATAGTTCAGTGGTAAAGCATCTTACTTGCATGCAGTAAGTCCCAGGTTCAGTCTCCATAATCTCCAGGAAGGGTAAGAGCTGCAACTCATTAGTAAGTATCTACCTTGAGCTGTGGGTTAAACCACAGAGCCTAGGGCTTGACGATCAGAAGGTCGGCAGTTTGAATTCCCGCGACGGGGTGAGCTCCCGTTGCTTGGTCCCTGCTCCTGCCAACCTAGCAGTTCAAAAGCACGTCAAAGTGCAAGTAGATAAATAGGTACCGCTCCAGCGGGAAAGTAAACGGCATTTCCGTGCACTGCTCTGGTTCGCCAGAAGCGGCTTAGTCATGCTGGCCACATGACCCGGAAGCTGTACACCGGCTCCCTCGGCCAATAAAGCGAGATGAGCGCCGCCACCCCAGAGTCATTCACGACTGGACTTAACTGTCAGGGGTCCTTTACCTTTACCTTTTACCTTGCATGTACAGAGTTCTAGGCTGAATACCTGGCATTTGCAGATAGGGTGAGAGAACCCTGTTTGCAATCTATGAGAGCTGTTGTTAGTCAGTGTAGACAATACAGAGCTAGATATACTAAAGGCCTGACTCAGCAGAAAGTAGCTTCATATTGTTCCAGTGTTCCTGCAAAGTCTCCGTTAGGGCTTCCCTACTATGAAAGTGTCCCCCCAGCCACTGTTTCTGTTCCACTGCATATCATCTTTGATAAAAGCTGCTTTATTTGTCCCACTGTCCACTGTGGCAAAATTATGTAACTTATGTAATTAGGTCATATAAATTATGTTGCCACTGCATTCTACTCCCATTTGTTTCAATGCAAAGGAAATGCAATGCAAATGTAGCAGAGGGAGGAAGTCATCAGTTACATCTGAATTTTATGATACAGTTCTCCAACCAAACCATGTTTACAAGAATGCACATTTATGAGGAAACTGCATAAAACCATATAGAACGTTGAAAATAACATACAAAAATGTATTATATTAGGGGAGGTTTCTTGCCAAAATGTGTACATTAGTCAAAACTGCATATAAAAATGCCTTCATTAGGAGAAATGTGCACTAAAGTGCTGATGAATTTTCATGAGGGTTTAAAAATGAAACAAAACCTGTAAATCTTAGCAAAACATGGAGAACTGAGTTTAAGATTGGGGAAAATGAGAAACAGAGAGAACCAAAACTGATAGACTCTTCCCTCCCCAGTCCTCACACATTCCTTTTGAAAGCCTGAAGAGGGCTTAAGAGTGTCACTTTGTAAAGAATGAATCAATATTATCTTGGCGCCAGACAGAATTATGCCATGGACTAGAATTGTAATAGTACAGTTGCAAAGTATGAAGAATTCTACCACTGGGTTTTCCCATTGTCAAGTTTCTCTCTCTCTCTCTCTCTCCCCCCCCCCCCCATTCTCTTGCCTTTAGTCTCCAGCGGACCAGTGCAAGAAAATCCATGCAGGGGATGAAGTGATCCAAGTCAACCATCAAACTGTGGTGAGTACTTTTCCAATTAAGCCGAGTGTCTCTATTCATCTCCACCTGGCTGCATTGTTCACCACCTTTCAGATATTTCTGACGGCTCCCATCAGTCCCAACCATCACAGCCAACTGCACCGTCTGGGACTGGTGTGCATTGTACTCAGAAACACCTGGAGGGTACTAGGTTGGTGAAGGCTGGTATAAAGATCCCCTCTTGTTAGCAACACCAGCTTATTGCAAATGCTTGTTTTGAGTTGCTATCCTTAGGCACAATTTCTGCTGCGAATTTGTCCTGACGTTGCTGGGGGAAAGTTTGAAATATATTGATTTGTCTTTTTTGCCAAAAGGAATGCATACTCAGGCTTGATTCGGAACAAAGGCTCTTGGCAGAGGGAGGGGATAAAGCCTTTAATGTTTTAATGTAAGCAGGAAGTGCAAGGTAAGAGTATCTTTCACTGTGAGCTAATGGCAACCCCTTCTGGGTTTGGGACCATAGTTCAGTCCCCAGAATTTCCATTTAAAGTGACAAGGAAGCAGGCAGTGTGAAAGGTCTTTTCCAATTGAGGAAGGGGGCCATAGCTCATTGGTAGGGCAATTACTGGTTGGACTGGGGAAGACTCTCTGTCTGAAACATGGTAGAGCTGCTGCCAGTCTGTGTAGACAGTCCTGAGCTAGATGGACTAGAGGTCTGGCGCAGCTTTCTATATACCTACATTGCTGGGCAATACTGCACTTGATGGACAAGTGGTCTAAGGCAGCTCTCTGCTTTCCTGATATCTATGGAGCAAGGTATGTTGCTCTAGGGTTACAGAATCAAAGGGAGGCACATCCTGGAGTGTGTCAAGGGGCCAAGGGCCAGTGGGAGGCTACACTCCAACCTATGGCAAGGGGGAGACTAACCTATCCCAATCTGTTGTCCCAAGAATGAGCAGCTGTAGGGAGCTTGCTTCCCCCCACCCATCTCCCTTCATGAAATAACACTCTACACTAACCGCCTGTTACTGGAAGGGAGGCATGTTCTGGCCTATGCCACCAGCCATGTGACTCTTGGCCACAAATAGGCTGACCCCCTGCCCCCCAAGAAGTGCATCATGGAAAAAGCCACATCTATTGCATAACAAAGGACCAGCTGCTCCAGTGCTTGCATTCCTTTCCCCTCCCCGGTTCTTTTCCCTTTTACGTCATGTCCATTAGATTGTGAGCCTGCAGGCAGAGACTGTCTTCCCTTTTGTACCATGCTTACAAAGTGGTGATCAGTTTAAAGGTGTTTAATAATACTATTGTTGTGATTGCACTGTTTACTGCCATATAAACCTGCCTGATAATTAAGATCTCCTTTGGAGTCTCTTCTCTGCATTCCCCTGTCTTCAGATAAGACTTGTAGAAGTGACTGGAACATGGCCTTTTAGGTGGTGGTACCTTGCTTCTAGAACTCCCCAAACAACAATATTTTCCTGGTGCACCTCTTGCTAAATTTTGGTGGATTGTCATGTTTGCACATGCTGTTGTCTTTGGTGCTATTGTCTATTTTACTCTGGTTATTACTTATTTTATACTCCGAGATATATATTTTTATTTTGGTGATTTGGATTATTGGCTCTATGATTTTAAAAAAATCTTTGTTTTACAAGCCACTTGTGTTGAGCAATAATGTTTGAAGAAATGCAAACAATAAGCACATACTAAAACTAAACTGAAGTTGAATATCTCAGGGCAGATTTGGTTTTGAATAACCTCTGCTTATGGGATCTCAACTTGGCTCTGGATGTTACAAGAAGTGCCAACTAGAGGTGTGGTATTTTCTGAAAAGCTCCGTGCTGCTGTTATCTGCAGGGATTTTTTCTAATTTTCATCTTGTTCCTTGATCTCAATGAGAAGTGAGGTATTATTATTTTTTACCAGTTTCACTAAAAATGTGAGCAATTCTTACATAATATATACAGCATTATATACTGTAAAAAGTGCAGTATTATGCACACATACTCTCCAGGTTTCCTTAATTAACCAGCACATAAACAAATACAGCAACATATATTACTATATGAAATTACCTATTAATACGATGTATTAATACTTTGCAGAAATATAATGCAGCATAGAGCTTGACTCTTCCATACATATTAATGTATATGTTAATGTATATTATATGCAGAATGCACATGATATATATTTTTCTGTGTATAATTTTGCATTGCTCACACAGAATCAGGCAAGTGTGAGTGTAAAGTGTGCTCTCTGCATAAGAGGCAGTCTAGTGTGGGCTAGGCTTAGCCAGGTTAGAACTGCCATATTATATGTATAGGCCACTTTAAAACAATTTTCTCCTCCACCCGTAGTGCTGTCAACATTGCAATTCTTTAGGAAGAATTGCAAGACAGATACCCGTGCAGGCTGTTTGGAAGCCTAGTTCAATTTTCTAAGAATCTGAGGGTGGCTCTGCTGGATTCTTCCTGTCCAGCAAACTGTGTCCAACAAGGAGCAGCCATTTGCTTCTGGAAGCTCATGAGCAAGTCATAAAGGCTACCTCTGTTGTTTAATGACATCTACTCAAAGAGGTGTGCTGCCCCCATATGTGGGCATTGTTAAGATCATCCACAGAAACCTTCTATTTAGTTCTGAATCCATATTTGGCTGGGACAAAGAGGAAGGGGATTTTCTTTGGCCTCACCCAGTATTTGATACTCTTCCTTAGAGCGGTTCGCCTTGCCCCTTCTGTATTTGCCTTCCACCGCAGTACAACTTTCTTTGGCTTTTAGGGGCTGGTTCTTTATTTTCTCTTTTCAGTTGCTTGCCTACCATCATAATTATGCACAATCCCTCTTTTCTTACCCTGACTTCTCTTAATGTTTTATGACGCTTTTGATTGCTGGATTTCATTGCTGTTCTTTCATGTCTGTACAGGGCTGATTGTACTGTGTTGTATGTTGCAAATTTTGTTTGTAAGATTCCTTGAACTTTGGCGAAAGGTGGATCTTAAATGTTTGCTTGCTTGCTTCAGTTTGTGTCTCACCTAATACAAATATTCTCTAGGCTAGTAGCCCTCAACCCATCTTTAACAAAAACATACGTTTGAGAACCAGTTTCTTTGTTACTGTTATTAATAATAATACTTGCATACTGTTATTAATAATACTTGTACACTGCTTTATATTTCAGTAAATGCATATGTGGTTTACATATATCAACCAAAATCAATATATTTGTGGTAGTGCTGCTTAGATCAGGCTGTGATCCAGTGCTAGATCCCAAAGCACCAATTGAGGACTAATGCTCTAAGCCAGGGGTTCCCAAACTTGGGTCTCCAGCTGTTTTTTTGTCTACAACTTCCATCATCCTTAGCTAGCAGGGATGATGGGAATTGTAGGTTGTTTTTAAAAACAAAAACAAAAGCACAGATGGAGACCCAAGTTTGGAAAATCCTTCTCTAGGCTACACACCAATAAGAAAGACAAAATCATAATATACAGCATTTCAGTAAAATCATAAATCAGTAACAGGGAAATAATAAAAAGAGGGGAATTGAAGGTATTGAAGGAATTCTCCTGCCTTTTTTAAAAGTCGAAACAGATTTGCCCCTGTTTTATTTTATTTTTTTTATAATATTTATTAAGAATTTTTTAATACAATGAATAAAGCCAAACAATAAAACATTTGCCCCTGTTTTAACCCCCCCCCCATTTTATCCAAGTGGGAAGGGAAATAAGTACTTAAGCTCCAATGGCGGTATATCAACCACTTCTCATTCTGGGAGCATATTAGGGGAAGAGGAAGATCCACACCGATTGCTAGTGAGAGCCACTGTGATATAATTGTTATAGTGCTGGGCTAATAATAATAATAATTTTATTATTTATATGCCGCACATCTGACTGGGTTGCCCCAGCCACTTTGGGCAGTTCCGACAAAATATCAAAAACACAATAAGAGCTCAAACGTTTAAAAAAAAAACTTTCCTGAACAGGGCTGCCTTCAGATGTCTTCCAAAAGTCATATAGTTGTTTATCTGTTTGGCATCTGATGGGAGGGTGTTCCACAGGGCGGGTGCAACTACTGAGAAGGCCCTCTGCCTGGTTCCCTGTAAATAGCCACTTTCATATCCTCACTCAGCCACAAAACTCACTTGGCGACTTCAGCCCTTCACTGCCTCTCAGCCTATCCTACCTCAAAGGGTGGCTGTGAGGATAAAACATGTAAGATGTGGTGCAGGGGAACCATACATAGTACCTGGATCTCCTTGGAGGAAAGGTGGGGTACCTGGAGGTGGAGGTGCAACTGCAGGGGTTTTCCTGACTGAAAGGAGGAGAATGGATGTCCTGCTATGCCCGCAGCTGCCACACACCCCACCTGCCTGTGGTCTCTCCTATGATCCTTGTGCTCCCCTCAGATTTATGGGATTGAAGCAGCAAAACCAACACAGCATGAAAATTGTGTACAGGGAGATGCAGTCAGACAAATTCCATCAACCCATCAAATAGTTCAAATGCACACATTTGGTTATAATGGCTAATAGCTATTTGATTGATCTACCCCACATGAGTTGTTAGGGGTGGGCACTGAAAAACAAACCCACTATCTCATAGTGTTGTCTCACAACATGGCTGTAGGACATGTTTTGGTGTCATCATGTTGGGGAATCCATCTGGGAAGATGTTCCCAACCTAATGGTCATATTCTCTCCAGGGGCTAACAAGTGAGATAGGGACTAGCCACTATGCAAAAATGTCTGCATGAAAAGGGAGTTAATCCTCTTTTGGAAGCATTGCAATACAGATAATCCATGCAGACTTTTTGGAAGCCTCATTTAGTTTTCTAAACTGACTGTACATTTCTAACATTGCTTGTATGTAATGTGTGGAATACACATATGTCATATTCCGTAGACTATATAGAATATACCTGTGCATATTCTATGGACTATATACAAGCAATGCTAGAAGGAATGTGGAGGGACAGAAATACAACATTCCCAGAAAGAAAAAAAACAAAATAACTAAGGCAAAAGGGATACTGCAGAGCTGGAAAGGTTCAGAAAAGGACATGCTAAATGATTGAGGGGTTGAAGCAACTCTCTTCTGAGAAAAGTGGCAACGTTTAGGGGCTTCTTCATTTAGAAAAATGTGATAAAAGTGAAAGAGATAAAAGTGCACATTGTGTGAAGAAAGTGGAAGGGGAAAAAAGCTTTTCTTCCTCTCTTATAACAGTAGAGCTTGGGGACATGCAAGCAGAATGCTGGAAGATTCGGAAGAGATAAAAGAAAGTGCATTTTACATGGCACATAGTTAAACTGTGAAATTAGCTCCCACAGGAGGCAGTGATGGCCACCCACTTGGATGGCTTTGAAATGTTAGATTCATGGAGGTAAAGCCTAGTAAACACAACGGCTATGTCCTCTGAATAGAGGTTGTTGGGAATTGCAGGTGAAAAGAGTGCTATTGCATGCAGGTCCTGCTTATGGGCTCACTAAGGGCATCTGTTTGGCCAATGAGAACAGACTACTGGGCTAAGGCCTTTATCCCAATACTGCTGGGATTTTCTTACATACTTAAAGTGTTTTGTTTTGTTTTTTAAGTCTTGAATCACACCACAGCCATATGTGTGCTGGGATACCAGTGACTTTGCATCTGAAACTTCCAGTTTGGGGTTTCTTACCTTATTTTTTCTGTTGTGACCCAGCAGACTTAATTTAGCCTCCAAACTGTTCTGCCCTTTAAATTAAGGAGCCACTCAACACTCTTATTTCTAATTAGTTGCACAAATGATACTTTCAGTAAGGTAAGAACTGTCTGTAGAAATATCAGAGCCTTATGTTCAGCTTCAACTTCAAGAGTCCAAAAGTAGATTTGCTAATTAAATCACCTATGTGTGGGGGTGCACTAATCATAAATTGGAATACTTAAATCATTCTCAGAGATCAGAGAATCCCAGTACTGTAGGGTTGGAAGGGATCCAAAGGGGATCCCATGTCCAACCTCATGCAATGCAGGAATCTCAACTAAAGTACCCATAGCCATCTAACCTCTGCTTATAAACCTCCAATGATGGAGAGACCACCACCTTCTGGGGGAGTCCATTCCACTGCCAAAGTTCTTCCTGATGTTTAGTTGGAATCTCCATTATTATTATTATTATTATTATTATTATTATTATTATTATTATTAAATATTCTAACTTGAGCAGGAGAAAACAAACTTGCTCCATCCGCCATGCCCCAGCCCTTTAGATATTTGAAGATGACTATCATATCTCCTCTTAGTCTCCTCTTCTCCTGTCTCCTTCAACTATGCCCAACTCCCTCAACTGTTCCCCATAAGGCTTGGCATCCCTATTCATAACTGGCTATTTTGATGTTAACAGATCACTTTCACCATGTCTGGCATTGAAATTTGTTGTGCAGTCAGACCGTTTTCATCCTATTTGAATTGGCTAACCAGAAGTGCTCTCTTTATTGCAGCAGGATCCAATTTTATCATAAATACTGACTTACTGTATTTTTTCATTCTTGCACCTTGACCTCATCCTGTTTGAGCTCCAGTGTTCCACAACTGGGCTACCTTCCTTGCTGCCAAGGCTGCAGCCAGAGGGAGCAAGTTTTAAATCGATCTAAAATGAGGTAAATCGTGACACACAAATCAAGACAATTGACATCTGTCTTTAGATCTCCCATCGCTTTACATTTTTTATAAAAGGCAACAATTAGAAGCCCCAATTCAGTCTGGGACTAGAGTTCTGTGGGGGGAGAGTTGTTAATGTAGGAAGTGTGGAACTTGTGGCTCTTCAGATGTTATTGGACTATACCTCCCATCAGCTTCAACCAACATGGTCAATGGTCAGGGATGGTGGAAGTTGCCAAGAACATTTGGAAAGACACAGGTTCCCCATTCCTGGTTAATACTTCCCCCACTCCAGTAGTTGGAAATTCCCTCTCCCCACCCCCCTCCAGCTGCTATTTGCTCTAGTAGGGAATGTATTAAAGTATTAATAGTTCTATTTTCAGCAGGTGCTTGTAAGATATAGAAATGTTCTGTGGTGGGCACCTTTCCTAATGTAGCTGCCCATCAATCTTCATAGGCAGAGGACAGACAATAGGTGATGGTGGTGGATGCCAGCACACTAGAAGCCATTTGAAAGATGGATGGCTGCTCACTCCACATTTGCCTCTGGCAAACAGGTTTTGCACATTTTAAAATGGTTTCAAAAGAAATGTCTGTGTGCTGCATGAGAAGTGGACCCACTCTCAAAACACCTGCAATTCTCTTAAATAAAACTCTTATCTACTTCCAGCTTTGCAAGCAGTACACATTTTCCCAGATACCCTTGGTTATCTGTTCCAGGTTCTAATCTTGATTATTCCAAGTCTGTTCTGTATATTTCCTGAAGTCTTATTTTTTGTCTAGTCAAAACAGGTTACTCTTTTTTGTTTTTGTTTTTTAAATAGCTTTGCCTTGGCACTGCTTCCTTTGCTTCCAGAAGTTTTTGGACACTTCCTTTGCTTTCTGCCCATCCCATTTTCTGGTTTTTAGCTCTTCTAACTATTGACCATACCTTGGCCTAGCAGCACCCACTTGACTTCCTGGATTTCAGACCTGCCATGTTGTTGCTGCTTTTCTTCAAATTCTCTTCCTCTGATATAGGAATTGCCTCTTCCATTGCTTCCAACTCTCCTGGCTTACAAAATATGAGCAACACCATGGATCACTCCAGTAGTTAGGAAGCCAACTTCAGAAGTGAACATGATGCCTTCCTCCACTGGATTCTGCCTCTCGGGTGGTCCTCTTCATTAAATCTGCACATTCCCCCCATAACTGATGTGACCCACACCCTGAACATATAACCACTTTTGAGGGCTACAGCCAATTGTGAAGGGAAGGGTTGTGGTGGGAAGGGTGCTTTGTATTGCCAGAGCTTGAAACTATCAGTAGTCTACTGATGTCTGGAGGGGAAGCCTGGGGCAATAGACATGGCAGGTTGGATTGCTTGAACATTGTGAAAAAGCTTCACTCCAAAACAGTCTTTAAGGGTAAGGGAGGACATGTCAGAGGTGTATAAAATGATGCATGGTATTGAGAAAGTGAGCAAGAGATGAGCTTTCCTCCCTCTCTCATAGCATTAGAACTTGGGGCCCCCCAATGAATATTGGAAGGCTCAGGACAGGCAAACAGTATAACTTTTTGACACAGCATGGCATTAAACTATGGAATTTGCTTCTGCAAGAGGCAGTGATAGCCACAAACTTTGATGGCTTTAAGAGGATTCAACAATCTATGGCTATCAATGGCTAATGGCCATGATTACTGTGTTCTGCTTCCACCACCATTCAGACAATGCCTCTGAATACCAGTTGCTGGAAACTGCAGGAGAGGTGAGTGCTGTTGCACTGAAGTCCTTCTTGTGGGTTCACATAGGCATCAGGTTGCCCACTGCTGGATTACATGAGCCATTGGCCTGATCCAGCGAGGCTGCTCTTTAAATACTTATATTCTTAATCTGGGCACAGCTGCCCATCCTGAATCTCTGTCGCTGTGATGCCTACCAGTCTTCTTCTGCTTTTTGCCTCTGCAGCTTCACAAGCTTTCATTCCATTCAAATGTATGGCTTTTGGTAGCAGAACATGGAACACGTTTCAGAAAGTAATAGAGCCAGTATCTTGAGGGGGTTTGGCTAACATGGTGTATAAAAAGAAATGCCCACAAGTTGGTCCTGATTACTTCATCACTCCCAGAAAGAACTGAAGTAGATGAAAGAGTTCTACTTCCCCCAGAGTACTAAACCTGGTGATATTCTGATCCTATTACATTATCTGTATTTGTGGCCAAGTTATTTATTTAACTTACTTATTTTATGAAATTTATATATCCCTTGATTGTAGAAAAACCCAAAGCAATTTACAAAAAGAATAAGACAAATTAAAATCATAGGATTATTAATAAAAAAAAAACCAATTAAATCGAACCATTAAAATGTTCTAAAAATTAAAACGAGCAATGAACTAGAAACACATCATATATATCTATGTTATTTATGCATTGGGAGCTTGGGGTTTAAAAAAGAGGTATATAACTAAACTGTACCACACGATTAGAGGTATATAACTAAACCGTAACCAAATCCATCCACACGATTATGTGGGAAGCTTGAGAACACATAGATCTCCAGCTGTGGCTACAGCACAATTTCTGCTCTGCATTTCCATGCGCCTTTGCCAAATCCTCAGTTAGGCTGCAATCCTAAATCCACTGCTCTGGGAGTAAACCCCATTGGATTCAATGGGACTTACTTCTGAATGGACACCGTTAGGATTGCGCTGCTGGAGTGCTTTTCTCAAGACCCAAGTGCCCAGTTAGCTGACTGCAACATGGCTCCACCTGAATTTGGCTGCATCCATTTATGCATAGAGCACCGTCCAACATCCCTTCTATAAGCAGCACACAGCTAATAGGTAAGAATGTAAGGGACAAGAGAATTAGCTGTCTACACGCATTAGGGAAGTCACTCCTTCAGACTTAACTGGTCTTAAAATCTTAACCTTATTCCAAGTTTGCCTACTTGCCCACTCTGATTGGTGGAATAGGCACTACTGCAAGTGCCACGTAATACCCGTTCTGTATTTGTATGAACTTGATTGTTTCGTGCGGAACTTTGGAACTCCCTGCCCTATTGATATCAAGCAGGTGCCTTCACTGTACTCTTTTCAGTGCCTGCTAAAAACTCTCCTGCTTAGACAAGCCTACCCAGATGCGTTGAAAGTTGAGGTACAGTAGTTTTAATCTCTTAGTATTTTAAATTTTGTAGGTTTTGAGTTTTTCTTGATATTGCAAATTGCTTTGGTCAAGCCATTGTACGGGTGCTATATAACAGGCAAAGTTTACCTCCTCAGCAGTAGCTCATTTTTATTTTCAGAAAGGTAACCAATTTATGCCAGCAGCTATTCACATTTTTCAAGCCAAAGTGTTGTCCCAGCAACTCTTTGGGATCCCAATATGGATACAGGCATATAATAGTGATTTAGATAAGATACACTCAAGTTTCTTGAGACGTATCCTGGGGCTCCCAAGTTCATCAAGTATAAGAGGATGTGTGCTGAACTAGGTGTACACATCATGGTGTGTATACACTGGGTGTGGGCTAGCACTTTAAAATACTGGTTGTGTTGCAATTTCTGTTGCAAACCTTCAAGTCTGCTTTCTGACTTAGGGACTCTTATAAATCCAGAGGGTTCCAACATTTACATAGCAAAATCAGATCTATTGGTATTGATTTTGAACTCTTATATATTTCAAGTGAGCAATATATTTATCGTAATATTCAAATCAGATTAAGGGACATTGAAAAACGTAACATCGAGTCAGTTGTAAATAAAATTTGCTCCCCCAGGTTTTATGGTTTAAATATAACAGATAACAGGGTCACTTATATTTCAAATTTAATAATTCCAGTCCAACCTTTATGTTAGCCCAAATAAATGTTTCCCCCTCAGCTTTTGTCAAGGGCAGATATTACAACATCCCTAGAAACGAGAGACATTGCAGATGTTTTTTGAATGTGCTGGACACAGTAGAACATACTCCTTTCTACTGCCCATTGTACAACCAGCTTCGCAAACACATGCATTACTCTTTTTGGGGTAGTCTAACATCACAGCACAATGAAAATATCAGATTTTATCTGTCTGACATTAACCTGGAAGTAACTGCAAGGGTGGCTGAGTTTTTATCAATAGTATCTCTCTGAGTGGTGAATGGCATTATTTAGCAGGAAGAAACTTCCAATGAAAATCCTCATTATTACATGGCTGTTAATTTGTAAAAACAGTGGTAGCTCGGGTTAAGTACTTAATTTGTTCCAGAGGTCCGTTCTTAACCTGAAACTGTTCTTAACCTGAAGCACCACTTTAGCTAATGGGACCTCCTGCTGCTGCCGCACCACCAGAGCATGATTTCTGTTCTCATCCTGAAGCAAAGTTCTTAACCTGAAGCACTATTTCTGAGTTAGTGGAGTCTGTAACCTGAAGTGTATGTAATCTGAGGTACCACTGTATTTTAACTTTTTATATATGAATGTTTTATGTTGGCTCATATTTGTAATGCCTAATAAAGGTTTGGCGAAGGAAAGTAAGTAAACTGCTTTGAAGGTTTATTTGTTTTCGCAATCAAGTGATGTATAAATTTTATGAAATAAACAAACAAACAAACCTTGTAATGGAGAGCCAGAATAATGAACTGATATTAGTTCCAAACACACAGTCTCTTGGAGCTCGTTCTCATAAACCTATTCCTGGGCTGCAAGTGAAACTCATATTATTAAATGATTGAGATTGTGTTGGCATCCATCTTTCTCAAGAGACAATGAAGTGTGCCTTCAGGGGTGAAGTTAAACCCCCCTTCCAGCTTCATATGGCTTCTCCCTGCCATCTGTTCTTTAAAAAACAGAGAAGTGTTCAGTTATACGAGCCCTCCTACATTCTACCTTGTAGTCACCAGGTCCACCTATCTTAGTAAGAACTAGAGAATTCTGGCTGCAATTCTCTATATCTGGGAGGACACCCCTTTGAAAGCAATATGATGTACTTTTGTTTATATTATTCTTAAATAATAATAATAATAATAATAATAATAATAATAATAATAATAATAATTTTTTATTTATACCCCGTCCTCCCCAGCCAAGGCCAGACTCAGAGCGGCTTACAAGCAATAATAAAAACAAGATGAATGATTACAACTTAAAAACAAAAATAAAATACAACATTAAAATAATGGAACATTAAAATATTAAAACGTAGCCTCATCGCAGGAGGAGAAGGAAAAGAAAGAGGAAAAAAAAAAAAGAGAGAAATGAGATGATGTTTGATGATACAGTTTTGTCTGTACCTAACCTCCAAGAAATACTGTGTCTGTTTATTTGTCTCTGCAAAGCATTTCATTTTGACCCCAGAACATAAAGTTCCCTAGGCAGCGCTCTCTCTCTCTCTCTCTCTCTCTCTCCCCACACACACGCACACACACAAAATAAGGCATGAAATCAAAAGCTACTTAAAATGCAGCAAAAACAAACCCGCCCATGTCCCCAAAGATGAAACCTGAATTTTAAAACTTCTGTAAGTCATGCAAACTGTATATAGTACATTATGATAAAGGCCAAGCTGAGCAGATAGTTCCACCTGGCACTGCAAAGACTGCAAAGATGGTGTCAGGTGAGCCTCCCCGGGAAGGTTGTTTCCTAACAGGTGCCATGACCAAAAGGTCTTCTCCCCAGTAGTTACCTCCTCACTTCATTCAACAGAGCCACCCAGAGTAGGGCCTTGAAACAGGACTTTAATGTTCAGGTAAACAAATGGCTTGCCAAAAAATGGTAAGAGAATTCCACTTTCCTAGCTGGCTTAAGGTGAAATCAAACTATTTGTTTCTACCACAATAGGGGTGCGAAAATGGGTCTGGCTGCTGAGGCATCGTATGATGTCAGGTGACTTAACTTCAAAGGAAGAATCAGGAATGCACTTTAGGTGCTGTCTTGGTTTCCCTTTGCAACCCTGACTTGAATTCAGGTTGTGACTGCAAATATCTGCACTGAAATTGGAGCTTACAGTCTATGCTGAATCTAAAGCTTTGCTTTTGGCAGGGGCTGCCTCTAGTCAGAAGCTCTGAGTAGAGCCAATTCCAGTGGAGCTGGAAGCCATAGTTTCAGCAGAGAACAACTCTACTCAGCAGCTCGCATTTCGAAGCTCTTGAGAGAAATCAGTCCCAGCGGAGCTTGCTTTTGGCACCAGATTGAAAAGTAACTGAATGCAAGCCCTGCCGTCAGAGGAACAGTCAGGAGCACATTTTAAGGCTCCTGTTTGTTCCCTTGCAGCTGCAGATTTTTCTGCTCCACGTCTGATGTTTTATGGAGCCAAGTGTGGGACAGAGATTCTCCATCCCTGAAATATAATATGACTTTTTGAACTTTCCTTGTGGCAGCTTTCGTAAATGGCTTCAGACATGTTTCAGTTTGGAGAGAGTGCCCCAAACAAAGAATTTTCAGACTTTACCAAAATTCTAACTTTATCCAAATACCAGATGTGTGTTAAACCATTTGTGAGAGCTGTACGATATTTATGCAAATATCGTAAGAGGAATATAATCAGCTTTGAAATCTGCAAAATGGGAATTTTGAAAACTATCTGTGAGCCTCTGTAGTTCATTACAGCACAACAGTTATAGTTAGAAGGTCTGACTAGAACCAGGGAGATCCAATTAAAATCCTCACTTAGTCATAGAGTTCAGCAAGTGACCTTGGGCCACTCACTCTCTCAACCCAACCTGTTTCCCAGGGTTGTTTTGAGGGTAAAAAAGCAGGAACCGCGTGTACTGGCTTGATCTCCCAAAACGCAGGATATTATCTATATGGTGGATTTTGGTTCCATTTGTTCTTGTGCGTAGAGAGTGCCCTATCTTTCTTAAATAGAACTCAGAAGGCCTTCATTTCATGCGATCTTGACACACAGTTCTTAAATTGCCACTCAGTCAAACTGAAGTAGTGAGGAGATAGAGAAGGCAGAAGAAGATGTTATTTCTCAGAGAATAATAGCAACAGAGTCTACATGTTCGTCAGGCAGCCTGATCTGGAAGGACTTAATGACCCACTCTGACAGCCTTTTGCTGTTGAGTGAGGGAGAGTGTATTCATAGACTCCAACACCCACCATCCTTCGGCTTCGACCATGGTTTGGACTGATGGGAACTGAGATCCAACAACTTCAGGAGGGCCACAAGTTCCCCACCCCTCACTGGTTTTCAATGGATGGACTGGAACACATGATCAATCATACTTTGACCTAACTATTTTTAGGAAAGAGAGGCAGAAGGAATAGAGGAGGAAGGAACAGGAGAAATAAATCAAGAGAATGAGGGGAAAGCAAGAAAAGATATGTGGAGAAATATGATCATATGTGGATTATTTTAAAAGTTGACCTCATTTTTCAAGTTATTGAAGGTGGATTCCAATATTTGAAGACTACTGCAATATACTTCTATCTTTGGCCAAGAATGATTCCAAGATGATATCTCTGACATTCTGGTCTCCCAAACCCAGCAGGGGAGCTATCCAGCAGTATAAGCAGAAAGAGGGTCTACTACTTATCACCTGAGGAGCTGTCCAGAAGATCATAGAACTAGGATCACATATATGGCAACTATAGCATTTGCATCTTCCAAGCATCAGCTGAAGGTTTAAATTAGGAAGGGGAACCTGTGTTCCTTGAAATATTGTTTGACTCCAGGTATCATCAGCTCCAAACAGAAAGGTCAGGATTGATGGAATTTAGATCTGGAGGGCTTCAAGTTCTCCATTCCTGGTGTAAGCACTCAGGCTTCCTACCCTATCATTGTCTTTGTGAGGCCCTGATCCTGACCATGCTGCCTTTTTCTGAAAAGGCCACAGACCTGGTATGTTTTGTGTTGACAAATAAGCACAGCATTTTCAGGTTCAAGCCTGAGTTCAGGCTTCCTGCCATTGCTATCCCTGAGGACCCAGTAGTGATGATTGCAAAGAGTCCCAGAGATAGATGATTCCATCAAGGTCACATTAAGCCACCTGATTCTGCTGGTTCCTTGAGTGGGGGTATTATTCTGAGCTATGGTCTCAGGGTGCTGAATGCTCTGTCCCCCTAGTCCTGATTCATGCTGGGACTCATGACTGGATCCACATCTGTGGAGCTCTCCTCTGAGTTTAACACAAGGAGGATGCAAGTCCCAACAATGACCTTCTCTGGTGTGCCTAGCAGCTCTTAAAGACAAATTAGTTCAGTGTTGGTGCTAAGCCCAATTTCAATTCTCTGTCCAGTATTCTAGTCTGCCATGATGTCATCTTACTATTTTTGCCTAAATGTAATATCTCAGCAATACCATCGATAACGTCCTAAGAGCTTTCCATCTTAGCCTGCTGACATTCAGGGCAGGCTGCCCTAAATTGCATATATTATTAGTGTTTTAATGGTTCCCTCATTAAGGTTTCTCCTTAGAGCAATTTATCTTCAGGACATTAATTATTTAGCATTATTTTGTGAGAAGGAGCTTGCAAAATCATCAAGGCTTCTGGATTTTTTAACGTTTGCCCCCAGCTTCAAAATTGCATCTGGTTCTCTCAGACATGATCAAACATTAAGAAAATCAGACATTTCTGAATACACATCTTGAAAATACAGAGATGAAGAGGAAGAAAAAGGAAGATATTTTAGAAATAAACTGGAGGTGAATTTATATCTAAGGACATTCTCTAGGTGAGAAGAAATCACCTCATAAAACTGTTTAATTTATGCCTGAATGAAGGAAGAGAAGAACTTTTGTACGAGTTAAATTAATATTAATAGTAGTGGAAGCCTCTACCCATATACTCAGAAATAAGTTCTACTGTGTTTTTGCAGGGGGGTGTTACTCCCTGGTAAGTGAGTTCAAAATTGTAACCTAACCCTAAATTCTGTTTTTAAAAAACCCTTCCAGAAAAGGCTGAATTTCAGCTGTGCACTCCAGGATACTATCTGCTTTATCAGTAAAGACATTGCAAGCCAGAGCATTCGTGGAGGGCTGCAGGGTGGTAATAAGGAGGTCTTCCCTTCCCCTCATGCTTCAAAGCACAGGTCCTCAAGAGTGTGTCTATTTCTGTCCATTAGAACATAAGAACCTAAGAAGTGCTTGCTGGATCGTGCCAATAGCCCATCTAGCCTTCATCCTGTTCTCACAGTGGCCAGCCAGATGCTTGTGTAGTAATAATAATAATAATAATAATAATAATAATAATAATAATAATAATTTATTTATACCCCTCCCTCCCCAGCCAAGACCGGGCTCAGGGCGGCTAACAACCAATAATAAAAACAAGTTGATTAAAATACAATTTAAAAGATTAAGATACAACATTAAAACATTAGGGTGCAGCCTCTTCACAGGAGGAGAAAGGAAAAAGAAAGAGGGGGAGGGAATCAAACTGATTCTAAGCCAAAGGCCAGGTGGAACAACTCTGTCTTACAGGCCCTGCGGAAAGAAATCAGATCCCGCAAGACCCTGGTCTCATGAGACAGAGCATTCCACCAGGATGGAGCCAGTGCTGAAAAAGTCCTGGCTCTGGGTGAGACTAATTTAACTTCCTTAGGGCCCAGGACCTCTAGGATGTTGCTATTTATGGACCTTAAGGTCCTCCGTGGGGCATACCAGGAGAGGCAGTCCCCTAGGTACGAGGGTCCTAGGCCGTGAAGGGCTTTAAAGGTCAAAAGCAGCACCTTAAATCTGATCCTGTACTCCACCGGGAGCATGGGCAGCTGGAAAAGCACTGGGTGAATATGCTCCCATGGCAGAGACCCCGTGAGGAGCCTCGCTGCAGATTTCTGCACCCTCTGGAGTTTCTGGGTCAGCTTCAAGGGCAGCTCCGCGTAGAGCGAATTACAGTAGTCAAGCCTGGAGATGACCGTCACATGGATCACTGTGGCCAGGTTGGGGCGGGAAAGGTAAAGGAGCAACTGCTTGATGCGGAGAAGGTGGAAAAATGTCACCTTGGCTCTTGTTGTAACCTGCGCCTTCATGGAATTATTATTATTATTATTATTATTATTATTATTATTATTATTATTATTATTTTGTATTTATACCCTGCTCTCCCCAGCCAAGACCGGGCTCAGGGCAGCTAACAATCAATAATAAAAACATTGTAGCCAAAAGAGGCTCCAGGAAGATAGCTTTGTTCATGATAGCCAAATAAATAACAGCAAATAAGCCTAATCACTGATGTGGCAAATCCTTCTGCCCTGTAGTAGCCAGTCATTGAGGAATGGATTTAGGTGCCTGAGCAGCATAAGCCAAGAGTTAGGGCTGTGTCCTTTATGAGTACTCTACCTCCATCTACAACAGGTTTGTTATAAATTCCTTTGTCTCACAGAAGCCATGCAAATATAAAGGGGGATGCTTAAAATGGGCCATAAAGATAAAGCGACCCCTGACCGTTAGGTCTAGTTGCGAATGACTCTGGGGTTGCAGCCCTCATCTCGCTTTATTGGCTGTAGCTCAGTGATAAAGCCCTCCTTTTGCATGCAGAAGGCCCCAGCATCTCCAGGCAGAACTGGGAATGTCCACGGTCTGAAATTCTGAAAAGCTTCTACCAGTCAGTGTAGGCAGCACTGAGCTAGATGGGCCAATGGTCTGACTTAGTGTAAGGCAGCTTCCTATATTCCTAAGGCAATGTGAAATACCCAGGCCACTGCTGCTCCTATATGCTCCATTGTCCCTTCTCTTGAAAGCAGGCACCACTTTAATGATGTTGTTTTTGTTTAGTCGTTTAGTCGTGTCCAACTCTTCGTGACCCCATGGACCAGAGCACGCCAGGCACTCCTGTCTTCCACTGCCTCCCGCAGTTTGGTCAAAACATTAATGATAGGAGGGGGTTATAGCTTGGACTATGCCCATTCAGTCTGTGGCAGCCCGTGTTCCAAATAGGTTCACATTGCAGGAGGAACCTCCTTGCATGGCTCTCATGCCACAAAGTTAGCTAAGAAATAGGACTCTGGGTAAGCATGGGTGGGAGGGAGTTTAAAAAGCTCTAGATGCTAAGTGTGCGTGCCAAATGCACAAATGGGTGACTGCTTTATCTGTGCAATAATCGGGAGGTACAAAATCCTGCTTATCAAGGATGGAAGGAACCTGTGGCCTTCCAGTTGTTGCTGTATTAAATCTCCCATCATCCTTGACTGTTGGCTGTTTTGTCTGAGGCTAATGCGAGTTGGAGGAACATCTGATGGGGCCACAGGTTCCCCACCTGCTGTATATGAATTGCATTCCACACCTCTGAGTGTGGAAACTTGTGTAGCCAAAAATGGCACTCTCTCTGCAAAAGACGGTGGTCTTGGCAGGCTTAGCAAAACCCCAAAGTTTGACCCAAGCTGGGGTTTTAAATCTTGCTGATAGCCTTGCCCCCAGCTGCATCTCTCTTTTCCCACCACTGAAATCTCAAATGGCACCTGTGGAAATAGTCTGGGAAGATTTTTTTAAGAGAAAATAAATCTATTTATTTATGCTCCATTTATGAGTTTAGACTGTTTGCTTCGGAGCTGTTTCAAAACATTGTTTAAACATTGCATTTTACAAGCCGGTGCCATGTTTATTCATGAGAACAAAGTGGGGCGCTTTTCCTGTGTTCTTAGCAAGGCAGAGCCCTCCAAAGGGAAACGCAAAGGAGAGTTTTTTTAATGCTTAAGCAACCATGGAGCACCTCTTAGTTGTTTTAGAGGGGTAAGGCAAACGTGTGGCCTTTGTGTGTTAGTGAAGCTTTAATTTCAGATGGTGGTTATAGCTTGCAATGTCTTAAGAAATGCAGTTCCTCTCTGTGGAGTGTTCAGTAACTCAAATAAATGATGTTTTATCTTTAATTAAACACCTTGAAGAAATTGCACCAATATTGTTCTACAATATGCTAGCAAACCTCCCTCCCCCCATCCCCCATCATCACCAAATTAACAGGTTCCATTACAACAGCCAGGATTCATTTTGTAATTATTCTGAAGCTGCTGTTCTATAATCCCCCAGTGAAACACAGTGATACTTCAGTAGAAAAGATAATTAAAAGTAATAATTCAGTTTGTTTAGAGGATATAAAAATTAGAGCAGTGCATCAGTGTCTTAAAAAACACGTTTGTGCTTTTTGGAATATGATATTCTATCACTGAGTTATTATTGAAATAAGAGCACCTATATTACCTTTTCAGTTGAAGAGAAAGAAGCAGGTGGTTACATCCAATTTCTACAGAAATTGATGGGTGCAACTAACTTAGGTCTATTAATTTCAATTGGTCTTCTATTCTGAGTAATGATGGGCAAATCTGTCAATTTCGGTTTCTCATTTTTTGAATGTTAAGATCAATTGTTCACATTTCCACACCAGTTTGCAGTTATTATTATTTGTGATTGGGGGAGTCCTCGTGAGAATTCATTACAATTTTAGTGTATATTTCTCCTAACGTGTATACCTTTATACATAATTTTTGCAAAACAGCGTTCCTTAACATAATGCATTTTATATGGTATTTTCAATGATAGATGCCTTTTAATGCATACTTTACCCTAGTATATACATTTTTTTGTGCACATGTATTTCACTGGAGAACTGTTTTGCAAAATTTGGAGAAGTGTAAATTTCAAAAAGATGGTTGTGGTGTTGTTGTTCATGTATAGCTTTAGAAAGTGTGAATTAGGTAGGTTCGCCTGTAAATGCAAACTAAATTTGAAGTTATCCCCACCCTAACTCTGAGTACAATTTTGTTGGATATAACCCAAAATGGTTTTAACAGAAATGCTACCACGTCTGTTTCTTGCCAAGAATGATAAGTACTATTTATAAGAGAGAAAGGTAGAAAGAATGCTGATAATAAGACATCCCTTATTCGCCATACAGAAATCTGAATGAAATACCCTTAACCATTTTGGGAAGATAAAATGGAAAAAGAAAAAGAAAACCTTTCAAAATTCCATTATGGGATTTTTCTCCAGGTTGGCTGGCAGTTAAAGAACCTGGTAAATGCATTGCGCGAAGACCCGAACGGAGTGATCTTAACCTTGAAGAAACGGCCTCAGAACACCCTGGTGTCTGCTCCTGCTCTTCTGAAGAATGTGAGGTGGAAGCCTCTTGCCCTGCAGGTAAGGCAAACCTGGTGTTGCATTTCTGTCTGGTAAACACTGTTTAATGGAGGGCCAAATCACTATAGAGTCCTCTCTTCTTTCTGGTATTGGGGAGAGAACAATGGTGCCTTCAACAGGCCCGGTTAACAATTGCACACATAGCAGCAATGGCTTGACATATGTAGCCTTCTGGGTTTGGGGGATAGTGAAGGGTGCCTGCTGGAACTGGTAGGGCGAAAGACAGAAAGGACAACAGAACATGGAGCTAGGGCCAATGGCAGGCAGAGCCAACTAATTCTGGCTTTGGCCTATAATATCAGTGGATGGGTGGGACTTTCTTATATCAAATGGCTTACCTAAATAGCCACCAACATGATTTTTAACAGTGCAGTCCTACAAATCTCTACTCATACATAAACTGCACTGAGTGCAGTGGGATTTACTTTCAGGAAAGTGTGCGTAGGATTGCAGTCCTGATGTATCTGAAAGTGGAACTTCTTGGCTCCCATCCTCGGCAGCCGCTATGCTCTCCCAGCTCAGCAGTGACCTGCAAATTGAGAGCAATGCATTTTCTGAGAATTGTTCCTTTGAGAGGAGAGGACATAAATCTAATGACTTCCCCTTCATATCTTTTTATTATTACCGGGATTCCAAATGGAGGGAGAGCACAATTACAACCACCACATTTTCTGCTCACTGCCCTCAGCCAAAGCGCTACGCATTCATTGGGATCTCTTGGGCAAAGTCAATACTATCAGGCCAAATCACTCTCTGTTTCCATCATATCACCGCTATTCACTCTCCTCATTCACCCCTCCCGCTGCTGCCTTTTTCCCATCTACACTTTTCAAGAAGAAATTTAAAAATCCCTTTTGGATTTCACAGCCTGCTTGCTTTCATGATTTTGTTCCAGAGGATTATGAGTTTGAAGACAAGTATTATTCGTTTCCCAGTATGAAAACAATTGAAGCTATCATGAGTTATTGTTGGCCTGGTGTTGTTTTTTTCCTCGCCTGCTGGGGTTGCTGGAGCTTTCTGCGTGATTTGGAACAGGCAGCTCAGAGTAATCCAGCCCAATACATTTTGCTGCCTTAAGGCAGGCAAGATGGTACCTCCTCATCCCATATACAGAAGCCAACTTTGCTGGCTGTTGGCTCTTGCTTCAGCCCTGGCAACAGAGCAGAGTCCACCTTTGCGCCTAAGGGCAGCAGAGGAGATTAGCCCATTAGGGCAAAAGGGGCACTGCCCCACCAACCTCAGAACTGATTCTCCCAAGTCCAGCTTTCTTCCTATCTACAAAGAATTCAGGGGTTGGTACTGGCTGTCTTCATCCTCCTCCTTAGTCTCAGCTTTGCCCTTTTAGAACTGAGCAAGGAAGAGGATGGGGACAAAGCCAGAGTTTGTTGACACTGTTGTTATCACTGGTTCCACCTACTGTTGGCCTCTCTGCTTTTCACCCTACCAGTCCCAATGGGCACCATTGGAGGGCAAGCATGCAGTCCAAAACTTCACTGCTTCTTCCAACCCCACAGTAGTTTCCTAAAAGTAGGGCTGGCCCTGATGGTATACAAAAACCCTGGCTTGAAAAGGGCCAGAACACATGGAATGCGAAATGCATGAGCGTGTTCAAAAGTCCAAAACTTTGTATATTTTCACAGTAAACAAAAATCACCTCCTCCTTTCTTTTTACTGGAAAGCTTCAACATGGTTTACATACATAGAACAAACATGGTTGTGGTTTTTTGTTTGTATGTGAACTGCTTAGAGATTTGCATTATGTTATTAAAAAAAAAAAAGGAACCATGTGCTTGACATTCCTGTCTGAGCTCTTTTTGCTCACTGGAACAAAAATCACCTTTAAAATAAATGGTTGTATCCAGTGTTAAAGGTAAAGGGACCCCTGACCATTAGGTCCAGTCATGGCCGACTCTGGGGTTGCGGCGCTCATCTCACTTTATTGGCCGAGGGAGCCGGCGTACAGCTTCTGGGTCATGTGGCCAGCATGACTAAGCCGCTTCTGGTGAACCAGAGCAGCGCACAGAAACGCCGTTTACCTTCCCGCCGGAGCGGTACCTATTTGACATGCTTGACTTGCACTTTTGACATGCTTTCAAACTGCTAGGTTGGCAGGAGCAGGGACCGAGCAACAGGAGCTCACCCCGTCACAGGGATTCGAACCGCCGACCTTCTGATCAGCAAGTCCTAGGCTCTGTGGTTTAACCCACAGCGCCACCCGCGTCCCTATCCAGTGGTATCCAGTGTTAGCCATCCTTAAATTAGACCCTTTGAAGTTACTGGGCATGATTAACTTAGGCCCATTAATTTCAGTGGGTGTACTCTTGAGTAAAACTCTGTTTGCAACAACCCAGAATTTCTGGGTGGTGGCAGAGCAAGAGCCCTCCTTTCTGTTGCCCTGTGGTTAAGGATCTGGAAAGGAGTAAAATACACACACACTTTCATTGCACTGAAAGTGGTTGCTGCAGAGTGAAAATGTATTGTGGTATGCTCTCTGTTGAATGACTGATGCTTCCATTGTCATCACGGCTGTAATAGCTGAATGAGTGAGTGAGAGTTTATTTAGGAGATTTCTCAAAAGTAGGGAATATTTTCTCCTTAAATGACGTGCTTTGTCACTCGTCGTCAATTTTTCTTTTGCATTTCAATGCGGTATGTGTTATATACCAGCCACATGGGACTGATTTAAAGCAGCAACATTGGAGGCATCTCCAGCCAATGAGTGCTGCCCAATTTCTGTGCTTTTAGGAGACAGGATTGCTTGACATCTCTGCTTGACAAGAAGGGGAAGGTAGGTGGAGCAACACATGTAAGCTTCACCTTTGCACAATAGGCTAGTTTCTACAAAAACTCACAAACCACTCTCTGTCCTCCATCTATGCAAGTAAGAGGCGTTATCCGTTTCAAGGACATATACAGTGGTGCCCCGCAAGACGAATGCCTCGCAAAACGAAAAACGCGCAAGACGAAAAGGTTTTTCTGTTTTTGCGTCACTTCGCTAGACGAATTTCCCTATGGGCTTGCGAGTTCTTGCGAGTTTTTTTCCTTTTTCTTAAAGCCGCTAAGCCGCTAATAGCCGCTAAGCCGCTAATAGCCGTGCTTCGCAAGACGAAAAAACCGCAGGACGAAGAGACTCGCGGAACGGATTAATTTCGTCTTGTGAGGCACCACTGTACTAGCCATGCAAAAACACTAAAAGGGGGTTTGAAGCAGGTCTGGTATAGGGTGTGACCTGGGAAGAAGGGGGGTGGCTGAACAGAGGACATGGCCTGGGGACAGTCCCAAGGGCCAAATGAAAAAGCCTGGAGGGGTGCATTTGGACTTTGTCCCTGTCAGGAGGAAAGGTGGGACATAAATTGAATGAATAATTTAATTAATTAATAATTAGTGATTGTGGTGAATATTAGTTGATTGCATTATGCTTGTTGTTGTAAAGATAAAGGTACCCCTGACCGTTAGGTCCAGTCGTGGACAACCCTGGGATTGCGGCGCTCATCTCGCTCTATAGGCCAAGGAAGCTGGCGTTTGTCTGCAGACAGTTTTTCTGGGTCATGTGGCCTGCATGACTAAGCCACTTCTGGCGAACCAGAGCAGCTCACGGAAACACCGTTTACCTTTCCGCCGGAGCAGTACCTATTTATCTACTTGCACTTGACGTGCTTTTGAACTGCTAGGTGGGCAGGAGCAGGGACCGAGCAATGGGAGCTCACCCCATCGCAGGGTTTCAAACCACCAAGCTTCTGATCGGCAAGCCCTAGGCTCAGTGGTTTAGACCACAGCGCCACCCGCGTCCCATGCTTGTTGTTGTCAGCAGGAAAATTCAGATATGAAACCATCCTTAGATGGTCTGTTCAATAAGCAGTGATGCTGCCTGCATGTATGAACTGGCCCTCAGTATCTGTGTAACAAAAGCCACTGAAGCGAAGCCCCTGAAAGATCTTTCTTGGCCCCATCTCAGCATTTCCCATCAACGGTTTGGCTTTGCCACAACATTCCGCGAATCAGCAGAAGGACGTTATCCTGTGACACTGTTTTATTCTGCTGTTGCCAGCTTTTAATTAGAACACATGGCAGTCGTGCCAGCCTTGCTGTGTTCGCCCCCAGTGGGCCCTGCCATATGTGAGTGGTCTGCTTTCTTATCAGAACCCATGTGGGTGTTTGAGATGGCCTCATTTCCTTACTGTTACTGTTCAGAGTCCCCCTCCCCGCCGACTACTTGCAGCACTGCTAAATACTCATTCATTCCTCAGCTTTATGAATATTTATGGTTGAGAGCTGTTGATTACTTCATTGACTTACTGCACAGCATTGTAGCATCAACACTGACTAACCTAGGGCTTAAATTAATTTTTTGCAAAGTATAAAAGCAACATATTTCAAATGCAAGTGGTATCTGAATAGACATATTGGCAGGAATGTATTTATGAATTAGACATGCTGTATTGGAGCTTTGTGGCTGTTTACCAGTTCCTCTGAAATACTCGAGAATAGTGTCAGGCTCGCTGGAGCATCGAATCTGCGCTGACTAACCTCAAGGGCTGTTAGATGCCCAGGAAATGGTCCAAGACTGAGTCCTGACCTGCTGTAGGGATGGATGGATCTGTCAATTTTAGTGTCTCTCCATTTCTTACTTTTTCACTGTTAATTTCAGTTCCTCACATTTCAACAGCAATTTGGAATTATTATTCTTAATTCAGCTTTTTAGTGTGAATTTCTCCACATTTTTTAATGCAGTTTTGACTCATGGCTTGTCAATCTGCTTGTTCTGTGTCTGGAAAGTATGTGTTTGATATGTTTTCCGCTTGCCCATATTTTTTAGGCACGGGTCCTGCCTTTCCCCCACCACTTTCCCCCATACTACATATTTGTACAAAATTTTCATATATGAATTTATATGTCTAGATGCCTCTGAGAAATTAAGACAGTGAGTAGTTGAAGTCTCATCAGTACTGCACCTTGCAGTACTGAAACCCAGCTGCCCTATAAGCAAAGCTTAAAGAACAGGAAATGGGCAGCAGGTCTGGGGCCCATCACAAGAGTCTCAGGGCTTGTGGTCCCTGGAACAACCCTTAACAATACCCCTTCCTTTTCCTCATGGGAGGAAACTGGATGGGTAGTGGGAAAACTGGATAGTGACAGACAGCCAAGTAAGAACTTGTGACCTGCCTTGGGAAATTAATTTTCTCAGGGCTCCCCACACAAGAAATATTGCTGTTCCCTTAAGAAGGCTGACAGTTGCAGTTTTTCTCATCCCTGTTTAAGCCATAAGGTGAAAAGGAGAAATGAAAGCTAGCTAATTATGAACTGATCTCAAACTTGTGCTCTACTTGTAATTAGCCTGGACGTTCTGAGTCATGTGCATTTTTAATTGCAATGGCAAAACATATACCTCTTCTGAAATGCTTTGGATTTTATTCTGACCTAAAAATGATGTATTTAAGTTGATCTAACAGGCAAGAGGGTGGTAACCAAACAGAACTCAAGAGGCTAAAAACATTAGAAAATATTTATTTTGTACGTATAAAAGGAATTTCTTTATCTTCCTTCCTTCCTTCCTTCCTTCTTTTCCTCTCATTATTTCCTCTCTTCTTCCTCTCTTCCTCTAACTTTCTCCTCTTTTCTCTCTTTTCCTTTACCCCCCTTTTTGTGTTTTGTGCTTTTATCTAGATTAGTGTTTTACTTTTGAAAAAAAAATATACTTGGTATTAATTTCTGTAAACCTTTTTTCCAAATTCCAATAAAATCTGTTTCTTAAAAAATAAAATATTTATTTTGAAGGCAGCAGAAGAAAGCAAGTGAACACATAACAGCTTATGTGAGATACGAATGTAATGACATCAAAGAGAAATCAGCACATTATACATGAATGAATCTTGGGGAAGGGAGAAATATGGAACAGCATATGGGGGGAAAAATATTATAAGGGGGAGATTAAAGGGGGAAAAATAAGGGGGAGATAGGGCATGTCATGATAAACTATAAAATGCTTCTCCTACACCTACACCTCCCCACTCCCCCTTTTGTTTTTTTGATGAGGTTTTAATTAAAAAGTTGATAATAAAAGTATAAAAACACATAATAAAAATAATATTTTTAAACATTTTAAAGGTCACATTTTATAGGTGCCATGACACACTTCAGGGCACTTTGGGTCTATTACGTTTTATCCTGTTAAATCTCCACTGCTTTCCCATAACTTCTTTGGTTAGTTGAAGCCCCCTGGCCATTGCAAAAGGTTCTGGTACTCTTCACTGGAGTCTGCCACCAGGGGGCAAGGTAAAGCACTGGTGCAGGGGCATCTGTGCTCAGGGTCAAAATGCAATAGGTAAGTCGTTGTTTGATTTGATTTGCTCCTTGAGATTCCATAATGGGAGATGGCCTGGATTGAATCTTGAACGTTATCCATGTTAACAGCGATTTACTACCATCAGTAAGGTGTTATTTTTTAAAAAAATTAAAAAGCATGGGAGATTATTATTGTGGTGGGGTGAAAAGAGAAAGAGTGGCCTTTGCTATTGCGCTATCTTCTTGGAGCTTCCAATGCTTCTACTAAATAGAGTAATTTCTGCAAATATCTCTTTTGGGGAGAAATTCCAATAAGTTGCTGGTGCCTTCTGGGGCAGTGAATATTCCAGTTTTGTTGCATTGGCAAAAAAGAAGAAGAAAGGGTAGAACTGGCTAGAGTATTCATTGTGTGCTCTCTCCTTCTCTCTCTTCAGCCTGTTATTCCTACCAGCCCAACTAGCAGTTGCACAACACCAACCAGCACGATGGGCATGGGCTCAAAAATGGACAGCTCGACTCTCCAAGATGTTTTCATCCTCTCCCCTATGTCAGGACTCTATGGCCCCAGGTATCCCTTGCCCTTTGACAATAATCCCGGCTTGCATAGCCATAATTTCAGGCTAGAGAACAGAAAGAGTCTCTCTTTCTATCAGGCTTTCTCCCTTGCAAGTGCACTCATGCGCACACGTAGAGCCATTAATTCAAATGCAAAAAAAAAAAAAAAAAGGTCACAGCAATTAGTGCATTGGAGCAGAGAATACTCTTACCCTGTCACTCTCCTGTGCATGGTAGAGAATGATAAAACCCTGCGCTCCTGTCCTGTCTCTGATGCCACTGAACATTCAAGTGTGGGCATAACTAAGGCATGCATGTTTAAAATCAGTGGGCATATGTCCAGACCACACAATCAATATCCCAGATGGAATCTGCAATTCGACCCCACGATATGGATGCATGCATATCTGCCCAATTTCAGGGAGTGCGTTCCTCCAGATGTAGTTGCTCCCATGCATCCCAGCCAGCATGAGCAGTGGTTGGGGTTGATAGGAGCTGGCAATATCTGGAGAGCCACAGGTTTCGCACTCATGTTTGAATGTGAATCCAAATGTACGAGTCTACTGGCACTGGCCATAAGACATTGTGCTTGATGGGAGGCGAGTGAAGGGGCCTTCCCACTCCCTGATACATGTAAGGAGAGGACAGGTAAATGTATCATCCAATCTGTCTTAGGACAGAGAAGGTTTGCTATCATGTGAAGGGATAGTGTGGCTTAATGGTTTGAGTGTTAGACCAGGACCATCCTGTGTACATGCAAATTTAAAAGGGGAAACGCTTAAAATGAGGGAAGGGCTGTAGCTTGGTATGCAGAGCAGATGCTTTAGCAGTGAACATCCTAGGTTCAATCTCTGGTGTGTCCAGGTAGTGCTGGGGAATGTTCCTGCATGGTAACCTGTAAACCTGTTGCTATTTCATATAATCATAGAATTGCAGAGTTGGAAGGGACCGCAAGGATCATTGAATCTAACCCCCTGCAATGCAGGAGTCTTTCACCTAATGTGGGGCTTGACTCCTAAAATTCTGCACAGAAATCCAAAGTTAATGAATAAATAAATATACTTCCAATGCTTTCAGGGGTCTGCAAGCACTGCCCCTGCCCTCTCAATCTTACCCCCCATTTTTAAAGCAAAATCCAAAATACAGCATCAAGCCAACCGCAGCCTAGAGCAGCTAACCCACAGGACTCCCTCTCTACCACTGGATGTCTCAAAGGAAAGCCATTGCTTCCCCCAAGTAGAAATGATCTGTCACCATACCAGGCTTGTATTTTCAAGCACCAGTCATGGACTTTGCACCTCTCTTTGTTGACTATTTTAGGACTAAATAGGAGATCAATGAGAACCCCACATGTGCTTTCTGGGGCAGAGCAGGATACGATCTATAATAATGGTGCAGCAATATATGGCATGCTTATTCTTTGTACTGGATGGGAAAGCATAGGTTATCTCTCTGCAGCTTTTCATTACTGATGCTCCTCCGATTTGCTGTTTTGCTCATTTCTTCCCCTACAGAGATGATCTTGGGATGGTTTCTTGTGATGATGTCAGCAAGTATGGCGGTGGAAAGTCTGGGATGAAGGGTTCTGAGTCTCCCAGCTACTTTTTGGAGCACGAAAGCGGGAAGTATTACACGTTAATCGAAGGTGAGGGCCACCCAGTAAGCTCTGAATATGAAAGAGGGAGAGCGACGGGGGTGCGACGAAGAGAAAAGACACCCACACATGGTACACTTTCCTTTTGTTTTCTTGTTGTTATTTCATACAATGGTAGACCACTCCACAGCCTAAGTTCAGCTGGGAAACTGTGGCCTTATTCTGAATGGCAATGATGGGAAATGGTGGTTTCCTAAGGGTGACCCACACCCCAAATCTGGGTTTCAGCACACAGCCATGACAGCTGATTACTGGGCAATACTGCCCAGAGAAGGTTTGTCCATTAGAGCAAATGGGTCACTGCCCCACCAACCACAGTCTGTCCTCAGCCAGCCCCTATAACCAGTCCAGTCCAGAGGATGGCACTGCCTGTCACCTTCCTCCTCCTCCTCCTCTTCCTCGGTCGCAGTGCAGCCTTTCAAAACTCAGCAAGGAGAAGGATAGGAGCAAATCTAGAATGAGTCAGCTTTGCCTGGCTCTGGCCCTGGCTCTGGTGCTACCCATGGTTCGACTCCCTGCTCAGTGGTCACCACACACCACTGATAATGGCCAAATAGGTGGCCAAATAACCTGGCCTGGTATAAGGCACCATCCTAGGCTCTTCAATAGCTTTGCGCAAGTGATGAGCCCTTAGATGTTTCACTAATATCATTATTCCAGTTGTGGGAATCTCTTCCATTTGAGAAGAGGATGAGGAATGGGAGAGGATAGCCATTGTTTCCTTTTCAGACACAGGTGTCCAACTTGTGCAAGCATTAATAAACATTGCTTATATAATTGCAAAGAGGTTTGCTCTCCCTGTTTCACTTGGACAGGTTCTGAAGCTGATTGGTAATCGATTGCCAAGAAGTGCTGGCCTGGAAACTCATTAGCTTTTGCTCCCGGTCTTTACTTTTTGCATGGCTGTCGAAAGAAATGACAATAAATCGGATTCTGAGAGATGGATGTCTTGTTGACGCACCAGGTGACCTGTTGGAACTTGTACAGTGCACAGAACAGTTTCTGTTCCAGTGCTGTAGTGGCTCCCTTGCAATGATTCGTTTAAGTAGCTCAAACTCAAGGGGGGCAGATCTATCAATGCCTGTCAGGTATGATAGCTAAATGCAGCCTCAGTGTTTAAATGCAGCATACTGCTGAGAGGTGAAAAGGGAATGGGCATCTCTATCATGTCTTGCATATCAGTTTCCCAATGGCGTCTGTCTGACTTCAGCTGGGATCAAATGAGTCCTTAGTTTGAGCTCAAGTCCGCAGCTCATTGTCTGACCACATGGCTTTGCATTCAATTTTGGTATCTCCACGTAGGAGTGGAAAAAAGCTGCGGTCTGAAATCCTGGACAGCAGCTACCAATGGGTGTAGTAAATGATACTGAAACAGATGGACCCAATGGTCAGAGTTAATGTAAGGCACCGTCATAAGTCTGCATTATACTGAATCACACCATCTAGTTTAGAATTACCAGTCACCAGATGTTGTTGGACTACAACTCCCATCAGCATTGCCAATGGTCAGGGATGGTAGACACTGTAGTCTAAAACATCTGGAGTATACCATGTTGGAGAAGACTGATGTATAACATCAAGTCTCCCAATTAGTCAGCATGGCATAGGGTACAGTGTGTTGATATTGGAATGGGGACACCCAGGATCAAATCCCTATTCTGCTATAAAACATATTGGATGAACCTGGGCTAGTTGCTCTCGCTCAGCCTAGCCTACCTCCATAAGGGTATCAGTGAGGGGAAATCTTACATACATTTCCCCTGAGCTCCATGCAGGAACAACAGGCTTGAAATATGATGAATAAGTAAAAAAGAAAACAAGGAAACAGAAATATGTCTCTATGCCCCTGAGTAGAACATCTGTGGTTTCTCCTTTGGCAGATGTTTAAAAGGACTTGTAACTAGGTCATGTCCAAAGTGGGGTTTTAAAAGTCAGGTGCAAAGGAAATGAAAGTCCTCTAAAGCAACACCATGAGAGGTTCTGCTGAGAAAGAAGACATATTAGCCATGAAGCTGGATGCAGAGATTGCGGTGGATATCTGTCACATAGTGTAGAATAGCTTCTTCTTTCTTACTTTTGAAAAACAGTTCTTTGAAATTTGAACTGTCTTTTCTCTGCATCCTTTGAAATGAGAATTTCCAAAGTGTTGGTTGCTCCCAAAAGGATTAGACATGACAGTCATTTCTAGAATTTATAGCACAGATTCTGGTAGCTGTTTTAAGGCTTCCCCTTGCCCCCCGGCAATCTCCCTAGTCTTTTTCTAACACATTAAATAGATAGCTCCATAGGCATCATAAGGAAAGTATGAAGGTTGAGTTTTGAGATTTGATGCATTTGATACATTTTAGTGAGATGGATGCATTCATAAAAATCTTGTGGACTATCGACTTATGCTTTCTAGATTCCTTTTAGCATGCAAACATATCTTTCCATGGCTCCTTCAAAGCTTCTGCAAAACACAGAGGAACTGCGTGAAGTACTATGCAACCCTAAAGATGAACAGATTGATTGATTTATAAGCTCTTGGGGGTGGAGGGGAAGAGGCCATGACATCAGTTTAAGTCACAACAAATGTAATACTTTTCAAAGTGACACAAAATCTCATGTTGGTTAGCAAAACAAGGGATGGGGAATCTGAAACAAAAAACAAACAAACAAAAACAAAACAAAACAGAAAGAGGATTGTTGAGAGGAAGGATATCGCTGACAACATGAAAAGCTCCTGCCTTTCTTAAGATGGAAAGGAGGAGGTTTTGTGCAGATGTGGAAACACATAGAAGTTACCATATACTTAGGTATTAGAGAGAAATTTGATTTAGTTCGCATTTTAATGAGAACATACCTAATTTGCTCTTCCCAAAACAATAGGCAGATCAAAATGCAGTCACACTTTTTCCTAATTTTGTCGTGCAATTCTCCAAGCAAAAAATGTACATAAAACTGCATATGTTAGGGGAAAACTTAGAAATGTGTTTATTGTTGAAAATAACATACAACAATGCAAACATACAAAAACAATGCAATACAATATACAAAACATTTGGGGGCAGTGCTTGCAGATCCAATGCTCTGGTTGCTGCTGCATTCCAGGGTCACGGCCACAACTTAGGAGGAGCCCTTGAAGCACAGAGCTGGGTTTGGAACAGTTGAGGAGGTGTAAAAGATAAGGAATTAAGAGTTTGGCTGCTGGGAACCCTAACTGGAGGGAGATATGAATCCTTAAAGGAGTTTTATTACATGTGGGTGATTTTCTCTCCTTATTGCGTACAAATCAGCACTTGGCTGAGGTGTGTTATTCGATTGACACTGGAGAGCAGAACTTAAGTAGGACTTAATACAACTACCATCTTCATTCTCTGCTTTTTCCCTGAGCCACAAAAATCTCGTTGGCATTTTGCCTTAATAGTAGGATCAAAGCGAAGATGGAATGGCTTTGCCTTAAAAAAAAAAAAGTGAGCCAATAAGGTGGATTTGGCTTGCTTTCATAAAGTCTGAGTGAACAATGACTTCTAGCTAAGACACCAGCTACATTATACTAGAGCTGGGTTCCAGTAGCGTTTGGATTTTCTTCTGATCTTCACATTTGGTCTCCGGCATCTCTTGGAAGGAAAATATATTAGCAGATGAAAGCTGCTTTCTTAAAAATTGCGGGGTCATTTCACCTATAACATTAATGCAATGTGTTTCTGCTGCAGCCCAACCACATCATTTTAATAATGTTTCATAGATACCTGCATGCCCGAAAACTTTTGGTAAACAACATGCAGTCATTGCTTGAGCTTCCACAACTTTAAGCACCAGGCAAAAACATTCATCTTCTCTCAGGCCATTGGCTAATTAAACAATTTATGGCATTTGAAATGTGGGGTGGGGGTGGTTTGTTTGTTACTATGATGTGCATTTTTTTGTGTTTTTATATTGTAAACCACCTCTGGTCCTGGATGAAGGGCAGTATAGAAATGTATTATTATTATTATTATTATTATTATTATTATTATTATTCCCTGCACATTTGGCTGGGTTGCCCAACACTAATAATGATGGCTTCCAACAACAACAACAACAACAATAATAATAATAATAATAATAAACATTAATAGTAACAATCTGATCCAATATAAAAGTCACAATAAGTTTAAAATAAACAACTAATATCAAATAAAGCAATATTCAATAATCTGTTAGAATCCAATAGTAAACAGTAAAATTAAACATCAGCAAATAATAATTAAACAGTTTACACTTATCAATTACAATAAAGAATTACTAATCTACAATCACAATGCATAAAATACCACAAAGCATACAAAACCAAGTAAAAGGATCAGATTAAGAAACAAGGACATACAATTTATAAAATTAATTTTCAAAAATATCCCTGAACTCCTTTCTTCCCAGCTGCTTCTACTGTTCTCAAAGTCATGGTCTGGAACAGGCTCCCAAAGAGGGCTGGAGGGTTGGGCAAGGCAGGTGGAAAAGCCATTGCCTACAGAAAATCTCTCTCAGATGGAGCAATTCTCATTTTGAACAATTTTGTTGTTGTTTAGTCATTTAGTCATGTACAACTATTCGTGACCCATGGACCAGAGCACGCCAGGCACTTCTGTCTTCCACTGCCTCCCGCAGTTTGGTCAAACTCATGCTGGTAGCTTCGAGAACACCATCCAACCATCTCATCCTCTGTCGGCCCCTTCTCCTTGTGCCTCCCATCTTTCCCAACATCAGGGTCTTTTCCAGGGAGTCTTCTCATGAGGTGGCCAAAGTATTGGAGCCTCAGCTTCACGATCTGTCCTTCCAGTGAGCACTCAGGTCTGATTTCCTTCAGAATGGATAGGTTTGATCTTCTTGCAGTCCATGGGACTCTCAAGAGTCTCCTCCAGCACCGTAATTCAAAAGCATCAATTCTTCAGCCTTCTTTATGGTCCAGCTCTCACTTCCTCCTCCTCCTCCTTCCCTGTCCTTCTGGCTGGGTTTCCCCAGTTCTGGGTCCATAACTTCTCAAGTGGGAACCATTGTGGTGTAATGGTTAGAATGAGGGACTAGGTTGTTGGAAACCAGGGTTCAAATCCCTACTCAACCAAGAAGCTCACTTCTTAAGACATCTTAAGGCAGCCCTGTTCAGGGAAGTTTTTAACGTGTGATATTTTACTGTATTTTTTGTTTTTATGGAAGCCACCCAGAGGGGCTGGGGAGGCCCAGCCAGATGGGCGGGGTATAAATAAATAAATTATTATTATTATTATTATTATTATTATTATTATTATTATTATTATTATTATTTTATTATTATTATTATTATTATTATTATTATTATTCATGTCCTTGATGCAGTTATTATATCTCAGCCTCACCAGACGGTTGGTATAAGGATAAAATGGAGAAAGGGAGTACAATATATCTCTCCTTGGAGTCCTTGAAGGAAAGGTGGGATATAATTATAATTAGCAGTAGTAGGACCCTTTCCCTAATAATAATAATAATAATAATAATAATAATAATAATAATAATAATAATAATAATACCAACAGATTTAGCCCAAATTTTGGAGCAGAGAAACTGACTCCCCATTTTCAGATTTCAGGGTTGGGGGCAAAATTTACAAAAGCTACCATATTTTTTGCCCCAGAATGCCACTCAGAGTGAAACAATGTCAAGCTGTAGCATCATTGGAGGTATTTTGAGGAAATAAACAAAGCAGCCATAATCCTAGGAAGAGCCTAGAAGAACAAAGGTGAGCTTTACAGCCCCATTTTTGAAATTTGCTACATCCCTGAAATGAGATGGATTCACCTCAAAGCTGCAAACAAATTGTCTATTTGTTCAGTCCTAATTTTAACCCTTGACCCTGAGTGTTTTTACGCCCATCTTGAACACTTTAGGCATAGCTGTTGGGCTATGGGAACGCGGGGTGACCTAGGCCCACAAGGGGAAAAGGTGCAGAGCTGTGTTTTATGTTCTGCCAAATTAAGAGTTTCTCTCCTGTCATTCTAATATATTGTGCCACATAAAGGTGCTTTGCAGACAGGTAGCTCAGAGCAGAAGAGAGAGTGATTGAGAGAGAGAGAGGTTGCTGTAAACAACCTGCAGTCTCCTGGGATGCAGATGGGGTAACTTGAGACAATAACAAAGCAAAGGTGGTTGGAGAAGAAAGGAAAAGGAAGTATGTAATTGATGAAATATTGCTTTGTAGGAAACAGCCTATTGCAGATGATGTCATTCTCTGAACTGATATTTCTATTTCATTTGTTTATTTTGGCACATCCATGATCCAATCCTCCCAACTTGATTTTTTAATTCAGTAACAAAAGTGCTAGCAAAAGTATAGATCAAGTGGGAGGCTATTTCAGGTATAGACAAATTGCATTAGTGCTAGAGCTAGTGGAGAAAGTTGCTGGTGAGCAGGTGCATGGTTGGGGTTGTGTCCAACTAAGCTCAGCTCAGAATAGACCCAATGGAATGAATGAACAGGTTATGTCCATTGATTTCAGAGAGCATGATTTACATTGGACATCAACCCTAGTCTCTCTCTTTCAGTTGATTTATGCGTCCATCTTCATAAGTGCACTCCAAAGAGTCAAAGGTCCATCCTGTACATGATCCTACGTCTTCCTAGGGATGGCTGGTCACTTCAGTTTCTATGCACCCCAGTGCAAACTGACCTGATGTGCACCTCTAGAACTAATCCGTTGATTGGGATGTAAACACAAGCAAAATGTGGATCAACCATAAATAAACTGATCCATCCCTGTCTCTCATGTTCTTCTAGCAAGAACATAAGCAGGCAGGAACATAAGAAGTTTTCTCATGTTGCGTCAGACCTCTGGTTCATCTAGCTCAGTACTGTCTACACTGACTGGCAGCATCTCTCTCAGCCCTACCTGGAGATGCCAGGGGTTGAACCTGGGACCATCTGCATGCAAAGCTGAGCTATGGCACTTCCCCAGGAAGGCAACAGCCCTCTTCCCTGGTGTGTCACTGCTGACAGTATTCCATGACATACTGCTTTTGAACCTGGAAGTCCTATTTAGCTATTTGTGGCTAATAGTTGCTGGTAGATCTCTCCAGCACTTCTCGTCCTTCTCTCAAGCAAAGTTACCTTTGCAAAGGGGTGTGGGGAACCAGTGATAGGGTGGGCTCAATGGATGTGGGTGGGGCAGCAGATGTGATTCTAGTAGGCTATGGTCCAGCCATGCACAACAAGAAGTTTCTACACTTGCATTTCTCCATCCAAGCAAGAGGCATCATTGCAGTTCAAAGATACATTCCCATCAGGCAAAAGAACTGGATAATGTGAAGTAAGACCAGTGAGGGGTGTGGCCTGAGAAGGAGGCTTGGCTTTGGGAGAGTCCCAAGGGCCATAAAGAGAAGACCAGGGCCCACATTTAGCACATGCGCCAGAGTGTCCCAGTCCTGCTCTTGAGCATAGGTTTTCTCCTCACCTACAAGAGTAGGTTTGCTCAAGTAGCAAGGAAATTTGGTTGAACTCCCCATATTTGCTTTGTGTTTTAGGGTTCTGAATAAAAAACCCTATTTAGAATGACTCAAACTTTCCCCTAGACTCCTCTTAGAAAGCTCAGAAAACCTGAATCTATTACGAGCCAGGGAGCACTCATCTGTCACTATCACCAGGTTGAACACATCAAATAACAATTCTGAAAATTCTACTCTTGTGAAAATTTTGCGTGTGCCTTGTAAACAATAGTTCTGGGCATGTGATGCCACAGTTCAGGAACAAAGATTATCTGCTAAGATAATGGGGATTTTTAACATATATGGTATGAAGGGCATACACATTTCTCTTAAAAATGCTTGCAGGGAAACAGGTGGGAGAGGGTTTGGTATTTGAAAAGGGAAAGCTGATAGGTTGATCTTTTGGAACGAATGAAGCACAGCTATATGCAGGTAGGTAGGACCATAAAAAGCTGTCCTATATTGAGTCAGAGCATTGGTCCATCTAATTGAGTATGGCCTGCAGAGATTGGCAGTGGGCTTGCCAGGGTTTCAACCAGGAGTATTTCCCTGGCCCTTGAAGATGCTGAAGGCTGAATCTAAGACCTCCTGCATTCAACTATTGAGCTATGGTCTAGCTCCAAGTACACAAACCACATTGTACATTTAGTGATATGAAGATTCTGGAATGCAGATGGTATGCTTCTGAGTCTTGTGCTTCCCCCATCCCCCCCCCCCGGCTGCCACCGCCTCTCTGTTCTAATATATAACTGATTATTGCAAAGTTCATAGTAATAAGGCAACAAGATAAATAAAAACCTAATTGCTTTCATCATATTCTGCAAGATTGTAATCGGGGAGTGGGGTGCAACCTGGCCTCTTCAAAGCATGTAATGACATTCTGAATTAATGGCATCTCATTTAGCAGGCGGAAGAATCGGTGAATATGTGTCACAAATCAGTAAACAGCAAGCTTCATTTATCCATCTGCGTAGCTGCGCATTGAATCTTTGTTGGTGTGTATGTGTGTGTTGCTTTCTCCTTATACACATACAGAGAGAGAGAGAGCACAAAATTGAGGAAATGAGCTATTGGAGTGGAAGAAAAGAGAAAAGAAATTCTTGATTTTGTTCAGTATTTTTTTTTTCTCCAGCTCTGGGTTTATTTTGGGAGCTGGAAGATTGGTCAGTGTCTAATGTTTCAGAAAATAACCTGAGTGTCTCAAGCGAACAAGCCACAAAACCAGAGCCAGACTGACATTTGCTAAGGTGGTGTGTGTGTGTGTGTGTGTGTGTGTGTGTGTGTGTGTGTGTGTATAAAAGTCGGCTGTGTGTTTCAGATGAGAGTTGACTCATGAACTGGAGGGTGGTTTTTATGTGTTGATGATAATGTGCCCTGACAATGTCAGAAATATGATCCCACAGTTTTACAGAACTGCTTCTCCCTTAATGCTGCCACTTCTCCAGCTTCCCTTTGCTTTCCCGGTTGAGAATTAAAAGTGTTGAAATACACAGCCTGTGTGATGACAGGGCACACTTGAAAGATTTGAATGAATAAAACATCGGTTTTAGATCTATGTTTCAAATCAACTTAGATATAGTCTTGGAGATCATTCTACAGCATCCAGCATCACAATGGAGGAGAGTCCATGATTCTTCAGAGAAAGGTTGGCCTGTTTCTTAACCCAATGGTTAGGCATAGGACAGAATAGGACAACTATAATTGGCCACTGTGAAACGTGCCTTGGTGACCTAGTTGTTAGACTATTGTAATGTGAGGCTTCCGTTGCAGCTGATCTGGAGGCTGAATGATATCCTGTCGCTTACTTACAGAGTTCTCAATAACTCTGGACCAGGTTACCCAAAAGACTGTCTATCCCTCCACCGCCCAGTAACAGCATTAAGTTTGACAAATGGAACTTGGTTAGTTTTGCAACAGAGCTTGATGGTGATCAGCTCATGGTAACACAAGGGTGGGATTTTTCACCATTGCCACCAAAATTGTGGAATGCTCCACTTGATTAAATACAGGAGTCCCCCCTGGATATTGGCATTCCATCATTTATTGAAGACACACCTGTTCAGATGAACATTTCTCCAATCTCCTTGATTGAATACCCTGCTTTGATTGCTGTTTTAACTGTTGTGGTTATTTATTATTTATTTTAACTATGGGTGTTTTAATGTGGTTATTTTACTACGCATTTTAATTGCAGGTTACTGTATTTTGATAATTTGTTTTATCATTATTATTTTTTGCCATTGGTTTTTATTTTTCTGTGAACTGCCTTGGGCTTTCTTCTTGAAATTAAATGAGGACAAATAATAATAGTAATAGTAACAACAACAACCACCACCACCGGGGGATTTTAGTTCAAAAATTAAAAGAATAACACATGACGTGAGTGAAACTGGATTGAGGTTCAGCCTAAAGTCAGCTTCTATCACCCCTGACAAGCACTACTTTTCTCTACATGTTGCTTTTAAGGAACGCAGGAACAAGCAAAAAAGAGATAATATAGGATATACCCCTTTAAACAGTCATGCCCTCCCCAAGAATCCGGGGAGCTGTAGTTAGTTAAGGGCACCAAGACTTGTTAGGAGACACCCTTGTTCCCTTCAGGACGCTCCAATTCCCAGAGTTCCTTGAGAAGGATTGACTGTTAAAACATCCTGTTTTAAAGTAGTGCAATACTGCTTTAAATGATATTGAAGACCGGGCCATATTCTCATTCTAAAGCAAGAATAGAGAACCTGAGGCCCTCCAGTTGTTGTTGAACTACCACTGCTGCTATTTCTGAACACTGGCTGTGCTGACTGGGGCTGATGGGAGATGGAGTGCAACACCACTTGGAAGGCCACAGATTCACCATATTTCTCCTACAGAGGAAGCGAGAACTTATTTTTCCCTGCAGGCCTTGCCTTCTGAATAGGGGAGTGAACAGGCGAACCACTGGCTACTTGCTATTTTACAATTCCATTACATTCCAGAGACTAGAACCAGGTACCGGCAACTGCGTCAAATTGCTAAGATTTTCCTGCCAACTCCACATGCACAGTGCCTTTCTAATGCTAACTAATTCTTCTTTTAATGAATTCCAGAATGTTGATTGGCTTCCCTTTGCACTTTCCCCCCAGGTGATCTGAGGCCAGTTTCTATGCCTACAGAATACAGCTGGATAGGAGAATCAAAAGAGCCAAATATGTTCAAGAGGGGTAGCCGAGGTGAGTGTATGCACAAGTGCAAGGACTTGAAATGTGGATTTTCAGGACCCAACCTATTGCTGTGACTGTTATTTGTTTAAACCGTTCTTGATTCTGAATGTTACAGTGCTGAACCCACCATGGGCCATGCTGGTAAAGAGCAGGAAATACTGTTACAACTACAAAAAACATTATTCTGGGGTTTGTGTATACACACGTAAGCACACATGCATACCCTCTAACATGTCACAACGAAAGGCTGGGTTGCCATCTTCCGGGGCCACACTCCCTTGTGAGTCACATGACCTGCAAGAGATCACGGCTCTGAAAAAGTGCAAGATTTATACGGGCAAGATTGCAGTGCAAAATTGCACGAGATCGCAGTGCCCAGAATGGCCACTGTGCTCTTACAAAAAAAACGGGATGTCCTGGTTTTTCTGGGACAGTTTAGGGGTATGCACATGGTTACGGGTTTATACATATGACCTTTGCTAATCTAGCTCATTTGCTTCCTTCAAAAGTCCTCAGACATTTCACCCAAGCAAGAGCCTCTAAATCAGGGTTGGGAAACCTGTGGCACACCAGACATTGTTGGACTAGAACTGCCATCATCCCTGATCATTGACCATGCTGGCTGGGAACTGATGGGGCCCGCTGTTGGCAACATCTGGAGGGCCACAGATTATCCTGCTCTAAATTGACCTCAGAATTTCACTTTAGTTCAAACTATGACAGTGATTCTATTTTGTAGACTTTTTGGACATGGTTTCGGAGGACCTGTGTAATAAATGCAAGAACTAAGAGACAATGCCTCTGTTTATTTCCCCAGGGGAAAGGACAAAAGGAATGTGCATTTTGTAGTTATCATGCCATACAGAGCTGTGGTTTGTTGTGCCAAAGAACAGTAATTTTAAAAGGATTGTTTTTGTTTCTGGGAAAGAAGGCTGTTTGGATCAATAGACTGGGAAGAGCTGATAGAATAGCTGTGTTTTGTTTCCTCTTTGTGTGCGTGTTTGTGCATCTTAAAAAAACATTCAGGTCTAAAAATGACATGCAGTTGTGCGAACCATTGTGGCTTGTGGGTTCCCCTGAAAATGTCACGTTAAAGGCATCAAGAAAGAAGCTGCTTGGGGCTTCTCCTTATGTATCCCCACCCCACTCCTGGTCACAAAAGTATGTTTGAGTTTCCATCAGCATTGAACCAAAGCTTGCTACCTTCTTTAGCTTCTTCTTCCTCATTTTTTCTCCTTCACCCCATAACAGACTCTGAGAATTCACTCCTGCGATACCTGAGTGATGACAAAATATTGGTGATCCAGGAAGAGCCATTGACCCAGAAGGACAACAAGCGGGATACGGGTCGCAGGTCAAGGAAAAAGGGCAAGAACAGTGGCAGCCCCAACTATCCCATAAGCCCATCCATGTTGACCTCTTCTATAAATGTACGGCTTGAATCCGGACAGCAAGATGCCTTGAATTTCTCCTTAGCTGAGAGCAACACTGTTCCACTTTATCACGTAAGATTCCTTAACGTACATTTGATTTTTGTGGTTTGGTTTGTGCCAACGAGATGGGATGAGCCAAGAAGATGGACCTGAGATGACTATATATATATAGTCATCTATACATGTATACATATATGTATACATATAAACATATGTATATATACCCTTTCGGCTTGTCACATCTTCCTGAGGAGAAAGTTCCACAAATGTGGTACCACCACCAAGGCATCCATGTTCCTCATATTTACCAACTGAATATTTGCTAATGATGAGCCAGAGAGTGAGGCCTGTGACGCTCATCTTAAGGCTCAAGACAGATTCATGTGGTAGCCCACTGGGGGCCTTATAAACTGTCATGTTTGCATCCCACCCTTTCTCCGACGAGCTCAGCTCAGCATATATGGAGCTATCTCTTCGCATTTTATCCTCTAGGGGGGTCTGTGAGATTGGTTAGGCTGAGGTTGCATCAGTTTGTTTTTTAAAAGAGAATTGTAGCTCTGTGAGAGGTCAACCACATTTTCCAGGCTTCTTTGGGGAAAGTCATGTGCTTTAAATGTGGGTGTGACCTGCATCACAGTGACCAAACCTTTGGCCCTCCCTCCCTCCCTCCAAGATGACTCTGCACTTGCTCATGCCAGTAAAGGTAAAGGGACCCCTGACCATTAGGTCCAGTTGTGGCCGACTCTGGGGTTGCTGCGCTCATCTTGCTTTACTGGCCGAGGGAGCCAGCGTACAGCTTCCGGGTCATGTGGCCAGCATGACTAAGCCGCTTCTGGCGAACCAGAGCAGCACACGGAAAAACCCTTTACCTTCCCGCCGGAGCAGTACCTATTTATCTACTTGCACTTTGACATGCTTTTGAACTGCTAGGTTGGCAGGAGCTGGGACTGAGCAACGGGAGCTCACCCCATCACGGGAATTCGAACTGCGACCTTCTGATCGGCAATTCCTAGGCTCTGTGGTTTAACCCACAGTGCCACCCGCGTCCCTCTGCTCATGCCAGAGCACCATTTAAAATCAAACAAACAAACAAAAACACAACAGAATTATTTTCTAGATCTTGGTAGCTTAAGGTTTCCTGCACAGCTGTGTGTTTTCTGCCTTACTATATTAACTCGGCTGTTGTTTAAAGTCTCAAACCAGGCAGGATGTATACCTGAGGAAGAAGTCTCGTTTTATTGTCTCTGAAATGAGACACTGGCTCTTACTAGAGTATTTTTAGCAAACAGTGACAATCTCTAACAAAGGCTGGAGTTTCCTTCGCCCTTGCTTGCTCTGTGATAATCTTTCTGGGTCAGAAAAGACTCGGGGGGGGGGGGAATAGATTTATACAAATGCATTGCAGGAAGAGGACCCAGTCAATCCATCATGGCGATGAGGCAATCATGTCACTGGAAGAGCGACAGGGAAATCATAACGCTGGCTTCAAGCTCATCATTGCAATTTACAAGTTTGATTTAACTGCTCCAAAGGTGTCACAAATCTTCGAAGCCTCTGTGTCGGGTTTATATAGCAGCGATCTTGTTGGTAGAAGGGTTAGTACCGTTTGGTGAGCCTTGTGATAATGAACTGGCATACTGTGTCAGAAAGTGAGGAAGCATGGATTGAAAAGAAGCTTGTAACTTATTCCAGGCTTCAGTGTTCTGTTGTGCTATTGTCAGGGCTGGAGTCAGATGCAGGGCATCAATAAAGGAAGCAGATCTATGTGGTCAGTGAAGTTAACTGTTTACTCAAAGAAATGAACATACAACTCAGCCTAGTGGTCTCATCAACACTTCCTATGGAGCCGTTGCCAGGACTGAAGGTTTCTGCCCTCTCTAAGTCTCCTCCTCTCCCAGATGTTTCCTAAGCAATCTCGAACTGCACCTGCACACCTCTGGCCTCTGTTCTGCTCTTCTTATTACTCTGCAAGTTCTCCGAGACCATAGTGAGGGGTGTTTGTCACAGCAGGAGAGGAAGACTCCTGGAATTCTTTTGCAGTCCCTTGACCCTCCTCCTCTGCTTCAGCCTGAACTGCTCCCTGTCACAGGCTCTTCCTGCTCACTAAACCATGTTGCATCCAGAAGCTCCTCCCAATCTTCTGCCTCTGACCTCTCCCCACCAATCCCCTGGCTCTGAGCTTTCTTCTGGGGGGTTCCCTGGCGGGTGCCTCCCACCACTCTTCTTCGCCCAGCCAGTTCATGACAGTTATTGTACATTGACTCCAGAAGAGAGGTGTAGATAAATTTCAGTAGCTCCTGTGGATTTCCCATATGGTTCCTGTTCAAAACTGGCCACCTTCCTTCTTTTAAAGTTACTGGGTAAATTTATAGCATTCTCCTGAAGATGACTTAAGGCATATTCTCACAACCTTTGGGCATGTGGCAAGCAGGGGAAGAGAGCTTGAGCTGCCCATGCATGCTGACTCCTAACCATCATGTCTGGGATTCCACTTGGATGTGCCACTGCTGGAAGCCCTCTTGGGGCTTCCTCACAGAAGTGTGAGGAATGTTGACCCAGGAGAGAGATCTTTCTCTGTGGCAGCCACTGACGTGGAATTCTCTGCTGACAAAAGCGTGCATCTTGGTTGTGCAGCTTCTGTCATGTGCTGGAGACACACCATCTCTACCCTCAATGTAGATCCCAGACATGGTGCGTTGTGTGGAGGCCACATTAGAATCCTAGGCCCGCTTTGCATTTATAAACAGCCAAGCCAACCACAGCCAGAGACTCTTAGCTTTTTCTATGAGAATAAGGCAGTTTAACCAACCCCTGGACAGAGGTTTCAGAGTCACCATAGCAAAATTCCTAGTGCATTTTGTGTGTGTTACTGTGGCTTATATTTCTTCCCCCTAAAAAAAACACCTGCACTCAACTATCTCCACCTGCTTCACCAAAATTTCCGTTTATGTCCCTTGAAGCGCTCCCACTGAATGTATTCTGTGCATGTGAATTTCTGACAGCACACACACACACACACACACACACTCCTGAAGCTACTCAAAATGATAACCCCTGAGACAAAATTAAGCTGTTATGCGCCAGAATTCAGCTTTGTTATACTTCATTAGTCCCAGTAAACAAAAGGCATTTAGTTTTAAGACCACAATATCTACGAGCATGAATATGCAACAGAAAATGATGGTTCCTATTTTCCTTCTTTACTTTCTGCTGCAGTGTGCAGCTACGCTATCACACTTGTCACATTTCCTTTTGTCTTTTGCCTCACATCTAGCCATCATAGCATGGGTAACCATCCCTGGGTAACATTACCAGGGTAACCTTACCAGGAATGATGGGAGCTGTAGTCCCAACAACATCCAGAGGGCCACACCCCTCCTTTCCCCAGAATTGCAGGCTCTTGGTTGGTTGGCTTCTTCCTCTGATACTGGGTTCATACAGCAGGAGCCTCTCATGATGCTCCAAAGTATAGTTGGAATATAATCAAATCTTCTAATGCTCCCACACATAAAATACTCCATAAGTAAATGTCAACAGTGTTGCTGGATCAAATGAAGCATCAGTCTGTTCCACCATCCTGTTTCACACAGTGGTCAGAAAGATTATTCTGGGAAGCCCATGATGGGAGTAGGAAGGCAATGACACTCACTTCTACCAGCAGAGAGACATAACCAGTAAAATACCCCTGTATAGTAGAGACCGATTCATTAGGGCAAGTTTGCCCTGCCAACTTAGTTTGCCCCTAGCCAGCCAGCCTCCCTGCCTACCTCCTTTTTACAACCAGTCTACAGAATGGCACTGATTGTCGGCTTCCTCCTTAGTCTATATCACTATTTTAGAATTCAGCAGGGAAGATGGGGATAAAACCAGAGTTAGTTGTTGGTTCTCCCTGTCATAGTCTCTAGCTTCTCCGGCCATTTGCTCTTGCTCCCCTTCCTTCTGGCCTTTCTGCTTTCTGCCCTACCAGTTCCCAGCGCGCACCAACTTTCACTGTAGTTAACTTTCTTTTCCTCCCTTTGGATAACTTTCTCATATGGTTATGGGTTGAAGATTTAGTCCTTGGTAGTTCCTCTTGCCTGAACGATTATAATTAGGTTGGTCAGGCACAAAAGATGACAGGGTTTCCGCACCTTTAGTAGCTGTATGGTGTAAGGTAAAGGTAAAGGTACCCCTGCCCGTACAGGCCAGTCGTGTCCGACTCTAGGGTTGTGCGCCCATCTCACTTAAGGGGCCGGGGGCTAGCGCTGTCCGGAGACACTTCCGGGTCACGTGGCCAGCGTGACGAAGCTGCACTGGTGAGCCCGCACCAGCGCAGCACACAGAAACACCGTATACCTTCCTACCTTACCTATTTATCTACTTGCACTTAGGGGTGCTTTCAAACTGCTAGGTGGGCAGGAGCTGGGACCGAAAGACAGGAACTCACCCCACCGTGGGGATTCGAACCGCCGACCATGCGATCGGCAAGTCCTAGGCAGTGAGGTTTTACCCACAGCACTACCCGCGTCCCTAAGAGCTGTATGGTGTAGAAGAGGAAATTTCAGATGCAACAGAGGACTATTGTCCTATTGGCAATGCTGAAGTAAGATTGAACCGCCAGGCCATTTTGCTAAATATGGAACGGGATGGAACCTCTTGTCTGCCTTAGGCAGGGATATCTGAGAATTCAGAATGAAACAGAAATGGAGTGGAAATTGCCAGTGCTTATTTGTCCTGTTTCCAGGATTTTAAAAAAATCAATCCCATGAATACAGTTGGTATTCCCCATTGTTGTTGCCTTCAGTCTGCAAACAATATGTAATTGATTATGTCTTCCACCCCTTATGCATTGTGTTTCCTTTGCATTGGAATGAATGGGTGGACTAACACAATGAAAATGTGATTTACGTAATTAATTGCGTGGATTATGTAATTTTGCCACAGTTGACAGCAACGTGAATAACGCGTTGCTTTTTTTTTTTTGTAGCAAAACATGAACTGCAGCGGAATGGAATAGTGCTGCATGCAACAAATGCAGAGTGGAATGGAAAACGATGCCTTCTTATATGCCTAGCCCTCAGGCACCAAACGTCTTGGGCCAGCTGTGCCCAGGTGCCTACTTTGTTGAGTTTTAGGTAGCAACTTTAAGCTGTAACATAGGGCTGCAGTCTAAAAGCCTGGGTGAATAAAACTATCTTAGACTGTTGCCTAAAACTGCAAAATAAGCATTGAGCAGTCTCACTTAAGTAAGACTGACTTTCAAGTAGATATTATAGGATTGTACTGCTAGCTATTGTTCCTGTCTGTTTTACAAAGCAATTCTCTGGTGGCTGGGTGTAGGGAAAGCCTGTGGTGGAGGGACTGCTACTCCCAAAGCCCCACCAGGCTTGTTCTGGCTAAAGCAGAAGGTAAAGGTGGCTTTTTACCTTTGCGTCCCTCACCAATTCCTTTTCTTTCTTTCTTTTTAAAATTATCTCCTCCCATTGGATCCAGTGGAAGGGGAAATAACTATGGCATCTCCAGGACTGGCAAAGTTTCCATTTCACTTTGGAAGTATGTTTAGGAAATTGGATGGATCTAGCAGCTCCCCAATACATTTTTGACATGCCCCCAGAAACCCATTTCTCAAAGAAGGTCCACAGTATCCAATGGCCTCCCAGATATTTTGGAGGGAAGCTATATTTTAAACTCATTTAGGACTCCTTTTTGTGGGCTTAATCTGCAACATGTGATTGACAAAATAGTGCATTAGTGGTGGATTTTTACTGGACTATCCGAACATCACTCAACTTTATTAAATGTGATGTCTCCCTAAAGCTATCACATTATTGCCATCTGGACAAAAGCAGCATGAAGAATCCTCATGATCATTATCATCAGTGCTGTTTTCCTAGATTGGTGCTATTTTATGCAGCATTCCACAGGGCAGGCACAACTATTGAGAAGGCCCTCTGCCTGGTTCCCTGTAACTTTACTTTTCTAAGTGAGGGAACCACCAGAAGGCCCTTGGAGCTGGATCTCAGTGTCCGCGCTGAACAACAACAATAACCCAGAACATTTTGTGGCATGAAAAGGTACAGGGTTTTCAGCAAGAAGCTCAGGGACATGCGTCAATAGGAAACTAAGCAGCAGTATGTCCTTGCCCAAACCTTTTACAAGCGCAAATGGTATTATTGAAAGCCAGATTGCGTCAAACGGCTTCGAATACCACCATGAGCAAAAATAATCATGAATGCACAATGAAAAGGACTTCTGGAAGGTCCTTGAGTTAAAAGATAGTTTATAAATACTTCTTAATAAATAACAGAGGTCAACCAGTTCTTGGGTCATCTTCCTATCAAATGTTCAACAAAGGATTGTGTTTCAGGACATTGGATTCATCCTTATTTGAGCACAGGTTTTTAATTGACAATATGAACCACCACGAAACCACGTCAGCTACTTGCACTAAAGTGTTTTTCAGCAAAGCAATTGCTCAGAGTCTGGCATTTTATATTGACAGCAGTTAGTAAGGGGAAATGCCTGCTAAAAAAGCCTGTGTATTCCAGCTGAGTTTCTTTTCAACCTGTCCTCGGCTCTTTCACAGTTGGGCATTTCTTGAAATTACTGTTTTCATTACAGCAGCCGTGAGAAATGTACGGTTGGTAGCCAAAACCAGGATGATAGCATAATGGGAGGGAAGCACTGAAGAAATAAAATTTACAGCAGTTGGTTAAGAGCAACTGTTGAGCGCATTTTGGAAATCATATTTTCTACCTTGCGCCGGGGGGGGGGGGGGAGGTGAGTTTAAAATAGCAATTTAGGTAGATACATAGCATTGCAAGACTGAATTCGTGCCCATGGTGTTTCTGGTTTATTTGATCTAACCTGGCATATATTCTGCTTTGCCGGTAGCACTCAGGAAGTTTTGGCCTGTGTGGATTCAGACCTTGAGGGCTTTAAATGTACAGTGGTACCTCTGGTTACGTACTTAATTCGTTCTGGAGGTTTGTTCTTAACCTGAAACTGTTCTTAACCTGAAGCATCACTTTAGCTAATGGGGCCTCCCACCGCCGCTGCGCGATTTCTGTTCTCATCCTGAAGCAAAGTTCTTAACCTGAGGTACTATTTCTGGGTTAGCGGAGTATGTAACCTGAAGCATATGTAACCTGAAGCGTATGTAACCTGAGGTACTACTGTATAGCAATGTAAAAAGCAAAATCAACCTACCAGCTCAGGAGGTGAGAAAGCCCCAGCCCCTGTCTTCCACCTGGTCTTCTATTTTCTTACTTGCTTCTTGGCACATTTTGTGCTACATGGAACGGTAAGCCTATTGACTGTGAAGTCATACAGGATTTGTTTTCTGGATCATTAGAGCGGCATTCCTCAGACTGCCACTGGCTCATGCTTTCTGCGTGTGAGGAGCAAACTAAAGGTTTCATTTCACTTTTAATTTATGTACTGCCTTTCTGTACTGCGATACACAAGGCGGTTTGCAGCAACAAAATACACAACAAAGACAGTACATCTTATAATAACCTGGTTCAATACAAAAAAAGTCACAATAATACAAAACTTTAAAACAGAACAACATAACAAATAAAGTAATATTCAATTATCTATTGGACTATAATAGTACACAGCAAAATTAACTCTCAGAACATCGGCAAATGCTAATTAAACAAGAATTCGCTCTTAACAATTAACAAAAAATAATTACTAAACTATGATCAATAAATATAACTACAAGTAACAATGCATAAAATTCCACAGTACATAAAAAACAATATAAAAGGATCAAACTGAGAAACAAAGACGCACAACTTTAAAAATTACTATTTTTTAAACCCCTGAATTTTTCTTCTCCCTTCCCAGCTGCTTCTACTGTTCTTGAAGTTATGGCCTGGGAGAGGCTAATTGCTCAGCTGGACTTGACTGAGGGTGGGGAAGCGAGGCTCCCCCCCCCCTTCTTTGCACTTCCTTGCTGAGGAAGCTGACTTCTGCTGAATTATTTTAGAGTGTTTCTGTAGTCTCTCTTGTACTGTGCTGGATCCTCTATGCATCTCCACAAATGCCAGTCCCCTGGAGTGTGTTAGGCTTCCTTCCCTGGAGACGTACAGTATCAGTAGAGCCTGAAGGCTGAGTGCAGAGGAAAGGCATGGTTTTGAGGGTGGGGGATAGAAATGCATGGAAGAGGGTTGCCTAATAGTGATAAGTGAACTCCCCTAACATTAGCAGAGTTTGGGGCTGGAAACTATGAGTAAAATTGGAGAACGTTTGCAGGGGGGACAGGACTGTGCATCAGATGTGCACTGAAAGTGCTTTAAATGCATGGTGCAGATAAACTCTTAAGAGTGCATAACCATGTCCCACTGCTTCTCTCCTTCACCCCCCCTTGCTACAGATCTTGGGAGAGGGGGAGTGGTTAATGGAGGGATCCAGTACCCCACCCCTATCTTCATAGGACCCAACTCCTAGGGGCCAAGGGGCCTTGGCCTTCTCCCAATAAAATATTTGAGGGGACTGGGACTCCCCAAAGTTGATGGGCATTGCCATGTTGCATGCACAATGTCATGTGATCAATTATGTGGGGCAGGGCTTACCTGCCCCCCCATATTTTATTCAAGTTGGCACCTATAACCAGGCCCACCATCTTAACTTTTGCTTGGCCCTTAGTTCTGCCAGCGTGCTAGTGAAATAGGGCTGTGCATTCCTGTTCAAGTGCTTTAATTAAGATTCGCGCACACGGCGTAATTTATGCTACTGCTTCATTTCTTCCTCACAGCATGAGTTTGGAAGATTTGTTATATGCAAGTAGCTACTGGATGTATTAGACTTGGAGTAAAAAAATAATAATACAAAGCTGATAATTACACAGAACCATCTTTTAAAATAAATGTTTAGGAAGTGGTGTGGAATCGAAACCTAAAATTAAAACATGTGAAGCAATTTCATAAATTGCTTTAAGGATGCAAACTTTGCTTCATTAAATGGTGTCTTTAACTAATGCAATGTTGGCCGGATGCCCAGGTTCGATGCTGTTGTGCAACACTGGACTAACTGGAATATTAATGTCAGGAGTCATGACCCTTTTCACTACAAAGTCGTAAAGGCAATTTAAAGGTCTTGCCATCTTTGCTAGGAAGGTTGGGGGGGGCGTTTCCCTTGGTTTTACATCCTGCCCTAAATAGGACTAATAAATATCATTTTGGAAGGCATCACTGTAAAATACCACACCAAATAAAGTGAGGTCTAGCTGCTGCAATGCACTCTCAGGCCCCATCTTCACAATACGTTTAAAGCAGATTCATGCCACTTTGAATTGCCATGTCTCCCCTCAAAAGATCCCAGGGCATGGAATTCATTAAGGGTTTTGTGAGTTGTTAAGAGACACCCCTGTTATCATGACAGAGCTACAATTCTCAGAGTGGATTAACAATGCTTCCTCTCTCCCAGGGAACTCTGAAAATTGTACGTCTGTGCAGGGAATTGTTGTGGGGAGCGGGTGTCTCCTGACAACTCAGCACCCTTAACAAATTACAGTCCCCAGGATTATTTGGGTGACGTTATGGCTGTTGAAGTGGTATAAAATTGCTTTGATGGAACGTGAAGATGGGGCATGCAACAAAAGGTTACTGTATGGAGTTTTCCTGCTCCATGTTTTCAGCCAGCCAGTCATTCTGTCTTCAAGGATACGCCATTCCATGGTTTTCTGTTCCTTAGGAAGACCTCTCAGTGCACCTAAGTCTCCCTGTGCATGCTTCAAAGTCCTCAGGAATGCTAGACTCAATAGAATTACCAGTGCTATACTAGGTGCTAGGCAAGGCCGTACGTACACAGCCTGAGGACATCTCACATAGAGCATGTCCCAGAAATAGCATGCGGTCTTCAAGCCAGCCCAGCCCTCACCTTTCAGGGTAAGGCATAACATAGCCGGAGGACATTTCAACCTAGAAATAGTATGTCCCAGAAATAGCATGCTTCCCCAGGCCACTTCAGGACTCACCTGACATACTGTTTCTGGAATCAGCTTCCACATTTCGAGAAGGGGATCTGCGCAGAGCCTGTGGGGAACCTACAGCCTACAGAACTGCGAGTTCAACACATGGAGTCAGAACCAATATCAGTACCCATCATTCTTGGAATGTAAGAAGCTACCATGGGCTTATCTGGCAGCAGAGGTTGGGTCTAGAAAACTGCTCAGAATTGTAAATTTCCCACAAAGCCACACAGCATCACCCTGCAGGGCAAGGTGCATAATTCAAACCTTGGGCAGCTTCCCAGATACAGGCACTGCTCCCACATAAGCATTTTCCCAGGTAGGGGGAGCAGGTCTTGAACTAAAGGTGTGCTTTGCCAGGATGGGTGGACATCCTCAGATGTGCCTCCACTGCTGTCCGAAAAATGCCTGGCTCTGCTAATTTGGGGATGGGAGGTTTAAAAACTAAGCTATTTAATTCAAACTTTCCAAAACAATGCACGAACCAAAGCACAGCTATCCTTCGAAATTCACATTTTTACAACATCGTCCTCCCACCAAGCGACATGCAGGGAAATGCATAAATTAATGGGGGGGGGGACACAAAACGACACATCGTATTAGGGATCATTGCTTGGCAAAAATAGGGGATATTACACAAAATTGCATAAAAGGGTATGGGTATTAGAACAAATCAGCGCTAAAATACTGGCAACTTTTCATGAGGGCTTTAAAAAAAAAGGTTGCAGACTGATAATGGAAATTCTGAGGAAGACTGAGGAAAGGAGGAAGTGAAATGGACAGGTTTGCCTACCCCCTACTCACTTCTTGGCCCTTTCTTGGAAACTTGTGCCTCCCTTCCAGGCTTCATATTGTTGAGTTGGAAGGGACCACGAGGGTCATCTAGTCCAACACCCTGCAATGCAGGAATCTTGAACCCAAGACCTTGAGCTTAAGAGACTCCTGCTCTGAGCTATCCTGCGCTCATTTTGTGCCCACCCTGGGGTTGGGGGTGAGGGCATTCCCACACAGTGTGTGAACAACTTTTTTCTTGTGCCAGTGGAGATTTGGGACACTTGTCAGACTTCAGTCCCAAATCACTGCCAGTATGCACCCATCAAACATATTTTTATTTTTACCTTGCTCCTGATATAGAATCAAAGCAACAAAACATGCACTTCTTCTGAGTTCACCTTTTCTTTTCTCCCCTGCCTCTCTACCACCAACACCACCTTTGCCCTGTTGTTCACTTCCTGTCTTCCTTTTGCTCCTTTTCTGTTTTTCTTCTTCCCCAGCACGGAATTTAAGAATTGCAAAATGTTTGTTGCTGGAAGCAACATTCCTACTTGTCTCCTCCCTCCCCACTATCCACTAGTGAGGGGGAGAAACAAAATAACCTCAAAGGCAGCTTTTTATTTTTAGCCTAGCACACACACAAAATTCTGCACGTCTCTGTTGTATCTTATGATGGGTTTAGCGTCAGCTTACTGAACTCGAGAGATAAGTTAAGCCTTCTGGCATTGAAATTGCTGCTGGGTGAAAGGGGGAAATGCTTAGGATGAAGGATCTCTAATTTTCAAAGCTTGGAAAAGAAATAGAAATGTTTTTGTGTGACGTGTGGAAAAAGTGAATAGAGTACAACAGCATCAGTGATGAAGATGGGACCACTTTACATTGGTAGCTCAATAAATCGCTTATCTTGATACTCTGCATGCAGTGTTGGAGAACCAGAGATGCATGACTGGAAAAACAGCCTCCCAGAAGCCTAGCTCACTATAAGCAATGCTGTTCCAGCTAATATTCTAGACCCCATTCAGATGATCAGGGACTTCCATTATTATTATTGCTACTGTTGTTATTGTTGTTTACCCTCCTCCCTAAGGTCCATGGGAAAGGGGGGCGTGTCTGTGTGTGTAAACCTTTACTTTTGCATAATGAATGTAACGGTTGAAACTTGTAGAGTTTGCAGAGAATTTGTAGAGATTCTGTTGTTCCCGGAACCTTTCCTTGCTTTTGCATCATAAACACAACTGTTTGAGTTACAGCATCTTGTAGAGAATCACAGCCCTTCACCATCTGAGAAAAGAAGCAGGTTTGAAATCTGATATGGATCTCCTTGATCTCCTAATCTCGCAAGGCAAATTTCAATAGGCAGGAGCTCCTTTCACATTAGTGCAATTAACTACAAACATAAGCTGAGGCCTTCTGTGATTTACAGATCAAAAGCCTTCTGCTCAGATCTGATATCAAAAGGTCTATTTAACCTCATGAAGCTCATTGCCCAATTAAATTAAAACCAAGCTTCAGTCTTGCCACTGTGAAAGCCAAGGGGATTGGTTGTAATGAAGTTTCAGGTTGTAGTGGATAGGCAGGCAGAGATAGGTGGGCAGACACACAGACTTCTGTTGTAGACAAACAGTTAGATAAAAACCCATTCATCATTAATATTTTGATTCTATTCTTGTGGCTAGATGGCAATAACAGAACTCCATGCTCTGGAGTATGAGGAGGCAAATTTCTCAGATTGACTATTAGGATGTAGAACAGGCATGGGGAACCTCAGACTCAGGAGTTGAACATGACTCCATCTAACTCTTTCCATTCCCCAACACCCAACTACACCTTTCACCAGCCCCACACCGTGCCCTTGTCAGGGGCTTTTGCCTGGATGAAATGTGTCCTTTTTTTCTGCCAGAACTCACTGGAACTCAGTTCTGGCACCTCTCAGGTAGGCGCATTGCCATTATGAAAGAACAAAGTTCAGGGTAAGTTCTAGCACCTCTTTTCCCAGAAAATAGCACTGATTGTGATTATCCCTCTTGCTTGCCTGGGTGGTTGGGTGGTTGACGTTGGCATGGAATAGATAGATGTGAGATGATTAGATAGATAGATAGATAGATAGATAGATAGATAGATAGATATAGATAGATAGATGATAGATAGAGATAGATAGATAGATAGATAGATAGATAGATAGATAGATAGATGATAGATAGATAGATAGAGATTGATAGATAGCCTTACTGTACAAACATGTGCAAAGAGCCACATCTGTTCCTTCCCTCCCTTTTGTCTTAATGCCTACCATGGCAGGTGGCCCTCAGAGGTTTCACCATGAGAAAATATGGCCTTCAAGCTTTAAAAGGTATCCACCCCTGGTGTAGAATAAACCCCTCCAGCAACTGTAGTAAATTTCAAAAAATTGAATGTCACTGCTACCATATTTACAAGCAAAGGTGAACTATTAGCACTATTAGGTGCTAATTAAGGTGAACTATTATTCCATCTGTTGAGTACACAAGTGAGCCCATGACAGTTGTGATATTTATTTTTTCCTTATTCATGCCCAGCACTGCCTAGGAGCTTTTAAAAATCAAAATATGTAATTTTTAAATGGACTGTGTAATTTGTGAGTTTTCACCTGTTGCACCAAAAATCAGGTGAAGTCACACCAAAGTCACATTTTGGTCTACCATTTTGTTTCAAAATGGCAGCTGATGTCCAAACATCAGGGAAAACTGATGCCTCCACCTTGGAAAACTTGTGTGCTGAGTTTGGTGAAGATACCTTGAGAGGAAGCCAAATCTATAGAGGATAAACAGGCAAACCGACAAACTACTTTCCAAAATGCACAGTAGATATGTTTATTTCATTCTGTCCCAAGGAGGCCCCTCTTCCACTGTATCCTCAGAGCAACTCTGTGAGGTGGGTTGGGCTGATTAAGTGATTGGCCAAAGGTTAATGGGATTCATGGCCAAGTGGGGATTTGAATCTGGGTCTTTCCCATGTCTAGTCTGATGCTCTGACCATTACACCATGCTGTCTCTATAGAATTTCATGTCACCTAATCTTTGTTTACTGTACCTTGGGTTCCATTTATCATTAAAAATGTAAGATAATAATCTTATTTATTGCACTCTCTCTAACAGCTAATATCCCTTATCTCCATAATGAAAATTAAAGGGTTATTGAAGTACAAAACGCATTTTTATGTTATGAAGGCAGTGATTCCTTCATTGCAGAGTAAAAGAAACAGAACCACCACCACCCCAACCCCCCACCACCTTCTTGACTAAGCCCTGCTGAAGTCTCAAGAGCATCTATTAAACCCTTTCAGAGAGTACAGCTTTCCTGCGAAAGCTGCTAATTTGACCAGCCAAGGGGTGGATTTATTTTTTCTAAACAATGGTGCAGATGGACATTTGTCCATCATTCTAATGCATGCTCCCAATCTTGCACAGGAAGGGCATCCTCAGGGATGGCAGGGTATAATTCACTTCCTGTATTTAGATTAATTGTAAGCAAGAAAGTTTCCAGTTAAGGCCAGCTGTGCTGGGAGCATTACAGTGCAGTCCTGTATTTTTGCATTGCTGTAAAACCTGCCACATGTCTCCTCTGTAAGCATGTAGAGGTTTGCATCCTCTGTCTGTCTGTCTGTCTGTCTGTCTGTCTGTCATCTATCTTCTTGCCCACTCTTTAGCCAAAAAGGCTCCCAGAACAGCTTGCAAAAATTTGCAATGCCTACCCTTTGAGCAGGTACAGGGAACCTGTGGCTCTTCAGGTGTTTCTTCAGCTGGCATAGTCCATAGCCAATGGTTTAACAATGAATTCCTCTTGCCAGGGAATTCTGGGAATTACAGCTCTGTGGGGGAAACAGGGCATCCTAACAATTCTCAGCATGCTCAATAAACTATAAGTCTCAGGATTCTTTGGGGAGAGACAAGACTGTTTAAAGTGGTATGATACTGCTTTAAATGTGCAGTGTGGATGGGGCTTTAGAATGCATTCTCAGAAAGGCTGTCTTTGCAGTTAAGGAACAATGCATACCCTCCAAAATTTCTCCAGTGAAAATAGGGATGTCCCATTCCATAACAATAATTTTACTATTTATACCTTGGTTGCCCCAGCCACTCTGGGCAGCTGTCAACATATATATAAACATAATAAACATTGGGGGTCAGATAACTTCGCACCTTCCAACATTTCCCCAATGAAAATAGGGACATTCTAAGAAAAAGTGGGACATTCCAGGATCAAATCAGAAACTGAGACACCTTCTCTAAGTCAGGGACGTCCCTGGAAAATAAGGACCCTTGGAGGGTCTGACAATGAATGTGTGTTAAGTGACCCTGAGTATACATTCTTGCTTATTTGTTTTATGTGTTAAACTGACTAAGCTTCTGAATATAACAAGTTCCTTGCTGGATCAGACCAAGGTTGGCCTAGACCAGTAGTAGGTGGTTCACCAGAAAATGTCATATAGCCTGGCAGGACACCGTGGTATTATCTCCAGTGGCATATGTGTACTTTTCTCGCTCTTCTTCGTCCTCCGTTATTGATCACATTAATGAATTTCATTTGATTCTGACGAAGATAATATGTCAATCTATTTTTGGACGACTGGGTTTTGTTCATAAGCTACTGGAATATTAAATTTTGAACAGAATGTAGGCCCATAAATTATGGCTGTAATATGACCTGAAATGTATGTGATTGAATTTTAAGATTTGATAAAGCTGTACTCAGACACAGCAAGAGAAAGAATTTAGTCTCTGGTTTAGTTTTTTGGGGAAGAAAGGGAATGATCGTAGCCTTCCTCTGTGCTGTTGTTGAAATGGGTGTGCACATTTGCTGTGCAGTGAGCTTGGGAGCTGGACAAAGAACTTGTATTCCCACCTTTTCTTCCATCCCTTTATGCCTTCCCCATCCTTGCTGGCCAACTCACATACAACTTTAGGACTGGGATAGGGAACCTATGGTCCTTTAGTTATTGCTCAGTTCTCACCTGTTCTGACCCTGGGCCAGGCCATACTAGCTGGGGCCAAGTTTACAGCAGTCCTCCTCCTTTTTTTGTAGACCCAATAGGAAATTCTAAAAAATAAACTGCTTCATTATTGGACACAGGGAGTGGAGAGAGTTAAACCACCCAAATGGGACACATTTGTCAATGTCTAAAATTAATAACGTGAGAATGGAGAGGCCGATGAGAAGAACATCATTTAGCCTCTAAATATGAATAAATTATAGGCCAGAGACAGAACTGAGTGATGAGGCTCCTCTCTTCAAAGGCTGTTTTACTGGAATGGTTTTGCTTCCAGTCCACCATCATTTAGAAGAATATCAGGGTATTTCATTCATATTTTAATATTGTACTATTATAAAAAAGTTACAGTATTCATGGCTGAAGTTTTCATTGCCACCTTTGAAAAGAAACAAGCACATACATACTGAAGTGGACTCTACAGCACAAAAGCTGATGCCACAAAAAACATGTAAGACGTTTAGGACCCCCAAACTACTGAATAGGGATGTCAGAGAATTCCATCGAAAACAGAAATGGGAGTTGAAATTCCAAAACTGATTATTGGTTTCATATCTGGAATGTAAATCAATCCAACAAATACAATTGGTATTTTGCTACTTTCAGTCTCCAGATGAAGCATAATTGATTACTCTTTCTTTCCATTTGCATGACATTTTCTCTGCATTGAACTGAATGGGATGGGGCAATGTAGTGACAATGTAGGTTATGTAATTTACATATTTTTTGCAATTAATAACATAAATATTGTCACAGTGAATAATGACACAAATAATGCCATTTTGGGTGGAAGATGAACTCTAGTAGGACAGAAACAGTGCTGCATGTGACAGATACAGGGCGGAATAGGGAAAGATGTCTTCTTCCTTCCCTACTACTGAATGGGCAGTGAGCATGCTCCGTGGCCCATGGAATGGTGGCTGATAGCTGTGGGGGTGGAAGGTGGGAATGGAATGAAGTGGCAGGAATCCTGGAAAGCAGGCTCTCACAATGGAGTATTTTGTTGCAGGGCTCGCTTGGTCGCGTTTTTTCTTTCTTTTTTTTGTCCTTTTCCTAAAATGAAAGCTTTGCCCTAGAATTTAATATTCGTAGCCAGCTTACACCTTGTCAGCAAGCATTAGTGTAACCGCTTGAGACAGTCAAATCTTTTCTCTTCCTTGGGCAAGGATGTGTTATCGATGTTGTGGAAGCATTTATATCCCTGGTCAGCAACTAGTTTTGCTGGAGACTGCTTGCAGAAAAGGTTTGTGTAGCTATGTTGTTCTCTGGTTTGTTTACATACCGCTTTTTGGTCCCAAGGCCCCAAAGTGAGGAGTAGTGTATTAACACAAAATGAAGATACAACAGAAGTACAGTAAAGGAAAAACCCAGTACCCACTAATCACACTGGATATGCATTTGTGAGTTGCATTTGTGATCCCACCACTGACGAGGCTCTCTAGCATTCTATCTCTCTCTTAAAGTTGGGTTAACTCACATCTCTCACACACATGCAATCCTTCCTTAATCCTCGAACCTCTCACCTGTGAGCAAGCCCATTCACAACCAATCACCCACAGAGAATGCTCTCAGCTCTCAGGGGCTGGTTCACTGGTGGTCACCCACCACACCCAAATAATAGGCTCTGCTCCTAGAAACCAAGTAGAGCTGTGGCAAAGTTCATGCTTTTCACAAGCAGGACGACCTGACCAGATCTTCTGGCTCCTCCAAGAGAAGCAAAGTGGACAAGGAATGTTTGATCTGATGTAAAATACTCTGTTTTGGTTGGGACGCAGGTGGCGCTGTGGGTTAAAGCCTCAGCGCCTAGGACTTGCCGATTGAAAGGTCGGCGGTTCAAATCCCTGCGGCGGGGTGCGCTCCCGCTGCTCGGTCCCAGCGCCTGCCAACCTAGCAGTTCGAAAGCACCTCCGGGTGCAAGTAGATAAATAGGGACCGCTTACCAGCGGGAAGGTAAACGGTGTTTCCGTGTGCAGCTCTGGCTCGCTAGATGCAGCTTTGTCACGCTGGCCACGTGACCCGGACAGCGCTGGCCCCTGGCCTCTTAAGTGAGATGGGCGCACAATCCCAGAGTCTGTCAAGACTGGCCCGTACGGGCAGGGGTACCTTTACCTTTACCTTTACACAGGCTATGCATTCATGAATTGCATTCATCCTTTCACCATAGATGCAGCTTGGAGAAAAACCAGGTTGATTTACATATCTTCACCACCCAGCTGCTTCTACCTCTCACCAAGGAGTAAGCTCATCCACAATCACACACCCCTCGTGCACCAAGGCCACACACATCCCCCTCCTCTCTGCGTACTGCTGCCTAGAGCCCTTTGCCAACTCCACTGCTCATTCACATCTCTCATTTATGCCAAACTGCCAGATAACACTGCTTGGGTGGATGAATGTGGTCCATTGTAAGGGGCTGTCTAGTTGCTGACCCCTAATTTATGTGGAGCTCAGGATTTTATTTATAGTTACAGGTGCCACATAATACTCATTCCACAGTTCTAAGGGATTGATCTTTTAGTTTGGCAGACTTTGGTACTGCCTGCCTATTGATATCAGCCAGATGCTTGCTTAAAACATTTTTGTTTAGACAAGCCTACCCAAACATGTAGAAGTTGCATGAGTTTTATTCCTTTTTAGCTATTGTTAATTTCAGTCATCTTTTGAATGTTTTAAATTCCTGTTTTTATTGGTAATTTCACTGTTTTATTTCATGTTTTTCTTACACTTTTCTAACAACCATGTGGTCACTACATTTTGTTAAATAAAAGGAAAAATATTGTCCATGTTACCCTCCCATCAACAGTCAGCATTCTCTAGCCATTAACCAAACCTTGTTCTCATTGGGCTGTTGTTTTTTGAGGAAGGTAAGGGATTCTTCCTTTGCGTTTTGTTTCCAAAGATTTTGTGTATTTCTGCAAATCTCAGGGTTCCCTCAAAGTTGGTTAACATCTCTTTTTTGTGCATGGGGTTGTACTTCTTTGGTTACACAAGCAACTATCAGAAATAGCAGCCTGCTGGGCAGAAAGGAGGGGTAGGGTGGGCACACCCACATTTTGCTGCAATCTTGCCCATCACTGACTTTGGCTCTACCCATAGTCAGCATGCACCCTTGACAGATTACCTAAAAAGTGTGTGCTGTCAATAGAAATCATTTGGCCCACCCTTGCGGTTCAACATCAAAACATGGTCTTTGCAGCATTTCTGCAATGATGCCAGCTTTATTTTGATTGCACTATTTTAATTATGCTTATATTTCTATGCACTGCACTGACTTCCCACAACCATTTATACCATAGTCTGGTGCCAGAGTTGAAGCAATAGATTTCTCCACAGGAGGTTGTTGCGAGTGTTGTTGTATACAAGCAGAATTAAAAAGCATGTATATCAAAGGTGTCAGCTCCTAAGCAAAGATTACCCATGTCCTTTGATCCCTAGACAGTTTTTGAATCACACAGGCAGCACACCTCAGGGAGGCGGTTGGGAGGAGAGAGAGAAGGAGAGTGTGTTTGTGTGACCTTGATGGATTTTGTGTTGATTCACATGCAAAATGATCAAGAGTCCCGGCTTGAACTCGGAAACCCTATTGAATGTTAAGCTAGAAGATAATGACATGACCTGTAACGTTTGTGTGATAACACGCTGCTGATGAGAAACATATTCCAGACACATTTCTGCTCTGCAAAGGAGACTGGACATTTGCCTCTGTCCTCTTAGATGTATTAGAGACATGACAAGAGGAATAATTAAGAAAAATGGAGGCTGGTACAGCCACAGCAGAATCGCTCCCAGGAGAAATCCTTCAACCCTTCCAAGGTAAAGCAGTAAAGTTGGAAGATTAATGATCCTGGTCAGCACCTAGCTCTAATAGATAGAGTACCACAAATTCTTACATGGAGCATCCATAGTATTGAACAAGCATCTTTCTTGATGATGATGGGTTGCAGTGCCTGTCAGGAATATTCAAATCATTCCTGGCTGCATGAATTGCTGTGTGTGTGTGTGTGAGAGAGAGAGAGAGAGGGAGAGAGCGTGTAAGTAAGAGAGAGGGAGCCGATAGTTAGCTATTCAAAATTGTTTTGAATGATAAAAGCGTAAATGGGTGCAGACCTCATATTGAAAATGGCAACATTCAGAAAGCAGTGGGAGAATATTTCAAACACTCTATCACTGACCTAAATGAACTTCAAAAGGAGAATTCGCTACAGAATTGGCCAGTTGGGATGTATCACTTAAATTTGGTTCTATTCATTTAGGACTAGATAAACACCAAGGTTTTGTATTAGCACTATGGGTATGAAAATTAGGACAGCAAAGCTGAGTAGATTGTGCTGGTGAATAAGAAGCCAGGGTTGCCCCCATTCCCCATCAAATAAGGCAAAAATCCATTTTCTCATAACATTAGAAAGCATTTCCTTGACATATTTTCTTCCCAGGAAGCCAATGGATTTTAAAGCAGAGGTTAGCTTTGAAAGTTTCAACATGTCAGGAGTCTCATAGGCAGCAAATTGATGTGAGTGAAATTGAACAAGTGATCGTTCACACCGTAGTTTCAGAGAACAAGATGAGAAAAAGCTGTTGATTCATTTGTTAGGCAAGCAGAAGGGGGGCAACTGGCAGGTTAAACTGATCGCACAACAATCTGAGTAATGAATACAAAGTGAATCATTTTTGTGTATTTTCTGTAGAACATGGATGGGGAAACTGTGGCCCTCCAAATGTTCAGCTACAGGATTCCCATCCGTGCTGTATGTCGGGCCTAGACTGGAAGCCTCCAGTTGGTGCAAAATGTGGTGGCTAATTCGTGAGGTCATACTACCAGCATATAGCTCCAGTTCCTAACCAATTGCAATGGTTGCCCATGTGCTTCTGGGCCAAGTTCAGACCTCTTGATTTAATTTGCATGTCCCTTGATAATATGGGTCCCGGAATTTGAATAATAGAATCACAGGATTGTAGAGTTGAAAGGGACCCCAGATATCTAGTCCAACCCCCTGCAATGCAGGACTTTCAACTAGGTGGCCTTCCAACCTTTGCTTAAAAACTTCCAAGGAAAGAGAATCCACCACCTTGAGTCTGTTCCACTGTTGAACAGCTCTCACTGAACTGCAGGTGGCATCTTCTTAGGGAAGTATCTTTGAGCCCTGGACTGACTCCGTCTGCCAGGCTGGCCATTGGATCCTCTTGGACAGGAACTCCCTATTCTAGTTGAGCCTTGCTTGAACAACAAGGTCTTCTTGAGCTCTGGTGTGTGCCTGTATTCTTGATTAGCCTTCAGTGCTGACTAGGGGTGAAGGAGAAATTAAAGTAAGTCCAAAAGCCACATCTGGCCACATCATGGGAGTGCAACCCCATCCAGAGAACTCCCAGACATAAGAACTTGGGGTGCATAATACCTCTGTCTTTCCAGAATTCAGCTTCCTTTTTTTTAAAAAAGAAAGAAATCCATATATTGCTTTTTCTTCTTGGGGGGGGGGGGGTTTGAAACATTGCTGAGTATATTATCTGAACCAGATAGGGTTTCTCTCCCCACTCCTTCCCTTTTCTTTTCACAGTGAAATTGCTATGAGGCAGCAGCGGATAATCCTATTTGATCAGATTGCAATGTCTGACTGTCAGAGTTTCATGGAAATCCCTTCTCATCGTTACAAAAGTAATCTGATCTAATATGCGTGCATTTACAATCACGCAGTTATCTTTGAGATTGAGAAGAAAATGCAGAGTGCTGGTTAAATTTTCTCCCTGTTTTCCCAGGGATCCAGAATGGTTTGCAAAGCCTGCTGTCGAGCTGCCTCTTTCGCCCTCTCTGCTTTAAACTGCTAATCTCGCAGGGGTGTCATCACTGGAAGGTGGGGGGGGACTCTCAGAAGCAAGCACCCCTTCTTCATTACTCAATCACCTCTGCCCCAATTTCCCCTCACTCAAGGCTCTGAAATTTACCTTGTGGGGGCATTCAACACAAGGATTTCCACTTGTACCACTGGACCCCCTCCCTCCCCAAAGTCTGCACACATCATGCACTCTCCCCAGATCTGCTCCAGAGGGGCAAGGCCCTAGAAGTTCCTAGTCTTTTGGATGTATTTCCTGGGCCCCTGATAACCGCTGAAGCATGCTCTGATCCCTGCCTCAACCTTTGATTCTCCTCCCTTCCAACTCCCAGACCACAAGGCTGGGAGAGGGGTAAAGGTGCAAAGTCCAGTGTGCGCAGAAACACTCACTTGGCGGTCTGAAGGCCTTCACACCAGATGTCTCTTAAAGCAGGTGTGTCTGCTTGGGAGGAGGGAGATGTCCCAGAAGACTCAGCTGTAAACAATGACCCAGCAGATGACTAGGGTGTTGCGGAGGAGGTCAGGGAGTGGGGAGCCACTGGCTCTTGGGCCGATCTTGGCCCACCATGGGGTCCAATTCCACTTTCCCCAAACACACCCACTTGCCGGTCAGCTATCATCACTTTATGATGAGTGGAGTAAGTTCGATTCAATTTTGCATTGGCTATATCTGCCTGTTATCCACAGAAGCAGGATTTTAACCTCCCACTCATCACAGGGTGGCCCACCAGGCAAAATGTTCCACATCTGTTCCTGCTCAAAGTTATAGTCCAAACTGAAACCATAGTTTGGGTCCTAAATTGTGGTTTTCACAATCTGGTTTTGCAAGATGCACTGTATTGAGATTAAATGCCTGGACTAAGGAATGCAACCTGTTACTCAGCCAGGAGCAGCACATGGGATGAGACCTTCAAAGCTGCTTGAATCCAGAGAGGTGCTCTTACTAATTATCTTATATGCATCTATTTTCACCCTCAGCTTGCTAAACACTTTAGCAGAGGCTGTTCGTTTTGTATAGACATTTTGACTGTCTCTCCGGCAGATGCCTCCAAATTAAAACAGCTCGTGAATTGCAAATTAATGGCTGCAATACATGAAGTGCTCTGTGTCGTCAGCCCATTAATATGATATCAGGAGGTAATGTCAAAAAATGATTATAATTAAGGGCCTTGGTGTAGAAATCTTGAAGGACGGTGGTGCTTGCCATTCCTTTGGATTCAGCAGCACTACTTGAGTGATGAAGTACTCCTCAAGCTAAGTGGGGTTTACTGTGTCAACCCTTCATTAATTAAATATCAATTTCATAGATTTTGTTAAATAACATATTAGTAATCAGGTTAAATTGATATTTATCACCACTACAACATAGCTTCCATTGCAGAGTAATTAAATCTGATGACCAGTATCAGATGTGTACCCCCCTTCCTTTTAACTTTTGTGTGTGCTAAAAAAAGAGGTGAAATATTTAAAAATGTCAGTCATAAACAAACACAAAGCTGTTGGTTTCAAGGTGCAAATTTGAGATCCTCTTCATTTCAAGTCCACCACTACCACCACCTTCTGGAGTCCATTTCACAGTCAAACAGCTCTTGCTATCAGAAACATTCTTCCTAACATTCAGTCAGAATCTCCCATCTTGTGATTTGAATCCATTAGTTCTAGTCCTACCCTCCAGAGCAGCAGAAAACAAGCTTGTGCTCCATCTTCCCTTCAGATATTTGAAAACAGCTATCATATCACCTCTCAGTCTTCTCTTCCCCAGGTTAAACACACACAGTGGCTCCCTCAACCACTCCTCATAAGGCTTGTTTTACCAAACCCTGTTGTTTTCAAGACACAGTGTTGAAACCCAAATACAGCCCCATTAGAGGTGTACGAGGTTGGCTTGCGTATAACCTATGGTGTCTTGTGTTAGGATCGCACAAAGGTGGAAAGCATTGGGAAATTTCACATGGATAGAGAGCATTGTTCTATGTGGTATAAATGTGGATTTATGTAAGAAAGAAATGTTACAAGTTGGAGTGCTCTTCATCAAGATGTCCTACTCCATCATTCCCCCTCCTGGCTGCAGTAGAGGCAGCATGGGGGGTGTGCCAAGAAGGTGGCAGATCCAGTCTCCATGGAGCACAGCCTAGCCATTGAAGTTATTAAAGTTGTTGAATCTCTGGTGCCTAGCATTAACCCATTGTACCTGCAAACTGATCCCACCCTGAACTAAAAATTGAATAACAATTTGAACGAGTGTATGTTGGCTCAGAACAAGACAAGCTTCTTGCCCAGAGCTGTTGTGCTACCAAAAATAAAGAAAGACTTTGGTTAACCCCTATGATACAAGCTATTTTTAAGAAGAGCTTGTTTGAGCAGGGCAGACATTTGTGGTGCAATCATCTTTTATCTCTTTAGTTTCACTTCTTGGAGTGTCCCAGTGAGGAGTCTCTGCAGACTCTTTTGTTCAGCAGCCGGAATCATTTCTAGTTTTCAAAAAGAAAAAGGTAGTGGAATTGAAATTGTGGTCTTCACAATCCATGATATCCTAACCACCTAACCTCTTGTGAAATGGGGGCTTGGTACTTCCACATGATCAAGCCTAAGAGTTGGTGATTGTGTAGAAGAGCAAGGAAGAATAGGGAAATGGGAAGAATACAATTAATGAAATGTTTAAAACAAAGTTAAATCTAGCCTTTTAAAATGTGTGTGTGTGTGTGTGTGTGTGTGTGTGTGTGTGTGTTCTCAATCCCCAAAGGATTCAGATCCCAGTTTTGTATTTATTGGCTGTAGCTGTGATCACCCTTTTTTATACATTCATAAATCTTTGCATAAACCTAATAAATAAGGAAAACTGGAGAACATTTGTGGCAAGTCCAGTGGCATATTCTGTTTCTAGCATGGCTGTGAGTAACGGCTATGCAAATGTTTCGTGAATGGTGCTATTGAAATGGCGAATGGAGCAACTGATGTGTGGTAGAATTGTGAGTTAAGTAAACTTTTAAAATAATAATTATCTTTAGATATAAAAGCATTCCTGAATGTTAATATTCGGGGAGCTTTTAATTCATTGCAGTTTATTTATGCTTTTGTATTTTTGCAAATTGTATGTCATTGTATCTGGAGAGGGGTGTGTGTGCATGTGTGTTTGTGTGCACCTACTGAGAAGATCCATTAAAAAGCAACTGTACCATAAGGAATTACCGTGAAAATGAGAAATATTTAGAAAGGGGGCCAAATTTTGTCCTCGCTCAGGGTGCCATATTACCAAAGTCTGCCCCTGACTTTCTGCATTCTGAGCATGTGCTCTGTTGCTGACTGCTGAGCGGCATGAAATAAAAAAGGGAATGTGCTGTTGATGTTTACACGATTTTACATTCAGGCAATAAACATATCTAATATACTTTGTGGCGGGGGGAAGCTTGCTTACAATCTGTTTTGCTTGCCGCTCTTAAACGGAACCCACATGAATATTTGAAACCCTGCCTTTCCTCAGCAAGCTCAAAGTGGTTAACCATTTGTCTCATGCTACAGGGGCACTAAACTTCTACTTGCTAGTGGTGTAGTAGCACATTTTGAGGGCCAGGGGCCTTGGCGGTCCTGCAGTAAAGAACCCAAGGAGAGTACTGATCCATTATTATTTTATATATACACACATGTACACATCAAAGAGCAGTGGTACATAGAACAATATCAAGTTTCTTAGAATCTGCATAACTTCGATTCTATGCATCATTTCCTGGTTAAAGAGGTAACCAAACACACTGAGCTTTTAACAAAAGATACTCAGCCAGCAGAAATGCAGCTTTTAGCTTTTAGCTGGGAATGCCAGCAATCTTGTGAAAAAGTCACTATTTAAACTGCGAGTATGAAGGAGGAACTCCATGGGGTGGGGGGAGGAAAGATGTATTGACCCTCTGCTTGATTATTTCCCTCCTTCTCTGCCTTACTGTACACTGGTTTTTCTCATTGCAAAATTGAAAGCCTCAATTAGCACTTTGTTCACTTGCCAGAGCAAGAAGGGTCCATAAGCTATCTGGTGCTCCAGCAGATGGCAACCCAGAGCTGAGCTCCCCCTCCACTGTATTACTGCAGGGAAGACATCAGAAGTTCCCTTGCATAATTCCAGAAATATTTCTAGGATTGTGCACAATGCTTCTCAGCCATATGCCCCACTCAACATTAACTAACTGCAACAGCTATTACACACGAGAATCTTACGATATTGAAAACATATCTTGGGGCGGGGGAACAAAGCGCCTTACCATTCACTGTTGTGACTGCTAACGGCTGACTTGCAAAAGTCCCAGGGTGCAGTTTTAAAATGGTTCACACATTTCCCCAGTGTTTGCAAATAGACAAATGGTATGACAATTTTTAGAGCATGTCTGCCTGGGCTTTCAAGCTGTTTGACTGGCTTCAAAATCTACATCATTTTCCTGCATGCTTAACTTTGAAAGGGGCAGGGGGAAACATTTTCCTAATTTGAAAAACCAAACACTCCACACTTTTTACATTGTCTGTGGATACCTAACATGTTCTACAAATTGTTTTCTTCCCAGAAGACTCTCCCTGAGTCTGCTTACCTGTTCCAAAGTTGGCTACTCTCACTTCCTCTAGCAAGGAAGACTGGTGCATGGAAGCAGTCACATATGGCTGATACAGATGCAAACTTGCACCAGAGTATACATACAAATTCACATTGCAGTGTTCATACAGGCCACATGGTTGGGTGAATTCCTTGAGTCGATGGGGACACACATCCACATCTAGGGTTCTGTGAATGTTCACTACTCAGTTTTTTAGCCTCCTCCTAATTAGTCCCTTCCCTATAGCAATGAGAATGATCCTGAACATTCCGTGATGCCAAAAGCATCTCAGGTAGTGTCTGGACAAGATCACAGACGGACAACCAGTTGGCAGACAAAAGCCAGTTTTAGGGCCAAAATAGACAAGATGTGTGTGTGTATAATTAATAATAATAATAGGAGGGACTGTGGGAAGAAGAGGACCAGATTCATAGTCATAGAGTTGGAAGGGACCACAAGGGTCATCTAGTCAGACCCCCTGCTATGCAGGAATCTTTTGCACTGAAATTAAGAATCTCTTTTAGACCAAAATTGTGATACTGGGGAGGTTAATCCTTCTCCATAGTACCATTTCCCTGACAAGAAATGCTCCCCAACCCCTAGAGATATAATCTGCCATTATATACACACATATACCTATATGTGTATCTACTAAAAATTGTAATATACCTATATGTGTATCTACTAAAAATTGTAAGAGAGCCTGTGTACAGATCGCCTTAGCTTGACCTTTTGCTGAATTTATTGAAAATTACCTATACCAGATTAAAAACAAAAATGAAACAGCCCCCAAAGCATTTCTGGTTTTTCTATGTTACGCGGTCAGTATTTCATTTTTCGTGTAAAATCATTGTTCAGAGTGGGTGCAACTTTTCAGCTTCCTTCCTGTTAGAACAGCCATGGTGGTGGTTTGGGGTTTGTTCTGCTTCCTTGTTTTCTTGGAGATAATGTAACTTTGATCGTATTCAGGAACTCTTTCATTCTTCTCAGTTAACCCGAAATGCTAAACGTCACTCTCTTCTTCTTCTTTTCTCCTCTTCCTTTCTGCAGAGAGCAGGAGAGGCAGTCGGTGGTGATTCTGAAAGGTAACTATTCTTTGCCTTCTTACTAATCAAATTGTAATTAGAGAGTTGCTGCCCTAACTGAGCTTCGAAAATGTGCTTGTTATTTTCAGTTCCTTGCAAACTTTGCACTTTGTAAAAGGTAGCCCTGCATAGTTTGTCAAATAGCATGTAGCCAATAATGAACAGCATTAAAAAACCTCTCTGAACTGGGCCATTAAAGATTACATGAGAAAGAGATGGACGCTGGAGATTGACCATTTTTAGTCATCTTCACTTTTTTTGGTAATTTAAATTTAAAACAAATATATAATGGATTTTTAACAGGGAGCAAATATTTATTTATTCTGATCTTTGCATCACACCTGACATTTTTTAAAATAAAAAATACGGTTTTTATCAAATGCTAGTCTATGCAAAATAGTCTCATAGAAAATAATGGACATGACTTACATAGCTCCATTAGTTTCAGTGGGTTTGCCCTGAGTGTAACTTAGTTGCATGCGTCCCTTCATGTTTTCAAAGATGTTTACAACATGGGATGTGCCAGCTACATGTTTGAACAATTTTTTCTTTCCTCGTTTTAACGTCCAGTGACGAACCATTTGCTTCCTCCCCTCCCCCCACCTCTTTCTGACTATTTTTGCTTGCTTTTAGCTAGATCTGCAACTGGTCATGATGTAAATGCATTTAAGGTTTTAAAAGTATTTCACAAACAGACCTAGGGGCTGTTTCCCTTGAGTTGTTGTGGTGGCCACTGGACTGTTAGGCTTTAAAGCAGAGTTTGACATATTCAGGGAGGTTAAGGCTATCAACAGCTACTAGTCATAATGGTTGTGTACTGCCTCCAGCATCAGAAGCAGTCTATCTCTGAATACTGGTTGCTGGGAAACACAAGCACTTAGGATCCTGGTGGGCACTGGGAGCACAGAATGTGCCATTGGTCAGAACCAGTAAGGGTTTTCTTGTGTTCTTATGGGAGGCTGGCCACTTCCCATAAGTCCTTTTTTAATAAAATTTGGATCGGGGGTTATTTATTTTTTACTGCTCTTGAGAGACAAGAAAGCCTGTGCTCCAGTATTATTTTGGCACTAATCCTGGGCTAGTATCCAGAATCTTTTAATTGAGGGAGAGAAGGGGCAAAATCTCATACATGACATGGAAACGGAAAAAAAGCTTCATTGTTAAAGGGCGATGCTTAGTATTCATTTTGTGCATCTCTTTGAAGTACTTTATGTATATAATCTTAATAAACATTACAAAAGCTGTGTAAAGTAAGTCCATAGATGCCAGAAGTGGTGGGGAGAGAGCTAAAGACTAAAGAAGGAAGAGGTCTCTTATGCTCAAATTCTGCTTGCGAGCGTCCAGTCTTGCACTGTGAAAATAAGATGCTGGACTGGATGGGCCATTGGCCTGATCCAGCAGGCTCTTCTTACATCCTTATGTTCTTATGTTAAGATTGACGCATGTCATCAAAGTATACATAATGGAGCTGATATTTGGCCCATGGATGTCTACCTAATAACTTGCAACTTAAAAGTGAATGAAACAGGTCAAGGGGCTTTTATAGAAGTGTAGAGTTAGCTAGTTCAGGGGTATCCAGCATTTATTGGGCAGCTGCCAAGGCCCACAGCTTGGTGTGTACATAGAAGGTGTATGTGTCTTCACTGATTTTATTTATTTCTTATTCTATTTATATCCCACCTTTTCACTCCAAAGAGTTTAAAGTGGCTTACATGGTTCTCCCCCTCCCAGTTTAAGCCTCACAATAACCCTGTGAAGAAAGTTAAACTGGGAGTTGGTGATCATCCAGTGAGCTTTATGATCAAGTGCGGGGTTTGAACCCTGGTCTCCCAGGTCCTAGACCAGCACTCTAACCACTATGCCACACTGGCTTGCCTTATGCTTCTGGGTCGTGGCACAGATTTGGTCCAGCAGGAGAAGGGAAGCAAATGGACTGAAATGACAGTGGTGAAGAGGTGGGTTTACTTAGGGAGGAGAGCCCATAAAGGCATCTTGGCCAAGCTACACACTGACACACACCTCTGCAGCAGGAATGGGGAATGCTTAGCGCAGGTGCTGCCTGCACCTGAATTTGAAATGGCGTCTGTTCCCTCTTTTCAGCAGAGAGCAGCTGAGAGGGAGAAGGGTTTTGATGCTATGCAAAGTGTCTAATGGCATCTGCTTCTGCAAGAGGAACTGGTAGAAGAAGTTCAAAGCGGAGGGTAAAATGTCCTGGTGGAGGTCAACTCGTTTCCTTGCAGAACGTTCCCCATACATGTTGCAATTGCGTGTGCGTAATTTTGGGGATGCAGTTGCATTTGGCATTTGGGTCTTTAAACTGCAAGGCGGGGCTTGCTGTTCAGCTGTGGATTAACATTATTTGCTTTCTTCTTGGAGCATTGAGTTCCTTTTGTCTATGCACATTTAGAATAGAGAAATGATTTTGGAAGGCTTTTAAAATAACAACAACAACAATGTGGAACTTGTGTAGAGTGGAATTGCAAAGAAACAAGTACATGCCTCTATTTCCATGAGAATAACATTGTGCCTGTGTGGGTAAAGAGCATGCTATTGTGTGTGCATTTCGTCCCACCTGCTGATACAATGCAGCCCTCCACAGCTTTCCACAAGCGTGCTGCAGCCAGAAGAAGATTTCCCACACCTGCTGTGTGCAACCTCCACTCAGTTGCACCGTGCCTTTGAATACCAGTACCTGGGAGCAATTGTAGGAAGAAGGCTACTTCCTTCAACCAGCAGGTGGGCTTTCCAAAAGGAGTTCAGCAAGATTCTGGCCTAGATGAACCTATGGTCAGATCCAGTACTGCTCTTCATAGGTTCTATGTTATTTCATTCTCAGGTGCTCTAAATTCCTGTTTTATATCTGTTGTAAAAGTACCCTCGTCATCCTGAATGTGCCCAAGGAGGCTAAGTCTCAACAAATTCAACAGAGGTTAAGCATTTACCCACATCTGCATCCAACAAGAGCTGGGGGGGCATGTTTCTTCCCCCCTGTACCCCTGCAAGTGATTTCATCTGCAGCCCACGTTCTGCCTTTACAAAATGTGTACAATGAAATTGGGGGTCGATACATTTCAGCTGTTTGCCTGCCCTTCAGAGAGCTTTGCCTTGCCTCTTCTTTTGAACGGGTGGCGTAGTCAATCATAGGCCCATTAAGGCAGAAAGAAAAACATTTGGTATTGAACACTCTGGGCATTATGTTACTTCTTGCGTTCAATGTCAAAAGTTGAAAACCCCAAATATAGGCAGAGAGGGATCGTTTTATCAGGCCACGTTTCATCATTACAACTCTTGTCAGATATTCTTAGCAGAATGTTAGTTCTGTAAGGGAATACGCGAGCTTCTAAGCACAAATATAGCATTAAAATAAACCCCCAAGTAATCTTCCAGAAAAATAAAAGGAAACACCTCTGAGGTTTTATGTCCAAAATAATGGATGGTGTGCAATGTGGAAGTGGCAAGAAATATATATTAGCAGATCCACACCATACATTTAAAGAAAATTCAATGCACATTTAAAGCATGTGACTCCCTCCACCATCCTGGGAACTGTAGTTTTCCTCCCACAGCTACAATTCACAGCACTCTTATCAAACTTCAGTTCCCAGGATTCTTTGGGAGAATTCATATGCTTTAAATGTGCATTGAAACTCTGTTGTGCATGTGCCCTAAGAATAATTCCAAAATCCATCGTTGGGTAATCCCTTTTAGTACAAAGGGCTTCCAGAGGTCGTTGCATTACAACTCCTATAATCCCTGACGATTGACCATGCTGGATGGGGCTGATGGGAGTTGGAGTCCAGCAACATCTTGAGGGCCATAGGTTTCCCACCTCTGATTTATTAGAATTAGCAAACATGTCACAAAACAACTTTTCAAGATTGGGGAAGAACTGTAGCTTAGTGGTATTCCCTTTTCATGCAGAAGGTCTCAGTTTTGGCCCCTGGTATCTCCAGGCAGCATTGGGATATTAGTAGTAGTAGTAGTAGTTGTAGTATACCACCCTATACCCACAGGTCTCAGGGCAGTTTACAACATAAGAGCACAATATGAAAACACAAAATACATAAAAAAAACCACAACCCAATAACAACCCCCCCCCCAAAGTAAAGAGAAACATGGCAGTTTTTAAATTAGCAAAGATTATTATTATTATTATTATTATTATTATTATTATTATTATTATTATTATTATTTCACGCCACCCCAATCTGCAAGTACTTCAAGATTCCAGGGGTTCCAGGTGCTTACCCAGGGTTTCTGTTTCCTTTTGAAAATGAGGCACATATATCTTCGTGATACATGGTTTGTTTACAGGATTCACCACAAGACCCAAAAGGGACTTCTTTCTCCCATAGCTTTGGATTCAAACAGAAATCCGCCATTGCTCTGCCTCTCTGCCTTTCAAGCCTGTAGCTTTTGCATCTAGGTCACATCACACCCTTGCCTTTCTAAACTCAGGCTTTATCTGTTGAGGGAGGGGACCCCCAGCCATTTGCTATCTCACACGAGCCCCTCTTAATGGCCCATCAGCCAAGAGGCTAGCTTGGCTTGATTAGCTTTTAAAACTCTGGCACCCACAAACTCACAGCAATACATATATGGACAAAAGTTCCAAAGAGTTCACATATAAACCCGGTCCCTTATTTATTCAGTAATCTGGTGGACAAATTTAAGATGGTCCACACCCAGACACTAATGGAATCCAATGGATTTCTGAATGCACATGGGGAGTTTCCAGTAGAAAGTGCAGGTGGCCCTGCTGAAACCTTTGCCATCCTGGGGAAGGCAGGGCACATCAGGCTTTTGACACGGTTGTCTCTCTGAGCTCCCTCTCTGCCACTGTGGAGCTGGATGATGATGAGAGCACAAGTGGGAAAACGTGAAGCACAAGTAAACAACATGCCTACTCTGTGGTGTTGAGGTGACAAAGAAGGGCCATTTCTCTGCCTCCATCGCATCCTCAGGTGTCCAGTGCAGCTTTTCATATTGTCTGTGAACTGTTAACATCTCCTCCAGGAAATGGCATTTTAGACCTTTTGGAAGCCCACCGTAAGTTATTTGCAGTAATCTGAGTGCCGCAACCACACTTACTTGATTATATAAAATTTCACCACAGCACACAGTGAGATGAGTAATGTAAGCTTTTTGTCAGAACCGCAGTGGAATGGAAACAGCACTGCATGAACAAATAGGCAGCAGGGCAGAAATCTATGCCTCCATGCATTCCTGTGTCCTATGAAGCATCTTCAATAAAAACACAATTTCATATGTAAGAACAACGTCAAATCCAATACAAATATACAGAATTAGAGCTATGCACCCACTTCAGTCAAAACCTCAACTCAGCCCCAAATTGGGCTAATTCAGGCAGTTCCAGGTTTGAGGTGGCCCCAGATCACCAGAAGTCAGGTTGGAACACCTGGAGCAACCTGGAGCTGAAAAAAGGCAGGGTGGTTGGGCATTAGGGGAGGGCGAGAAGCAGAGGCAAGCGTGCATTCTAATTAGAAAGCAACTCCCTTTAACTCTCTGGGACTTCATTTCATGTATGCATGCACAGTGGCGCTCTCAGGGTAGCATGGATAGGGTGGTGTGGCTTACCTGGCTTTGCAGCTCCACACATCACTATCAGGGGAGGGGAGGGGCAGCTGGGAACTCGGTGGTGTGTCAGTGCAGTGATGGAGCCAAGCTGCACTCCTGCCACTGTACCTGCATCATGCAGAGCTTCCTATGACCTCTCCATCCTTCCTCTCAGTAACCAGAAGTGATGTTGGGAAGCCTGGGTCTCTGCCTCTCAGAGAGATAGAGAAAAAGAGATATAGATATACCGTATTGGCCTGAATATAAGCTGCATCTGCAAATAAGCCACACCTTTAAAATTCGGGGTGGGGGGACTACAATACCTGGATATAAGCCGCTCCCTTAAAATTCTGCATAAATGGAGTCATCGACGTCATCCATGGAAAGAGATGGGGCAAAGGGCGGGGGGCAGAGCTGTGATTCTGCTTCCAAAAGCTGGGAGCCTCCCTCTTGAATTCCTGGCCAGGCTTTCAGGCTCCTGCTCCGCCCATGAGGAAGACAGAGGGAGGGAGGCATCCGGGTTTGTGAGGTTGTGGGAACTTGTGTCCAAAAAGAACCTGCAGAGGCATGGAAGGAGGATTGAGAGGAGATCCCATCTTTCCGCCGCTGCCCCAGCCCTTTAATTAAAACTGAAATAGTTGGTGTGTGAAAGCCAATTTTTGTAAAGTCACGAATTTAAGCCGCACTTTAACTTTTCACGGTCGGAATTTGGGGGGAAAGTGTGGCTTATATTCAGGCCAACACGGTAACATCAGAGCGGTTTACAACAATTGCACATAAAACCATGTAATAAAAACCAAATAAAAAAAAAGTTAAAAGCAGAAATCAGCTGTTATAGAAAGATGCATGCATAGGCCTGGCAGAATAGAAAAGTTATCAGCAGGCATTTAAAAGTTGGCACAGAAAGTTCCCATCTCTACTGGCAGAGTATTCCATAAAACTGGGCCATTGGCACTGCAGGCTCAGTTTTTTGTTGTCACCAACTTGGGGAATTTCCAGCTACATTCTTGCAAATGATATCAGTGATCAAGCTGGGATATAAGGGTTCAGGTAGTCCCTGAGGTACCCTGGATCTAAACTGTTCAGGGATTTTAAAATTAATACAAGGGCCTTGAACCTGTTTGTAGATGGGCAGCCAATGCAGAATAGTGCTGTTGTTGTTGGCTAGATGCCTCCATCAGCAATCTGGCTTCTGCATTCTGCTCCAGCAGGAGCTTCTGAAGTGGGCCCAAGGGCAGCCCCACATACAGCACATTGCAGTAATCCAGCCTCAGGGCATGTTGCGTTGAGAAATCAGGTAAGCAACACAACTCTGTGTGTGTGAAGGTGAAAACTACAGCTACTCCTTTCCCTTCCCTCTGCCAACCACACATTTAACCATTAGGGCTGTTCCTCTGGATCAATACAGTGTTGAATCTGGATCAGGGCCACCCCAAAGTGCAAGATCAGGCCCCAGATCAGGGGGTCCATGCACAGTTTTGATAAGAATACCCACTACTAGACTACTAGTCACTGGGAATCGCATGTTGGTGCTTATGTCCAGCCTACAGGTTTCCGACAAGCATCTAAGTTGGCCACTGTAAGAACAGGATGCTGGACCAGATGGGCCATTGGCCTGATCCAGGAGGGTTCTTCTTACGCAGAGGCTGCTTCCAGGATAGTCCTTGTGAGCGTCATGCCATGTGCCCCCACTCTTGCACTGCCTGCTCTTGAGTGTTGTCAGAAGACTCCAGTACATTTGTTCCTAACTTTCTCTTCATCTCGTTTTATTTATTTAATAGGAAATGTAAATTACCTTGTTCAAGAGGCAGAGAGACAAAACAATCTCTGTCTTGGATTATGCACACGTCTTGAGGGGCCCCGCTGTGTTGTTTAAATGAAACAACTTTTTTATTATTTAAAAAAAAATCCTTTTCACTCTAATTAACATTGGGTGAACTGAAGAAATACTGGCGCTGTGATTACGTAAATGCTTGTCTTTATTGTCAGCTTAATACATTTATTTACAGGGCCCGTGTGTGCGTTTGGTGGATTGCCACTGTGTGGCTGTTCAAATGAACAAGAAGCACTTGCTGTTCGTTTTTAGCATGGCAATCAGAGCTTTATTAAGATTTCGTTATAAGCATGCAATGGGAAACTCGTTCAGCCAGCACACAACTTGCCTATGTCTCCCAAGAGTTGTTAAGATCATTCCTCATTTGACCGGATATTGAAACCTGCCCTTGATTACTGTAGCTTTTCTGTGCATTTATTTACTTATTATTTGTACTTATATCCCATCAAATGGTTCCAAGGGATGGAGATACACACACACACACACACATCACAATTAAAACAGGTCCAAATGATCATTAAAATCATACAGTAAAACCATGAAGCAAAGCAAGAACAAAATTAAGAAAAAGGCAACACAGAACAGTGATGTAAGTGGTAGCCACAGGTGTGGGTAAAGAGATGTTTCTTGAGTGATAGTTGAAAAGCACACATTGATGTTGTGAGATGCACCATCAGAAGGGAGGTCATTCCACAAATGGACCCCCATCAAGGTGAGGAAAGATGAGTGCAGTCCTAGTGCTCAGATATAGGACCCAATGTCCTACCCACAAATCCTGGCTGGCTCTATTGTTAAGCAGAATGAATGGACGTCTGAGGCAGCTGATTTGGGGTCACATATTTGTTCGCTATTTAATGTATTTATTTATTTTTGTATCCTTGCTTCCAGGCAGAGGCATTTGTGGCGCTTTCTGCCTCAGGTGCTAAATAACTTGGCCAGCCATGTACACTGTGCTTCTGGTGGGGTGGAGAGGGGCAGGTGTTGTTGCTATTTGCTGTTCTGCCTCATGCAGAAGAATGTATTGAGTTGGCCCTGACAACAAGAACTGGCTGGCTGGATTGATTGATGTTCCCCTTCCCACTAGCCAAAGGGAATGGTGCTGATCCTCATGGGAGGAACATGTAGATGTCATGACCGGGATATAGGTCATTGTCATGGGGAGGCCATTCCCAGTGGTATCACTGCAGAAAACATAATGTCTGCTCCAGTTTATAGGATTACAATAAAACAATCTAACCACGGATCAATCCAATGAATGCAGAGATGGGAGAGGCATTCAACTCACATTAAAGGCAAACCTACCTAATTCACACTTTTCTGAAATAATACGCAAACCTAAATAGAACCATCTCCTTAAATTTGCCCTTCTCTAAATCCTGCCATGCAGTTCTCCAGCCAAGTAATGTGTACTGCATGGTATTAGGAAAAATTGGCTTGCAAAAGTATATTATGGAAAATGTGCATTTTAGGAGAAATTTGCACTAAAATGCTGATGAGCTTTCAAAAGGACATCAGCCACAAACTGATGTGGAAATGAGGAGAACGGAAACAAGAGAAACCAAAACAAATGTAAGAGTTCCCCATCCCTGCTCAGATGTAAATGTCATTGAGTTCAGTGAGACTTACTCCCAAGTAACAGTGAACAGGACTGCAGCTTCAGTAGTAGTATTTTTAATTGTCATCATATGACAAGCTCTCTATCCTGCTTTTAAAAAAAAAAAACCTTCAGAGAAAAAACCTGAGAAAAAAACCAACAAAATGCATTCATCCTCTCTGTTTGACCAGAAATGTACTGAGTCATTGCTATTTCTGCTCAGCAGCCCTCCAGTCCAAAAGCTGCAGGAAGTAGAAAGGAGGCAAAAGAAGTTTCTCAGTCACAGCTGGGTCCCCTCCACCAGCCCCTCAGGCTGCTGACCCTTAAAGAATGCTGGCTGTAGCCAAATTAGCAGCAAGCTAGCACTTTTGCTTCCCACTGCTGTTAACACCAAAAAGGCAGGCAAAGGAAAGAGAAATCTCAGGCAGCCTGGGAATGCACATGACTGCTGTTGTGTCCCTTTAATCAAACCACAGGCCAGAAGCCACCTGCTTTGCAGATTTGATCCATGATTTCAAAGCAGCTTCTGTTATCGAGTGGAATATGTGGATGTCGGGGGACCTAAGAATGTCCAGGCTCCACCACATGATCCAAAGTTCAGGTCAGATGCTGTGAGCCCATCCCAGGATGCTCCAGTTCTGAACTCTGAAAAGCCTCCCCCCCTAACCACCATGGCAATGTCTTGGTCTTCTGCAACCATTCCTTGACCTAGCACAGAGATGGGGAACCTTTCGCCTTCCTGGAAGATGCAGTACCACTAAACCTAGGCACCTGCAGTGATGGTGCTGTAACACAACAAAGATCAGGCTCTCCATTCCTCTGGCTGCCATGGTGTAGGCTGGGGGTCCTTTTCAGCCAAAGGGCCACATTCCTTTCTAGGCTAACTTCTGAGGGCCCAATGCCAGCAGAAAGTGAGGCCAGAAGAGGCAAGGCACAAATGTTGATTTTACCTTTCAACACTAGGCCTGTTTCTACACACACTCAGAATAACATCCAGATAAGCAGGAAGCATGATCAGAGTTCAAGTGACATTTTCTTGCAAGGCAAGAACACTCAAGTAGGATGCAAAGCAGGCCCAGAGAGAGGTGTGCTCTGCGGAAAGTCCCAAAGGCCAGATAGAGGGGACTGGAGGGGCCCACATTCCTCATGTAGGTAGTAAGATTGCTGGGCTCCAGGACTAGAGTCTAGGATTGGAAACTCCAGTTCTTTACACCCACAAGAGACGTAAGCATTCCCAGAGGACCAGTATCCAATTTCTATGCATTGTGATCCTGCTTCAAAAACAAATCCATGTAATTTCAGAAAGGCAAGATCTTCGAAGGCGAGGAACATATATGTCAATTGTTAAGTATAATTGTTTAATGTACATTGAAATGGGAAATAACTCCAAAGTGTCTATACGTATACTGTGAAACACGGCATGGGAATTTCCATTGAAGCTAAAGAAGAGCTGAAGAGAGAGCCTAACATTAATCATTAAGGGGGGCTGTATCTCTGTGCCTCACTCACAAGGCAATGAGCTCAGAATCACACAAAAAGGATTGTATTACAAGTCTATGCATATGCTAATCTGTGGGTTTCCATCTTGGGTGGAATGGATCTTTGTTCTCAAGCTACTGAAGGGAATGGAAATACTAATCTCTCTCCAGGAAGCTGGAATGGATAAGAGACAGAGCTTTGATTTTTAGCTCCGGATGCAATATGTTTTGTAAAGTGCCTTATACCTGGACAAGTATACAAATTATGCATCTATCTGAATGTAACTTTATTTGTTTCAAGTTGTTTTGAAGTTAAGTTCTGCAGTAAAACTTGTGAAGCATATGACTGAACTGGGAAAAAATTATTTCAAAGAAGAGTCCATTTTTATTCATCCGATTTGCTTCCATATGCACAATATTAATATTTTCAATATTCACATATTTATTTGCTAGAGGCTCTCAGGACCATCTGACCTGTTCTGCCTAGATGGGGGTTAAAGTGCATGAATGCCACATGCAAATCATCATGCATGTGACAATTCGAGTGATGGTTTTATGAATAAAAAAAAAGATCACTGGTGTTTTCTACACACGCATTACAAAATGAACAAAATGTTTCCACCATATTTTTTTGCAGAAGCATGTGTTTTGTTGTGTCTACCTGTATGATCTCTTTGTTTTATTCGAGGCTTACACTTCCTGCATGGATGTGCTCTCCGAGTAGGGAAAAACACTGTGTTCGAAACTGTTCATGGATACATTCTCATTTTCCAAATGATTAGGCCTTTCAGCAGTCTGTTAGCCAAGCATACCCATTTCTTTACTTGGAAGTTTGCAGAGAGAGAGAGAAAAAAAATCCTGCTCCCCACAAAAAAAGCAAAAGAAAAGATTCATGTTATTCCAGTTTCGTGACATGCAGTAAACCTTTGCCTCAGCAGGCTTTTGTCCAGTCAGAAGGACAGCTGTGTGCTGATTGTAAAAAATGAGGCTGAGCATTGAAACTGACAGATTCCAGATGGGTCAGATCAGCGGTTCCAGAAACAAGAGAGAGAAAACACCCTGGCAGGATTGTACAAAAACTTTTAGCAACCTTATGGGCAGTTTGAAATAGGATCAGTCAGGCCAAAGCTTGTTCATGTAATATTGGATTTCTTAAACAAAACTCCAGAAGATTGTTCACTTCTCCACATTTCAATGACTTTGCAAATTCTTTTTTCTTTTAAGTCCTTGTGAAAATTTATTAGCATTTTAGTGCAAATTTCTTCTAATGTACATGCTTGAATGCTGTTCTGCAGCTTCAGTAATAAAGTGAACAATGCTGTTCTGCCTATTATTTACATATTTGCAAAGCAATTTTACCTAATATCCCTATTTTTCCACAGCGGTTTTCACTAGTGTATTTTTGTATGTCACTAACATTTGCATTTTAATGCACACTTTACCCAGGCAATGTGCATTTTTGTATATATTGAATGGCTGGAGAACTGCATTCCAAAATTCCAAAATGTATTAATTTCAAGGGATGCTTGTATTTTGGTTTGGACTTTGTATTAGAAAGTGTGAATTACGTAGATTTGCCTTTAGACTGAACTGAATCTAATCCCCACCCTTACATAGTGGCATGTGGCATTTCTTCCACCTAATACTCTCCCTTCATTAGTGGTGCACCTTGGTAATATGGTGCCCTACAAGAGGCCAAAATATGATGACCCCTGCCTGCTAGCCCATGTGGCACCTTCCCAAAGCTGGGTAAGGGAGACACCAGGCTTTGGTAAGCAGGCACCAGGCTCTGGCATAGTCCTAGAACCCCTTGTCTCCTTCCCAAAGCTAGGCAAGTACTAACTAGGTTTTGGGAAGAAGGCTGGAGGACTCTGTCAGAGCCTCACTAGGCTTTGGGAGGGAGGCAGAAAGGAATCCCCTTGGCCTCTGCACCCTGTGTGGGGGAACCACGTGTGTTGCCCTAAATCTGTCTCTGTCTCGGAGGGCATTCTGTCCAGAGTTCCATTCCAATGTTTGCAGTACAGATAAAGCCTTTAGAAACAAGCTTGCCATTTTTGCATTACACTGAAATAGCCTCGAGAATACAAATGATCTGAAATGTTTAAGAGGGATCAACTTAGAGACTTCCATTTTGGGAAGCATGAAAAGCCATCTATTTCAACACCATTGGTGTTGCAACTTCAGTAATAGCTTTCCCTTGGACAAGCATCAATTTGCAGATATTTATTATAACTGAACTCTTAATTACTTGAGGGGCAGAAAGGCGCAAGATGCTCATATTAGGAAGGATTCTGCTATAAATAGCCAGAGACTCAGACAGAGAGAATTTGCTAGAGTGAAAAGGAGAGAGCCGAGCCATGTTGGAGGATTTATTTGTATGTTTGTTTCACTTATTTCCCTGCATATTTTCTTGTTTAGAAAGGTCTGCAAATGTGGCTGCATGGGGCCTCCCACTAGGATGGATGAGAAAATAGAAATGTTTACATTTAAAGGCGAACTTACCTAATTCACACATTACAAAACAATATGTGGACCGAAACACAGCCGTCTCTGAATCTTGTAATGTAGATCTCCAGCCAACAAGTATACCGAAAAGCATGCATATATTAGGGAAGATTGCTTTGCAAAAATGTGTTCATTGGGGGAAATGCATACAAATATGTACTTATTAGGAAAAATGGACACTAATATGCTGAAGAAAAATATGAACTAATCTGGAAATGTGGCGAACTGAATTTAAGAATGGAAAAACACAAAACTGAAGGAAACCAAAATTGTCAGAATTGCCTTTCCCTGTCTCCCATGCAGGTTTACCTGGTCAAATCTGCTTAGGTTCACAGTAGAACTGTGTTGGGATGCTTGCAAAATTCTCCATATCCAAAACTCTCTGTGGATTTTGGAGTTCCAAACTGACTAGTCTCCTTTCCAAAATAGAACCAATGCTTTAGGAATCCTCCAGTAATCTGGCTTGTTTTTGTTTTTAATTTCTGGCTCCTATATAGAACCATTTCCCACACTCTATGTGTTCCTCATGTGTGCATCACGGTAAAACCCTGCAAAAAAGCAATCTGTGCCATCATATATATGTATAGTTCTGTCAAAATTAGTTTGGTAGGAGTGCATACTGCACATGAAGTAAAACACCACACCAAAAATAATGGTGAAGCAATTATATATAGGATTGCATTAGGATTGCTTTCTTGTAGGGTTTTACTAACATATACATGCAAAAGAACTGAAAGCCACAACAAACTGACCACACTCTGTGGAATTAACTTCAGGAATACTAGTGAAACTGGAATTCAGAAGTGGGACAGAGGCTTAAGAGGAAGCAAACTCATGGTGCAATACAAGAGGGAGTTGAAGAAATTTACTCAATGGAAAGCTGCCTTATGCTGAGTCAGACCTTTGGTTCATCTAGCTCAGTACTGACCATGGCAGGTATGGGAAACCTTTGGCTCTCCAGGTGTTACTGAACTGCAATTCTCATCAACCCTGGCAATTGGCTGTGCTTGATGGGACTGATGAGAGTTGTAGTTCAGCAACATCAAGAGAGCCGAAGGTTCCCCACACCTGATCTGTGGTGGCTTGCAGAGGTCATCCAAGGTTTCAGGTGGAGGACATTCCTATCCCTCTGTGAAAATGCCAGGGTCTGAAACTTTGCATGCAAAGCTGATGCTGTATCACTGAGCTATGACACTTCTCATTCCTACAGAAGAGCCATAGTTCACTAGTAGAGCATATTATTTACACCTAGAGGTTCCAAGGTTCAAACTGTAGCATCTCCAGGCAGGACTTGGAAACCTATCAGAGTAGAGAGTGCTGAGTTAGATAGACCAGTGGGTCTGATTCAGTACCAATGCAGCTTTCCATGTTCCTAACTATGTCAGGTTGGCTTCAATTCTCTCTGGAGACACTTGTTTTCCACCTTCTCATTCCCAACCCCCAGCCCCTAATGCTAGCATTAATAGAGATCAGCTAATCAGCTTTGAGGATTGCCAAAGCAGATGCTTTCCCATGAACCAGTTACATTTTCTTAGGCTGATCTCCCTCTCTGCCAAGCTTTTCTTAAAGCTAGCATTTTGAGCAGACTTTTCCCTGATTTTGCAATCTTCTTTACAGACCAAATCAACGCACGTTGTATTAAATAGCTCAGAAGACTTTGAATGACCCTGTTCTTCTTTGATTTGGGGGAGCCGTTGTTTGTGTGGCTCTTACTGAGCGGGTCTAAGAACTACCTACTTATTCATTGATCCGTCTTCGGATCAACGTCTGTGTGTAAGAGAGACGTGCTAGGTGAATAAGCCCCATGCTCAGGCAGGCAAGTAAATCAGGCAGTCACTGAGCAAATAAACCATATTTATTATTCATTCAGATTGTATTTGTCTGAAGTTATAGACTCTTCCTTTCCCCTCAATCTCTCTGCAGGTATGTGAGTTCTGCCACTGAGCGACAAGGAGGCACATCCATGAGGAAGGTAATTCCTTGCTAAATGACTGTCCTATCCTAAGAGAAATCATTCATTGCTATGTGTTGATAATATAGAGTTGTCTCTAAATTTGTGTCTATGCTGGTGGGCACATCTGACAATCCAGTGTTATGTGTGTTGGTTTTGAAGCAAAGGCTAATGTAGATTTTTCTCCCCCAGCTTATCACTCTGCAATGTACTGCTGAAATGATGGATTTGTAAGCCAAGCCATTCCTTGAGTATATAAGAAATGCTTAGCTGGATTACTTGCACCAGAGAGCAATCAAGCAAAGCTTTTTGTTCCCAACAGCAAAAACTTTTGAAGAATGGGCAGAATGGGCAGTATCCAATGCACTTGTTCCATTAGCATGATAATTTGCCCTTGTGCAATTGAATTTCCCCCCTTCTTCTCCACCCACACCCTGCACCCTCCTCATATCTGCTCCAGAAAGCTTGGGGGAAACCCAGAACAGATTTAGGGGGCATGCTGCGGTGTGGAGAGGGGCAAAAGTCTGGTTGTGCAGGCATAAATCATTTTGTAATTGAACAAGTTACTTAGTGCTGCATTGGATACAAGCCCATGGGTATAGCAGCTCCCTTTTTGTTTGTCCCCAATATCTGTTAATCAGAGAGATTCCGCTTCTGAATACTGCTTCTGAGGGGTGTGTGGTGTGTTAGGGGTGGTACCTCTGGTGGGGGACATGTGTTCCTTCTGAGGTAGTTGGTCCACCTTTGGTCCCCAGTGTGCACTCAGCTCTCACCTGTGGCTCCTGGATGCTGTCAGTGTGCCACAGCAGCCACACCCCAGGAAACTGCTTCAACAGCCTGTCTAAACCAGGTAAGGGTAGCAGATGGGTCTCAAACTCTCGGTGATTTAGGGAATTTCCCTGCACGTGAAGACAGGCTCTGGCAGACTGAGCGGACAAGACTAATAGTGGGTCACGAAGGCACATGTCATAGAGAGAAGCGAGGGGCGGATGTGGCTCGTCAGCCTGGGAAGGTAACCTATCTAGGAGCAGGTAAACTCTGATCTTAAACCTCTGCTGCCTTATGGGGGACATCTCTGGGAGAAGAAGAGGTTATGGAGTAAACACTAAGCAAATATAGAGTGGAGTTCCTAAGACAGTTGTATGGCACCTTGTATGCCTCCTTTGGGCAACTCCTGCAGCCAAGCTGGTGCCAGATGTATTACTTTCCTTTCCTTTGGACCACATCAGCGAGGCCAAGGGGAGGGGTCTTGTTATCTGAGCAGCCTAGGACCTTCATGCACACTGCCCAGGCTTGCTCTCCAAGGAGGTCACTTCAGTGCTGTTAGCGCAGCGGTTTGACTTCACCCACAGAGGTGCACTGTCTATTGAGATAGATGGATGCTAACTGCTTCTGAACATGGAAGCTCCATTTTGCTGGCACACCTTAATAGATGTGGCATGCATCAGAATGGGTGCAGTGTAAAAATAAATAAATAAAATCAATAAAAGCTGCTGTTCAGAGATCTGGCCATCCATTCCCTCTGAGCTGCACATTCCACACTCTGCCCAATTCTGTGGTTTTTTTCCTGTGTTTTTTTTCTTCTTTTCTTTTCCAACTGTCGTTCTACATTCTGAATCCACCAATATGGCTGCACTGGATTCGCTCCCAATCCCAAAATGAATAAGGCCAATTTGAGAGGGTCCAGGCTTGGCAGAAGCCAAGTGGAGCAGCTCTGGGTTGCTGTGGGTTGGGTCAGACTTCCCAGAGCAATCTGGAGCAGGCAGCAGGTGGGATGGAGAAGCAAGCAGTTATAGCATGTTCCACCACAGGGAGTGCAAAGGGAAGGAGAACCCAGCAGGATTGAACCCTTCACTCATCAGCTGTTGAGCAGAAGATTCAATCCTGTGGAGTGCCTTGCTTCACAAGCAGCTCTAGGTACCGAGAACACTCAGTCCACACCAGCATGGGTATATGTTTGGTGGGGGGTTTTCTTCCAAATATTTTTTGAACTTCTACAAACCTCAGAGTTCATTCAAGTATACAGTGGTACCTCTGGATATGGACGGGATCCGTTCCGGAGCCCAGTTCGCATCCTGAAGTAAACGTAAGACGGGTCTGCGCATGCGCGTGAGGTCATTTTGAGCGTATGCGCGAGCAGCGAAACCCGGAAGTAACGCGCTCCATTACTTCTGGGTCGCCATGGAGCACAACCCGAAAATATTCATCCCGAAGCTACTTCAACCTGAGGTATGACTGTACTAGTATTCCCCACCACCACTTGTTTCTCAATGGACCCATGTTGGTTAAAATCCTGATGACACCCACAACCTGAGTTTGCTGTAAGAAGGAATGGGTTTCTTTTCCTGGTTAATTGTGAGCTGCATGGTGATTTCCCTCTTGCTCCCTGTCTCCCCCAATCTACTGCCAACAGTAGGTTAGTCTGAGTTTGAGCATCAGGAATCAGAAAAAAAGATATTTCTGCCTGTTACTATCATTGCACCATTCACGATTCTTCAAATTTCTGTTTCTTCCTAGTAATCCATGTTTCCCACCCCCCATACAAAGTTCCCTAACCCAGAACTTCCCAAACTTGGGTCTCTAGCTGTTGTTGGACTACAAATCCCACCATCCCTAGATAGCAGGACCAGTAGTTGGGGATGATGGGGGTTGTAGTCCAACAACAGCTGGCAACCCAAGTTTGGGAAACCCTACCCTAACTAAGATTTATTTGCATGGGTGCTCCGCCCCATCTACTGATTGTACTGGTCTCCCTTTTCCATATCTTCTCCAGATCTGCACAATCCCTTTTGAGAGGAAATGCCCCAAGCTGTATCTAGGGAATTGTATTCATTGTGGGGGGGAAAGGTTTGCTAGGTAGAAGGGAAGCAGTGCTGTAGCCAAGTCTGGGCAGCATCTTGTGGTATGGCTCCAGTTTCTCCACCTCATCTCTCCTATACCATATACTCGGAGGCTCACATATCCTCGACTGCATTCAGTTCTTCCCTCAAATCACAGGATGAGGTCCAAGGCAGGGGGAGCAGACACCTGTTCATGTGGCAGAGTTCCCGACCTGCACCCCACATGCCACTAAAATCTTTCCTGGAGAGTAGGGAGGCTCTTTTTTGCTGTGACTAGGGACATAACCAGGGACTAGGAGTCTTCTTCATCATCAGGTGATGGAAGCAAGGACTCCAAACCTGAAAGGGAAAGGCACTGCAGGGGCAGTCAACAAGAAACTGCTCCCCAATGACCCTGTGGGACCGGTGACCCCCCCCCCCCAGCCTGAGGATGTTGCACTGCTTCCACAGTCCCTGGAAGACCTGTCCCTTCCCCACCCTGTTACAGTAGGAGACTACTAGGAAAGGCTGGGCCCCTTTAAGTAGAGCAGCCTCTTGCAGCACAGGTGTTCTTAGTGATTAGGCTGCTGCTGATCCCTCTGCTGAAAAAGGGCACTAATTCAGCTTGTTTCTTTCTGGGGTAACTTCAGTTTGCTGCATTCCCTAGCTTGCCAGGCCACAGAGCAGGTCAAGAGGATGAGTAAAGCAAATGTAAGTCCTACTTGTGCAATCAAATTTCCAGTGTTCATGTGAATGCCACTCATGGGATCCATCTCCAGTGCAGCATGGCCAGCACCGGGGGGGGGGGGGGCAAGGCATAGTTCTGCAGTTAGGACCCACTTGGCATGGAAGGAGAGAGGAGCACTTAACTTCCAGTGTCTCCTCTCTCCTGCCCTGGCTGAGGAACTTCTCACTTACTATGCAATATTGCCTGGATAAAAATAGAGGGGGAAATTGTGTATCTGCAGTCCTATGTAAGACTGTGGTAGCAAATTCCATAGTTTAACAATGACTGTGTGGTGGCCTGCTTCTTTTTGTCTCTGCAGAACCTCCTGCCATTCTGCTTTGTTGAATGGCTCTGGGTCCTGGTTTTATGAGATGGTAGGAGAATATTCTCTCTCTCTCTCTCTCTCTCTCTCTCTCTCTCTCTCTATCTCTCTATCTCTCTCTCTCTCCATTTTCCCTCACAGTAGATTCAGCTGGTTGTACTTAGAAGAGCTGCAATTCAAACCCACATTCAGCCACATTTTACTCTCTGGTGAGGTGGCAAAGGAGTTTGAAGGGAAAGGGTGCTGCCATTTTGTGTCCACATATATGCTTTTGCCTGGAGATGGTGCACTTGAGCTATGAGAGATATTCTCCCCTTGCTCCTCAGGTTTAAGTTCTAGAGATCTGGACAAGGGATCTGGAACTGAAAGGAAATCCACTTGTGTGTTTGTGCACTAGTGGGATGTTTTAAAAGCATCCACGGGGTCTCTTTATGCAGCAAAATAGAGTTTGTGTTTTATCAAGGACAGAAACCCCCAAGTAGGGCTTGCCTCAGTTGAGTGGCAGGAAGAATGAGGCGGAGGGGGTAGGGCTAAGAGTGGTCTCCAGCACCCTCGTTCCATTACTGCAAGGATTTATGATAGTGCAACAGAACCTTTCTCCTCCCCCCCTTCTCCATTCCATATGCAACCTGCACCCTCCACAAATCTGCTGCAGAGCGTGAGGGGGGAAAACCTCAGAACAAATGGAGGGGGGCCTGTAAGAGGAGGAGAGGGGAGGAGTTTTGTTGTGTAAAGGTTAATTGTTGCTTTAAGAGAGCAAGAGATTTAGCACTGCTTTGGATACAAGCCCCGAAGCCAACGAAAAGCTGGATCCATCAGTTTAAAACAGTGCAGCTGTTTAAGATGACCATTCTGCCAGATCTCTCCCCCTTGCTTTTTGAATTGGCTTTGCTGAGGCATTTCCCTGTGGTTACCCTGGGTATCTAATCCAGCCCCTTGAATATGCACGTCCAGATGCTGTTGGGAAGAGTCAGAGCGGGGGGGGGGGGGTGTTCGTGAGATGTTATTGCTGCTTGCCAGGAGGCTGCTAAGAGTTTTATGGGGTTCCCCCCTTCCTCTGGGCTATTCTTCATGGAGTGAACGTGGGGTAATTAGCTGAACCGCCAAATACTCTGAACAGAAGGCCTGGCAGTTCCATTGGCTTTGCAGTGCACGTCTTGCATTTTAAACTCCATTCTAAGTAATCGAGAGCAACATTGTGTAGCAAAGTGCGCAATTAGGTAGGCATTCAGGATTTCAAACAAGGCACAAACTTTGAGCGCAGCTGCTGATAGCATTCATTTTCTTCAGACTTGATTTGTGTGGCTTTTGACAGGGGATGAGTAATCTCTTGCATCTGAGAGTAAATTTTGTCATTTATAGATGCAGATTCAGCTTCCAGACAGATAATAGGTTGTGCTACTGCTTGCTTTTTTTAAGTTACAGCTTAGGAAGTGATCCGTTAAGATTCCATAAACATTGCCTGTAGGTCTAAACTACTTGGGAAACTTAGTGGAGGGTTTTATGAAGGAATCAAACTATTGGTTAAGAAGATTTTAAAGACTGTAACAAATGACATGTTTTCACTAGGTCAGCAAGTGCTTGATAGATTTAAGCCAAATTTTGAATTGAGCAAGAAATAGAAAGCTCTTAACTTTAGCCAGTCACTCTCTTCTGGGGGAGATGAGGTAAGCAATGATATCTTCAACCCCCTTTATTCCAGGACTAATGGGACGCGGATGGCGCTGTGGGTTAAACCACAGAGCCTTGGACTTGCCGATCAGAAGGTCGGCAGTTTGAATCCCTGCAACAGGGTGAGCTCCCATTACTCGGTTCCTGCTCCTGCCAACCTAGCAGTTCGAAAGCACTCAAAGTGCAAGTAGATAAATAGGTACCGCTCTGGCGGGAAGGTAAACGGCGTTTCTGTGCGCTGCTCTGGTTTGCCAGAAGTGGGTTAGTCATGTTGGCCACATGACCCAGAAGCTGTACACTGGCTCCCTCGGCCAGTAAAGCGAGATGAGCGCCGCAACCCCAGAGTCGGCCACGACTGGACCTAATGGTCAGGGGTCCCTTTACCTTTACCTTTATTCCTGGACTGGGAAGCAGCCAGTTCTTCACCTGAAGTTGCAGGGAATATAGAGCAAAACTGTAAGTTATATTGAAATACATTATTATAAGTCCCTATTAAAAACACAGAGAGCAAGAAAATGCAACTGCCAATAGGGATGAACAAGTCAGTTTTGATTGCTTGCCATTTCTCATTTTTTCCAATCTTTAGTATAGTTTTCCACATTTCTACAGTAGTTTGCAAAGCCTTTTTTTTAAATTCTCCATGAAATGTAATCAGCAAATTTCTCCTAATATACACGTTTGTATTCAGTTTCCCCCTAATACACACATTTTTTGCAAAGTAATGTCCCTAACAAAGTGTATTTTTAAATAGTATCTGCATTTTTACACACACTTCACCTAAGTACATGCATTTTTGTGGATATTACTTGGCTGGTGAACTGCATTGCAAAAGTTTGAGAAGCACGAATTTCAAAGGATGGCTAAGTTTCTAATCACATGTTGTTTAGAATAGTGTGAATTATGTAGATTTGCCTTCAAGTGCAAAATGAATCAAATCTTCCCCACACTTAGCTGCAGGAGGGAGATGCAACTTTACTAATAGCAGCAAGGTATGGATGTTTCTACACCATGAGAGGCAGTGAGCAGCATTGTGGAAATGTTTTAGTGTAGAAACAGCACGGAAAAGGGCTCAAACACAGTGCAGACAATTCATTCCCTTGCCCTGTGCCTAGATTTAACAATGTCAGGGGAAAAATGCTAAGCACATCTATGTCCTTGAGTGGCTTACTCCAGAACAGTCCGAGCTCAGCTCATTGATATCTGTAGAACTTCAATGAATGGTTTTCAGAATTGCACGAAGAACGTATCAGCATAATAATAAAAAAGCTTTGCCATTCTTGCTGTGCATACTGAGTTATGATTATGCGATTTGATAGAGGCACTGTAGGAAATTGTGAAGCCTGTGGATAAGAGATTGACAAATAATGTTTATTTATTTATTTTCTTTCCTCCTTATCGGAACACAGTGCTCTTAGCCCCTTATGAATTACTATCTTCCTTAGCTGCCTCAGCCAAACATTGTGAGACATTAAAAATCATCACTTATCTGATCATAAGAGAAGATTGTGCGTCACGTTCATTGGCTTTCTCTGTGCTTGTTTTGCATTTGGGACTTCTGTGCATCACTTTCAGCTGCATCTAATTTTTTCGCAAAGCAATTACTAGCAGGTGTGAGGGCAGCATTTTCCTTGGGATGGCATCGTGTCTGGAAATGGGGAATAACCCTTTGTACTACTCCCCACTGCGGTCCTGATGAAAACCATGCAGCTTGCGTGTGACTGCTGCTAAATGACACCCACACCATACATTGAAAGTACCATGATGCAACTTCAGTAGTCATGTCTTCCCCCCAAGGAACTCTGGGGACTGGCATGTGCTAGGGGTACTGTGAATTGTTAGGAGACCTCTATTCCTCTCACAGAACTGCAATTCCCAGAGCTCTCTGGGAAGAGGAATTGACTGATAAACCATTCTGGCAATCTGGTGCCCTCCAGATGTTTTGGACTATAACTCACACCATTCTCAGTCTTGTGTTCAGCACATTTCTATACCAGCTTACTTTAAAAAAGGTCCTCAAGAAAATTAGTTAGGATTTTACTATTCATTTATTCTAATATACACGTTTTTGCAAGCAATATTCCCTACTATTTTTGAATGTTATTTTCACTAATGTGTGTATTGTCCAGTTTCCCCTAATATTTGCTCAAAAACCTTCGGGTTTTTGAAATATGGCAACCCTACCATTGCCTGCTGGCCAACACAGAGTCTCTCACCCCTCAAAGAATAGGGGCCACTACCTCCTTGCTGAGATAGTCTAGCATCCTCTGTTGATGGTTCCCAGAACGGGACTTTCTAATTAGATTTGAGTGGCCATGGTGAGTATGAAAGGAGCGCGGTAGAGAAGATGCTACTTGAAATATTGACAAGGATGGCTAAGCTGCAGCCTTCCAGATGTTTCTGACATACAACTCCAGTCAACCCTGACCATTGGCTGTCCTGGCTGGGACTGATGGGAGTTGTAGCTCAGCAACCTAAGCTCTTTGATTTAGGATTTTAAAGCTGACAAGAAAAATAGTCTGGCAGCCATGAAGATGTCTCAAAAGATGGCTCATTACAGCTTAGACCCATCAGTAATCAAATACACATTTTCTGTTGAGCCACGCAAGAGAAAAGTTGTAAAGCAAGCATTTAAGGTGCAAAATGCTGCAGAATGCTACAGCGAGGCTCCTCACGGGGTCTCTGCCATGGGAGCATATTCACCCAGTGCTTTTCAAGCTGCAGGGTCAGATTTAAGGTGCTGCTTTTGACCTTTAAAGCCCTTCACGGCCTAGGACCCTCGTACCTACGGGACCGCCTCTCCTGGTATGCCCCACGGAGAGCCTCAAGGTCCATAAATAATAACACCCTAGTGGTCCCAGGCCCAAAAGAAGTTAGATTGGCTTCAACCAGAGCCAGGGCCTTTTCAACTCTGGCTCCAGCCTGGTGGAACGCTCTGCCTCATGAGACCAGGGCCCTGCAGGATCTGATTTCTTTCTGCAGGGCCTGTAAGACAGAGTTGTTCCGCCTGGCCTTTGGCTTGGAGCCAATTTGATTCCCTCCCTCTCTCTCTCTCTCTCTCTCTCTCTTTTTCCCTCTTTCTTTCTTTTCCTTCTCCTCCTGCGATGAGGCTACATTTTAAAATTTAAATGTTCCATTATTTTAATGTTGTATTTTATTTTTGTTTTTAAGTTGTAATCATTCATCTTGTTTTTATTATTGCTTGTAAGCCGCTCTGAGCCCGGCCTTGGCTGAGGAGGGCGGGGTATAAATAAAAAATTATTATTATTATTATTATTATTATTATTATTATTATTATTATTATAAAATGGGTGTTCCGTCACTTTGGGAAATTCCAGCTAAATGTCATAACAGCAACATGTCCCCTCTATGACTGGCCCATACCCAGCAGAGTACTTAGCATACTTATTTTTCCAGCCCTAGTCCATTTACGTAGTTCTCTATGTGGGAGAGGGGAGAAGAGTAAATGTTGCCAGTGGAACTAAACCGTGTGTGAACCAAAACCACACACTCAACATCCTGCATTGCAGGCACTAGGCACTGATAATGTGCTGCTTGCTGTGGTTTAGAAGGAGCCATAAAGTATACTGTTCTGTCTCGCATTCAGATACACACCCCTTCCTGTTTTCTAGAGCAGTTTGAAACCGTGAGTTCTTTTATGCCAGTATGAAGCTAGATTATACTGAATTCAGACCCATCTAGTTTATTACAATTGTTGCAAGTTATTTTCCCTAACATAATGGATTTATGTATGTTACTTTCACTAACATATATCCTTTCCCCTAATAAATGCACTTTTATGCATATTGATTGGTTGGAAAACTGCAATGCCAAATTCAGAGAAGTGTGGATTTTGAAGGACAGCTGAGTTTTAGTTTGCACATTGGTTCAGTATTGTGAATTAGGTAGCTTCTCATTAAAATGCAAACGAAACTGAATGTCTCTTCCACACCTACTGACAGTTAGCAACTCTCCGAGGTGTGGTCTTTCAGTGTTCTGCTATTTGAGCTCCAGTAGCTGGAGGTGCAAGAAATGGGGCCACGTATGGCCAAGGCATATGCCCTTCCCTTGCATTATGACCATCATGCTGTACTGTACAGTGGTTGCTTTTTAAAATAATTTCCCATGCATTTTCCTAACTCACAGCTCAATGAACTTGCTTAGACTCCTCTATCATCCCCAGAAAGCCCTCCTTAATTATGTTCCCTTGAACAATATAATTCAGTGTGCAGGAAGGAAAACAAGAAGAATGAGGCTGATTGACTCCTATTTTTAGACATACTAATCCCTTCTGCTTTCTCTGATCTCTTTTGCTGGCCTGTTCACCATCATCTTCAGAGTCTTTTACAACAAACCAGAGAGGGGTGTGCCTTTGTTCCTTTGAATAGAAATCCTTCAATTGGTTCCAATAGAGCTTTGGGGGGGGGGGTACAAATCTTTTACACCGCAAGGAAACCATCTCACAGATGTTCCAAATGTTGCATTTACTTTGGATAATTCCACTTCCAAGTGTTCTTACTTGCCAAAGTTGGAAAAGGAGCTGTGTTGGGCCATACCATGAAATCCTTTTGAACTGGTCTTTTCCATGAATGTATTGTGAACCGCCAACTTGTGTAAGTTGCACAGTTCTGCAGTTAACCAAAAAGACAGCTAGAATTTGCAGTAGGCTCTCATCCCCCAGATGTCACATAGAAGGATGTGCATTTTCAAAGTACACTCAGAAGTGGTGTACATGATTTTATGATCACAGTTATCCTGTGATAGGTTAGTCTAAGAGAGAGAGACTGGCCCAGAATGACCTAGTGATTTGAATCCTAGTTTCCTGTGTCTTAGTCCAATGCTCTAGCCACTACACCACACTAGTTGAGTAAGGCCACTGGGCCATCTTAATCTCAAGGTTGTGTTTAAGCCCCATGTTGGGCAAAAAGATTCCTACATTGCATGGGGTTGGACTAGATGACCCTCATGATCCCTTCCAACTCTACAATTCTATGACTCTGTGATCTGGCAGCAGCATTCCAGAGTCCCGAGCAGAGGAGGTCTTTCCCAATCCTTCTAACTGAGTTCATTTAACTAGAAATGCTGGACAGGGCTTCAGGTAACTGCATACAATTTCTACCCTGGACCCTTCCTTTCCAACGCCATATAAAACTTAAGTTATTTAAAAGCATTTATGAACCACACACCCACCACTGGCACACTGGAAGCTTGCCCAGAAAGGCATAAACACAAAAAAGGCTCCCCACTCCTTTCATAGTAACTACTTTCCCCCAAATCCTCTGAGGCTAAGGTGGCCACCTGAGTGATGTGCTTCCTGAGCCATTTCCATAACACACTGCGGTTCAGTGACTCAGGCGTGACAGTCATGCTACGCTCATGTTTCTGAGGTTGTTCAGTCATATCCCACCGTTGCAGTTACTTAAGTGGGGGTCGGGAGAGCAGGAGGCTATAGCTGAGCAATTTTTAGGGAAGGACCCTAAAAGGTTTACACACAAACAGCCTGTTCTTCCATTGATTCTGATGGCCAGTTGGTACTAATACAGTACATCATTAAAACATTTGGCCATGCTGTCTGTGACCAATAAGATCAGACCCTATTTTATGTCTGACCCTTGAATTCCTGATCCCACCCCCCACCCCCACCCCCGTATATATATTTATGCTGCTGCTTATTGGCTTATTGGTTTTAGGTAGTTGTATTTTGTTTTAAGGATGGGACGCAGGTGGCGCTGTGGGTTAAAGCCTCAGCGCCTAGGACTTGCCGATCGAAAGGTCGGCGGTTCGAATCCCTGCGGCGGGGTGCGCTCCCGCTGCTCGGTCCCAGCGCCTGCCAACCTAGCAGTTCGAAAGCACCTCCGGGTGCAAGTAGATAAATAGGGACCGCTTACCAGCGGGAAGGTAAACGGCGTTTCCGTGTGCGGCTCTGGCTCGCCAGAGCAGCGATGTCACGCTGGCCACGTGACCCGGAAGTGTCTCCGGACAGCGCTGGCCCCTGGCCTCCTGAGTGAGATGGGCGCACAACCCCAGAGTCTGGCAAGACTGGCCCCTACGGGCAGGGGTACCTTTACCTTTACCTTATTTTGTTTTAATGCTTTTAAAAACACTTGTACACCAATTTTGGGTGTAGCCAAAGTGTGCAGAGCAACAAATATAAATTTGCAGGCTAGTGTCTGCCTGTATTCATCGCTCCCTTCTTCCATCCAGACAAGAAAATATTAACAGAATTGAAGGGGATGTACCTGCCAGCCCTAAGCACAACAGGGCCAGTGGGGGATGTGGACTGGGCCAAATTAGGAGACTTGGAGGACCCCATTTGGCCCATGACCCTGAGATTCCCCACCTGTGTCCTATAAGCAGAGCACTTGTGTTCTCCAGCCATCAGTCTGAGGCTAATAGTGCCATCTTGTTGAGTTCCATCTTCCATGGAACTCAAGTTAGTTCCGTAGCTCTGATAGATATGTACAGAATTTGCACGGCTGAGCTGCCTCCTTTCCTGCATTTTTATCTTAAATTTCAGGCTAGATGGTCAGGGAAGAATTTTCTGACAAAAAAAGAAGACATAGTACGCCGGTGCAGTGATCTCTGCTGGAGCTTTCTGCGTGGTTATTTGTGCCAGAAGAATGCCATAAAACATCTTCTCTAACAGAAGAACAAAAAGAAAATTCTCCAAAACCCACGACTGGGCAGGGCCCCTATTAAGGGCCAACCAGAATGTCACAGAATTGTTCAGATTCCCCAGGTGTCCTCATCAGGCAAGACATTACATAAATCAAGGGGGGATGAGGAAGAATCATACTAGGACACAGGAGACCAGGGTTCAAATCCCCACTTGGCCATGAAGCTCACTGGGTGAACTTGAGCCAGTCATCATCTCTCAGCCTAACCTACCTCTCAGGGTTGTTGTGGGGATAAGAGGAGGGGGAATAGAACCATGTGTGCACCCCCCTTGAGCTCCTTGGGGGGGGGAAGTGATATATAAATGCAATACATAAATGTGTACATAAATTTGTTTTTACAATATCTTGCCTGTCGAAGACTTCTGGAAAATTAAAATCATAAGTTTGTTTTATTTGGGAACAACACACTTAATGTTCTCACCTAGAACATAACAGAAGAATGTACTGGATTAGGCCAAAGGCTCATCTAGTCCACCAACCTGTGCCTATGGGAAGCACTTGTGGTTGTCCCAACTGCTATTCAAAGACACCTTGTCTCTGATAGTGGATGTAGAACACAGCCATTGTGGCAAGTAGCCTTGTCCGACATGAATTTATCTAATCCCATTTAAAGCCATCCAAGTTGGCGCTTACTTCCATTAAAGCAACACATAGCGGTCCCTGGGTCATTATCTGAGGCTATATTTTTATTTTTTTATTTTGCGATGCTTTCTCGGTGGAAAGAATCTGGACCAGAGTCCACCAAAAGCAGCCAATAAGTCTGTCTTCAGCCAAGTAACAGCCAAGGTGGGAGAACTGATTCCTAAGGGGGGTGGCCATTGCTCGCCATTAAAGAGAGCTCTCAAAATAGGTAATAAGGGTAGGGATGGGGGGGGCGCAAATCTGATTCATTTCACATCTAAATGTGAACCTGCATAATTCACACTGTCCAATACAATATTAGAATCAAAACAACAGGTCTTTGGGGTCTTGGACAAAAGTTTTCTTTCCATTTCTTCCTTCCTGATCACTTTCTAACTGGATTAGTCAATGCATTCAAAGCTGGTTGTGTTGCTGCCCTGCTTGTGGCCTTCCCAAAGGCATCTGGTTGGCCATTGTGGGGAGTTGGGTGCTGGACTAGAGGGTCTTCAATCTAACCCAGCAGGGCTCTTCCTATGTCGGTTCTGCAGGCACTGTGCACATTTTCTTGTGTGTGTGTGTGTGTGTGTGGCTTTGCCTTCCGGCTCTGCAGTCTGAAAAATGAGTTAATTCATGAGCTCTTGATAAGGTTGGATGTGATTGTCTACGTCCTCCTGCTGTCTGATTTTGATTTATTCAAAATAATTCCTGCTCATGGAAATTTACTGCATTGTGTAGGGTGCACTCAAACAGATTGCAGGGCGGTCACTGCTGCTTATTGATTCTGCTGCAATGTGGAAGCTTCCACTGGGGGGGGAAATGAAATCAGCGTTCTTCTAGCCCTTTGTGGTTGCAAACTTCACTTTGAAACCAGAAAAGCAGGCAGAAAACATGAGTTGGTTTAAAATTGACTCAGGCACACATTGCACAGGACATAATGAAAAACGGCATGTAGCCGGGCCACTCAGCCATGGTGCCCTGTTGAAAGTCACAGGCAAAGGCCTTGAAAAACCAGTACATGCTTGCTACCTCCCCAAGGCCATGTCTTTGTGGCGTGCATCTGTTCCCACTTCTCTCTTTCTGGATAGTATTAACACAACTCCACAAACTCTTATACATAGATTTATTGAAGATTATTAAGGCACGTGTTGAAATATTACTCACATTCCAATAGGCTGTTCTATGGCTCTGAATGAAGATGGTTAGAAGCTTTTTATGAAGTTCTCTGTGGAGTTCTGTAAGGACGAAGTGAGTTCGCCCTTCTTCTTGGGTTTGCCATAACTAGACTGCCACTAGATGACAAAGGAGGAAGGGAGGTATTGTCCTGCTCTCTGGCAGAGCCAGCAGAAAGTAGAATATTGCTGTGCCTACATTTCCCAACCTGCCTTGGGATCTAAAAGGGGGGGCATGCACTACCTTTCCTTAAAGGGGCAGCATTGGTATTCCTTCTACCTTAATACAGTGGTACCTTGGGATGTGAACGGGATCCGTTCGCATCCAGAAGCAAACGTAACTAGTGATGGCACGTCTGCGCATGGACGCATCGCTTTTTGCCACTTCTGCGCATGTGCATGATGTCATTTTGAGCGTCTGCGCATGCGTGAGCGGCGAAACTCCGTTACTACCAGGTTGCCATGGAGCACAATTCAAACGTGCTCAACATGAAGCATATTCAACCCGAGGTATGGCTGTACAGTACAGTAGTACCTCGGGTTACAGACGCTTCAGGTTACAGACTCCACTAACCCAGAAATAGTATCTCGGGTTAAGAACTTTACTTCAGGATGAGAACAGAAATTGTGCTCCGGCAGCGTGGCGGCAGCAGGAGGCCCCTTAGCTAAAATGGTGCTTCAGGTTAAGAACAGTTTCAAGTTAAGAACGGACCTCCAGAACGAATTAAGTTCTTAACCCGAGGTACCACTGTACATAGATTTGCTATCACTAAATAACTGAACCCTGTGGGGGCAGAACAGCATTTCTTGCCACACAGTTGGCTTCCCAATGGAAACAAGACGTTTTTGTCTCTTTTATCTGTTCATAGACCAGTTTACTATTCAAAGGATCTCAAACTGGTTTGCATCCATAATAAGACCATATCGATAGATTAACCTAAAAAATACATTAAAAAATTATCTATATCCTCTGCATACTCTAACAGCACCACCTTCAGGGCTCACTGGGTGGAACCAGTCCTGTCATGGTCTGAATGATTTACTGAGGAATGAAAAGGTACAAATCCCATGTGATTCAAGTTATTCCATCTATTATACATTCACAGCCGCAGTTTTAGGGTGAAAATCTAGTACTAGTCTACACATGTCCCCAAATGCGATGATTGGAATCATGAGGTGATAGATTGGGTTGTACCATTTCAGCCTACAGGTGTGGATACCAATTTTTAATTCTCCCTCCCTTCAAAAAACAAAAAGCTCCAAGACACACCGGGGGGGGAAAGGTACTACCCAGTCCATTTGGTGTTTGTGACAGTTTCCAATTGCAGGAGGACTCCCCACTCCCACAGGGCAATTTGAAAATATAGCCCACCTCCTGTAGTGGTACAGTCCATTTTGCAACCTCAGCATTCTACCACCTCATTCTACTGTGTGCCTGCTGTGTGTGTAGACCAGGCTAAGCATATGCTCTGAAGTGCTCTGGGAGTGGTTTGCAATAGCTCCACTCTGAAAGTTTCTCTTGCATTTTTCTCCTACCTTTCTCCATCAGGTAGCGATAAAAGAAATTGCTTTCAAAAATTATGAAAGGGGACAGGTTTTTTTAAAAAAAGAATAATTGAAATTTTCATGGGTGGGTCATGCTTACCATACTTCTGTAGGGTGTTGTTTGTAAATGACCTTCCTAGCTTTCTAAAAATCATCTCACCAGCAGCCTGCACTTTACAGCCTTCCCGGTTGCCCTCCCTTCATCTAAGCCAAGATGAAAACAACGGGAAGTAGCTGTTTCAGGTCAGGAAGTGCAGGCACCCAAGGAGGCTGCAGAGTATTATAGAAGTGCTTCCTGAAAATAAAAGTGTATATCCCACTTGTGGCCCTGGCCACTTAGCAACAATAAGAGATACTCAAAACTCCACACCCACCAGAATTCTAATAGAAGTGTCCTGATACTGAGGCAGGCAAATTGAAGGTTCTTTCATGCAGAAGGGGGGGTGGGACTTTAGAGAAACTGGAGCACAGCTGCAGGTTGAAAGCGCATTCACTGCATTCTGAGGTGTTTCTGTGCAGGACAGCAAACTGGTCTCTTCCTTCTAATAAGTGTAGCCCAGAAGGCATATGGGGGCACTTGAGGATCCTGTAGCCACGCAAGTAGCAGGCAGTGTCATGGTTGCAGGACCTCAGATACCTCTGAGTGATCTCAATGGAGGCATTATAACTTTGGATTATTCCTCCAGGCTTCACCCCCTTGGAATACAAGTGGCATTTCATAAAGGGAGAGTCCTCTGACTTGGAGCTCAGCACTTTGTTGCTTTACTGTTACTTCATGCTCATTGTGCTCCCTGAAACAAGGAATAGTAGTTGTGAAGTGGGAGGTGCTTGGTGTGATAGATTCCTTGGGGGAGGGGTATCGTACTTCCTACAAAGGAAGTCATCTGTATAGGTCCTGGCTCATGAGCCTCAGGTTCTAGTTAAGGGCTGGGAGATATTTTTCAGACTGGGGACCACATTGCCTTCTAGGCAGCCTTTTGGGGGGTCAGTAGTGGGTGGAAGCAGAGGAAAAAGTAGGTGAGTCAATTAATGCAAACTTCCCTCCTTATCCAGCAGGCTGGTTTTTACACACATACACACCTCTTTATTCTCCATCATGCAAAGCAACATGCATTATCAGAGTTTAATGGCACATCCCAGACAGGCATAAACAAGGAGGATGCAAAGCTGGACCAGTGTGGCCTGGGAGAGAGATGTGTGGCTGTGGAGGGGATAGTAACCTGCAGAGAGTCCTGAGGTTCAGATACAGAGGCTTGGAGGACCACATTAGGTTGACAGGCCTGAGGTTCTCCACCCCTGTTCTACTTTGCTAGCCTCAGGCTGAATATAAGGGGAAGAGGGCTTGCCCTTCTGCAGGGGATATGGGTATCTAGGACTCTATAGGCTCCTCCTCCTCCTGACTCAAGTCTTGCCTGCCTCCATGACAATAACATATTTTTAAGCCACTTCCACCACACTTGGTATTATGTATGTCTTCACCCTATCCGTTGTTAGAATATATGTAATTATTATTAAACAGCTGGCATGGAAGTTTGTTTGATTTTTTTAAGAATGGCAATATTTTGGAGAGGGAGAGTGGAATCCCGGCTGGAAGCAGTAATGTATGTCGCCATTATGAAGCATTAACTTTTAGTCTACAATGGCTTAGCTCAACATTCCACATGCCAATAACTGACCAGTCTTCTCTCTCTCTCTCGTCTTTTCTTCCAGTCATTTCACTATGCTTCCCTGAGGGTAAAAAGCAAGAAATGGCCCAAAGGTAAGTTGTTTTAATTATTCATCTGCTTACATATTCCTTACAGAACTTGGAAATCAAGGTTCCACTTTTGTGAAAGCATTACATTTGTAGCACGGTGCTCTTTTTCTTGAAAAAGAGGTGCCAGAACTCAGCATGAACACCTCCCTTGTTCTCTTGCAATGGCTCCCACTGGAGAGGTGCCAGAACTGAGTTCCGACTGGGCGGGGGGGGGGGGGAGCCCTGCATTTGCAGAGCTTTAGCATAAAGCACCTTGTAAGTCATATTTGGATGTTCAAATCCACCTTGCATTTAGAATCGCATTAGGAAAAGCAAGTAATTCACTTGATACCTTAGGCTGCAATCCTGTACACACTTACATGGAAATAAGTCTTACTGAACTCAGTAGGACTAACTTCTATGTAGGGAGTGTCCTCAAACTGGTAAATACAGAGATGTCAAGCAAACAGCAGATATTTCTCAGGAGCATGTTCCAAAGATGAGGCAAAAGGAGTCCTGTCCCTTTCACCACCCACCTCAAGATCAGAAGACAAGGACAGTCACCAAAGGTATTCAGATGATAAATCTCAATGAACAGAGATGGGGAAAGATGGTTGTTATTAGCTGTCAAGACCCCAAACCTTTAGTTCCAGCTTATATTTTCGGCAGTTCTTCTAAAACTGGCTTGGATGTCACTTCAAGAAAGGAATAAACTTTTCAGAGCTTAGCTGCTGGATGCCAAAGAAGAAAGGATAGTAATTTAATGTGATCTAAATTCTTGACTCTGCTTCACAGCTGTAGGACAAATATAATTAATATAACAATGTAAACTCAATTTTTCACAGTGAATAGTCTAATGTTTTAATTAAATTTGCCCAAGGCGTTTAAGGGAAAGTGATATGAATATTAGGGGCAGGGGGTCTCTTTCTGGTGATAGAGAAAAAAAGGGAGAATAAAACGTTAAGAGTTATGAAGTGGGATGCACTGAAATGTTGAAAATAAATTGTGCATCCAGTATCAGCCTTATAAAGCCAAAGTACTCCTTATGAATTAGACTCAGATTTTATTGAAAAATACTTTTGCTATACACTGACCATTCTTTCTTTCTTGGTTAAAAAGAGATCAGACAGAGAAGTCGCAGCACTTTTTAATCACCATCATCTATAGCAGTGTTTCCCAACCTTGTGCCTCCAGATGTTTTTGGCCTACAACTCCCATCATCCCTAGCTAGCAAGACCAGTGGTCAGGGATGATGGGAGTTGTAGGCCAAAAACATCTGGAGGCACAAGGTTGGGAAACACTGATCTATAGCATCCTCTGATGTTATTTGAACTATAAAGAAATCAGGAATCGAGAGAGGCTAACAGCATTTAACAGACATTTGTGTCCAGATCAGCCTTGCTCTGCATTTGGTAATTCAGTTTCAAAAGGGAGGAGAAGTCAAACTAGCAATGCAGTGCATCCCATGCGCTGGGAAACTGATAAATCTAATTGGAGAAATCACTTGATGTCAATATTCATTTAACACACTCAGACAGCCCATCCATATATTACGAGTGTCGGGTTCAAGAAGTTGCTGAGTGAACTTTTAGACCGAACCCTGAGTGTGAGCTGGCAGGTACTAACTTCCAAAACCCCAGGCACAAATTTAGGAAGCCGCCTTTTACTTTGCCACCCATTGGTCCATCTAGCTCAATATTGCCTACATAGACTGGCAGCTGTTCTGTGAGGTTTAGGGGGGACATTTCCAGTCTTATCTGGAGGTGCCAGGGATTGAACCTGGGACCTTTTGCAGGCGGGACAGGTGTCCTGCCACTGAGCCATAACCCTTCTCCAACTGAAGAAGTGTGCATGCACACGGAAGCTTATACCGAGAACAAACTTAGTTGGTCTGTGGGTTAAACCACAGAGCCCAGGGCTTGCTGATCAGAAGGTTGGTGGTTCAAATCCCCGTGACAGGGTGAGCTCCCGTTGCTCTCCTGCCCACCTAGCAGTTCGAAAGCATATCAAAGTGCAAGTAGATAAATAGGTACCACTCCGGCGGGAAGGTAAACGGCCACATGACCTGGAGGCTGCTACGCCGGCTTCCTCAGCCAATAAAGCGAGATGAGCGCCGCAACCCCAGGGTCGGCCACGACTGGACCTAATGGTCAGGGGTCCCTTTACCTTTAAGGTGCTACTGGACAATTTTTTAATATATTTTGATTAGGTATGCGGCTTTCCTTCCTTCTTCCCACCACTCCTATTCCTATTCACCAAAAGGTGAAAATAATACTGTCCTACCATATAGGGCTGCTGTAAATATTAGTTGTATAGTGATAGAATCTGATTTTGTTTGTGGCGATCCACTTTCAAATCCCTTTTCAACCATGAAACTAACAGATGCCACAGAGTTCTTAGGAATGTAAGACATTGCTTATACCACTGCGAAACCATTTGGTGGATCTAGCTCAGTGTTATCTGCTCTCTGGGGTTTTAAACAGGGGTCTTTCCTCTCCTTGTCTGCAGAAATCTGGCTCTGTTTACATTTTAATGCAAACCTGCCTAAATTTCCCTTTCCAACACAAATGCACAAACCAACATGCAACTCTACTTCAATATTTGCACTTCTCCCATTTTTTCGATGCAATTCTCCATTCAAAAAAATATGTACATAACTGCATATATTAGGAGCAAGTGCGCCAAAATGAATGTATGTATAAAAATAACAAATAAACTGCATTAGGGGGAATTACTTGCAAAAATTTGTATATCAGGAAAAATTAGCACCAAAATGCTAATGAATTAATAATGAGGATTAGGGAAACCAAAGCATGTGCATTGATTCAGAAATGTGGCAGACTGCCCTTTGCACCCTATGAATGCCATGAATCAGATGGATAAAATGCTGCAAGGATTTCGCAATTGCATATGAATGTCCCTCTTATTTAAAAGGGTTCTGTTGAGAATCTTATATCATGTTTATCAGTCACCCTTAAGGATTATGCTTGCACTCTCTCCTGTTTTTGGAAGTTCTCATGTTCTCATTTCCATTCAAGGAGGTTCACTGAACAACAGCAGCAGACGAAGGATATCCTGCAAAGATTTGGGGCATGGAGATTGCGAGGGTTGGTTGTGGAAGAAGAAGGATGCCAAAGGTTACTTCACCCAGAAGTGGAAAAAATACTGGTTCGTCCTGAAGGATTCTTCCCTCTACTGGTACACTAACCAGAATGTGAGTACCTACCACAATACAGAAAAGAAAAATCCCATAATGAATATATGGGCAGAGAGATTCAGTTGCTTACCTTTAGGGTTCATCCACACTTCCTCTTGTTCCACTGCTTTCCATCCAGGAAAAACTGCTCTTTAGCAATTGCAATTCAGATTGATGTTTGCTCCGATTTAGCACTAAAGAGCAGGTTTTCCCTGGGAACAGGGCAAGCCAAGCAGAAACCCACTTAGACCTAAGCCAAGAAAGCATGGATCAAGTGGGAAACTGCTGGGCCCTTGGAGAAGAAGAAAAAATGAGGTGCATTCTAAGCTGTTGTTGTGTGTGTAGACAAGTTCACCATACTCAAATATGCTATCGGTGATCTCAGTTCTCAGAGTGTTGGTCCTGATGTTGCAAAAATGATGCCATCATACATGAGTTGGGGATACCAGCAGGCTTGGGAAAGCCCCAAAGCTTGCAGAAGTACAAAAATATTTGAGGGGTGGGCTCTGAAGGGGAGTTGTCACCCCAAAGAGGCCAGTGAGGACTGAGCATGCATTTTGATCAGGGGGTGCTGATAATTCTAAGGAGGAAAAATGAAACTAAGGGAGATTTGGAAATGGAATGGAATATCCAGGCTGCAATCCTGAACAATGTCACCGATGCTTGTGTTCATTTAGAACTCAGTTCCATCATGCTTCTACACTGATCTGCAAATAGAAAACAAAATCATGAGAATGTGTATTTAAATATGTGGCTTTGAACATATTTTCTCACGCAATACATATTTACAGGTATGTTCTATCCTAAAATACATTTTTGGTACACTTTTTGAGCTGAGAGCTGCATCCCAAGACTTGGGAGAACCATGAAATCTAAAGGATAATTAGATTCCTCTCTGCACATTAGTCAGGGTCCAGGGTGTGCTGTTCAGGTCAGTTGACATCAGAATTTGCAGATTGAATTGCTGAAGCCTCCCTAACAGGAGCACTCTATGCAGCAATATTTTTGTTGACATTCTTGCTTACAGTGGTTAATTGTGGAAATTCTCCATACATGGATGGACTCAGACCCTGCTAAACAACGCATGCAGGAAGTACTGTGAGAGTTGGGCATATGTGCGCATGTATGCATACATTAGAATAGCTCTGATGACCAAGATCCTTCCAATTTGCCAATCTAAATGTTACTTCCCATGCGTCTTCGCAGATCAGTGCGTGGGCCTGCATTTAACTGCACATAGAGGATTTCCGCATTTTAAAATGAGTAGCCTAAGTGTAAGTTAGTTCAGCGAGTGGTGCATGGTGGCACTGGTGCTTTGTGGAAAGAATCCGTGCTGTTTGTCCACTGTATCTGCTAATACAGCCATGCAAATGCTCCTGAGACCAAATAGCAAATATCAGCTTGTCCACACATCTGCTTGTCCCACCACTTTCCTTCGGAGTCACGCACTGTTATCACTGAATTGGAACAAACGACAATTTTATTTTCTGTGGATTACCGTTTGTTCCAATTTAGCATTAAACAGTGGGTTTTCCTTGGGAAAGTGGTGGGAATAGTGGGGAACCTCTCAGACCCAGGCTTCCTAGGCACTAGTGTAAGGGCTCATCCACACTTCTAGTGTGATCCTGTCCATGTCTACCCAAAAGTGAGGATAGGGGAGAAATTTGGTCCAGTTTGCAATGTAATGCAAACCTACTTCATTTAGACTTCCTGAAACAAACAATCTTCTCCTAACTTTGTGATGCAGTTCTCCAACCCAAAACCAACTACCAAATGCAGATATTAGGGGAAAGCCATCCTCACCTGCCCTACACCTGATGTCATATATGATGTTGATATGAAGCAGCTAAAGAGCATGATCCCTGCAGATCCTGGCTTTGCAGGCACCACCAATCAGCTGGTTGTTGGTGTTTGCAATGTGCTGTGTCTTTATGCGGGCAGTTTGATTTCAAACCATTCAGGCAAAGGAAAACAGGTCATCTGATGTCATTGTGGTGTCAAGCCAGTCAGAATTGGTCCTCAGGATGTAAGAACCAGGCCCATTGGCCATATGCAGTTCCCCAAATAAGCTCATGGCTGGAGTGAAATTTGGACTCGAACATCCTGATTCATAGCTCAGGCTGCAGTCTTTTATAGACTTATCTGGGAGTCAATTTCACTGAACACAGCAGGACTTACTTTAGGGTAAACATCAATAGGATGCATGGTGTGTCTTCTTCTTTTTAGCCACCAATTTGTACCAGCTCTCAATGAGAGGGCAGTGAATGAGTAAATGAATTTGTCTTGAGTAAAATAAAAATAGGGGAGGGGAATATCAAGGTGAGATTTATTTCCATATGTAAAGCTTAGGCTTTTATCGGCTAATTCCATATCTGCAACTTGAATATGAATAAGATTACCTGGCATTGTGATCAATCAGCAAAGGTAGTTAGCTGTCTTCTGTTTCAGCTTGTACCACTGCAGCCAGAGATTATTCTCAGATTAAAGTGGGCAATAACAGCACCCGCTCCATAGTGTGAACGATTGCTTTTCTGAGATGCCTACACGTACAGAGTGTGAGCAAAAATCACATTAAACAAAAAGTAAATATGTGTTACTTGAATACTTCCACGGGAAATTAACAGCTCTCGATGCTGAAAGACAGGCTTATATTTGGGTTCTCCGTTCTAATGGTTAAGAGGATGTCAGCCACCCACGAAAGCAGCTGTCTATGATATGATGAACACAGGAAGCTGCCTTATACCGAATCATGATTCTGGAAACTTTTGCGTGGGGAGCAGGTGTTCTAACCCAAGGTTAAGGAACCTGATTTGGCAAGTGGGATAGATTCTTACCTCCCCTGCCCATCATGAGCCTCTTTGAAATCAATTTATGGGTGCAGTCTGAATTCAAACTACAACTGCAAATTTTTCCCCTTTCAGGTGTGGAACCATTGCAGATGGTTTGGGGAAAACAGCTCTGTGGACCATACTATGACCTGTGCTAGGCCTAGTTAGGTCTGTGGTTGGAAGTTCCCTATCCCTAGAGTGACCCCGGATTGGGTTATGACTTGGCCACAAAGCTTACTAGTTGACCTTGGGCCATCACAATCTCTCCGTCTAACCTGCTTCATAGGGTTGTTGTAAAGATAAAATGGGGCATGTGTATGGAGGAAACCATGTGTGCTGCTCTGAAGTGAATGCAGTAAGTGTTGCCTTTGCCCAACTCCCTTTCAAGCTTCAGGAAAGGGGCAATGCAATCACTGCCAGGGGTCCCAGCTGCTGACTCCCATCTGCAAGCCAAGACCCAAGCAGAAGAGAGCAAGCAGCTGAGGCACAAACAGCCTATGATGCAGGAGAACTGTGATTCAATCTCCCAACATTGACAAACTGGAGCCTATTCAAATGTTCAAAGCAAGGAGACCAGAATGGTGAGGAGTCTGGAAAATGAGTCCTGTGAGGGATGGTTGAAAGAGCCAATGTATGTTTAGCCTGGAGAAGAGACAACGAAGTGGAGTCACGCTATTTCAAATCAAATACCTGAAGGGCAGTCACACAGAAGATGCAGCAGACTGGGTCTCTGTCGCTGCAGGGGGTAGGATGTTCTGAACCTCAGGCCCAAAGGAGGACTTGGGAGTGGTTTGTTGCAGGGATACCAAAGAAGGATGTCAAAAACATCAGAGGGATCAGTTCAAGTGCTTTATTAAAGAAAGGTGTGGACTTACAGCAAAGCAGCCTGCCAGGTCTGCCAGATTTTACAAACGTGGGATGGACACCGCAGCAAGGAGAGGGCTTGTCCACACCCAAGCAAATGTTGTTCATACATTCATTATAAGCAAAGCATCATATATCACTTTGCCCAGGACTTCCCACCTGACTAGATGAAGGCATAGGTGACACGTACCCAAATCTTACAGATAGTCTCCCTTTCTGAACCAGAGTCCAGCACCCCAAGCTCCACAGATGAGAGCCACATCAAAGCTAGCCGATTAGCTTACATCAAAAGCAAGTAAATATAAACATCTATGAGCTCATTATTACAACAGCTACCAATTAATTGTGGGGTTATCTTGACTACCAAGATGGCGTTCCCACAGATTCCAGAACAGTTCATCTTTGGATCAACACACAAGACTACAACCAATCAGAGGATATTGCAGGGAAGCCAATGCCTGCTAAAAAAGTTAGGAGAAACTTCCTAGTAGTAGAGTTATTCGTAAGTGGAGCAGACTGCCTTTGGGAGTGGGAGAAGGCCCTCCTTTTCTGGAGGCATCTTCCAGTCTGGGGTGAGTGTGGCCTGTCTTTAAGAGACATGCTTAGACTATAATAGAAGCTCTCCTCTTTGGGTAAGATTCCCTCCACATCTTAGTAGGAGTCTTAGTCTAGCCTGTGTAGCAAGTCCTAGCTGCTATGCTGAGTTGTTGACCTGTTGTACACAAATAAATATAGCTGTGGAAGTTTTCCAGATCCCTGCATCTTCCTGGTATTAATTAGGGTTGGAAGGTTTCCTCACATAATGAATACCTTTCCAAACTTATTGGAAACTAACAAGTCAATCAAATTTGACTCTGTAAGGGTGTTGGTGAAGGCAAGCAAAGCCAACTGAGAGTGAAGGCAGTGCTCTCTGGAGCCATCAGACAGTCAATTCCCCTCAGTTGGGCCAGGGGGTCACATAGCGGAAAAGTTGACATCAGAATGCTACACAGCATGGTACTGTCTTATTATACGTTTGAATGAACAAGGTGGACAACAGGCAGTTTCCTACAGCATATAAAATATTTTGGCTGGTTTGATTTCTGATATTGTAGTTTTTTGTTATATTGGATATTCTGGATCCTCTCCTTTTTTTGATATGTTATATAACATGGCTGTATTCTGCACTGCAACATTTTTATTAAGGGGGGAGGAGTTGTATATGTGTTATTGTTTAACATTCAAGAAGCAAAAAAATTGATAAGTGTAATAATTTATGCAGCCACTCAGATTTGGCAGTGTGATCACTGAGGGCAAATTATGTTAATTGTAAGTGAGAACAATGCTTCCTAAACCAACGAACACTTTTGACTGAGTTGCTGAAACAAAAACAAAAATATTGCTAAAAGTAGGGTGTGCATGTTTGTATGTACGGAAATGTCCAGAAAACCAGTACAGTGGTACCTCAGGTTAAGAACTTAATTTGTTCCAGAGGTCTGTTCTTAACCTGAAATGGTTCTTAACCTGAGGCATGCTTTTGCTAATGGGGCCTCTCACTGCCGCTGCACCACTGGCACGCGATTTCCGTTCTTATCCTGGGGCAAAGTTCTTAACCTGGAGCAACCACTTCCTGGTTAGCGGAGTTTGTAACCCAAAGCGTCTGTAACCTAAGGTACCACTGTAACTGTCTTTGGCTCACCCTTAATTAAAACTCCTTTACCTTAACCTCTTTGGAGAAAAGGTGAGGTACAAATTTAAATATAAAATAAAATTAACTCTGGTTTTGATTGTGGCATAAGCTAGAACTTTACTGCAGCAGAACTTTACTTCAGAAAGCACTATCCGTCACACAAAGGGTGGGAAAAAAATACCACAGTGCAAATGTTTGAGAAGCACTAAGTTATTAATAGTTTCGAACTTGCCGTCTACCCACTGAAAGTGCTCATATTTAAAGGTCATCCGCAAACAGATTCATTATTAACCGTAGCTTTTTGCTCAGTGATCTGGCAACTCAGTATCTAGGATAACGAGAGTGAATGGAATCTCCTCTCTCAACCTTTTGCTCTTTGCCAATTGTATTTCTTCTCTTTCTTTCATGATAGGATGAAAAAGCAGAAGGATTCATCAGTTTGCCAGAGTTCAGGATAGACAGAGCCATCGAGTGCAGGAGGAAACAGTAAGTATGAGTCAAAAGAGCCTGCAAATGAAAGAGCCAATCCATGCAGAGAATGGGGGTGAAAAAAAGTTACCTGCTGGGAAATTTTAAACTCAGTTAAAACTTACTGTTTGTTCATAAGCGATGGGCTGAGACAGAGCTAGGGGATCAAGCCCCTTCAGCAATATTATATGTTGGGTTGGATCCTCAGATCCCCAAAAATGGGAACATCAGCAGCTTCTTCACATCTTCAGTACATCTAACTTAGTAAAATCTTCAGAAAACAGCACTCCAGGGTTTCAGGCACAAGACTCTCCTATTTGGAGATACCCAGGATTGAACCTTCTAAATGCAAAGCACAACCTCAGCCAATCCTTCCCCATTCTCCACCACCTTATCAGTTGAAATTGTCCAGCAGAATAGAGCTCAAAAAAGAAAATTCTCAGAAATGTTGTCCCAGCAGTTTCTATGCCTGGCACCCAGATAAGATATTCTAAGACCACATTCACATTAGACATTCAAAGCCCTAAGATACCACTTTGAAGAGGCATCACTCCCCGCCCCCCGCCCCCCGTGAATTCTGGGATATGTAGTATGGTGAGAGTTGTTAGGGTGTCCACTGCTGTCCTCTGCATTGCCTGGGAAGAGGAATTGATTGTTAAACCACCCTGGGAATCGTAGCTCTGTGAGGGGAATAGGAGTCTCCTAACAACTCTCAGATCCCTTAACAAACTACAGTTCCCAGAACTCTTGGGGGAAGCTGTGACTGTTTAAAAGTGGTATCATAATGGCTTAAATGTATGGTAACAGATGGGGCCTGTGGAACTTGTTGTTTTATAGTGAATTGTGGGTAAGCATGTTAGCAGCATCCAGAAATCGGTTAACATTTTGGAGACCAGATTTGTCACTGCTTTGTATTGGTTTTTCATCTGATGTAATGACCTGTGTTTCATACACAAGTAAACATTCATTCACTCACTGATTTGGTAGCACATCAAAGGGAGAGAAATAGGTCACTGCACAGGCCTAAAGGCAAAGCAGAGAGAAAATCTGCAAGAATCACTCTTCTGCCTCTGGCAGCCAGAAATCTCAGGACTAGAAATCCAACTTCCCTAGATAGCAGGATAATCTCTTGGGAGCTGCAGCTTTGCAAGATGTTTAACAACCCACACAAATCAAATAGTAACAATAACATGGTTGCTGCATCCCATTTTTGCAGTGTAGCTTAGAAAAAGAAAAGAAGATGCAGCAGTCGGACCACACTGCATCAGAACGTTGTCACAAAAGCACGATTGGTCGCCAGTTTTGCAAATGAGTTTTTCCCAGTACATGTGGAACTGACATAAAAGGAAGGCAAGATGAGGGGTTTGCTCATGTACCCAGCACCAGCAATAAAATTTTAAAAATCACTTTGCAAACCACAGTCAAGAAATAGGGCCAGGGTGGGAGCATGAGAGAATCTAAAATAAAATTAAAATTTTGCATATAGAAAGAAAAAAGAAACATCATCCGCTGGCATTAACAGTAAGAATAGTCTATTGATCCCAACTTAAACACAAGCAACATAGGCAGTTCATATGCCCAAATGGTTTTCAGAATGAGTCTGACAAATATAAGCTATGCTTTCGAGCATGACATCTTCAGACCACTGGGTATTAAATGGTGGGTGTTCATCCTTCCAGCCTTGCAGTACAAATCTCTTTGCAGACACAGGGGCTTGCAGGGTCCACTTTTGCTGTCTATCTGTTAGTCCCTGCACCATAGGAATATGATTTAAGAGTGAGAGAATTCCTGGCTTGCACACACAACCTCTTTCATGTTACAAGGTCCCATTGAGAGTCCTTTGCCTGATGGGGCCAGCACTGGGACCACTACCTATCTAACACTGATCTGTCAATATTCTTCTCAAATGTTGTGTTCTCAGCATACCGTATTTTTCGCTCTATAAGACGCATCAGACCACAAGACGCACCTAGTTTTTGGAGGAGGAAAACAAGAAAAAAAAAATCTGAATCTCAGAAGCCAGAACAGCAAGAGGGATCGCTACGCAGTGAAAGCAGCAATCCCTCTTGCTGTTCTGGCTTCTGGGATAGCTGTGCAGCCTGCATTCGCTCCATAAGACACACACACATTTCCCCTTACTTTTCAGGAGGGAAAAAGTGAGTCTTATAGAGCAAAAAATACGGTACATTCATTAGGTTGGTGATATTGCACTCTCAGGATCAGGCACATGAAAATCCAGGGCTGGCCTAACAGGGCAACTTATAGCCACTCTGGTGCAAGGACCTAACCACACTTCTGGTGGCAGCTTATTTCCCCCCCCCCAATTTTTTCTCAGAGCTATTGCACTTCATAGAGCATTGCTTTGTGCAGCTCAGCTAAACAGCAGACGTCTGCCATCTAGTGCACACTGTCAGAATATTCCATTCTCTTTAAGACTTGTCCTTCCTTTGTTATCTGTTCTTTAAGGATGGACAGATCAGTCTATTTCCACTCCGCGTCAGCTTCACATGTGCTCACTCATCAGTCTATTCCTTCCCATTTTGACCTAGAATTGTAGATTTGGAAGGGGTCACGCAGGTCATCTACTCTAACCCCCTGAAACGCAAGAATCTTTTGCCCAAGGTGGGGCTCGAACCTTGAGATTAAGAATCTCTTGCTCAGCTGACTGGAGCTATCCCTTCTGCAACCATTTTTCTTTAAAAAAGAATGCACAGAAATCTACATTTAAACACATATTTTTACTTCTTAACATATTTATCTTCTTTCAAAATACACATTTTAATAACACATTTTGAAACAATCGTTTTTTGGGCTTCGGAACCACCTTGGAGCATTTGGGAAGTGTGGGAGCTGGCGAATAACCAAGTTCTGATCCAAGCATTTAGTTTGAAAATGTCGATCAGATCCATTCCAATTAGAATGTTTTTGACTAATGGGGGGGGGGGGGAAAGTTTAGCAGGTCCATATCCTTTCATTACCATAAACAATATAGAAAGTTGACCCTGAACATGAGACTCTTGCTGTCAGGGTCGTGTGTTTGAGCCCCGTGTTGTGCAAAAGATTCCTGGGTTGGACGATGGCCCTCGTGGTCCCTTCCAACTCTATGATTCTATGAAAGTTCAATAGGAACACCTCTTCAGACATGGGAAAGAAGCTCAGAGCAGCCCTTCCTTGTATCTAAAATGTGAATCAACAAGTCATTTGATGCAAGTGCCGATTCCTGGTTTCCTACACTTTCTGGAGACCTGTTCTTCTTTTGTGTGGGCCATCTCCTTGCAGCACATCCAGACACTAAGCAAATAATGAGGAGAAGCCAATAATAGTCCTTAGGAAGCTATTATTGGTTGGCTTCAAAAGAAAGCGCCATTGAGTTGTGTGCTCACACGCAGGCTGCCTTTCATGTTGCCAGTCTTATTCAAGTAAGCCCACTTCACCACAGGGAGGACTTGTGGGATATATCTGGATTTGGGAAGCATGCACTGCGCGGCAAAAGCTGTATGAAGAAGAAAATGTCAGTAGGACGAAGGTCTCTTTGATGGCCGAGGACACAATGACAAGGCTGGGGTGCCTTTTCTTGGCTAGCTTCGAAGGACAGAGATCAGAACATCAGCGAGCTGCTCATTTACTCTTCTAATCCCATCACAGTGCCATCTCCATTGCTTTGTAAATCCCTGCCACTTTGAAATGCATCAGTCTTGGCAAAATGCCTGTGATTGGCAAAATGCTTAAAGAAACAGAAACCTGGGCTCCAAACTCATTTATTTAGAATATCACCCCATCCTTGTCACACCTATCCACGTAGCTCTTGCTTTTGCATTCCTACAGAGCCAATTCTCTAGTGAGCCATTTTTCAGCTCACTCACCAGTGAGGACCAACGACTCAGACATAGCTTTTTAGTTCTGTCCCTTACCTGCAAATGTCATCAGAGAGCTGTCGTGCCAGGGAATGTAAGCTAGAGAGGTGGAGGGGGTGGGAGGAACCAAAAAACTTTGCTGTGCGAACAGCAAGTAGCTGCTTTGAAAGGGTTTTCCAGTTCATTTCCTAAAAGGTCACACGTTGGAGGGTGTTACATGTAAAGCTGGCAGTGACCTGGTCTGATGAGTTTATAATGAAAATTCAGGAAACCAGTTCGTTGAATGCCATCCTAAGGCATTTAATAAGAGAGTGTTATGAAAAAGGAATTAGTCAGTGACGCATCCTGGACTTTGAGCTAGGAACAAAAAGAGCCCTGCTAAAATATCCTTTGTTCAACAAAGGGAGGTGGAGAGTGGCAGATGCTAGTTTCATTGCTTAGTTCCTCTCTCATACTTTTACTTCTAGTAGGAGTTCTTTATTTTGTAGACTTTAAGACTGCACTCCTATCATCACCGTTAGCATTTATATCATTTGTTAGACACCTGATTAAAAAGTCTCAAGGCATCTCACCCTGCAAAATATGCATAAGATTAAAAACAAGTGTTAAAAATAATAATGGGCAAATTCTAAAAGCTACAGACAGAAGCCTCCCTCGCCTCCTCCAACCCACATACACCTGATCACAATCCCCAAGAAAAAAGGTTAACTATCAAATGCCTATTAACAACACATCCCAGCGGGGCACAGGACATCACAGGCATTCGGGGCATTGCGCTGAACCTGGGCTGTGTCTGTTACCTGAAGCATGCGACCAGGGAGATGCAAACTGCATGGTAATTTCAATAAAATTGCCGGAAAGGATGCATCTCTTAGATTGTTTTCCTTTTTTAAAAAGAAAAAAGGAAAAAAAAACCTTTAATTGTCAGCCTAGATTTACTGTGCAATACAAAAAGAAAAAATGGTACCATTCCACATAAATTAATAATATGGGCAGGGTATCCACTGCATCCTCTGAGAGGTGGGACTCAAGATGAAATTCCTAAAGAGAAAGAGCTAAAGTCCTGGCTTCTTCTTCATCTGTTTGTCAAGTTCTAATTTGGGAAAGAACTTGACATCATATTCAAAGGGAACTTAACACAGGATTCTCAGAATATCGGTTTCCCTAGGTAACTTGCTGTTAAAGTTCAACTCCCCAAATACCTTCTGAACTTCAAGACAGTTATCTTTTCCCTCTTTCCTCACAGTGCTTTCAAAGCTTGCCACCCCAAAATTAAGAGTTTCTACTTTGCTACTGACTGCCTGGAAGAAATGAATAGGTAAGAAACATTGATATTATACTAGAGTAATTTTGTTCTGATGTATTCAGAGCAGCAGACGAAAGACTGTTACTGTGTTTCCTCCGTGTGTGCTGAGATTTCCATGGTTCTCAACAGGCTGAATGTGATTGTGTAGTTGCATTGTGTACTTGACTTACATAAACTCTTGCTTTAACTTATCTGGGTCCCTTTGCTTGAAGCTCCTAATGCTTCCAGCTGTGTGAATTGTATTTTTTAAATGCAAATACAGTGGTACCTTGGTACTCGAACTGCTTGGCTCCCAAACAAATCGGCTCCCGAATGCCGCAAACCTGGAAGTAAGTGTTCTGGTTGTGAACACTTTTTCGGAAGCCAAACATCCGACGCAGCTTCCACAACTTCCGATTGAATGCAGGAAGCTCCTGCAGCCAATCGGAAGCCGCACCTTGGTTTTTGAATGGTTTTGGGAGTCGAACGGACTCCCGGAATGGATTACGTTCGAGAACCAAGGTACCACTGTAATCAAATAATTTTTAGGCAGCTGATTGGCCACTGTGAGATCAGGATGCTGGACTGGATTAGCTTTGGCCTCATTCAGCATGTCTCTTCTTATGTTCTTATGACCCCTTTGGTATGTTCCAGCAGGGAGCTTCTTATGTTCTTAGGAGTGTGCATCCATGCAAAAAAAAAAAAAAACTGGCCTCAAAATTGCAGTGTATGATTTGCTGGAAGGCTTGTGCTATATCTGCACTGAGCGCAAGTCATGAAAGGATTAAATACCAACGAGTGGGGACTTGCTGGCAATTCACATAGTTGTTCCAATGAACCCTTCCTGCTGTTCTGACTGTTGCAGACAGAGTTTGGTTTGCAAAATTAATGCTGCCATGCTGCTTTGTCAGGTCTGCACAAGCACACTGATGTTCTCTGCAATGAATTAGTCATGAAATTAATACATTTGTTTCTAGTTTGCCTCGGTCACTCAGTGCCTTGTGCAGAGAGACAAATAGTACAAACCACAAATAGGTTTGGAAATGAGAGATCGTTCCTGGCGTAACACTCTTCATGCAATTATTACACTTGAATAAATCAGCAAAGATTGTGATTCTTGTCGTCACTTAAAGAAAAATCAAAATGGGAGATTAAAAGAAAAAAAACAGAGCGCAGGGGTTGCCCGCATTCATCCCAAGTAAAGAAGAGCAGCAACTTATTAGCACTTTAAATTACCTCCTACAGAAAGCATGCTAAAGATGACATCAAAGGACACTTAGCTGGAGGAGAAGGAAGAAGCAGCTTTGGCTCCTTGGGGTGGGGGCAGATGGGCACCATTGCTATTCTAAAAGAACACGGGAGAAGTTCATGGTGAGCTCTAGCATCTCTTTTTAAGAAAAATAGTACTGCTGCCCACTCTGCCTTCAGCTCAGACTGAAGAAAAACCCTGATGGGGAGGCTGCAATTTTGAAACAGATGTGAGCTGTTGAGAAGACTAGAAAGGAAAAACACTTAAAAAATAATAATCAAGCTTTGCAACAACATTTAACTAATTTTGAAAACTCTTCTCGCTGTTGTTGTCATTGTCGTTGTTATTATTACCATCTTCTAAACTACGAGTTTGTAGTAGGACATTTCCCCATCAGCACCTAGGGGTATCTGTTCATAGTGGTGCCTCCTTTCAGCTTGGAATTGTAGGCACGTACAGACCTTTGCTTGTTGGTTTGGCCTGGATTGCCAGATCAGAGGGAGATGTTCTCTATCTCCTGCTTCCCAAGAGCCAAGCAGTACTGCTGATTGGTTCCTGGAAATAAGGCCTGCCCAGGCAACATGGTAGCCAGTTGAAGCCGGTGCATGAATGGGCCTGGGGACAAGGCTAGCGCCCTCCTCTCCACTATCACATGCGGGGAACAAACCAGGCTCTCTGATATGTGGAGCCAGGCACCAGGACTTGTAGAACTACAAAGACTTTTAGTTTCTGTGAGTTCTGATTCCAGTATGGGCATATGAATGTCTCTTAAGTGGTAGCTGCCATTGCTGTACTAGTGTTGTTTTACCAAATTGGACACAGTGGGTTAACTCGTGGTGGGCATTATTTTCTATAAATGCATGTGCAAAACGTTAAATGTTGTGATATCGCGGCCCTAAAGGAAACCAATTCAAGATCAAGATGTCTTTATTTTCTTTATTATTTATGTATGTGTTTGCAAATAACAACCCTGAGTTATTTCCAGTGCAGGCTGAGTGATCATCACTGCTTTCCTGCAAAGGTTTTTATAAGTGTATGTGAGCTGGATTTACAGGAAATTTTTGTACACTATCCATGGCCCTTTGAGACTTGCATGGCTGGCAGGAGGGCTGCCTTTCTGAATGTGCAGCTTTCCCCTTACTGAGAAGCATAAAAGGTTTTGCAAAACGGAAGGCTGTTAGGAGAGATCATGGAAATCATTTATGTTATATCCAGGATAGCTTCTCCAAAATAAGACCAGTGGGCAAGCTGTTCGAAATCTGCTTTGGGATTGTTCCAAACTTCCAATAATTCATACAAATAGACAGACAGATACTTGGCATCTCTGGTAAAAATGCCAGCGCCCACTGCAGCTGACCCTAGCATTCACCTTTTTAAAATAAAAATTATGGCCTGGTATTGAGGAGCACCAAGCCAGGTAGATACAACTTCCATCCTTGATGGCTCTGATCTCCACTTCCAATGTCGTCAGTCCCCAGATGCATTTTGAGAAAATGAAGATAGTGGCAGCTGTAGCTGCCTGACCTAGGGGGACAACTTGCATATTGCCCCCAAAAATAGGACATAGATTTCTGCAAATTCCAGGTTCTAACCCCACCATCTCCAGACAGGGCTGAAACCCTAAAGAATCGTTGCCAGTCAGTTGTGATCTGAGTCTGTATTAAGGCAGTTTCCTACATTCCTATGTATAGTCAGGAACACTGTGAATAGGAGACCTGTGTGCCTGCTCAGTCGGCTTTAGGGAAGGGTCATAGCTCAGAGCATATGCTTTTGATTCAGAAGTCCCAGGTTCAATCCCTGGCAACTCCAGGTAGGGAGGGGAATGCCCCTTGTCAAAAATCCTGGAAAGCCACTTTCAGCCAGGGTAAATGATACTGAGCTGAATGGACCAGTAGCCTGACTCTGCATAAGGCAGCTTCCTGTGTGCTTTTGCTGCCTAGGTGCTCACTGTTTTTTTATATATTTAATCAATTTTTATTGAGAGTTTTCAACATAGAATACAATAAAAGCCAAACCCATCTAAGAGAGATAGATGGGGAAGAAACCAAAAAGGAAGAGAGAGAGAAATAGAGAAAAGAAAAAGAAAAGAAGCAGGAGAAGATAACAATAGCGTTAAAGTTCTGAACCACCTTTCGTCATTCAAGATCTGAGGATGGCTTATCACAATTATACCTTAACCCTTATTCCACACTCATGAAGAGTGAAACCTCCCAGCTCTCGCCCAGGTGCTCACTGCTGATGGGCAAATTCAAGTCCCCTCCTGCTCTCCCTACTTTGGGCTTTTTTTTATCTTCCAACTGCTCACAGACCAGACAGCCCTTCCAATTACAGGACACTTTCTGGCAAAGGACTGTCACTGATGTGGCAGAATACATGGCTGTTGTAGTTTGGGTGGATGCTTGCCAGTACCAGGGTTGGCAGAGTAGGAGGAGGCTGGAGCGGCTGCCATCTATCAGTTCCGTCTGTCCTCACCCACCCCTCTGCTGCTGCTTACCACCACCTGTCCCTGACACAGTTTGCTGCTGTGCACCTCCACCTGGCACACTTGTTTGAGCAGGGGCACCAGCAGTGTGTGGCTAAGGGATGACATGATAGAGATTATGAATAAGGTGTAATGAAAGCGGGTAGGGAGGAGTTTTTTTTCCTTCCCTCTCGTAATATTCAGAACTGGTGCTATCCAGTGGAACTGAATTGTTGGGAACTTCAGGGCAGACAAAAATAAAGTACTTCACAACAGCCCACATTGGGATACATTTCCACAACATGTAGTGATGGCCACCAACCTGGATGGCTTTGATTAGCCTGATTCCCTGTGAATTTCACTATCCATGGCTACTAGCAATAATGCCTATGGTTCTGCCTATACTTTCGGAGGCAATATCCATGCACACCATAGGCATCTTTGGCTACCTTGAGAACAGGATTCTGGATTAGATAGGCCTTTGACCTGACCTAGCAAGGCTTTTCTTAGGTTCCTATCAGAAAACAGCTGTGGGCACTTTGCCCAGGACACCCTCGAACCAGGTGCCGATCCAGATTTTTTAACCTTGCCTGTAAAAATGTAAACAGTGAATGGGACAAACAGCTATTGGGGAACAGGTATATCCTACAGGTTCATCAGAGCTATAACTGACTGTGGCTTCATGTTGACTTGAAATTATTCTGATGGGATACCCAATCAGCACACACAAAAGCTAGTCATACTGTGCTTCGTGTGCCAGAATATTCCTTTCAACAGGGTTGCCCCATTTGGCCTGTACCTTTAGCATCAGGGACCTGTGGCCTTGCTAGGCGCTAAAGTTGCATTTTGAACATGTGAGGGATGTTGCATGGGTATTGTGAGTGTTTGTGAGTGCACACCTGGCTTCCTGTTTGTATAAATTGCCTTATCAGCAATTTCCTCAGAACAAGATGGAAGCAAAATGTAACTTTATATAAGAAATAAAACTGGACAGTGTGCAAAACAATAATAAAACCTAACAGTCAGGATCCGTGAAAGCTTCAGGGCTGTCACTGAGAACGCCTGCTTCTTCTGCATTGTCACCAAGTGAGCATCATGGAACAGCCAGCATGTTTTCCTTTGAAGATCTTAAATATCATCTTGGTCTATATAGTGGTACCTCGAGTTACAAACGCCTCAGGTTACAAATGCTTCAGGTTACAAACTCCGCTAACCTGGAAGAGTTACCTCAAGTTGAGAACTTTGCCCCAGGATGAGAACGGAAATTGTGTGCCGGTGGTGCAGTGGCAGCAAGAGGCCCCATTAGCGAAAGCACGCCTCTAGTTAAGAACAGTTTCAGGTTAAGAACGGACCTCCGGAACGAATTAAGTTCGTAACTAGAGGTACCACTGTACTGCAAATGTGGTCTGCTAGGTATCATGCTCCTAAGTTGTTCAGGGCCTTAAATGTCAGAAACAAAAGCTTGTGTTTGGCTCAGTAGCTAATAGACAGCCCGTGCATATTTTTCAACACCAGCATAATATGTGTAAAGCAGAGTGCCTTCCTATTAAGCACCGTAGCAACAGAGTTCTGCACCAGCTGCAGCTTCCACACCAGACACAAGGGTAGCTCCACATATACTGCATTACAATAGTCTACTTTTGCTCTAAATGAGGATTTTCCATAGAAAGTGTGAAAAGCTTAGTGTTGGCACTAAGGCAAGGGGTTATAGTGGCTTTGGATAGAAAAGAAAGTTAATAGGATGAAAAGAGGTGTGTGTTTTTCGTCAAAGTCCATTAAGCAGGTGGAAGGCATGCACACAAAAGCATGAATTGTTATGGTTCACTTCTCAGCTGCTAAGCTGTCCTGGGCTTATTCCTCTGTTGTTGGCTTGACAAACCTAAGCAGGCACCGCATGAAATGAGATCAGCAAAATCATGTCAAATTATCAAATCAGAGAAAACACATAGAGCATCTCTCCTGTCGGTGATCTTCATTTACTTTTTTTTAAAATGCCACAACAGTGACAGATGCAGCAGTGGGGAAGGCAGACTGCAAAGACTTTATATGTTTGGAAGGAGCACGCTTGTTATTCCTGCTTGCAGTGGCAGCTTAATCTCCCTGTGTATACATTTTCTTCTTGACGGAAAACTTAAGAAATGAGTATCTGCCAAGCTCCTTGAGACATTATGGCCTGGATTGGGACGATAGCTCTCCCTGAATCAGCTGTTGGCGGAGACTTCACCCCTGCTTTCTGCAGGGAAAAGCTGCATGTGGGAGCTCATTTGTGCAGCCCATCCACCTGCATCTATAGGTGCCCCACACATGACCTCACATAGGACGTCAGGTGTGGGGCAGGTGGGTGTGAAGCAGTCTTGCAGGCCAAATCAAGACCTGTGCTTGGCCAAATTTGGCCCAAAGACTGGAGGTTCCTTTCTCACGCTTTACAAATAAGGAATATTGAGGAGGTGCAGAGCTGGCCTCCAAGCCATGGTACCCTGATCCTAGATCACATTCCTGACATGTAAGAGTCTCCTCAGTGATCTTTTGATGGGTGCATGCCTAGGGCTGATTTGGGTGTTTGGCAAGCTTGTTTGTGATCAGCCGTTCATTTTTCATGTTCAGCTTCTGTTTTAGGAAGTGTTCAGAACAGACAATATTGTTACATGTTCTCTTTTAAAACCACCCAAGCAGTCTTAATAAGCTTTCCTATTATACTATTTGCAGGGTGGTGTGGGGAGAAGAGTTTTGTTGTAATTTTATTCCAAGCCTTCAGTCTACTGCAGTTCTATTCTTTTGCAAAGCAATTACAGCCACGTGAGCGCCTCTGTTTTGAGGTGCTTTCTAGATATAGAGCTGCCTAACATTATAAATGGCAAGTCACGCACAGTTTGCAAACCATATTGGCCTTCCATAATGTGATTTATAAATAATGTTTTGACATCAAATTGTCCTTCAGCGCTATGAGTCCCTTGCTGTTAAATCATTCCCGCCCGCCCCCTGCCCCAGCATAACAATATAGGGGATGCAAAGTGAATCAAATGAGGTTTTAATAAGAAATGCCCTCCTGCATATAATGGAAAATGCATCAGGAACAACAACTGGAAAAGGCTCAGAAAATATGTATTCATTTAGAGATGTTGGGCTGGTGCTCCTGGTAAGATTGGCTGTTAAAAACCCTTCATATGGCATCCGTGTGTGTACACCAGAACTCCAGTGAAGCTGAATGTCAGAAGATTCATGAAAATTCCAATTCCTTTTGGAATGAGTCCAGAAATATGCACAACAGATGTCAAAGTTTAGGGTGAAAAGGCGTGTCATTAGCATTTGATGGAAACTATACAATGGATGTACGTCTGTGGGAAAGCTATTCCACATCTTAAGGGCTGTCCCTCTCTCAGGCTGCCACCCTCCCCAACATATTTATTTAGGATGGCAGAACTACCAAGAGGGCCGCCTATGCCAGTTTTAATACCCAAGAGGGTCTGTAGAGAATGAGGTGATCTTTCAGATATTTCGGGCCTAAGTTACTTTAAGACTTTAAACAGTGTCATAGCTACGAAGGGGCAAACCAGGGTTTTTTTGCGCTGGGTGAAACTTCAAGAGGGGGCAACATTCAAGCTTCCAACCTGTGTGTGTGTGTATGTATGCAGATGTGAAGGGGGTGTCAAACTGGGTCTTTGAACCAGGTGAAATAAAGCCTATTTTTGCCCCTGTGAACACTTTGAATTGGGCCTGGAAACAAACTGTGCAGCTGTTTTAAAACAGGGGTTATGCAAGTGATGAATGTTTAAATGAAACAGGTTTGAACAACTTCAGTTCAGGGCGATGTTCATTGTGTTATTAAGAGACATCCTTGCTGCTATTAATGACAAGGACCATTGCATGGAATATAGAGGGTGGGAGAGAAGGTGAATAATTATATCATTGGGGTTACCAGCCCGGGCAAAATATGAATTAGCAAACGAAGGATGCAAGGCTATTTTAGCAAAATTCCCATCTTTACATGGGGATTTAATAGCTTATACTATACAGAAAATCTGTTCAGGCCTCAAAGGAATAAAAGGAGGTTTCTATAATTGGTCCAAGGAAGTTTGTCCTCGGGAGGGCTGTAAGTCTAATTCTAAATGTCACTAATTCTCATCTCACCAGCATCACAACTCCAGGCATCTGAAACTATTCCTGCCCCATTCCAGAAAGAGAGACAGAATTTCGTTTGCAGCTTATTACAATTCTCTTCTGTTTCAATTTGCCCCCAAGAGATAAATGTGACACAGTACAGTTGCCTTGTTTCTTCAGGCTTTTATTTTAAAGGAAAGGAACTTATGAAGAAGCACAGATGAGTCAGGCCACTAACTCAGCATCTAGTTGAGCATTGGGGAAAGGTCGTAACTTAGACAGTGCCAGGTTCAATTCCCAGTATCTCTAGGTAAAACTGGTAGCGTCCCTGGCATATAGAGAGGGAAGAAAGTGGGTGAGTATTGAAACTGTAGTATCTGATGGAGATTCAGGCACTAAAGAACTTCAAGTTTATAAGGTTGTTGGAGGGGGGTTGATCGCTTGTTTCAATATATGAAAAAATAATGAAGAGTAACACTCTACGCCGTCACTGTCAATGAGCATTTCTTTGAGCTTAAAAGACAAGTGCAAACCACAGGAGGATCAAAATCCTCTTCTGTTACGCTTCTGGCATGCAAGCTTCACTCTACCCTTTAAATAATCAATGGCTTAAGGGAAATCTTTCTTTGTTGGTTGGTTGGTTTTATTTTCTTTGCAATCCTCCAAGTTGTTGGGGTGGGGAATGGTATTTCATAACTCAGGCCTGCCCCACATCATAGGACCCCCCTTTATTTTAAGTCTGACCGATGGCCTTGCTTTCAGCGACCAAAAATTTAAAAAGCAAACAAACCAAAGTTTAAAACCAAACAATAGAACAACTGTGAATCTGTATAATGTCGCAGTTGCAATTAAAAGCTGGAAATGATGCCTGCCTCACAAAGTCAGCTATACTGTTCCACATCCAGTCCAGTACAGTGGTACCTTGGTTGTCGAACTTAATCCATTCCGGGAGTCTGTTCAACTCCTGGAACCATTCGAAAACCAAGGCACAAGCTTCTTATTGGCTGCAGAAGCTTCCTGCACTCATTCGGAAGCCGCATCGGATGTTCAGCTTCCAAAAAACATTCACAAAGCAGAACACTTACTTCTGGGGTTGCGGCGTTTGGGAGCCGATTTGTTTGACAACCCAAGGTACCACTGTGTTAATTTTCAAATGGAAAATGGTACTTAAACCAACTACGGAAAAACAGTGGTGGTGACAGAGTAGTCTTTAGCACTCTGAAATGTATCATTTTCTCATTTTCTGCTTTCTTTACTCTTCTGTTAATTTTTTTTATTTTGTTTTATGTGATAAAGGACTGTAGGCCACTGCTTAAAGCCAATTGTCTTGTTTTGTATCGATCTGCCAGCCTTCCTGGGAACTGTTTCTCTTTCAGAACAGGTTTTAAATGCTTTAAACAAACAGTTGTGGCAAGGTGTGTATTTGTGTGTTCAAATGCCTTGTCTCTTTTTTCTATCATCAGATGGATGAACCGTTTGGGTCTTGCAGCCATTGGTTATACACCTGATGACAAGGATATCCGACCCGATGAAGGTAAGGTCATCGTTATTCTTTGACATCCATCTGGATGAACGGAGACATGTACAAAGTGGGGTAGAGAATCCATGACCCTTAACATGCTTGCTTACAAGTGAGCTTAGGGATGCTTTAGGAATTCATTCTTTGTGAATGCCTATATAAAACACCATATATATATATATATATATATATATATATATATATATATATATGCAGATCAGACTTTACGTATCCATTGAATTTCCCACCTCTCCAAACGTAAGGAAGTTCACAACATGTATTGAAAATAGGCATTTAAGCCAGTTTTTTTGGAGATGGTGGGTTATGCCCAATGCTAGAGTAGATCTCTCAGAGTTAATAGATATCACTAGCTTAGTAGTGAACCTAAATGTGGGAACAGAATGGTTAGTATTCTTGGTAAAAACAGGTAGAAGTGATGTGAATTACAAATACAATTACAATAGACAGATTTGTGCATCCTCAAGTAAACCATAAACACGTAGATAGGGGAACCGTGCTGCCCTGCTGGCTGTATCCCCTATGTCTATGTCCCTTCTGGTAACCTCCTATCAGAATATCAGCACAAAAGAAGAGCCTGCACATACACAACTGCATGGCCTGGAGGTGGAAAGAGAGAGGTTTCTCTGTCTCATAACACTAGAACTCATGGATATGCAATGAAGCTGAATGTTGGAATATTCATAAGAGATAAAATAAAGTACTTCCTCACGCAACACATACAGGAGGCAGTTATGGCTACCAACTTGGAGGGTTTTCAGAGAGGACTGGGCAAATTCATCGAAGATAGGGCTATCAATGGCTGCTAGCCATGATGGCTCTGCTCTGCCTCCACAGCTGCAGGCAGCAATGCTACTGTGTGCCAGTTGCTGGAAACCACAGGAAGGGAGAGTGCTCCGGTGCTTGGATCCTGCTTGGCCACTGTGAGAGCAGGATGCTGGGCTAGATAAGCAATCGGCCTGATCCAACAAGCTGCTCTTGTGTTTTTTTTTTAACTTGCACATTCGGGGACAATTACCAAGTTGCATAGCTACACAGTAAGCTACAGCTTACTGTGGTGTTTTGAAAAATGTTCCCTAATGTAGGACTCATTTCAATGGCAAATGCAAACACTTTTTAGCAGATTACTGGAGTGAAAGTGACCAGGAAGATATTGATGGCTCATTAACTCTGAAGCAAGAGGCACCCATAACACTTTGCGACACCTACCACCGAACACCCTCGGTAAGTTACATGAGGCATGCACTAGGCTACTTTTGAGCCTTGGGCTGTATTTTTTATTATTTTTTAATCCTTCTGGCTTTTGGAAGAGTGTCTACTGACATTGTGTTGGATGTGGACTAGGTTAGCTGCACATAGTTTCCATTGAAATAACCGAAACTGGTGGTGCCATGACTAAATTGCCCCATTGGTTCCAGTGGGACCCAGCCTCAAAGAACTTTGTTGGGATTCACCTACTGTAAGTAAAGCAGAGCAGATAAGTATTTCTACTGTAAGTAAAGAGAACATGACTATACCTAATAGACCAAGAGTAGTGCTAAATAATAATATATTGATAAAGAAAAAACAAAGCTCTGGCTTTGTTGACTTTTATGCAGAAATTCCCATACGCTCAGTCATGCTTAATGGACTTAGGAGCCCTACCTTTTAACCTGGTGAATGCTGAGCCGTCTGGGCCAGTAATGGAAAATGGAGTAGGGTGGATCTGCAGAACTGCCCTCCTGACATCTGCGATGTTTAACAGATGGGGATGGAACAGGGGTAAAGGTAAAGGTACCCCTGCCCGAACGGGCCAGTCTTGCCAGACTCTAGGGTTGTGCGCTCATCTCACTCTATAGGCCGGGAGCCAGCGCTGTCCGCAGACACTTCCGGGTCACGTGGCCAGCGTGACAAGCTGCATCTGGCGAGCCAGCGCAGCACACGGAACGCTGTTTACCTTCCCGCTGGCAAGCGGTCCCTATTTATCTACTTGCACCCGGAGGTGCTTTCGAACTGCTAGGTTGGCAGGCGCTGGGACCAAACGATGGGAGCGCACCCCGCCGCAGGGATTCGAACCGCCGACCATACGATTGGCAAGTCCTAGGCGCTGAGGTTTTACCCACAGTGCCACCTGCGTCCCCTCCGGAGCAGGGGTAGGTGGATGCAAAGTTGGAGCTGTGCGAGTGCATGCACTGTCAAGGCTGCTTTCATTGCTCCAATGCTGCCATTGAACCTGCACAGCCCCAACCTGGATACCGCCCTGCCACATCCAGGTAAACAGTACTGATGCTGTTGCCAGGAGGGTCGTTCAACCCCACACATGGTTACCCTACTGGTCTGGTCCTTTGATCACATCAGTTGGACAAAGCAATAGAACGCTGAAGGGATGAGCATGACCCCACAGTATTATCTAGTCACATCATTACAATCATTTATATACTTTGTCTTCTCTTGCTTTTCTTTCATTGTTGATCTCAAGGCAGAAGGCATGTGGTTCCCAGGGCAGGGGCGCCTCCCATCCATACCCAGATTTGCTTAGCTTCAGCAAGGCAGTGGCATCATGTGGGGTATTCCATGGAGAAAATAGGAGTGTTGGTTGGCAAGGAAAAGATAGGTGTAAAAAGATAATTCCCTGGATGTCAAGATCCAGGTTTTGATCAAGTACTCTTTGGTGAGAGAACCCCAGTAGAGATTTTAAATCATGAAGTATATAGCAAAGTAAGGTATGGAAATATGCCCTTGTGAGTTCCTTCCAAAGTTCCCCTCTTCCCCTAGCATAAAAAGAGCCCACATTTGTGTTTTTTCCATACTTTGGTCAGAAAATACAGGCAGTAAATCTTGACTTAGTTACAGTGGTGAAAGTTCCTAAATGATTGGTATAGGAACACAGCAGTGGCTTGTAAGAGCCATGTGGTCTGAGCTGCAGCAACCAGCTCAAAACCTCTTCTCACACTGATTTTCTCTGGTAGACTGAGCTACAACAATAGACTTGATTACATTACCTTCCTTCCAAGGTGAGAGAGGGATAACCTAGCTCAGCCTAGCATGACAGCTTATACTATGGTATTGACTCCTTCATGCATTAGACTTAAACATGTTGGTTATGTGAGGTTGATTATCCCACAGACCCCTTCTCAGACATATATAACAATTGCATGCACAATTAATGAACTATCCAAAGACGCATCTTGACTCAAAGGTATCGGTGCTGTCAGAAGTGGCTTGGTTAGTATGTCGGCTGTCATTTCTTTGGTTTGACAGTTGGCCAATTTAACAAGTCCATCGTGTATCACCTCACACATCTATTGGTATTTCAGCCCAATGTGTTTGGTTCTCACATGAAATTTCTCACTTTGAGATAATTTCAAACAGCTTTGGCTGTCTTCCATCAGTCGGACTGGTTTCTGCCCACACAACCCAAAGTCCATAATTAGCATAGAAAAAGACTACACATTTGATATGTTAAAAATTGGTTTACTTACAAACTCTTCAATGGTCAGGTTCATGTGCTTTTTCCATACATGGGTCAGAAAACACAGGCAGTAAAACTTACCAGTAGTTATGGTGGTGAAAGTTCCTAAACTATTGGTATAGGAACACAACAATGGCTTGTAAGAGCCATGCTGTCTGAGCTGCAGCAACCAGATAATACATTTTATCCTCCTCCCATAGGACAGGTAAAAGAAATTCAGGGTTGGAGAACTGGTGGCCCTCCAGTGAGATGTGGGAGACCAACTCCCATCAAGCCACAGTTAGCATGGCTAATGGTGGGGGGAAATGGGAATTACTGCAATCCTATGCATGAATAACTAGGAGTAAGTCCCATTTAACTCTGTGAGAATTACTTCAGAGTAAGCATGCATAATGTTATGCAGTTAATCAGTATTCCAACCATCTGGAGCTTTTTTAAAAAAGAAAGTTTTCTTTGATCTTTGAATAAGCTAAAAAAAAATGACGTTAGGAACTGATTGAAGTTGGTTTGGAAGTTACAGTTCACACACACACACACACACAAGCAAATTCTGCCAATGCTAAGTTTCCTAATTATGCGAAAAGCCCCTGGTGTAAGAACAGTTCATAAAAGAAATAATGAACAGGTAGCAACTAACATGACTCTGAATTTCTCTTTTCATGCCTGGAGAGGAAACAGTTCACTGACAGCTTAGCAGAGGGCCACATTCTCTTCTGGGCAACCTTCCAGGGGCCACATGCCAGTGGTGGGTGACAGCAGAAGCATAAGTGGGCAGGGCAGCAAATGTAATGTTTACCTCCCCACGATAGGCTGCTTTACAACCACACTCACCTCTCTCTTTCCGCCAGCCAGCCAAGCAAAAGGCATTATCAGAGCTCAAGGGCACTTTCCAGCCAAGGAAAAATACTCAAAGGGAATATGAAGCTGGGCCGCTGTGGGGTGTGGCTTGGGGATAGGGAGTATGGCATGGAGCATCCTGAGGGCCAAACAGAGATACTTGGAGGGCCACATCTGGCACCCAAGCCTGACACACAGGGTTGCACAGCAGCCACAGCTGCTTTTGCTCCCAGCCTCCATCTAACCCCAGAGCTTCAACTCCAGATGTTTTGGTCTGTATTGGAGTGAGAGAGCAGGAGAGAGAGCTGGAGAATGGGGAATAGGCATTTAGAAGCTTTTTAGAGGGTGCTCCATAATTTACACAATCTCACTTATGCACATGGGGGCCCAGAACATAAGGGGGGGCTGTATATGTCTAGAAAGTGATGGTAATGATAATCTCTTTCATTTGCCAAATGTATCTTGACATTTTTGGAGGGAGAGGTACGAATCTGCAAAATAAACTGTTTGAAGCCATGGCGATCATGTGGTTAATAAGTATGTTGGTGGATAGTCTACCGAATGCGTACAACCTGCTTTTTAGTTTCCTTTCCTTTTACCTGTGTTTTTTAAGTTCAGATAGGACTCTTTCTGTATTTTTCTTTCAGATTTTACTTCAGCGTGAATGATGTGATCCTCACACAGCCTGAACCAAAGGGAGAATGACTGAGGCAACAGCATCACATGGGTGAAGCTCAGACTGACTTTTCACCCATGTGATGCTGTTCCATCAACTGGGATGCAGGTTAAGCCCCTCCCTTACTGTTTTCCCCCAATATTTTTTTTTTCATTTTCTCTCTCTTTTCCTTTTCAGAACTTAGCTGAAAGAATTTGGATAATGTTCAGCAGTCCCTTAAAAAAAATAATTCTGCACTACAGGGTTCACATGTCGCTTGCCCCCTATTTTGTTGGAACATTTGTTCTTTTTTTAAAGAAAAGAACTGGAAATCCAGTTTTGACTTCTTCTGAGGAGGCTTTAAAATCTCCCCTGCAAAGCAACATTGAATTGCAACTACATTAAGCAGATCTCAAGAAAAACTTCTTAAAAACCTGTGTCGAAACAAGAATAGGGAGTGGTTGAGGATGTTTTCCAACAACTACAAAGGGAAGTGATTGTGATTTTCAAATCTGCACATCAGATCTGCTGGTTAGCATTAATGTTAGATGTTACTTTAAAATGTGCAGTTGCCACCACCATTGATGCTTCTGTGGTTGCTCCTGAGTAAGCAGTAGGATGTCACAAGATTTCCACCCATGTGGGATGCTCAGATGACATATTCAGTGGACTTTGAAGAGGGCTAAATATTCCCTGTGTTATTGCCAACCACGTTGCCACAGTAACTCATGTGGGTAGGAGAAGACTTTAGATCAGGGATAGGAAGCCTGTGGCCTCCAGGTTACAACTCATCCATCGTCCCTGATCATTTCCATGTTGGTTTGGAGCTGATGGGAGTTGGAGTCCAACAATATTTGGAGGGCCACAGGTTTAGATTTCTTGCCAAGACAGAAGCAACTCTTGAGGGCATCAACTATCACACTGGTAAAAGAATGACTAAAGAGAGAAGTGTAGGTTTTATTGTACAGCACACACTGGGTTTTTCCTTTATGTTCCCAACACTGTGTCATATAACAGACTGTTTCTAATTATTTCCAGATGAATTCTTCGAGCCCATTCCCTGAGCCTAAACAAGGACGACACTTCTCCAGTGAATCAACCTATTCTCATTCTTCTGCGGAAGATTCCCGGCAGGATGCAGCAGCGAGCACACACTCATCAGGTTGCAGGCCTCCCTACAGAGAAAGGCGTTCCTGGCAGGATCTCATTGAGACCCCGTTGACCAGTTCAGGGCTCCATTTTCTGCAGACTGTCCCTCCTGACCCAGAGTACACGAGCGGACAACCTGGGTCGTCACCAGAGAGGCGGCGACAAGCAACGCTACCAGTCCAAAGACGACACAACCATGAACAGGATGGCCCTTTCCCATTGGTGGAGTGCCACAGAGGCCACAGCTCTCATGCCAGACCCCAGAAGCAACGTAGTCAAAGCCTCCCACGAAACAGAGATGTCCGAGCGAAAAGCCGTGTAAAACCCAGTGGGATAACAGAAGAGAGATCTGAAGAAAAGCTGCCTGTTAGAAGGCAAAGTAGCTTGTGTGAAGAAGGTAAGAAGGGCTCCTGGATTGGTGGTTGAGGGGACCCGGGTGAGATTGTGGAGATCTACTACCTGCCAGAGCAGACAGAGCAGACAGAGCTTAGATAGATGGGCCCCAATAGTATGCAGGAGGTTAGAGTGCTTTAACAGTCAAGCCTTCTTCCCAGGGAACTCTTTGAAGTATAGCTCTGTAAGGGGAAGAGGGGTCCCAGGATTCTGTAGGGGAAGCCATGAATCTTTCATGATGCTTCTGTTAATGTACAGTTAGATGGGTGCCTAATTTTGTTCCCAAACCCCCCTCCCCCAATTCCACTGAGTTCTACAAGGGGCAGCATTGAGACTAAGGCGTTGATTGCCAGCCCCACCTCCTGGACTGGTTGTTAGGAAGGCAGGCAGGTAAGAGCTAGCTGAGGGTGGGCCAAGGTTGCTGGGGCAGGGTTCCACCTGCCCTCCGCCTGCAGCCTCCGGTGCAGACTACTGTGGTTTACAGGCAGACCTAAAGCTGAATAACTGCTTCAGAAAAACAATAAGTGTCCTGTTTTGGCATAAATTATTCTTGTTTTCTGTCACCGTATATTGTAATTACACGCACAAATAAAGGAAGCTGGATTTTATTTCAGAAAACGCAGAAGAGCGACCACAGAGTACAGATGGTCTGCATGAGTTGTACAAAGCTCTGGAACAAGCTAGTCTGTCAGCATTTGGAGAGCAACGCCCTTCCACCAAGCAGGAATTCCGGAGGTCCTTCGTAAAGAGAAGCAACGACCCTGCTATCAACGAAAAGCTTCATCACATCCGAGCTCTCAAGAGTACTTTAAAAGTAAGCATTTTCCTTGATATGCTGCAGCTGCATACACACATAAGATTAAGCTAAGCCATGGCTTAATGTGAACATACAGGCTCCCAGGGAGGAGAACACAGTCATTTTGCTCCTCCCCAGTCATTCTGAAATTGCACTGCATGGCAGCTAACCCAAGCTTTGCCTTGCTGTGTTGTCTGAACCTGGAGTCATGTTTAAGATCTCTCCTGCACCTTATTTTTGGCTACAGTTCAGGGTTAAGGAGGAGAGAGCTTAACCAAGAGCCAGGGTTCAGAAAACACATTAAGTCAAACTTTGGCTTAGTTGCCACACTGAGAATGCAGGACTGGGGGAAGGAGCAAAGGGTGACAGTGAGCTCCCTCTCTGGGAACCAGAACATTTCCAAGGTACCAGTAAGCCATAGTCCAGCTTACCAAGTGGTACAAACCAGGCCTCTGTATGTTATTGCATCAACATGTAAGACCAGTGTAATGCTGTAAAACTTGTTGTGAATGAACAAGACAAACATTTCAGAATATTTATTGGACAGATGACCCTTTTGCATATTGCTGATTTCTTGAATCCCGTCCCTCATCCAAGGACTTCAAAGTAATATATGTCAGGTTCTACCCCATCCCCATGCTATTTTCACCATGATTCTGCCAGGTGAATTGAGTGGAGAGGGAAGGGATTGGACCAAGATCACAGAGAAAAATCCACTGGCTGAGTGTTGGTTTGAGTGGGGACTCTGAAGTTCAACTCCCTCATCAGATTGACTCTGTTCTCTGCTGTGTACAGAGATATGCATGACTGTTGAAACCATTTCAAACTTCCCTAGCTGTTCAGAGTCTCAAAAGCATAATGAAGTAACAACAAAACTGGATGACTATATAAATCATGTAATACCTCATACCTGTTAACAGAAAGCCTTCCTTTTAAAAGGATTATTTCTTTTCACCTGGGTGTTATTTATTTCTTAAGTAAAACATTTTTGTTGTGTCATTTTGTTTCAAGTGGGACCCTCAAGGAAGATGACATCCTGAAAACATAATGTGCCACTAAAACACCATAAACAAAACAGTTGTAACCAGCAGCGATAACCAATGAATGGGTAGTTAAAAAATAAAAAACAAATTCCAAGAACCAGGGTATCACATTCTCAGAGAGCATTCTCTGACACTGGGGCAGCCAGTGTTGTTCTCTCCAGATGTTGTTGGATTCTAATTCCGATCAACCCCAGCCAACACGGCTAGTGGCCAGAGATGGCAATGGGAGTTTCGGTGCATAAGCACCTGGAGGGCACCATGTTGGTTCGCCCTGCTCTAATCATAGTGAAAGTGAAATGGAAGGAAGTAAGCATGGGGGCATTGGGACGCGGGTGGCACTGTGGGCTAAACCACAGAGCCTAGGACTTGCCAATCAGAAGGTCGGGAGTTCAAATCCCCACGATGGGGTGAGCTCCCGTTGTTCGGTCCCTGCTCCTGCCAACTTAGCAGTTCGAAAGCACGTCAAAGTGCAAGTGGATAAACAGGTACCACTCCGGCGGGAAGGTAAACGGCGTTTCCGTGGGCTGCTCTGGTTTGCCAGAAGCGGCTTAGTCATGCTGGCCACATGACCTGGAAGCAGTACGCCGGCTCCTTCGGCCAATAAAGCAAGATGAGTGCCGCAACCCCAGAGTCGGTCACGACTGGACCTAATGGTCAGAGGTCCCTTTACCCTTTACCTTTTAAGCATGGGGGCGGACACCATGGCTAAATGGGTGGAGCACATGCATTGCATGATGAAGACCTCAGGTTCAATTCTCAGCATTTCCAGTTAAATAATGAAGTTGCAGGTGATAGGAAAGACCACTGTCTCCTGGAGACTGTAGAGAGCCTCTACTCAGGCAAAATGGACAGTACTGGGTAGACAATAGCCTAATCTGGTATTAGGTAACTCCTGTGTTGATGGGGCACAGAGTTTCCTAAACAGGTGCCACCACTGAGAAGGCTCTATATTAGGTGCTGGGAACCTTTGGCTCTTAAAAATGTTTTTAAAATGTTGCTGAACAACAACTTGCATTGGCCTCAGCAAGCATATCCAATGGTCTGGGATGATGGAAGTTGTAGTTTAGCAACATGTGGCGGGCTAACGGTTCCCCATGCCTTCTCTTTTCCCCTGTGCCCATCTGTTGCACCTGAGATGAGATAGATGTTTATTTGCATCAGCCAGTAGAGATTGCAGTTTGTGCACAAAGTACATATGAAAATGTCACCTTCATTTTAATGGCAGCCACAATTAACATATGTGGTGTTTTCCTGTCACCCACTTACGTTGGTCTGTAAAGATAATAAGGTCATATCAGAAGAGCCTTTTTCAGATATCGAAGTCCCAAACAGTAATTGTCACTTTGAACTGGGCACAGAAACAAATTGGCAGCCAATAAAATTGGTACATATGTTCACAATTCAGGCTACTACCAGCAGTCCTTTGCATTTTTCACTAGCTGATGTTTCCAGATGCTTTTTTAAGCCAGGGTACATTACAGTAGTCTCATCTGCAACCAAAGTCCATTCAATTATGTCAAGCACTACCGTGTGTAAATAGGGATTAGGAAGAAATGGGGTTCAGTTTGCAACCCTACATAATTTGCACTTTCCAAAACAATACTGTACGTGAAATGTGTCCATCCTTCAAAATTCACACTTCTCTGAATCTTGCAGTGCAGTTCTCAGGCTAAGAAATGTGCACACAAATGCATATACCAGGGTAAAGTGTGCATATAAAAGCATAGAATACTGAAAGTAAGATACAAAAAATGGCTTGTTAGGGAAAACCATTTTGTAAAAATGTGCATATTTAGCAAAATTGCATAAGAAATTTATGCAACTAAAACTAAAATGCTGATGAATTTCCAAGAGGACCTGGGGGGGGGGCAAGGTGAGGAGTAAAATATTCATTCTGGTGAAGAAATGTGGAAAACTGAATGTAAGATTGGAAAATTAGAAATTAAGAGAAGCTGAAATCGACAAATTCACCCGACCCTAGCTGAAACTGTGACAAGCGTATAACTCCACACTTAAACAGAATGTTGTCTTTCCAACCTCTGGCAGGCAAAGGAAGGAGATCTTGCAGTGATCAATAACCTGCTCCATGAGCCCAACTTGACATCCAAGAAATTCAAAGAATGGAAAATGAAGAACTATGAATTTTTCCTGGACATTTGTGAGTACGGCGCTGTTCTGAAAACCCAAAACGGAGCCTCTGAACTTGCAGCTTCAGCCCCTCTGCTGACACACACTCATTCCTTCATTGAAACGCACGTCTGACAGGATGTAGCACTGGGAACACTTGGGGGCGGAGTGAGCTAGTGGGGGGACCATGAAAAATCTATTGTGACAAAACACTGTAACCTGTGTAAATAATGTACTCAGCTGTATTGTAAATAGATTGGATAAGAAAACTCGTGCCACAGGATGCCTATTGCATTGCATGTTAAGACAGTCTTATTTTTATTTTATTTTACTTTATTTATTGGATTTTTGTTTTGTTTTGTTTCTGTTTGTTTGTTTGTTTGCTGATTGGGTTCTGCATTAGAAAGAAGTGAAGTATTCACTGGCATAATTGAAACCCCAGTTATATTAATGAGTACTGTACTAAAGTTGAGTATGGGTTAAAGGAGCTCTCTTACCATTTTATATATGTAGATATACTGCATGTAGCCGTATCTATATATATAAAATGTAACATGAAATATTATTTTTTAAAAATACTCTGAAATGCCCATCCTCATATATTTCTTTTATTTTATTTATTTATTTATTTCTCTGTCTTTTTTCCAAATTGAAATTTTAAACCCTAAGAGCATACAAAAAAAACAAAAAAAAAAAAGAAAAGTAAAAAGCATTGGCCACTCCTAGGGAATGAACATTTAAATGTTCAGCATTTCCAGTCAACCGTTGCTACTGTCTTTTGTGAGCATAACAAAGGTTTCAAGTAGCATGGAAATGGTAAGCTTAAACCCTTTTGGTGTGCCTTAAAATGTATAGCGTCTATATCCAGGAAAATGTTACGTTCCCTTTTGCCTCTTGAGGCGTAAACTGTACATGCCGTTGAAACGCTGTGCTATTTTTATAATAACGTGCCTGTTTTTCAGAGGAAGAACGGGCATAGGCAACGCACATGTGTATGGGGGGAGTGCGTGCTCATGCACATGGTACGGAAAGGGGCCACACAAAGTGGCCCATTCAGTTCTGCTGCTACCTAAAGCAGCTTCCGGTCGCTTTTGCACCATCATGGGGTAGTCCACAAGACGCGTGCCCTCAATCTGAGAAGACGGTAGCTATTCCAGTTGTCGGCGTTTATCCACTGTGAATTTCGTGCCACAGACCTGTGAACCACAAGATTCTGATACTGTCTATTGCTGCCTCAAAACAAAGAACGAAGGGGGGGGGAATGTCTGAACTGAAAACCGTTGTTTTCTATATGTACAGTGTCTGATGGAGTTAAGCGAATCATTCGTATTTATGACTTAAGTAATGTTTACTGGAATAAAAGAAACAAAGAGACCACTGGAAGTACTCAGGACTTATAGTGATTCACTATAGAGAGAGAGGGAGAAATCGGGGCCTCCTAGATGAACCTTGTTAGCATTCTCCCAAAGGCCTACAGAAGCCTTTTTCCGGTACTGGCATAAACTGCTAGCAGTGAGCAGAGATGGTCCAAGACATTTGGTACCTGACGTAGAATATCTAAATGGTGAACAGATATAGTAATAAACTAAATAACTGACCAGTAACAGCACAAGCCTATCTATATCTATCTACTCAGAAGTAAGATCCATTGATGTAAATGGACTTTATTCCCAGGTAGGTGCATATAGGATTGCAGGCTTTGTGCCCTTAATTGGCATCCCCAGATTTGCTTTCTCAGATGGGCCACCATGCCCTTGTCTCGGACAGATCTGGCAGTAAGCGCTGCAAGACAGTATAGAACCATAAGTAAAGGTGAGCCTCGCAGCCAGGAAAAAAACCATTTGCTTTAGTTCAAAAGTTTAGAAACCATTGCAGTATACTTGTTTACATGACTGTTAAAAGCACTTCACCACACTCTCCACACTGTTGTAGAGTCTCCATTCATTTGGAAGGGAGCTTTCAATGGAAACCCCGTACAGCCTGCAGAAAAGAGTTGGGGAATGTATAATAACAGGGCTTGGTGGGATGCCATACCCATGTTGCTTACCTGTTGCCTTTGGCAGAGCGGGTAAATTCAAAGCATGGTGTGGCACTAGCAATGCATCTCGCCATCCTAATGTCCAGATGGTGTGTATGTGCACAGATATGACCAATAATGTGTAACCCCTCCCCATAAACATTACATTCTAAAGAGTACCTCTGCTGAGCATATTCACTTAATACTCTACATGCATATATCCCATATAGACCTGGGGTGAAGAACCCGTTGCCATCTAAATGTTGTCAGGCTGCAACTCCCATCATCCCTGGCCATTGGTCATGCTGCCTCGGGTTGATGGGAGCTGGAGCCCAACAACATAGAGAGCTGTGAGTTCTCCATTCTTTATTGCACCAAATGTGTGGAGACCAAGGGTAGGGGTATGGAATGCAGGCATGATCCCTATTATGCACCAACTAAGGCCAGTTTACTGAATTCCGCACAGAGCATTTGATCGGCAGCATTGCATTGGATGACTTAAGCCTAAGGAAAAGAATGGGATTCCTATTTTAAAAAATTAAGTTCACTGTTGACAATAATACATGTAATTTATGATGAATTATCCGTGAAAAATAGGTGTTTTTCAGGTGTCGTTGAACTACAGATCCCATCATCCCTGACCACTGGCCATACTGGCTGGGACTGATGGGGATCCAGCGTCCAGCAATATCTGGAGGCAACAGTTTCAATGGCTATCCTTAATGCAAACATTCTTTCCAGTAAGGAATGGCTGCTTTTAAACAGATACACAAGACATATTGATATTCTTTCAAAACCCTTCTTTGGAAACCTAACCCTTTAATACTAAACACATTTACTTAGCACTGCCAGTTCACACATGCACATAGAAGCAGTAGATTTCTTGGCACATGCAGCTGAATGTGTGAAATAGACTCCCTTGCAGAGCATAGTGCCAGAAAAGGTGGGAGGTTATGTGAATAAACTTTGATCAGGATGGGTTGACAAAAGAATCAGTATCATGTCTGAGGATGGCCTCAGCATTGTGCTTCTTGGGGGGGCCTGCCTGTGTTTGTGCCTCAGCATATATGTTGCCAGGCTTACCTGGTGATGAGCAGTAACGGTGATGGTGGCCGAATGAGTTGTGGTGCCTTGGAGGAATCCAATAGTGTAGAAGCCACCCTTAGAGTTTCTCACAATACCCCATTGCAGCACATTATCAGAGAGTGTTTGAAAGCACAGCAGGAAATTTAAACAGTAACTCAAAGCCATTTAGTGGGCTGTCTTGTTAGAGCACCAGGAAAAGGGAGCCCAGGCCTAGTGTCGGCAGTGGGCACTGCTGAGTCTCTAGCAGCTGCCTGAGGATGCCAGTGCCTGATGCTACAAATGAAGCAGAATGAGGAGATGACTAGCAGACCATAGCAAACTCTACTTGCTATGCAGTTTGTATTTGCAGGAAGGTTTTGGCTGAAGGGGGTTAAATATGCTGGTTGATCCTCCATGTGTAGCCTGAAGTAGCATAGTCCAGTCTCCTTCCTCAGAATGACACCATCTTCTGTGAGATACACATATGCATAGACCACCCCCTAGTACAATGGCACATGGCTGAGGTCTCCACTCTCTTTTTCTTTGCTTTCTTTTTGCTATATTCTGTCTTCATTTACTCTGTAGCATGCTCCATTAATATGAATGACAGAAGGGTGTTTTAAAAATATGCTTTAAAAAGGGTATACTTGGAGGAACCATAGAGCTGGAAGGGATCCCTCGGGTAATCTAAGTCCAACCTCCTACAATGCAGGAATCTCAACACATGGTCCCCCATCAAATTTGAAACCGTAACAGACCCTGCTTAGCTTTACAAATGGGCTTGCAGTTTTATTGCTAGGAAGCTACTCCTTGTCCTACAATACGCTATTGCCAATTCAAAATTGATTTAACCAGATGTAGCTTGTGAACCTGAAAGCTGTGCCCTGTATGGGGCCTTTTAGTGCTCAAGTGTGAGCACTTACCTGCCTATGCACTAGAAAGAAAATTCACCTGATTATTACCCCAAGCTTGCTGGGGCCAAACTTGCTAGCATTTTGGCATTTAGCAGATGTGGATTTTTTTAAAGTGTAAATAGCTGCCACTAGAAGGGGAATTTTATCCTTTTCACTCCCTGCCATAATCCTGACACACACACACCCCCAGTGTTGCTATTTGCACATGGAGGAAGGTTGGCATTAAGGGGATCTTTCATTCTAATGCAAACAGCAGGTGGGGGAGCGGATTTTCATCAGGTTTCAAGTGGGTTGGTGGCTAACATTGTTGTCTGCCATGGTACCAATCTTAATTGCTTGATCTATCCCACAAACACCTATTGCCAAGTCTAGCAATCAGAAATTTAATCATGCTTCCCTGAATGTCAAGAATAGGAACAGTGATTTACTAGGCACCGGCCCCTGAAATCAGGGACAAGTTGGAAGAAAGTAATGTCATCAGATGTGAAAAGCCACTTTGAGAACTAAACTGGTATAATAGGAAGGAAGGAAAAGAAGGTTATAGAATCATAACTGAACTCAGCTAGAAGGCTGCCCAATCAAGTGAGGTCATGAGATAACAGAAATCCCAAGCCCACATGTTGGGGTTTTGTTTTTTTGTTTTTTGATGAGGTGGAGATACCCCTTCGCCCAACTCTGCTTGGTTCTGCTGGCACCCACCAATGTGTGAGCCTCAAGGAACATCCCAATGTGCCTGCCCAAATGCTGATAGAGCAGGCGTTACTGCTTGTGGTAGCCATTGGAAATAGGGCACTTCTGGACTAGCGCAATGTTCACTAGATCCTGAACCATTCCCACGGCTGTCACAGCTCTGAATGAGGCCTCTTTGCTCTGCAACAGCTCTGAATGAGGCCTCTTTGCTGTGCTAGCCTGGAAGCTAGTGTAACAAAGGGTCAGTTTTCCTTTCCTCCCCCGGTGCAAATGGTGAAACTATGGCTGCAGCCGTAGCTCTGCCACTCCACCAAGCCCTGCCACTGCTAGCTATAAGCTGCATATTGCATCCTATAAGTGAAATTCTGTTTTTCATGGACAGAAAATAGATTGGCATCTACTGGTAAATCTCTGGGAGATTTGTAGTAGATCTGCAAGGGTTTACCAACTACTCAACAATGGCAACAGAAAAAGACTTGCACGCACATATGCACAATCTGCATATTAGTTAGAATATCTGCTTTGTAGTAACTCAGATGTAACTTGTGTTATCGAAATGTGTGGTTCATGCACTGCAGTAATCACTGACCCCAACCTGAGCATGTGGCTCCAGCTGGTGCACCTTAAGGTTCTATTAAAAGCACTAAGAAGGTCCTGTAAACCTGAGGTCTACCTACACCTGCTGTACAGTACACAGTTGCTTCCCATCTTGGGTTTCTAGGTGGCCTATGGGGAATTCCTCAATGAGAAGATCAATCATAGAGGGTTTCCTTCAAAGGCAGCTTGTCCATTGTTAATGTCCCTTTTCAGAGTTCCCTAGGAAGTGGGCTTGGTTGGTTAAACCACACTGGGTTTGGTTAAACCACACTGAGAATTGTAGCTCTGTGAGGGCCAATGACTCCCAGCACCCTTAACAAACTACAGCTCCCAGAAAGAAGGCCTGATGGTTTAAAGTGGTATAAAGGGGCTTTAAATATGTGGTGTGAATGTGCCCTTAAGCTGCAGCACCTTTCCTAAACCTTGCTGTCTCTTTTGTTTCCTCACCAACACCTTACAACTGCTCTGCCCCTGCCTCGCGGGGTTCCAACTCAACCAGTGATAGCTGGAATCCCAGTTTTCCTGCTCTGCCCATTTGTGGCATTGAAGCAGTAGTCCAAGCTTGTCACTCTCTAGGGCAGAGGTGAGAAATCTTGCTCTGCCCAAGGGCCACATTCCTTCCGGGCACCTTTCCAGGAGCCACATGTCAGTGATGGGTGGAGCCAGGTGAAAAAGTAGGGAAAGAAACATATATGCATTTTACCTTTGTATACTAATTTTTACACACATTTCCTCATATGTTCTATCCAGGCAAGGTAGAGGCATTATCAGAGTTCTAGGACATTGCAGCCAGGCCAAAACATTCATGGTGTGACCCCTGAGTGTGAGATTCACCACTTCTGCTCTAGGGTTTCAGCATCCTATTCCCATAAAAAAATACCTTGAAAAAAACACAAGATAGATTGTCTGAAACATCAAACACACAGTGGCACTCTCTCTTTGGGAATAGTCTTCGGCATGCCCAGACAGAGACACCCCCTTGCCATTGGGGAAGGAAGGAATGTTACCCCAAATGAGCTTATCAGCACACAAATGTCTAAATCCATCCGTTATTGTCTTTATCCAGGCTTGATGCCAGTACTATTTTTAACCAAAGAATATACCTCACTTTCTTGGCAGTGGCTCTGCTTTCCTGGGGCTCCATGAAGTGGAGCAAGGCTTTTTGTAGGTCGACAGCAGACATCTCTTTATTTTCTCCAGGGGGTCTGAGCTCAGCGAACCTGTCATTAGAGAGCTTGTTTTGTTGCTTTGATGGCAATATTTGCATTTGCCTCCTTGTGCTGCAGGTATCTCTCTCTCTCTCTCTCTCTCTCTCTGTGTGTGTGTGTGTGTGTCTGTCTGTCTGTCTGTCTGTGTCTGTGTCTGTGTGTTTAAGATTGGGAATTGTGCAAGGCCCAGATAACAAAGGGGCCACAGTAGGAACATAGGAAGCTGCCTTATATTTGAGTCAGGTCTATTGGTACATCCAGCTCAGTATTGTCCACACTGACTGGCAGCAGTTCTCCATGGTCTCATCTCTCATTTCTCTCAATGTCAGAAATTGAACCTGGGACCTTCTGCATGCAAAGCAGATGCCATTACCACTGAACCATAGCATTCCTCCCTTTGAATGTTTTGGGCTTTACAAAAACCACTGGTTGTTTTCACCAGGGTTACATTTCAAGCTAAAGCTGTTCCAGAGCTAGTAAGTGCAGTGTCAAATCTCATACATTCGCCTTTAAATCTCTTGTATTCATTCCCCCTCCCCATCACTAGTTGCACACATATCTTCAAGGCTGCCATCAGAACCCAAAATCCTCGGGCAGATGCTGGGCCACCCAGTAGGGCACACCACAGATGCTTGCCCAGAAACCACCCACCCCCAGTCTGGTGCTATTTTAATTTCACTACAATGCCCCACAACTAAGTATAACTCTGGGGCATTGTGAGAAATTTAAATAGCAGCCACTCAGTACTGCTCAGAGCCCTGCTCCTACAATGCTGCCAGCTAACCCACCAGGGCTCAGTGAGAGCATTTTTCTCAGGGCCCCTTCAAACTGGTACTATACCATCCATGGATGCACTTTCTTTCCCAAATTTACAGGATAACCACCAATGACCTACCTGATGGTGAGAGCCAGAGTAATCTTAATTAGAACTAGAATGGCAGGAGGAAGCTAGGACCCAAAGGAGGCTGCATTTTATATTTACCTCACATATGGCAGGAAGCAATAAGGCAACAAATATTAATCCCACTTGCAGTTGCCCAGGGGAATAGAGAGTGTTCTAGTTGCAAGCTCTGCGGTGCTGGAGCTGGCAGCTATGATAGCCTGCAGTAAAACATCATCCATCCCCTTCAGCAGTAGCTATTGCACACTAGATTTGTTGAACAGATTAGGCTGAAGATGGCCCTGTAACCCTAATAAACCTAAATTATGCTGAATCTAGACATCCATCTGTCACCCATGCTTTTTCTTCTGTGCATGTTATCCTGTGCTGCATACATTGGCATGTATCAATACACGCACATGCATCAATACATCTTGTTGGGCACCAGGAGCACGCTACTAGAAAGCAGCCTTATCAATACTCGCTGACATCAAGTTATCAGTAGCACATATTGAACCCAATATATGGGCATGTCACTTCCCCCCCTCTTCTCTTCAACATGGACGCAAGCAGGTGAACAGAAGCTTAGTGTTTACAGTAGTTTACTGTTATGTCTGAGCTCTGAGATAAACTGTGGTTAGTCTTAACTATTATTTACTAAAACAAGTCAACTTCAAGCTGACTTCTTTCAGTAAGAGCAAGAGTTCAAATATAACTATAAATAACTATTAATTGAAAGTCAAAGTCAAAGCTTCCCAACCCCTCTTGGTTGGAAGGCTGGGGATAAGCCACGGTTTTCCAGTTCAGATAGACCAGGCAAGTGATTTAATAACCTACAAGAGAAACACCATTTTGTTGGGGGGGGTGGGTAAACAAAGGTACAACACTTGCTGTCGGCCTACAAAAAACATGGTTTGATGTTTTTATGAAACTGGCTTTAGAATCCAGTTCCTTAACAAATATATTTCCCAAAGATGCTGACTTCCTGGGTTTACTGGCTTTTGTTCTAGGGAAAATGCCCAGCTTTCAGAGCAATGTACGGAAGCTTAAAACTGCAGAAGGTAGTGCCGGTATTTGCAAAACTGAAGGTAGTCAGTTTTGGTGAATCCCAAGGATGAAGGTTGGATGACTTTACCCCTTACAGTGGGGTCTCTCAAAGCCTTCTTCTGAATCTTTCAAAATTCTACAAGAACCACTTAACAATTTCATTGTCAATCTCCTAACAAATCATGGTCATTAAACCTATCCTTTTATAGGTCTAATTGCCAGATTTGGATGTATCTGATTTCTTTGATTTAGTACATTTCTAGACATCCTGCCTACCTTAGCAAGTTCTCTTCCTTTTAACAGCCTTTATTTAACAAATATGAAAATAAAATACTTCAGTTTCAAGGTGGGGGTTCATTTCTATGGGATATATTGTATACACACTTAAATCTAAATTTAATTTCCCTGAAATAAAATGAATGGCATTTAAAAGAAAGAAAATAAACCATGGGGTGTTGTTATTTTTAAAGAAATGTTATTTTGTTGAAATAAGTTGATCACACTTTTGAAAGGATGTAAAAGATCATAAGTTTACTTCTTAAAGAGACCATGAGTTGTATCCAATTACATTTAGTGCACTAGCTACACAGTTCTGTCTATGACTTCCCAGAATTAAGCCCCACTGAGCTCAATGAGGCATATTTCTAGGTATGTGTTTATAGGATTGCAGCCTTATTTACACTTCCTGTACTTAATTCCCATTGAAAGGGACAAATTTCTCATGACTTACGTCCCATTGATTTTGATGGAAACTAAGTGCAGCTAATGGGCAGAACAATCTAGTCCCCTCCCCATTATGCCAAGCTGGGCAGAGGTGGTTGGACTGAGCAGAGATGTCCTTCTGTCCAGCTCTCCTGATTAATCTGGCCTCCCGCAAGCTGCCAAACATGCAGGCAGGAGGGGGAATCACTGGCAGGATCACCCCGCTCCTTGGTCAGCAGCCAGCAGGAAGCCACTGAATGGGAGTTCCAAGGGTGGGACTCAGCCAGTTGGCTCCCAAACCGATTTCATTGCCTTCATGTGACAGGATGGGGCCTGATTGCTCTTCTGCCACGTCTGCCATGCAGTGGTGGGCCTGCCACTCCATACAGCCCCACTGGTGGGGGAGGTTTGGAATGCAGCCTTAGTCTGGATGCAACAGCATGCTATTTAATATTCATCAGACACACACTGCTAGGCCCTGCTGTGCTCTACTGCATAGCTTATATCAAAGGGTCTTGCACTGGAGGACTTCCTGATAGATATCACTTTAGTTCAGGCAAACGTGAAATCAAAAATAATTATTTTTTTAAACTGAAAAATGCACTCACTTTGCATGAAGTTAAGTAACTAAAGCACTATGTTGTGTGCAATAATGCCACTACCTATGTAGTATGTGGCGTACTAGTTGATGGTAAAGATTTATATTGAAAAGATTAGGTAGAGTGCTTTGTTGCTTTGCTGGACGCAACCAAGGAACTCTGCCCCTCAAATTAGTGGATTATTACATATACTGAAGCAAAGAAACCTGAAGTGTTTCAGTTAGGGTCTCAGTTATAAATCACTCTGCAGCTGATTTCAAATCAGTTTGAGTGCTCTGGCTTTCTCCAAAGAATCCTGTAAACTACACTTTTGTAAGGAGTGTCCTTTCTTTAACCGTTGTGGATGCGCCTGCAGAACTTTAACCGTTGTGGATGCGCCTGCTCTTTGGAAGGGAGCCATACCACTTGAGCTGGTTTGAAACTGATTTAAATTTGTCCTGCAGATGTGACTTGAAAGGAGCTGGGAAACTGGGGCAGGAGAGACCCATCTGCACTCGTATGAAGAATCTTTATAATATGTGACACTGAAACTGTACTGCAACAAAAATATCGTTGTCAACACCATTAATTTGCTGGGCCATAGGTGACTCTTGCCTAATTTACTAAGTAGATAACAAGACTTGTACAAATAGAGAGCCTTTTAAAAAAAAGAAAAAAAGAAAAATGCTTACATGTAGAAAATGTATGACACCCTTGTACTATGGCTTGCACTTTACCTGCATATAAACTGTGAAGTAGGCTGTAGTAAATTATTATTATTTTGTATATTCAGGGGTTGAAGTAGCAAAGCACTAGTACTACATGGCTGGTTTTCAAGCTGTACTGTTAAAAGAAATCTCAGACTAGAGACGGACATGAGGGTTTTGAAGAGAGTTGAAGGTGGAAAGAGACAGGAATCTTGGGCCAAATAGGACCCAATCTTCCCTTGGCTGAAAAAAAAAGGCTTTGCAAGCATGGATGAGATAATTACTCTTGCCAGGTTGCTTTATACAGTGGTACCTTGGTTTGCAACCGCTTTGGATTACAACCATGTCAAACCTGGAAGTACGTGTCCCTTTTTTTTTATTACAACCCATTTTTTTTGGATTACAACCCATTTTTTTGGATTACAACCCATTTTGGGGGGGAGGCCCCATTGGTAAAAGCGCGCCTTGGGTTACAACCTGTTTTGGTTTACAACCGGACCTCCGGAGAGGATAATGGTTGTAAACCAAGGTACCACTGTAGAATGCAATTGATAAACCACTTAAAGGATTGCAAACACCAATGTGGATCAAGACTACACAATCAATAGCCAGATTCTGACAATCCTTTAAACTAGGGTGGCCAGCATGTGCCCTCTAGATGCTTTTGGACTACAGTTGCCACCTTCCCTGATCATTGGATGTCCTAGCTGGGACTGCTGGAAGTTGTAGTTCGATTACTTTTGGGAGGTGAGGGTACAATGTTGGCTACGTCTGCTCTAAACTATTTCCTTACAGGACTCCTCTTCAGAACTACTTACTTGCTTTCTCTATGAATCAAGCTACAGTTTGCTGCTGTGATACCCAGATTGGTAAATGGTAGTTTAACAGCAGCAGGAGTGGGGAATTTGTTGGATTCCCAACTCCCATAAACATGGTCAATAGTCAGATGTAATGGGAGGAATCAGATTGTTAAAACCTCACCTTGCTACTTTGGATGTTGCTGTAAACCAGGCATAGGCAAACTCTGGCCTGCCAGATGTTTGGGACTACAATTCCCATCATCCCTAACAGGACCAGTGGTTAGGGATGATGGGAGTTGTAGTCCGAAACAGCTGGAGGGCCGGAGTCTGCCTATGCCTGCCTGTGGTTTGGTTCAAACAGGAGATAAGAAATCATGACCGGCAAGAGACAGGAAAAACAAATAGGAAGGAGCACACACATACTACACTTGCTCACAATCCTCCAAACCATGTTTTCCAGGGGCTTTGGAATGATGCTGTTTAGTATAAACACCAAGCTTTTCAAACCACCTTCAACTCTCTGTAAAACCACTCTTCTGCCAAAAAGAGGTCAAATAAGTGTATTTTGAAAAATCTGCTAAGTTAAAAGTCAGCATCTGTGACTGACTATGCTATGGGGTCTCTCCATGGTCTTTCTTTTGTAAATATGAACATTCTTAACTATTTCTGTAGCAATAGGAGGTTATATACCAAACTTTCACTTGGACTGTTTTCAAACAACAAAAAATCTCTAGCGCCTTGTATTCTTTTAAAAAAAAAATCATGGAGAACCAGTCTTAGGAGCATTTTTGTTTACACAATAATATGTATATATAAGGAAATATATATATATATATATTAGAGGCAGAACTGTTATTTATCATACTTTATGTTGTGCTTGATTATTTCTAAGAGTCTGTCATCTAGAAATATTTTCTGTGATAGAGAAAGAAAAATGTTATATTGCAGGAACCCTCCTGCATAGGAGCTTGAAAAGTGAAAGCTTTAAGCAACTGTACATCTATATTGTAGCTATTATTTTTAACTCCAACCTATTGTAATTTTCCTAATTTAGCCATGAAAGAAAACCAAAATGTGATGTTAAATCATTAAACCAGGGAAGATCCCATTCATATGTTTTGCCTTGTTGTTTGAAAACTTCAGAACATATCCTTCATCTTTACTTGTGATGAGGGAGGTCTCTTTCATGGGCTGCCTCTACTTTCATCCCTTAGCAGTCAAGAGCCTTCATTTTCATGGATGCACATGGAAAATGGACTTACAGTGCAATCCTATACATTTCTCCTCAAATGTAAGCCCCATTGATTTCATTGGGGCTTATTCCCAGGTAAGTGGGTACAGGATTGCAGCCTCAGATAGGTAAAACTAAATTTCAACCCCTGGATAATACAGGTTTCTTTATGTGTCTGTATGTGTGTTTTTCAGTTTCACCAAAGTCTTTTTAATTTTATACTTGTCTTATGTTGGAAAGTGATCCACTGGTTTATATAGGCTATGAATGTTTGTTTTCCTTTGTTTTCCTTTTTTAGAATTAATGTACTTGGCTGCAATTTTTTTTCTACCACAGATTAACTTGTTAACTTTTTGCGTGTCTACAATGAAACTTTATGAATGGAAAAATTTCACTGTGTGTTGCTCACTGGGCATATACCTCATGGTACATTGCACAGACTTGTAAGTTGTAAGTTGCACTGCAACATTATAAAAGGAACATATTGCTCTTTTTTCAAAGATATTAACTTATTAAAAAAAACTATATAGACTGTACATTATTGAAAAAGGACATTTATTCTTCCTAAATTCAAAAGTAGTTTTTGTTTTGGGAAAAAGTTGTAAAACTTCAGTTGTAAATTTGGACTTCAATAAACTGAATTCTCTGATGTTTGAGGGCTCTTTCTTTTCTTAATATTTTGTATCCTTAAAAAGGGGAAACTGGTGTATGCTTCAGCCAGACAAGAAAACACATAATGAACTGCTACATGAATCTTGTGGGAAGGTTTATCATTTTAATTTGTCTCAGCCATGCCTTTTAATTTTTGTTTTAATACCTGGATGCATATTTAAAACTATAGTGATTATAGCTCCAACTACAGAGTTTGCAAAACAAACAACAAGAAGCCTTGTGGCACCTTGCCATCTTCTGGAATGCTGTAATGCTCTCCCAACCAAACAAACCACTAATGGAAGAACCCTATATAACGCCAAGGACTTGGGAGTGGCATTTTAGAGAACTTTACAAGGATAGAGCAGTGGGGAGAGGCCAAATCCCTGAAAGTATTCTGGACCTCCCAAAATGAGCCCCTGTAACAACGTCAGAGATTCTGGTAGCCCAACTGAAACAGGGGAAAGCCCCAGGTGCAGATTTAATACCCGCAGAGGCTATTACAAATAATTTGGTTTTTTGGGCCCTATTTTAGCCCCACTTTTCACTTATGAATATATTCCTGAAGACGGGGGGCTTTCAATCATTGTCCCAATATATTAAAAAGGCAAAAAGATGATCCTGCCAACTACAGACCACTCAGTCTTCTTAACATAATAAGCAAACTGTACGCAAGACTGACTACAACAAGAAAACATCCTTGCAGATGAGCAAGTGGGATTTCGAGAAGGCCGTTTGACCATCGACCAATGTTTGGTTCTTCACCATCTAATAGAGAAGTACTCATTTAGTAATATTACTTCTCTTTATGTGGCCTTCATTAACTTCAGAGCAGCCTTTGACTCTATTTCCAGAACAAAGTTATGGGAAAAACTGGAGACCTCCACAATAGATAGACGCTATACCTAATACGCATGTTACATGAAGGGACTTCATTAAAGGTGGGTTGTACCTCCCAGCACCACTTATCTAATGCAATAGAAACCGAGAAATGAGTCAAACAAGGATGCATACTGGCCCCATCTTCGTTCAATTATTATACAAATGATATGATCCCTTATCTCCGCAATATTAATTTCCATCCTCCAAAACTTGCAGGAAATCATATTTCAGTGCTGCCATATGCAGATGCTGCTGCAATCCTCTCTAGAACACCAATAGACCAATAGAATACCAAAAGAGCCATGAAAACACTCACTGCATGTTGCAAAGAGAGTCAATTGAACCTCAATTATCAGAAAACCAAAATCATGGTCTTTGCCAAAAGGCTTAAATTCCGTGTATGGTACATTGACGGTCATAAGATCAAGCAGGTCACCTGCTTTAAATACCTGGGTATAGCCCTTCACTCATTGGGAAGTAGAAAAATCCATGGCATCTACATTGCAGGGAATGCTCAGAGAAGCACTAACACCATTCTTAGGTACTTTAGGTCCAAAGGTGGACACTATGTACCGGCAGCCCTCAAATTGTTTGAGGCCAAATCGATTGCACAACTGTTATATGGTGCCCAATTAGGCCCCTTTGCCAACTGTACTCCATTAGAATTGGTGCAATCCAAATTCTTAAGATCTGTACTACAAGTACCTAAATATAGCTCCAACGCTACAATACGCCTCAAAACTGGATTCATAAGAACTGAGGCCAGAGTGTGGCTCGCCACTCTTAATCACTGGCTGAGACTAGCCTCCCTTCCGAGTGGCCTTGCTTCCCTGACTATTAAAGACAATTTCCAATTGTTATGGAAACGAGCAGTGGATAATATAATAACAACTCTAGGATTCAATCCACAGATCTTATTTAACATGGGGCACGACAAGCAAAAAACATTATTAAACAGTGTGTGGTAGACATAGAATGACAGGTAGACCTAGCCAGGTCCCCCCAAATTTTAATTAACAAAACTAGAAGATAATCGACTTCCCAAATGCCATACATAGCTAACCTTGAAATACCAAAACCATGAAGGGATTTCACTTTGGCCTGTTGTCAGGCCCTCCCTTCAGCAGTTCACGAAGGCCGTTATAGGAAGATACCATATGAGGAGAGAAAATGCCCATGTGGCTCTGGGCAGCAGGAAACAATGGAGCATGCCAGTAGTCATACATCTGGTTGCGAACATAATCCGTGCGGGAGGCATGTTCGCAACCCGCAGCATTCGTACATGATGCGATTCGGCGCTTCTGTGCATGCGCGAGCACCGAAACCTAGAAGTAACCCGTTTCGGTACTTCCAGGTTTGGCACGGTCCATAACCTTAAAACGCGCAACCCGCAGCGTTCGTAACCCAAGGTATGACTGTATTACATAGACATTCGAGCTAGGTTTATCCAGCCCATCCTATATAAGTTCCCTGGGCATTCAGAACAACACTACATCTCCCTATTACTACAGGACAAAAGCCCAGAAGTCACATATTTAGTCTCCAGATTTTGTGCTGCCATGGTAGATATTTGTCGAAGGATGGTCCATGTTACAAATCAGTCCTAAACTGAAAGCCCATATTGTTATATCCGCACTTCTGAAGCACCACCCCATACAGCTGTTTTTAACTGATCTTTTAATTTTTCTTATCAGTTTTACTCATCCATTACCAATGCTTAATCAAGTATTCTATGTATATGTTTTAATCTATGTTTGGTTCTTGCTCCCATTTATTTAATAATTATCCCCTTAGAGATACTGTTATGCTATCTATTTAGATGTCTTGCTTATGCTGGTCTGTGACCGTAATAAAGTAATTCATTCATTCTGGTGGCACCTTAAAGAGGTTATATGTATAGGCTAATATTGTTAGCCTATACGTTTCTACTCAGAGGTAATTCCCATTTAATCCAATGGGGTTTACTCCCAGATAAATGGGTGTAGTCTAGCAGATTATTCTGGCATAAAATTTAGTGGAGTAGAGTCTATTTCACCAGAAAAATTAAAAATTATGAGCAGATAGATATTTATGCATGCTTAGAAAATACTCCATAAATGTTATCAGACCAGGGGGGCAAATGCAACCCTCCAACCCTCTTCCCCAGCCCCCAAGATTCTCCCCATGCCACATCCTCTTCCCAGCCATATCCCTCACAGACTTAGCTTTGCACTTTCCTTGAGTGCTTTTGTTGAGCAGTGGCATCTTCTTGAATTCTGAAGGTACCTCAAGTGTGTCTGGATGGTGGATAGAGAGCGATGGGGATGGAAAGCATCCTGCTGTATTTAAAAAGCGTAAAAATAACATGCATTACTCCATACACTCGTCTCTGACCCTGCCCACCATTGGCATATGCCCCCACTCCCAAAAGGGAAGGTGACCCTCAGAAAAAGTTTCCCCAAACCAGACCTATACTGTATAAACCAAATAATTTAGGCTTTGTGCCATCTTTCAATGTCTCTTCTGTTGCAGATATGGCCAATGCAAAGTGGTTGAAACAGTTGGGAGGATTGTCTATACTCTACGTTGGCTTTGTGACATTACCATATAGCCACTCAGAATAGGCAATGTCACAAATCCGATTCAAAATTAACCTGGAGCTTCCTGCCTTCACGGCAGCATCATGTTCATGACTCAATCTTCAGTCTTCTGGAACCATATTACTGTGGAAAATTACACACACTCACAAAAGTTATGACAAAGCATTGGAACAGGAAAACCATCAGCCATGGACTAGCAGCAACCAAGCCACACTTTTGCAGTGAAAATATCTACACATGAACATTCAGTGCAGCTATAGTTATCAATATGTCATGGAATCAGGGCCACATACCGAAAGGGTTTCAAAGCAGGTGCATGAGTAAGAATTGTGATGGAAATATATTTGGTGAACTAAGGAAATCACTCAGATTATCATTTTAGGCCTGCCACTTGAAGAGTCTCTTTGGAATAGCAGAATACAACTAATGACCAGTTTTTGTCCAGCTTCATGGAAGAGGCCAAGACCATATCCATACCATGCATTTAAAGCAGTATCATACTGTAAGTAGAGATGGCTTTCCCCAAATAATCATGGGAACTGTGGTTTGTTAAGGCTGCTGATAGTTCTTAGGAGACTCCTACTGCACCGTACCTATTATTTATAATGGAACAAGTAAACATAATTCTTGAACACCCAGTTTACAAATCTGAGCAAATGAAGAGCAGAAATTCTACATGAACAACTCTGCTTGGGTCACAATAGTTGGGCTTGTTTTTAAATTGACCCAGGTGAATGGTTTACTCCAAAGCCAACATGGCTATACAATTTTAGTGCAAAACATTTTACCCTGACCCGGACTGTTGGACCTCCTGAAGCACTGTGCAGTTTAGTAGACATGAATCCTGATTATTAGGGTTTGAACCTTGCTTCCTGGGTCATCCTAGTCAAACTCTCAGGCCAGTCCACCTCAAAAGTTTGTTGTAAAGATAACATGGAGTTATATGCATAACATCTTAAGCTCCTGGGTAGGATGGGTATAAATGTGGGAAGCAAATAATGAATGTTCTGAAAGGTGTGTTCCAGAATCCCTTGCAAAAGAAGTCAGGAGTTGCCTGGGTACTTTAGTGCCCTCCCTAAAATACTGCTACACTTTTGATTTTCCTTTTTTTAAACAAATTGTCATCAGATTAATACAAATTTAGAACAATATTAAAAACTGACACACACACACCCTTTCCTTCTATTTGTATTTGGGGCAGCAATGGAGGGAGGGAGATATTGCTGCTCTAAACTACACTGGTACCTCTGGATGCAAACGGGATCCATTCTAGAACCCCGTTCGCATCCAGAGCAGAACGCAACCCACGTCTGCGCGGGTCACGATTCACCACTTCTGCACATGTGCGTGACGTCATTTTGAGTGCCTGCACATGCATGAGCGACGAAACCCAGAAGTAACGCGTTCCGTTACTTCCAGGTCGCTGCAGAGCGTAACCTGAAAATGCTCAACCTGAAGCAACTTTAACCGAGGGTATGATTGTACCTGAGATGCTTGCACAAGCCAGCACTGCCTAATTTTGTATCTTCTTTGGAGAACGCATTACTGTATTAATACTATTAGGTATCTGTTCCAGAATGCATGAAAAGGGCATTCAAGTATATCACATTTTAGACCTGGAGTACATAACAAACCCAAAGATTCTTTTACCACAGAATACCAAAGCTTAATCCACACAGCAGGTAGCCATTTACTGGTGCAGCTTTTACATGAGTTGACAGATTACTGTATTTGCATTTTGTTGACTTTTAAGGTGTTAACCGCCCAGAAGGTACGATTAACTGGACTATAAAGTATATTGTTCCTGGCCACGTCAATCCCTGTTATTTTTATTTGTTTGTTTGTCTTTACAATCAAGCGGTGTATAAACATTTTAAGAAAGAAAACAAACGTAGGAAGTTCCATAGCTGAAACCCAGGAAAAGAGCGCGCGGGGGGGGGGGGGGGCTAAAATAATAACCCTCCAATACTGAGCTTGAGGGGACCGTTAGTATTGACGCTGTGTTAGGCAGCGCCCTATTCCTCCCCGCCTAATCATCATCATCATCATCAACCCGACGCCCCTCTTTGTACAAAAATAAACATTTGCGGCTGGTGGACAACCAAAATCTTAACGTCTCCCTTCACAAAAACACTGGGAGGGGGAGGGGGAATTACGCGTCATTTTCTCCTCTCCGCCAATCCCGCGGCGCTCTCCTGTTTAGTCCCGCCCACGCGTTATTTTGACGTCTCTGACCGTTGGCGCCGTTGGTCGCGAGCGCTCGGCTGCTCGCCTCCTTCGAGTAGGAGGAGCCAAAATGGCGGCTAAGGTGAGTGGTTCCCCTCGTGCTTATCATCCTACCTTCTGCCCTCTCCCCTCCCAGGAAAGGCTTCGTGAGGCGCCCTCCTTTTGAGTGGGCAGTTCTTAAACGGCACAGATGACACACAGGGTGAGCTTTTCCCTTCGTTTAAAGGATGCCTTAACTTTCTTGAATGCGGTCGTGAAGATGCGAGGGGCGCCTGAGCATGTGCAGAGCGCCCCCGCTTCCATGCCTCATAGCATGTATGGCCCAGCTTTCCTCCGTTCTCCAGGTAGCCTCAAGGTAGTGGGCACGGTTTCTTTCTTCCCCTCCCTCTGCCTTCTCCCCCACACCCAGTGTCATTTGAATCTCCACAAACAACCCTGTGAGATAGCTCAGGCTCTTAAGAGACAATACTCGGCCCAGTGAGGACCCTGGTCTCCTAGGGGCTAGTCTAACACCCAGCTTTTCCACGCCAGGGTGGCCAAGGACTGGTGGGAGTTGTAGTCCAAATCATCTGGACAACTCCAGGTTGGGAAAGGCTGCAACCACCATGCTGCTCAGCTGGTGGAGCTCGGTGTGGCTTGGCAATGCATTGTTATTGTTATATTATTACTATGTTTTCTTTGGGTTGTTTAACAGTAACAGTCACAGAACTACATCGCACTACAGTGGAACCTCGGGTTGCGGATGTAATCCGTGACAGAGGCACGTCCGCAACCTGCAGCATTCACGTCTGCACACGTGCGTGATGCGACTTGACAGTTCTGTGCTTGCACGAAGTGCAATTTAGCGCTTCTGCACAAGCAGTGAAACCCAGAAGTAACCCTTTCCAGTACTTCCGGGTTTCCCGCAACCTGAAAACACATAACCCGAAGCGTCTATAACCCAAGGTACCACTGTGCTCCCCACTTTGGCACAGCTGAAATGAATAGGACTTTGGGTAACCAGGAATGGATCCATGAACTGTCTGACTGTGTGGAACTCGTATTCAGTTATGACACTATATATATATATATATATATATATATATATATATATATATATATATTTTCTGGGCTCGGAATTCTCTTATTCGATCTCTCTTGCATCTGGCTCTGGCTGGTGGATTTATCGGGTCCCATTCTGCCTGCCTTTGCTCTTAAAAAGTCCCAACTCTGAAAAAGAAAAGTCCCAACTCTGCTTCTTTCCTACTGCTGCAGCTTCAAGCGAGGAAATCTTAAGTGCTCTCAGGTTCTTATAAAGCTGCTGTTGAGTTTCAGGCATAGTCCTGAAAACGAAAGCGTGTCTGAGCAGGTGCAGAGTGCTGCCTCCTGTGTCCACTCTGTTCTCTCGCTTTCCTTCTACTCCCTAGTGGGAAAATGTGTAGCAGTTCTTAGAACTAAGGTAAAGGTAAAGGTACCCCTGCCTGTACGGGCCAGTCTTGACAGACTCTGGGGTTGTGCGCCCATCTCACTTAAGAGGCCAGGGGCCAGCGCTGTCCGGAGACACTTCCGGGTCACGTGGCCAGCGTGACATTGCTGCTCTGGCGAGCCAGAGCCGCACACGGAAACGCCGTTTACCTTCCCGCTGGTAAGCGGTCCCTATTTATCTACTTGCACCCGGAGGTGCTTTCGAACTGCTAGGTTGGCAGGCGCTGGGACCGAGCAGCGGGAGCGCACCCCGCTGCAGGGATTCGAACCGCCGACCTTTCGATCGGCAAGTCCTAGGCACTGAGGCTTTAACCCACAGCGCCACCTGCATCCCCGTTCTTAGAACTGCTGGACATTAAATACTAGTTAAGATGAGGAAAGTATCTGAACATGTGTGGTTCCATCTCCATCTTGTTCTTCTGAATAACTGCTGAATAACATACAAATCTCGAAATTGAGTGATGATCTGTGATCAGACTTTTCAAATAGAGAAAAAAGCTTCAAACCCAGGTCTTAAATTATTGGGGATCATGCTAAAAGTTAAATGTTTTCATCACATTTATAATATGGTATGCACCTTAAAACATCTTAAGATTACACCCAAATCTAAAAGTACAAACAACCTAAAAGTTGTTTGTACTTCTGTAAGCCCTCTTGTGTTTGGATGGTGTCATTTTTTGCTATATGGGATCCACAATCAAAGAATGAGTTTGCTATTAGCATATAGCAAGAGTGGCTAAGTTGCAGCATGCAGACTGGATCTATTCCTCCCCAAAAGGATGGGTAAATGGGTATGTCCTCCAAGATCCCCAGCGATTTGGCAATTTAAGATGAAAAATAATAATCTTAATGTAATTCCCACTGTAGTGTTGTGGAATTTCCTCTGTGGGACTGGAAGGGCTGCCAGCTTTCCAAAAAATGTGTGCCTCTGGTTCAGCATACCTTGCAAAGGCACCACTTGTCTCTCGAGCACCACATAATGCACTTGTAAGGAACTGATCTTTGAGTGGCAGCTCCTCACATTCTGGAGCACCCTGCCCATTGACAGCAGGCAGGCACTTTCATTGAACACTTTTTGGTGCCTACAAAAAACTTTTTGTTTTAGTCAAACTGGCTCTTACTCATTTTGCATTTTTATAAACCTTTTAACAATTATTTTTATTGACAATTTTAATGTATATTTTATATTATTTGTAAAGGTTTTGCTTACAGTTAAGTGGTATGAAAATTTTGTTAAGCAAATAAATCAGAGCTTTCCAAACTGTGTGTCGTGACATGTTCATGTATCAGCTGCAGTGTGTAGGTGTGTCATGCGAATGCAGCTCGCTCTCCTGCCGGGGCTGGAAAAGGGTTAGTTTAACCTCCGGTTTGCTAGTAAAACTGAATTACTGTGTTTCAAAATGATGCATGTCTAAAAAATGTGTCACTAAAATGAAAAGTTGGGAAAGCTCTGAAATAAAAATAGTGTGGGGCATGAAGGTCATAGTGTTCAGGAAACAGGAAGGTGCACTTCTTCCTGTTTCCCGAGCCCTGAAACATTATTTTAATGGTACCACACCAGGGGGAGAAGAGGCTCTCTTTGCAAGGTAAGTGAGGGTTTTCAATCCCCAGCACACTTCTTGGGTCCTCTCCTCACAGCCCAGCGATGGAAGCAAAGCTCTCCTGCTCCACTGCTAATCAGTGGAAGAGCTGTGTGGGCCAATGCTATCTGCCTGTGTGAGTGAATGAATGTGTGAGCCTCCCTTTGTGTATACAGTGGTATCTTGGGGCCTCCTGCTGCCGCCGTGCCGCCAAAGCACAATTTCTGTTCTAATCCTGAAGCAAAGTTCTTAATCTGAAGCATTATTTCTGGGTTAGCAGAGTCTGTAACCTGAAGCGTATGTAACCTGAAGCGTATGTAACCCAAGGTACCACTGTACAGTGGTACCTCAGGTTACAGACACTTCAGGTTACAGACTCTGCTAACCCAGAAATAGTACCTCAGATTAAGAACTTTGCTTCAGGATGAGAACAAAAATCACACAGCGGCAGCAGGACACCCCATTAGCTAAAGTGGTGCTTCAGGTTAAGAACGGACATCCAGAACGAATTAAGTTCTTAACCCGAGGTAACACTGTATGTGGTATGTGTATTGGCCATTTAGGCCAAGCCCATAGATGGCATGCTGCCCTCAGAGGGTTGACAAAACTTCAATGAGCTCCTCAAGCCAAAAAAAAAAAAAAAGGCTAGCCACCCTGTAGTTAAATGTTGCTCCAGTTTGAGCCCTCCGAAATGCAGCTAAAACAAAGTCATCCCCTGAGGCAGGATCTGGCTGAGCCTTGCCATTTTAATAGTTCTTTTCTGAATAAATCTTTCTTTTCAATAAACTGATTCAAAATAATTACTGGGCAGTGAAGTGATGTACAGTATCATTTTGTTAGTCGTTGCACAGTTGACTTCAGTAGACCTTCCAAAGCAGAGCAATTAGTGTCATTCAAGAATTGAGCTAATTCCAAAAGTCACAGCACAGTTCCTAGCCCTTTAAGTAGAGTGGAATGTGTGTTATAATACATACAGCTTTGTTTAACAGTTTGAATTTAAAAAAAACCAAAACACTCCCACACAGTGTGCCCACTGAGTGCTGCTGTTTCCAAACATGTTTGTCATGTGACAAAATAGACATTTGAGCAATTTTGACACAACAGTGCACAAGAGCATAACTATTTTTTATTCTACAGCCACCTGAGGAAATGACAGTGTGTGAAACATCTATTCCTCTCCCAGAGCTTCAGTTTCCAGAGTTCCCTGGGAAGAGGGATTGATTTTAAACTGCTCTGGGCATTGTCAACCTGTGAGGAGAATAGGGGTTTCCTAATGATTCTCAGCACCCATAGCAAACTACAGTTCCTGCAATTCTTTAGACTCATTAGATGACCTTGTTGAGGACTGGAATAACCGGCTGTTGGCAGCCATTGATGAGATCGCGCCTAAGCGCCCTCTGCGACCCCCCGTCGAAACCGGGCCCCTTGGTTTACTGAGGAGCTCCGGAAAATGAAGCGGGATCTCAGACGGCTAGAGTGAGTATGGCGATGGACTCGTGACGGAGCCTCAAGAACATCTTATAGGGCGCTTATGAAAACCTATGAGATGGCTATGAAAGCTGCTAAGAAATCTTACTTTGCAGCTTCCATTGCATCCGCTAGCCCTCGCCCGGCACAACTTTTTAGAATAATTAGATCAATAACGTCCTTAGGAGGACAACCAAATTTAAGCACAAATTCGACCCACAGCTGTGAGGCATTCGCGAGCTTTTTTGCGGAGAAAGTCCTGTTGCTCCGCCGTGACCTCCCTGCCAATTTAGATACAGTGACTGAACTGGAGGCCCCTCGACTGACTTCAGGTCCAGTGTTGGACCATTTCGATCGAATACTCCCTGCTGATGTGGATAGATTCCTCCACGTTAGTAGGCCCACCACCTGCCTCCTTGATTCGTGCCCGTCTTGACTGATTAGGGAGTGTCCAGATGTTGCACGGACCCCCCTGATTGAAATTATCAGTTTGTCCCTTGACACGGGAACATTCCCAGGGGAACTGAAGGAAGCAGTGGTATGTCCACTCTTAAAGAAAACTTCATTAGATCCCTTAGACCTATCCAATTACCGCCCAGTTTCAAATCTTCCATATCTGGGTAAGGTAATTGAGAGAGTGGTTGCTGAACAGCTTGGTAGGTTTCTGGAGGAAACATCGGCTTTAGATCCATTTCAGTCCGGTTTCCGTCCTGGTTTTGGGACGGAGACGGCTCTGGTTGCCCTAACAGATGATCTCCGTAGACAGCTGGATCGAGGCAGGTCAGGACTGGTGATCCTTTTAGATTTTTCAGCAGCCTTTGACATGGTTGATCATGATCTTCTGGATCACCGCCTCGCAGACGTGGGGATACAGGGCATAGCCCGTAACTGGCTGTGCTCTTTTATCTCTGGTCGGGGACAGAGGGTGGCACTAGGGAGGGAAATGTCGTCGCGCCACTCCTTGGTGTGTGGAGTGCCGCAGGGCGCAATCCTCTCCCCGATGCTTTTTAACATCTTTATGCCCCCCCTTGCCCAGATTATCAGGAGCTTTGGGCTGGGCTGTCACCAATATGCTGATGACACTCAGCTCTATCTGCTGATGGATGGCCACACTGACTCGGCCCCGAACACACTGACCAGATGTTTGGAAGCTGTGGCTGGATGGTTTCGTGGGAGCCAATTGAAACTAAATCCTTCGAAGAAAGAGGTCCTATGGCTGGGTCAGGATGGCATGGGGATGAGGGACCAACTCCCTTCTCTTGCGGGGGCCCAATTAGTGCCATTGCCTTCCGTTAAGAGTTTGGGTGTAATCCTTGACCCCTCCCTTTCCATGGAGGCGCAAGTTACAGCAACAGCCAAGGCGACATTTTTCCACCTTCGCCGCATCAAGCAGTTGGTCCCTTACCTTTCCCGCCCCGCCCTGGCCACAGTGATCCATGGTCATCTCCAGGCTTGACTACTGTAATTCGCTCTACGCGGGGCTGCCCTTGAAGCTGACCCAGAAACTCCAGAGGGTGCAGAATGCTGCAGCGAGACTCCTCATGGGGTCCCTGCCATGGGAGCATATTCACCCAGTGCTTTTCAAGCTGCACTGGCTCCCGGTGGAGTACAGGGTCAGATTTAAGGTGCTGCTTTTGACCTTTAAAGCCCTTCACGGCCTAGGACCCTCGTACCTACAGGACCACCTCTCCCGGTATGCCCCACGGAGCGCCTCAAGGTCCATAAATAGCAACACCCTTGTGGTCCCGGGCCCTAAGGAAGTTAGATTGGCTTCAACCAGGGCCAGGGCCTTTTCAACTCTGGCTCCGGCCTGGTCTGCCTCACGAGACCAGGGCCCTGCAGGATCTGATTTCTTTCCGCAGGGCCTGTAAGACAGAGTTGTTCCGCCTGGCCTTTGGCTTGGAGCCAATTTGATTCCCTCCCTCTCTTTCTTTTTTCTTTTCCTTCTTCTGTGATGAGGCTACATTTTAATATTTTAATGTTTCAGTATTTTAATGTTGTATTTAAGTTGTAATCATTTAACTTGTTTTTATTATTGCTTGTAAGCCGCTCTGAGCCCAGCCTTAGCTGGGGAGGGCGGGGTATAAATAAAAATTATTATTATTATTATTAATTCTTTGGGGGAAGCCATGGCTGTTCAAGTGGCATCATAGTGTTTTAAACGTATGATGCAGATGTGGCCTTTATCCTGCCACAACTCTTTCATACTTGTGGCTTTGGAAGATACAAGTTAAGTTGCAGAGTGGGTATCTGGGCAGAGAGTACTTTCACATGCTTTCTGTCCTTCATCCCTTAAGTACTTACTTCATTATTCGGCTCTCCCAAGAAACATAAAATGTGAATTTATTTCCTCTAGCTATAAATTACATATTCGAGTTGCAGCCACTCTTATGCACCTTAACATCAAAAGAGCAGAGAAATATCCTATCTTGTAGGCCAATTCTGGATACAGGGATACATTTTTATCACACTTGATATTTAAATGACTAGATAAAATTTGGCTGAGAGCATTTTATCACTTTATAAGTCAGATTCTGAACGTTTACCACATTTATCACACATGCGCCTTCTCCTGAGTTAATCATTTCATTCTGCTGTATTCTTCCTAATACTCTTTCTATGCTCCTGCTCATTAATGTTCAGTGACTTCAAAGTGTGAGAGTTAATTGCTCTTAGGGGATGGGCAATACTCTCCCCTTTTCTGCATGCTTAAAAAAAAAGAAAGAAATCACACAGTTGACAGTCCTGGTATAATTTCAGAATGCCATTTTCTTTTGTGCTTTTCCATCAAATATCTAATTTTTGCATTTTTCTTTCTCCTCCCCCCCCCCCCTGTGCTTCATTTGTCCGCCCCTCTGTCTATTCCTGCAACACGGTCAGTTTGCTTCATTATCTGTTTCTTTTTCTGCTGTAGCTAGCTTGATACTTTACATTCCAAATGAGGAGCATTTGTCCCTCCAGATGTTGCCAGACTACAACTCTTATCATCTCATGTTTCAATCCTTTTTAATATTTTATTTTTAAATTGTTGTAGCCCACCTGGGCCTCAACATGGAGAAATCAAATAAATAATAATGTTGATATGTGTAAAAGATCACCAGAAATGCATTCTGTTGGGAGGAGACTTTAATCCACAAATTAGTTAAACTTGGTGTCCTTAGATTCAACTATTGGCTCCATTCCTCAATGGCTGTATTTGCATATCACTGTAAACCATGGTTAATGGTTTGACAAACAAATTTCATCGTGAAGCCAGGTATTGGTTGCTGCCTTGCCAATTATGGTTTGAGTGAAACAAACCACAATTCTCAGTTCATGCATAACACTAAGTCAGAGATTTTGGCTTGTTGATCACACGCGGAAAAAATGAAAGTGCATGTGATATCAACATTATTGGTAAGTCATTAGCAGTGGTTTGCGATGATGTCTGAAATGGGCTAGTGTGGGAATTAATAAATACAACACAGTAATAAAACCTTCATTAAAATCCAGTACAGCTTCCTTAAGTTGTAACGTGACTATGGGGCTTATCAAGCATTAACTCATGATAAAAAATGCAGTAAAAATGGTTTGTTATGCTAATTCACCTCCAGTGGCATTTTATCCTTAAAGAGGTAAGAGCATAAGACATTTCCTGGTAGGAATGAAATTGATTATTAGAGGGGAAGAGGAGATGCAGCACTTGGAGGAAGTAGTTTCCAGAGATGCAACATAATAGGGAATGGATAGCATATTGCAGAGAGAAGGTAACTGACACAAGCTGCATACATAGTATCTATTTAAAGTACATAACTTCCCTGAAAGAATCCTAGAGACTAGTTTATTAAGTGTGCTAGTAATTGCAGCTCTGAGAAGTAAACTATAGTTCCCAGAATTCTTTGTGTTAAGCCATGTGCGTTAAATGTATGGTGTGTGTGCATATTAATTTGTAGAATTCACTGCCACAATAAAATGTGGTGGCTGTTGGCTTAGAAGGCTTTCCAATGACAATTTCATAGGCTATCATTTCCATTCAGTATATATTGAGTAGCAGTAAGTACTATTAGAGGGACATGGGTGGTCCTGTGGGTTAAACCACAGAGCCTAGGACTTGCCAATCAGAAGGTCAGCGGCTCGAATCCCCGTGAGTGGGTGAGCTCCCGTTGCTCGGTTCCTCCTCCTGCCAACCTAGCAATTCGAAAGCACGTCAAAGTGCAAGTAGATAAATAGGTATTGCTCTGGCGGGAAGGTAAATGGCGTTTATGAGCGTTGCTCTGGTTTGCCAGAAGTGGCTTAGTCATGCTGGCCACATGACCCGGAAGCTGTACGCCGGCTTCCTCAGCAAGTAAAGCGAGATGAGCGTTGCAACCCCAGAGTTGGCCATGACTAGACCTAATGGTCAGGGGTCCCTTTAAGTACTATTGCAGAGCAACACTGGATGAAAGTTCCTGTTTTCTTGCCCAGCTGCTTAACTCTCTGGAAGCAGTTGGTAGAGCATAAGACTCTTAATCGCAGGGTCATGGGTTCAGGCCCCACACTGGGCAAAATATTCCTGCATTGCAGGGGGTTGGACTAAATCAGGAGTCAGCAAACTTTTTCAGCAGTTCACTGTTCCTCAGACCTTGTGGGGGGCGGACTCTATTTGAAGGGAAAAAATGAACGAATTCCTATGCCCCACAAATAACCCAGAGATGCATTTTAAATAAAAGCACACATTATACTCATGTAAAAACACCGGGCAGGCCCCACAAATAACCCAGAGATGCATTTTAAATAAAAGGACACATTCTACTCATTCCTGGACCGTCTACTGATTCCCAGACCATCCACAGGCCAGACTTAGAAGATGATTGGGCCGGATCTGGCCCCCGTGCCTTAGTTTGCCTATCCATGGACTAGGCTAAATGGTCCTTGTGGTCCCTTCCAACTCTACATTTCTGTGATCAGGCTTCACAGATTGTTGGTCTAATTGAGCAATGCTCTTCCACTCTTTTCCATGTTTTTTGGTCTTCTTGAGGTCTCAAAACTTTGACCTTTTTAATGAATATATATTTTAAAACGTTCTTGCTATATTCTGTAAACGCCATTTGAGCATTAGAGAGCAGACTTCTGTGTAGCGTCCTCATTCATGCCTATACCTTTAAGGCAGTTTTGCTCCCACTAAATGTTATTAAATATGAACATAGGAAGCTGTCTGATATTGAGTGAGGCCTTGGGGGTCCATCTAGTTCAGCATTGTCTACACTGATTGCAGTGGTTCTCTAGGCTTTCTTTCTCAGCCCTGCCTTTAAGACATCAGGGATTGAACCTGTGACCATCTGCATACAAGACAGATGGTCTCCCACTGAGATGTGTCCCTTCCTTCATCTTGGGAGATATTTTAGGTATTTTTTAATTCTAAGGATTTCTACAGTGATCCTGCATTTTACCAGCACTTTATTGCAGCAGACCATGCATAATGCATCTTCAGTGTACACATGGTGCTTCACAGTGACAAATATTTTTTTAAATGTGAGTCCCTGCACCAAGAAGCTTAGGACCACATCACAAGTAATATTCCTGAAAAGCGTATTTTAAGGAAACAGTTCAATAAATTATAGTAAGCAACTTCCTTGGTACCCAAAAATGATTAGTTTGAACAACCTGAACATTTGCAATTTGGAAACCTTTTCTAAACCTACCGCCGCCCCCTTGCAGTGAGAATGTTCATGTTTCTTAAAATGCTTTTGTATACATTTTTTTCAATTCTGTATTTTCCTATATCAGATGTATGAAAAACAATAATTTATTGTGCTTATACTCTTTAGCAGACTTAGCCGGTTAATGGATATTGTTGTTGAACTTGGTCTGAATATTGATGAACATGTGCATTTATTCATTCATTCATTTATTTGCTATTCAGCGATTAAGCTTCTTTCTTGCTTTCTTTTGGCCTCTACCCACCCACCCCCCGGCCCCAGATAGCAAAATGGGTGGCTTTTCCTACAGCCTTGGCAGGTGCATCTATTGTACATGCTGCATCTGAAGAGGAACCAGAATCTCGTCGCATGAAGGCACATCAGGTAGGATTAGTATGACCTCTTTAAAAATTGAATGAGCAGAAGCACCTAGGTGCAGTGAAGGCTTTCTTCTGAATTTTGTTTCACAGGAAACAGAACTATATAATAGAATGCAACAAGTGATATAGTAAAATAATAATAATAATGTTGTGATGATGATGATTCTCGATGCTGCATCACTTACCATTGCAGATGATCCAGAAATGGAGGACTGAAAAGATAAGCTAATGCAAATATGTGATATAATACATAATATAATTTAAAGCTGAAGAGGAGCATTCCTTCTATAGTTTCAATGTTCATTTGTTGAGAACTGTTTCTTATGTAGCCAAGGTAGTACCGCTCCCACAAGAAGGGGATACCCTCAAGTTTTGGAGAACCCAAAGGTTTGCATTTTAAAACAACCTGGGAGAGGGAGAGCCCAATAAGGACTGAGTGTGTGCTCGATGTCTACACAAATGCTAAGTGATAGGGAGGGTATGGAACACCAGGGGCAGAGGCTATGCAGTGCAGCAGCTGGAATATTGAACAGCAGCACTCCACAGTGCAACATTTTTTTTTGCAAGTCCCACTTGGAAGACTGAATCATATTTGTACTTAAATTTACTGTGGCTTTTGTATTAATGCATAGGGGTTTTTTTTGGGGGGGGGGAGAGATTTGGTTTGCTTTCATCTTTGCTTTATTTATGCTTGATTGTTATCAATCTAGGTATGATGAACTTAAGAAGAGGGCAGTATACTGCAGCAACAAGCTCCACTACCATCTCTTGACCTCAACACATTCATCATATCTTGTGTACAGAGCCTACATATATACACTCTAACGTCTCCTGCACTCTGTACATTAGGTACACAGAGTGCATAGAGACCAGCATGAGGGCCTGCTACTGTGCTCCAGCTCCCTACTCTACATATTCTTTGTGTAGGGCTAAAGAAGATTATGTTCTTGATTTCCACCCCACTTGGAGGCTTAAAACTTAGGACAACTGCTGCTGACATATGGTCCAAAGCACAGCAGTCACATTGGACAAGGTGTTCTGTGCGACTTGGAAGTGTTCATACAAGAGTGAGCCTTCCCATCTGCACCATGAAGCTGGTGGTAATCTGCACCACCATTTGCACTGCTCAAGGGTGATGGAGATAGCACTAGGCCAAGGGTATCCAATATGGTGCCTTCCAGGTATTGTTGGACTAAAACTTGCTTCACAGCCACTAGCCATGCTGGCTGGGGCTGCTGGGAGTTGGCATCTGACAATATCGGGGGGGGGGGCACACTGGCTACACCCGCAGTAGACCAGTGGTTCTCAAACTGTGTTCTGAGGGAACTTTAGGTTTGTCAATGAGAAAGTTGGTAATGGCTGGCAAGCTTCACTGAAAAACTGCTTGTCTGCCACTACCAATTTCTCCTGCAGATGTAGTGGGGTTTTGGATGCATTTGAAAGACAACTCTTGGTTCATTCAAGTTAGGTGCTAGCTCAGCTGATCATAGTACCCCAGAACACAACCCTGAACCCTGTGCTGCGTACAGGTATTATGTGGTAGAGATGGTTATAGCTCAGTGACAGAGTATCTGCTTTCTGTGCAAAAGGTCCCAGGTTCAGTCCCCATCATTTCCAAGTAGGGCTGGGAGAGACCCTATCTGAAACTATGAAAAGCCATTTCCAGTCAATGTAGACAATACTGAGCTAGATGGACCACTTTCTATGTTCCTAAATGTGCTGGGGACCTCAACAGCCATGTTGAAATGGAAGGAATTCTCTGAAAGTAGAATCCACTACATTAGATGACTTAAGCTCAGATCCCTGTGTGTGTGTCATTTCCCTGATCATCCATATCCATGGCAAAATGTCGGGGTCAACTTACTGGCACTTAATGACCATACATGCCTACTTACACACAGAAGTCTTTGGATCTACCCTTTTATCCAGTAGATGTTAGTATCCAAAGTAGTTGTGGATGTAGAACAACTCTTCTATTCATGCAAGTCTTGTACTACACAGGCAAATTTTGCTGGATTGAGGCCATGGATAAAATAATCCCATTCCAAGTATGTGGATTGCCCCTCCCTTTTCATGGTTTTCCCAAGACAAGCTTTGTTATAACTCCTATCCTCCCCATTTCCTTCCAGCTTCCTATTTATAATGCACCACCTCTTAATTCAAGATACATTGATGAAAAGCCTGGCCGCTTGCAAAGTAGGATTTCATCAGTAAGAAACACAACAAGTTACTATGTCAATGGGTGCAAGGTAAGAATATTACTTAATTTAATAGATCAAGAATTCTCATACATGTCTTGCCATAAGTGAGCAATTGGATAAATTGGAGTCAGCATGGAATAAGATTTCTATTAGTTCAGTTCAGGATTTCCAGTGCATTTTGAGTTCAGAGTTCTTAGTCAAACCCTTAAGAAGAGAAGTAACATATTCAAACACTCTTAAAAAACCTTCTGCCTAGGAAGTTGTCCTTTTGGTAGAAGAAAGGTTAGGAGTAAGAATGATGTTCCTGCTTTAGGTTTGCTTTGTGTTATCTGGACCAACCTTTTTATGCCCACCAGTCAGTAATTTCTCTTTATTTTTGTTGTGTTGCAAAGCTTGGAGCGCAGTGACCTCTTGTGGTGTAAATTCAAAATAAATTTTCAGTGCCAAGTTTTGTTCACAAAACACCAGTGCAAAATAAACTGAAATGTATCATTGTGAAACACACAATATCTTTCCCACTGTGATGTCCCAAACTCTATTCCTTATTTGTTCCTGCAATATGTTATTTCAGATGAAATAAATAACAGGTGGTAGGGGAGGGAAAACTGAAGGGAAGGTGAAGGTAGGGGATTGGGGAGGAGTTTTCCAAAACATTTTGCCTCTTGTTGAAATCAATGAGAGGGCAGTAAATGTACCGTATTTTTCGCCCTATAGGACGCACCGTCCCATAAGGCGCACCTAGTTTTTTGGGGGGGAAATAAAGGGGGGGAAATTATTTCCCCCCCAGGCGCGGGGCTGGGGCAGGGGAGGCCCGAGCTTCCCCCGCCCCCAGTCCCCAACCAGGCAGCTCTCTGCAAGCCGTGGGAGCCCAGCGCTGGTTCCCGCTGCTTGCGGAGAGGTCCGCGAAGCCTGGACGCGCTGAGCTCAGCGTGCGCATGCTTCGGCATGCAGGCAACTCTCCGCAAGCAGCGGGAGCGCTCCCGCTGCTTGCGGAGAGGTCCACGAAGCCTGGACACGCTGAGCTCAGCGCGCGCAGGCTTCGGCATGCAGGCAACTCTCCACAAGCAGTGGGAGCGCTCCCGCTGCTTGCGGAGAGGTCCGCGAAGCCTGGAGAGCGAGAGGGGTTGGTGCGCACCGACTCCTCTCGCTCTCCAGGCTTCAGCGAAAGCCTGCATTCACCCCATAGGACGCACACACATTTCCCCTTCATTTTTGGAGGGGGGAAAGTGCGTCCTATAGGGCGAAAAATACGGTAATTTCTCCTTCTTGACACATTGCCAACATGCCATCAGAATGCTTCCTCTTTGGCCTCTCTGAGGTTGGAGAGGAATCAGCTGCAGACCTTTCTGCAACCACAGGCAAAAGACTTCCAACTACGGATCTTCCTTCTTGAGAGCAGACCTCTCTCTGTTTTCAGTCTGATGAAACTTTGGCCCCTAAGATATCCTCCCAGAGACTATAGGTGCAGAGTTAGGATCTACTACATATTTTAGAAAGTTGCACTATGCATTTGGATACCTCTTAAGATATCTTACCTAAGATATCTTTTGTGTGCTAGTTCCTAAGATCAAGGAGCAGTTTTTTGTTTATGTTTGGATACAGTTGAATGCCATTTTAAATCAAGATTGTGGACTGAACCTTTTAAAAAAGATTTTATGGTTTCTTGGAATTCCTGAGCACCAGGTAGAAGGCAGCTTGTCCTAAATAAAGAAATATAATACATAAGATGTCCACCTAAAAATTGGTGCTGATGCATAAGAATGTTTACATCTTCTGGTGGTGCTAGAAAATATGATGTATCGAAAAGGCTAAATCAGAAAACCTCAAACACCTTATAAATGTAGCTTGTGCTATACCAGTGGATTAATGCAATGAAATAACAATTTCCTGTTATGTTTGTCTATCAGTAGTTATGATGGAAGGCAAGGGGGATGTGTGTTTGTATTTTATTTTGTTTGTATTTATATCCCATCTGTTTGTCTGATAACAGGCAACTGAGACAGCTGACAACATGGGGAAATTAATGCACAATAAAATAATAGGATGTTAATCTTAACAGCAGATGGTTCAGAAAGGCTAAGTTTATTTATTATTTGTGGCCTGGATCCAAAGCACCATGTGACTAGTTTTGCATGCCCAAGTGTGTTTGGATATATGATTCACAAAAAGCAAACCCCCTCCCCCAAAAAAGGTATGGCAGACTTCTTCCAAAACAGAAGTTTCATAAGCACCTGGTGGGGGGGGGCTGCTCTTCAAAGGGGACATGTTCAAAATTCCACACACATATAAGGCCAAGTATCTTCTTGGATCCCAGCCATTATTCAGTTTGGAGTATATGTGGGAGGGGGAGTGATTTTTACACAGCCTTGCTCCCTCTGACATTGAATGAGTTGCTGTTGATAATGCAATGTGTATCACAGTGTAAATTAATAAATCTGCCTTTTGTTTTTCTCTAGCTGAATAATTTTCCTATGTAAAGAGATCAAAAGTTTCATATTGAATATATTGTACACTGCACATGCTATAGCAGAGTCACCATGTGGCACCCACAAAGGCCTTCCCCGGAACCCATGAGGTTCCCTGCTCCTCTGCTTGCTGAAATTAGGCTTGAAGTATTATTTTGTAGCCAATAGAAAAGGTTGTGGGGGTATTTGGTTGTGGGGTGTGTGTCATTGATAGTTTATCAGACTTACAAATGTGGCCACGGATCCAAAAAACCCTTGCTACAGTAATATTTTGCTATTGCTACAGTAATATTTTGCAGCATTGGGTACAGGGCATTAATAAAATATGGCACTATTTGCCCCCTACTTGCATAATATATACTGGTTCCAAATCCACAGAAGGAGCAGCACAGTAGGAGTCTCCTCCTGCCCCACCACCAAAGAAGTGATAGCTGTGACAAATTTGTCATTACCAGCTATTAGATTGTTGGGGAAAGTCATGGGCTCAATCCAACACTTGCTTTTCTCTTGCCCTGCCTAAGACGTGATGTTGTTATTGCTAATGTTGCTGGACTACAGCTCCCATCATCCTTGAGCATTGAGCATTCTAGATGGAGTTGGACACAGGTCTCCACCCCATTGTTAAGTGATTCAGGAACATTGCACTTAAATCTGCCTCTTTTCCACCTCCTCCATGTTCCACTTGCTGATCAGTTATACTAACTTCAAAGAGCTGAATTACAAAGTGGGAAAATTTCCAGTGTTTTGTCTCCAACTGTTTGTCGATGTGATTATTTGATAAATATTAGGAGTTTTTAAGACAGTTGCATAAATATCAGATGGAGAAAATTATATTTTACTTTGTTTGTGCAGGATGCTTATCTCTTTGTCAAAAATGGGATAATATCATCTGTACAGTTTGGAAAAGGTGAGTGAGTATGTGCAAAGCTTAAATCTTTCATTTCTTTGTTCTTGGCCATGCAAATTACAAACCTTCTTAAAATGAGGCGACATTCCAGATTTTCGTATAAATATTTTATATTTTCTTAGAAATATTTTGCCCCACTGTAAATACAGCACAGTTAACAAAGTCTGAATTTGTATGAAGTAATCATTTCTACATCTAATTACAAATAAATTATTATTTTTATTAATTCTTAGAAAATAATATTCAGGCTTAGCAAATCTTGCTTTTTTTTTTTTTTAAGATGCCTATGTTTACTTGAAGAATCCACCTCCAGAATTCCTTCCCAAAGTTGGTGTGATTACAGTTTCAGGACTGACTGGGCTAGTCCTTGCAAGAAAAGGTAAGGGATTACATGCTTATAAGTTACTGTTATTATTATTAGTATTAATTTATTAATCACCTTCTGTACAAACATGTCAAAACAATTCACATTAAAAACAGAAAAAAACAGTTTATAACTCATACACATAATCTCCCCCATTACATTTAAAACAAAACTAATAGAGTACAAAATACACACTTATGGCAAAGACCCATTAATCCAACTGGGAAAACATCCTAAAACAAAAAATAGTCTCTAGTTGTTTGCAGAAAGTGCAGATAGTGGGGCACCTGTTGTATCTCAACAAGAATGCTATCAAAGGAACAGGAGCCAGCCCAGGCAAGCTGTTTAATGAATGGGAAGAGGCACAAAATGTCTATCCCCCTCCATTAAATGTGTTTGTAGCAAGGTTTAACAGGGGTAGGGAGGCCCTTCACCTATGTCTTATACTGGGTTAGCAAGCTGCCCTGTGGCCTCCCCACCCCTGGTTAAACATTTTTGCAGTCAGGTTCAATAGAGGAAGGAGAGTGCTTTACAAAACAGTTTAGCAACAGGTGAGCAAGGAGAGGGAGCAGGTGGGTAAGATACAAAGGGAGGGAGGGTTAGTCATATGTTGGGGGAAGCCAGTTGATGAGGTGGGGTTGGTGAATGGAGGTGTGTGTGTGTGTGTGTGTGTGTGTGTGTGTGTGTGTGTTGCTTCCTTGCCACATTGGAATGTGGATCCTAATGCAGATGGTTACAAAGCTTGCTGTCCTGTGCACCTACCCCACTGTAAGTTTAATACATCCAAGTAGAATCATGAGGATGCATGCAATGGAACACATAGTACAGCCTTATGCCTAGTAGTCTGTAACTGTATCCAGATTCAGATGCTTTTGCAACCTCATTCCCATTAAGAACAGAAGAGATGGACAGTGTTGATACAGGCTGAAGATAGTTCACTTGACTGAATACTTGTCTATATAAAAATATTGCTTATACATTGGAAGCCAGTGTGGAGCCTAGCCTTCTCAATATGATTGTTTTTGCTTAATGTTGCTTAAATCAGAGATGGGCAACCCTCTAAATGTTGCTGGGCTACACAACCTGTCATCTTTGGGATAGGACCTTGTCATCATTGGCCATGCTGGCTGGAACTGATGAGAGCTGTAATCCAATAGCATCTGCAGGGCTGCAGGTTCCTGGTCACTGCCTTATATGGTTGATTGATTGATTTTGCAGGATCTAGATTTAAGAAGATTTGCTATCCCTTTGGACTCTGCACACTGGGCATATCTGTTTGCTATCCAGCTCAGTCAGTAATTATTGCAAAGGTGAGTTCTACTAAATGATGTATGAATGCTTTCCTTTTTATTGTTTAAAAATCTTGCCACTTGTTCATCACACTTTAGCATTTTAAACTGGAAAATTCTTTAAAGTTTAAAAGCACTAATAGATTGCTATCTATAATTGCGTTTGTTCTTTCTTTCACTGTTGGCTGCATCACAGTTCACTGGAGAAGTCTTGTTAGCCTTGCATATGCTACAGTATTTTTAAAACTGGTTGTTCAGTGCAATAACATTTCTAATATTAAACTAGGTAATAGGTGGAAAGGCCTATGCTGCAAGCCAGAAAACCTATGAAGCAATAGGATCACTATGGACCAAAAAGTCCACTACGGAAGTTCTACTCACCCAGGATAAAGATACTCAGGTAGGTTCTTTTCCAAAATCTACCCTTTAGCAGCATGGGCTAGTTATCTTTCTTTGATCTACATTGTGTTTGAAACACATGCATAAAAACAATAGTGTTGCAGATATCCAGCATCATTATTTTTCAGCCTTTGAACTTCCAAACGTGCAACAGATTTTTATATACTATATATAGTAAACTGGTTTGGAGACTGACAGATACTCTGCAATGTTAAGAGACATATTTTTGCTATTATTTGTGTGTATTTTAAAATATATTTTATTAAATTAAAAATAGTTATACAAAATTCTGCAAAACATAGAGTGTTATCAAACAGTATCTTGTGGCAATTATACATTGACCACATAAAATTATGGATCACTGTCAAACAAAAATAAGACATGAAGTAAAACCAAAATAAATAAACCATGGGCATATGAATGGATGGAAGGTAGTGACTAGAAATATTTATAGCATAGACATAATGGTTAAACAAAACAGGGTTATGAAACATGGACCCCATTACACCAATGGAAAGTATTTTAATGGGCACAATGACTATCAGCCATATTCATTTGTAAGCCAAGGAGGATCCTCAGCCAATTTGCTATTATTTTCTTATTTATGCACTGCTATCCATGTGCATGACATTTTACATAGCAATATTAAGCAAAAGACAAGCCACCAATCTGAGGGGGAAAGACTGTAGCACAGTCTCTGCGTTGAGAAGGTCCAGAATTGAATTCCTGGCATCTCCAGGGTTGGAAAAGACTCCTATCTTAAACCTTGTAGAGCAGTACTTGCCAGCCTGGTGTCTTCCAGATGCTTTGCACCAGAGCTGGGGCTGGGGAAGTGGGCAGCAGAGGGCACCAGATTGCTGAAAGCTAATGTAGGCAATACTGGGTGATGGATCATTGATTTGACTCTAGTATAAGGCAACTTCCTATGTTACAAGGAGTGTTCTGCCTAAATTTAGATTTGGCAATATCAGGCTAATTTTACAATTTAGTCATTATTTCAACAGCAGCAAGTACTTAGAGCAGTTCCAGGAACAGACCATATTGTCTCAGAAGCTCGGAAGATAGCCCTTGAATCAGAAGAAAAGGTGAAATCATCACAAATGCAATTTCATGCAGAGAAGACACTTCCGCAGACAGATTCTGTTCCTTTGATAGCTGAAGCGAAACCGCCAAGTGTGAGATCAGGTATGAATAACCAGGAACTGTCCTGAAGATCTTAAGTGGCAAGACAGTGCCAAACACATATACACACTAACACCTTTTTTATACTTAACAGATGTGATGAAGGCAACAAAGTTTAAACCAGACCCCAGCCTCATGGACCATGGCCAGTCCAGCCCAGAAGATGTGGATATGTACAGTACCAGAAGCTAACAGATCACAAACTCCCAAAACTTTTGGATTACAATAATGATGGGACATTAAAATGGGGAAAGTTGTGATCTATATGGTGGTATTTGATCAGGTAATTCTTCAACCTGATCTTTAACTGCACAACCAGTTCACTCACCCTTCCTTTCCACTTATCATTTTTTCCCCTATTACTTATTGCCACAAGTGTTCTTTTAATTTTTGGAAATCACGAGACAGCCAAAGGGTTTCAGATGAGATTGTCATTGTCAAGCTGGCTATTAATGTAAATCACTTGGAGAAACAGATTTCTGTGCCACTCTTGCACAGATAATGAAGTGATAATGAAAAGAGAAATATTTAAACTTCTTTTCCTTGGGCTTATCTTTAGTCCAGGAGATGTGGCTGCTCAACACTGTAGCACTTTGCTAATATGCTGGCCTTTAAAATCTTGCTGTCATTCAGAGGAAAAGGGGGAAACATATTGATAACTATAGTTTATGGATATATAGGTATATATATAATTAAAAATGCATTTCCCAAACTGCTTGCTGTGGAGGTGTTTTGGTAGCTTCATACAGGACATGAATTTTCATCTGCTTTCTGCAGTCCTTGTGTAGTGGCGAAGCGGGAATTTGCATATAAACCCAGCAGATGATACCGAGGCTATGTTCGCAGTTGTGAACGCAGGTATCTTCCTATTTCTCCACTTCCAGCCTCTGGAGCTGATTAGTCCTGTCAGGTTTTTTATTTGACCTCAATTCCACTTTGGCCAAGTCACACCCATCTAGTCTATTCCTGATACAAAATCGGATGAAGTTGCGCCTGAGTCAAAAATATCTACCAAAGAGAGCCAGCCAAAAAAGGCATACAGGATTAAACAACAGGGTGCTTCTGAGCACATTCTGAGCCAACACATTTGTTTTTCATACTAAAACTGAAGTGAGCGCACAATCCTTTCACACACAATGCCACTCCTGGTTAGCTTTCTGCAATGCAACAGCCTAACTTGGGGTGTCATTTTGTCATTGCTATAATTAAAATAGTTGCTGAAACTCTAGCTGATCTACTGAAAAGTCACTCTGGGGTCTACTAGTAGATACTGATCTACTTTCTGCCGCCCCCTGCTTTATGTGAGTACTGGGACGTTTCCTTGATTCTCCAGTATTGGTGATATAGCAACAAGCCATGTGACACAAATGTCATGATACTGCTTTGGGTAAGGGTAGGAAAAGTGCAAGACCACAGGAACATAGGAAGCTGAGTCAGACAATATGGTCTCTTTGGTTCAGATTGTGTACCCTGGTTGGCAAAAGCTATCCAGGTTTCAGACAAGTGTGTTTTCCCAGCCCTACCCAGAAAAACTGGTGATTGAATCTCTGGCTGTATGCAAAGCCTGTGATTTTAATGGTAATACCTAAAATAGGCACAGTTTTTTAAAGTGTATCATGCATTCTCTAGTTGTAACCTTTATAAACAGGCAAGACACTGGAAATCGGGGGACTGAGGCTGAGAGAGAATGGTTTGTCTAAGGCAGCCTTTCCCAGCTTGGCATCCTCTGACTTGGAGGCACCAGGAATCGAGTCTGGGACTTTCTGCATGCAAGGCAGGTGCTCCTTCCCTGTTCTTCCTTCTGGGCGCAAGCTTGTACACGCTCTAATACACTAGGGCACCAGCTATTTTTGTATTTGAAGAAAAGCAAGAGGTTTCCTGGCCAGGCCAGCACATTATGTCCCACCTGTGTTCTTTCTCCATATGAGTCACCAGTTGAGTATACCTTTGCTTAAACTGATCCGTAAGATTCAGGCTGCATTTGAAGTGTTGTACATCCATGTGAAGAAAAAGTAAAGCAATTTATCAAAGTCATGTCAGTCATAAAACACGCACGCTTCTTTTAATTTTTCTTGCTATTTGCACTCTGCTTTGAAGCCACTGTGTTAACCAGAAGTCTCCCCTTGTAAGTGAGGTTTTTCATCGCAAGCCTGATGAGCACTCCAAGCTTTGAGAGTGATAAAAAAAAAATGGCGGACTTCCTTCTTTTAGTCTCCAGAAGCCATTTTGACTAGATTTTCTTTGTCAAATCTAAAGAGATGCCAGCCTTCTTCAGTGGAAAGGTCTGAAGCACCACGCCTCATATAGTACTCTATAGATGGCTTGTTCCAAACAACAACAAGGAAATGCATGCAGCTGCAGTTGGTTTCGATTGCTATCTGAAAAGTAAGCACAGGCAATAGCATTTGGGGAAATAAGAGAGGGGTGTCCAGTGCTGGTAGCCATTTATTGCCTTTCCCTCTATGCTAGGCACATCCAAGCTTAAGTTGCCTCCGATCTACCAACAAGTATCAAAAACTAGCAGTGTTCTACCACCCTCCAAAGCCAGATAGATAGATAGATAGATAGATAGATAGATAGATAGATAGATCTTTATTTCATAGATACAGTAGTTATGTTTGGATATCATTATGACAGATTCAAATAGTTACTAGATGGAGAAGTAACTAAACAAGTGAGAAAAGTCAAACTATATTTTTATATTAGTTTGCACAGATCTGAGGAGCCAGCTTTTCTCTCTCTCTCTCTCTCTCTCTCTCTCTCTCTCTCTCTCTGTGTGTGTGTGTGTGTGTGAACTCTTTCCCTTCCGGGTTGCTCCATGATTCTTCCTTCCCTGCTTTCTCCCTCTCCCTCTCCCCCTCCCTCCTTCCCTTCTTCAGGCAGCATCCCATTCCACTGCCAGGACTCAGCGCAGCGGGAAGGATAGCAAGCCAGGGCACTCTTTTTCTCTCCCTCAGGCAGTATCCCACCCCACCCCACCACCAGTGCTCAGTGCAGCAGGAAGGATAGCAAGCTGGCAGCATATGCACACACCAGCTCTCCCTCAGAGGCAGCAGGGCAGCATCTCCCTCAAGTCCCCCCAGGAGCACAGCAATCAACCTGTGATCGACCATAATCAGTCTCAGGTTCCACCAGTCGATCGCGATCGATGTCTTGTACATGCCCACTCTATGCCATTTATTGCCTTTCCCTCTATGCATTCCCTCTAAGCCATGAGGTTGGTAGCCATCACTTTTTCTTGTGGGAGTTACTTTTTTAAACCATTTATATTTAAGCTGCCAGTTAATCTTGTTGCTTGAAATTATTACTGTAGCAAATGCAGAAACAAAACTTGGAGTAAAAGAAAACACAGTTACTTGGCTTTCTTTGCAAGAAACACTGTATTCACGGATTGCGCAGAAAGTTATAGGACTATAATACCTGCATCTAGAGTTCTGAATCTAAACTGGGACAACTTAAAGCTCTTTGCTGTTCTCACGTTCTTGGGCATTTTTAAGCATTAATACAAGATAAGAGGTTTGGATATAAGTCATTAATTAGTCACTAATTTGTTAAGAATTCCTATAAAACCTTTTAGCTGGCAAAATGCTTTTCTGGTTCAGAGCCAGTTGATATGTACAGTAGCTGTGACGGTACATTGCACACCCACCATTTAATTTCTCCTTGTTTTATTTAAAGATGCCTATAATTGTTTTCATTTCCACTCACAAATGTCTCAAAGCAACTTACACATCCATAAAATGCACAAAGCTTACAAACAGTTAAAAACAATGCATCAGGAAATTTTATCTAAAAAGTGCTCATGCAACAATATTAAAAGGATGATTCCTGCCCCGTTCAGCTGAAAGGTGAACATCACAAACAGCTAGAAATCATACTATAGTATGATCCCAATCATAAGCACTCAAGGAGAAGACTCTGTTTTTTGAGGTATGTTCTAGTCTAGGGTGTAACTTCCACATTTTTCAAACCTGTAACTCTTCCCTCTTTTTCTACCTAGTCTCTCTCCCCAAACTCAGGAAGTTGATTAGGATTGCCCTTCTGGAAGAGGATATTGTGTCACAGCTGGAGAACTAAGCTGAGTCACCAGTTGGAATGCAGGTAAAAACTTCATTCATACAAATGATGAGATGGTTAAAACTCTTGGTACCCCTTCAGACTACAAGTGAGGATTACATGGTTCAATGTATTTTCATACTGAAAGCTTCCCCACACATAGAAAGCTAGCACAACAGTGAGAGTGTTCAGCTATAACTCTTCCCCCTGACATCTAGTTTTATATATGCAAAATTCTGATTTTATTTATTAGTACAGAGGGATTAGGAAAGTATTGAGTTAGAAGGGATTTCAAAGGTCACCTAGTCTAGTCCCCTTCATGCCAATGCAGTAAATCCACTGCTACACCATTCTTGATAGGTGGCTGTTTTCTGTTTAGTAACCTCTAAAGACAAGTTTACTTCCTTCCTAGGGAGTCTGTTCCACAGAACCATTTTGCTTCATTTATATAATAATAATAATTTATTATTTATACCCCGCCCATCTGGCTGGGTTTCCCCAGCCACTCTGGGCGGCTTCCAATAAAACACCAGAATACAATAACCTATATGACATCCCTTAAGATATTTGAAGATGCCTGTCCTCCAGATTTAAGCCCAACTCACAGAACATGGTTTGCAGACCCCTCACCATCTTTGGGAGGAGATGCCATGGCTCAGTGGCAGAGCATACACTTTGCATGCAGAAGGTTCCCCTTTCACCCTCTGGCATTTCCAAGTACGTCTGGGATTGCCCCCATCTGAAAGCCTGGAGAGCTGCCAATGATAAGATTTGGTAGAAGGCAGGTTTCCTGTGTTGCTGTATTGCTCTCTGTTCCAGATTATCACTATGCTGCAAAGTCCAGAGCTAGATGCAGCACTCCAGGTGAGGTGAATTTCTTCAGAGTGGAAGAAATTATTACAATCTACATATATTTTTGCTGGTGCATTAGCCCCTTTTTTAGCCTCTGCATTCTGCTATTAACTCACATTTCACCTTGTGTTCTGTTAGAAATTTCAGGAACTTTTCGTGTGTTCCTGCATATGCAAGCCCCTACCTGCAGTCTGAAGCGTGAAACAGTTGTATCAACAGTTTTTACAATCTCATCTGTTGTTTGTGTGAATGAGATTAGAGGTTCTAACCACTGATACCCTGTTGATCCTCTCTTTTGCTTCTTCATTCTCACAGCTGACTTAAATAATGAAACCAGGTCTGGGGAACTGGTAGCCCTCCAGATGCTGTTGGACTCCAGCTCCCATCATCCTCAGCCAGAATGAGCAATAAGGGTGATGGGAGTTGTAGTCCAGCAACATGTGGAGGGCACCAGGCTAGAGAAGACTCTCAGTCAAATTTAATATGTCAGCAGCTTTTTGACTAAAGTAGATTTAAGTCTGTACTGTTGAATATACAGCTTACAAAGTAAATACATACAAATAAATAGAAGACAGGAAAATATAACTTGCCTGGCTTAATCTTTTTAAAAGTTCTGTTCCAATGCCCCAACCTGCCAAAACAAAGTTCAGAAAAACCTCAGATGACAAAACTTGCAACATAGCCATGTGAAAAATTTGCCTGCTTTGACAATATGCTATTTTATCTTCTTTGCCATGAGCCATGAACAAAATAGGAACATTTACAGGTAAAATCTAATGCATTATCCTATACACATACAAAAAAAATAATTTCTTTGAAATTGCAAAGAAGCCTGTACATTTATCATTATTTTAGGAAAGAAAAGGAAATGGAACTGCAAGGCTAGCCTCCTTCCACCTGGTGCCCTACAAATTTTGTTGGACTCCCAAGTCCTATCAGCCCCAACTAAGGATGGGTGAATCTATCAATTTGGGTTTTTCATTTTTTCACACTCAAATGCAGTTCTCCACACTGGCACATCACTTCACTTAAAAAAAAAAATTCTCATGAGAACTTAGTGATATTTTATTGTGCATTTTCCCTCATATATATATATACACAACTTTGCAATCTTCTCTAGCATATAGCTTTGCATTTTGTATGCTATTTTTACTAATATATGCATTTTTGTGCCCAGTTTATGCATTTTTCCACACATTACATGGCTTGGGAACTGTAGTGCAAAATTGAGAGGAGTGTGAATCTCCAAGGAAAGCTTGTGGCATTTCAGTTTGTGTATTGTTACAGAAAATGTGAATTAGGAAGCTTTGCCTATAAATGTGAACTGAATCTAGTTTCTCCTCCATCCCTAGCCCCAGCTAGCAGAGCTGATGATCAATGATTTTGAGAGTTGTACTGTAGTCCAAAACATTGCAAGGCACCAGGTTACTGATGGTTGTTCAATGTAGAATGTAAATATTTATTCAAGGTGTTTACCTATACTGCCCCACAAAGCTGGCTCCATAGAATTATTAACAATAAGCATTAGTAACAATTAGACAATAAAACAAGGCAAAATGAGAAATAACTCAATATTGAAATCCTATTCTCCCCTTTCCTCAGGACAAAATGGTTCTTCAGAAGCCACCATGGTTAGTGGCAGTTAAAAGGGAACCCTGACCATTAGGTCCAGTCGTGGCCAACTCTGGGGTTGCTGCGCTCATCTCGCTTTATTGGCCAAGGGAGCCGGCGTACAGCTTCCAGGTCATGTGGCCAGCATGACTAAGCCGCTTCTGGCGAACTAGAGCAGCGCACGGAAATGCCGGGCAGTCTTAAATTCAGTTATTCACATTCCAAATCAGTGCAAAACTCCCAGTATAAACAATTTTGCAAAGCAATTTCCCTTACATGATTCATTTTTCACTAAGCAAGCCTGGACAGTGTATATGGTCTTGATGGTCCAAAGGAACGGAAAGCAATATGTTTGGCACCAGCTTGGTGCAGGGGTTAGGTGCATTTTATGCACATTTCACCCTGGTATATGCAATTTTGAACACTTTCCTTGGTTGGAGAACTGCATCGCAAATTTCAAAGGATGACTGTTTCAGTTTGCATTTTGTTTTGGAAAGTGCAAATTAGGTATGTTTCCCTTTAAATGCAAACTGCCTTGCCCAACTGGCTGGGGCTGATGGGAGCTAGGAATCCAAGAATATATTGGGGGCCACAGTTTCCCTAACCCAGTTTTAGGCTTTAGCGCTAAGTGATGAGGACTTTATCTCCGGGGTCTTCCCAATCTCAGCCCAACTACCTAACCACAGCTCCACACTGCCTCTCACTTTATTATGTGCAAACAGTATTAGTTTTACCTCTATATTCATCCATAACGTAGAAGTCTTCTAAGTACAACAGCTTGCCAATCCAAGGGTCATAAGTATAGTAATACATAGCAAACCCTACAACGTCGGTATCTGGTGAGACACAAAACAGCTATTGTAAGGAAATAACCACTATTGTGTAAGGCTGTCAATCAGCTAGAGAATTATGAATTAGTTAATCATCTTAGACTGTATCCAACTAATTTCTACTCAGAGTGCACACATTTGTTTTAGTTTAGTAATAATCATTAATTTCCACAGGTCTAACATTAGATACTACACCTTCCTTCTAAATGATCACTTCAACATAAAAAGACCAGAATTTTACTGAATTTGGTAATGGCACCTTTTGTAAGAAGTATTAAATTTGCACTTTTGAAAAAAAATATTCTTTTGTCATGGCCTTCCAAAGGAGCCAGGGGAGCAAACAAAACCATATGTAGTTATTTTTTTAAGCAAATCAAATTTCCTCAATATAAAAGGGCTTACTGTTTAATACAACAAAAGGAAAGAGAACCACACTGCTATAAGGAAAAGCTACTTCAATGTTTTTTTAATTAAAAACATTTTCAGTAACAAAGCCAAAATAGTCCCACACCAACATAATGATGCAATTGTGCCTCAGAAGCCCCATTAGTAATTCTGTCTTCCCCCTGAGCATACAGAGATTTTCTCCTTTCCTTTGTTGTCAGTGGTCCCACTTTGCCACCAATTTATTACTTATTTATTTTATTTACATTTATATAACACATTTTTCTCCATGGAGCTCCTCCTCCCCACCACCCCTATGAAGTAGTACTGGCCCAAGGTCACCCAGAGAGCTTAATAACTGAGTGGGAATTTGAACCAGGACTTGGTCTGACACCCTAACCACTATACCACACTGGCTCCAATCCTCGCTGCACTCAGTACCTGAGTTGGCTATAAGAGCAGCAGAGGCTGGTCTGTTTGGGTAGGTGGGAGCATTGCCCCTCCAACCTCTGTCTACCTTCCTCTAGCGTCCTCATGTCTACCTTCTTAACTGCAGCTAGACCAGGTTGTACCACTGCCTCTCAACTTCCCCCTCCTTAGTCCCATTGTTGCCCTTGTAGAACTCAGCAGCCAGGAGGATGGAGACATAGCAAATTTATTTCACTCTCTCTGTCATTGGCTCTGGCTCTACCTGTTGTTTACTCTGGTGCCACCTTCTGTTGGCCTCCCTGCCTTCCACCCTACCCAGTGGCATAGCGTGGGTTGTCAGCACCCGGGGCAAGGCAAGTAATTTGCACCTCCTAACCCGTGGATTTGTGCCCCCTAACCCGTGGATTTGCGCCCCCTAAACCTAACCCCCAGATGTTGCGCCCGGTGCGGCCGGCCCCCCCTGGACCCCCCACGCTACGCCACTGACCCTACCAGTCCCAATGGACACTAACCACCACTGTACAGTGGTACCTCGGGTTACATATGCTTCAGGTTACATACGCTTCAGGTTACAGACTCCATTAACCCAGAAATAGTATATTGGGTTAAGAACTTTGCTTCAGGATGAGAACAGAAATCGCGCGGCGGCAGCACAGCAGCAGCGGGAGGCCCCATTAGCTAAAGTGGTACCTCAGGTTAAGAACAGTTTCAGCTTAAGAATGGACCTCCAGAACGAATTAAGTATGTAACCAGAGGTACCACTGTATTAGATGCAGTGATATCATCTTGGTGGATGGAAAGAAAAATAAGAGCCTATATTGCACTTGTCCTTTCCCCCCTAGAGAGCATTTTAATAGCTCACACATAGGTAAGGATAGGGGAAACTGTGTGAGAGGTTAATTACCTCTCTCTCCCAGCACTACTGCGCTAAGCCAAATACCACCTCCCCAACCACTGACTAAGCTCTAAAAAAAAGGCCAGGATCAAAGGGTTCAATTTTAGGTTCATGTAAATATCTTAATATTCTTGGTGGGGGGGTGTTAATTTTGTTTTTGTTGCACAGTTGACCCATTCTCCCTCCCATCAGGATATGCCAAGAATTGCTTTTGAAATATTTATTAGCTTCAAAACACCATTTGCCATCCAGCAGGGTGGTATATACATCTGTGACTAACAGAACACAAATCTAAAAGCCTCTTTTGGATTGTGAAGCTATTGCCAGACCTTTAATGTTTAGCTGATTTTTTTAAAAAGTTTTTTGAATTCTCCAAGCAATTAAAAGGATTGAGGCTGTCATCTTTTAGGACACACTATGTGATTGTGAAGCTGAGGCTCCAGTACTTTGGCCACCTCATGAGAAGAGAAGACTCCCTGGAGAAGACCCTGATGTTGGGAAAGATGGAGGGCACAAGGAGAAAGGGACGGCAGAGGACGAGATGGTTGGATAGTGTTTTCGAGGTTACCAGCATGAGTTTGAGCAAACTGCGGGAGGCAGTGGAGGACAGAGGTGCCTGGCGTTCTCTGGTCCATGGGGTCACGAAGAGTCGGACACGACTAAACGACTAAACAACAACAACAACATGTGCCTCTTGGTCAAATGGCAGGAGGTTCAACAACATGTGCTGAAACTGATTTAAAATTGCATAAAGTATTTTGAGGGAAGTAGCAATCCGTTGTTGACAAGCAATTCCAAAACAAAGTAGAATATTCTCCACACTTTAAATGTCAAGGAGTGCAAGTTACATGTTTTAGGTCCTGGATAACAGGGGGGTTCTTGTGGGGAGATATTTATTATTGCCTTTCATGTGAGTCTGCGATTTACAAACATAAAAATGAAAAACAGTTTCGAAAAGAATAGGAAAAATCCAACTAAATACAGGCTTGCAAACAATACAAAGTGAACATTTAAAGCAGAAACCTTTCTCTTGAAATGTAGAAGCTTGTCAAAGCAATAATGTCTTTTATTTTCCCCAAAAGTAAAGTGGGTCCACGATTTACCCTCAATTTACCTGCGCAATCAGAACCTCTGGCACACAGCTGAAAAATAGTTGGAGAGCAGGGGAAACCCACCACAGAAAGAGCCCTCCATTTTGATTATCTGACTCTGGGAACTTCCCAGCATAAAACCCACATAAGTGGTGGGCTCACTATATCCCAATAGGGATGCTGTTCCACAGAACAGGAGCACTGGCAATGAAAACCCTGCTCTGAGTTGTTGGGTTAAGTTAGCTATATTGAATTGTATTCTGTCGGTGGGTTCATGCTGTTGCCTTGTTGGGCTGTGTATGTGATAAAGGGGAGCCATGCTGAAGTGAAGGCATCCTCTTCTATTTCTCCCCATGTCAGTTTCAGTCTACTGGTTAGCTTTTCTAGTAAGGCTGTTTCCCATACTACTTGATACCAGTGTTCCATCTTTATTCCAGACAGGTCCCTCCAGTGTCTGGCTATGTTGTTTCTGGCTGCTGAGAGTAGGTGGGATATGAGCTCTTTATAGGGTAAGTGGGCATTGTTATCTTGGAAGATATTCAGTAGGGCGTGACTTCTAGTACCTGTTTAGTTATTTTGCTTATTTCTTGTATGACTGTTGTCCAGAAGAGTTGGGTTTGGGGGCATTCCCATCACATGTGGAGGTATGAGCCTGTGGAGGTGCAGCCTTGCCAGCATTTTGGTGAGGTTCCTGGGTGTATCAGTGCCAGTTTCTGTGGTGTTGGGTACCATCTGTAAGTGAGTTTCAGAGTGAGTTCTTCTTGCTGATATGGATTTAAAGGGAGGTTTAGACCACATTCTAGTCAATTGGGTGGGGTTAATTTCACAGCCTATGTCGTTTTTTGATTATGTGAAGAGGGTTTGTGGGGCTTTGGAGCAGTGTTTTGTATACTGTAGATACCATCCCCTTGCTATGTCCCATTGTTGTTAGGAGAAGACTTTTGAAGGTGGTCAAGAGCCTAGTGGCTGCTGGTTTTACTGCTGGGTTGTTTAAGGTGTGTAGTTGGTGGTGTGTTAGCCAGGATATTTATTTTGTATTTCTTGTGTCAATATGGGTTTGTTATTTTTGTAGAAGTCTGCTATGTGATATAGGCCTTTGGCTTGCCAGCTTTTTATCTGGAGATTTTGTCCTGCATGGTGGAATAGTAGGTGGTAAGCCAGGGGGATTAGTGGGCATGGGGTTGGGGACAGTTTGCCAACTTCTTCTTTCTGTGTAAACATGGTCTGTGTCAGGCTTCCTCAAACTCGGTCCTCCAGATGTTTTGAGACTACAATTCCCATCATCCCTGACCACTGGTCCTGCTAGCTAGGGATCATGGAAGTTGTAGGCCAAAAACATCTGGAGGGTTGAGTTTGAGGAAGCCTGGTCTGTGTGAACCTGTTTAGTGTGGTGGGGATTTTCCTTAGTTTGTTTTGGAGGAATGTATATGCTGGGGTAGGGATGTGGGTGGCGCTGTGGGTAAAACCTCAGCACCTAGGGCTTGCCGATCGCATGGTAGGCGGTTTGAATCCCCACAGTGGGGTGAGCTCCTGTCTTTCGGTCCCAGCTCCTGCTCACCTAGCAGTTTGAAAGCACTCCTAAGTGCAAGTAGATAAATAGGTACCGCTTTATAGCGGGAAGGTAAACGGTGTTTCCGTGTGCTGCGCTGGTGCTGGCTCGCGAGAGCAGCTTCATCACGCTGGCCACGTGACCCGGAAGTGTCTCCAGACAGCGCTGGCCCTCGGCCTCTTAAGTGAGATGGGCGCACAACCCTAGAGTCGGACACGACTGGCCCGTATGGGCAGGGGTACCTTTACCTTTATATAAAGGTAAAGGTACCCCTGCCCATACGGGCCAGTCATGGGAGTGTTTTCGATTATGTCTCTCTCCAAGTGTACCCATTGTTTCTTCTCATCTTCTAGAATGTATGGGATTATATGGTTGGCGATGTAGTATAGTTCTATGTTGGAGATTCCCCATGCTCCTTCTGAGGTGGGGAGGTGCAGGTGTTTGGGGCTTATTCTTGGCTTTTTGTGTGAGAAGATAAACAAGTGTTGTTTCTTCTGCCATTTGTGGAGTTGGGTTGGTGGAATCCAGATTGGAAGGGTTTGGAATAGGTAGGTTAATTTTGGAAGGGTAATCATTATGATCACGGCTATTATATCTGAGAGAGTGAAGTTAGTATTGCTCCATCTCATCAGGTCTTTGTTAATTTGTCACCATAGGGGTTTGTAATTTGGTGGTACAGTTTTTTGTGTTTTCTGGTTATCTGTACCCCTAAGTATCTGAACTTGGTGCGGCAGACTTTTATCTTTGTGATGTTGGTGAACTCTTTTTGGATATGGAGGGAGTGTTGAAGTACATAGCCTCAGATTTTGCAAAGTTTAACCCGATACCATTGCAAATGTGCTGAGTTCTTTGGTTAAGGTGGTTGCTGTGTTGATGGGGTCTGGTGTTGTGACCATTAGGTCATCTGAAAGAGCCCTAATTTATAGGTTTTGTCTTTATTTCCACTGCCTTGATGTCGGGCTGCCCAGATTCGGATTGCTAGAGGTTCCAGGGCCAAGATGAATAGGAAGGGGGGCAGTGGGCATCCTTGTTTCATGCACAATGTACTACAATGTACACCCCTTATAGGTGGAGCAATGGATGCCAAAAATGACCTAAGTTAGTTTCTACAGACAAACACACTTTTTGATCCAGGCAGGCAGGCAAGAGGAACTCAATGCTACATTCCCTCAAGGAGGGGTACAGCTAGGGTGGGATTTGCTATGGTGAGAGTACCAAAGTTCAGATAGGGAGGCTTAGAAGGTTGCAGTTGAACTGGGAGCCTCAGCATTGCCAGTGATGAGGCTCTCCAAATGTCATTGGACCCCTCACCCACATCAAGCCCATTCAGCATATCCAGAAGTGATCAAGTTATAGTCCAGCAACTTCTGGAGGCCCACAGGTTCCCCACCCCAACCCACCTAGACCCTATTATCTTCAGAGGTCCTTCTCTGCATAACCCCACCAGATGCAGTCCAGTGGGTAGCTTATTGAGGTGGAGCATTTTCAGTGTTGGCACTCATTCTATGGGATACCTAGTTATACAAATAAATGATAACTTTGTTTTCTTGAAAGCTTACCCTGCATTGCATCATCCTTATTTGCTTCTGCTATTAAACACTGGAAGAAAGGACGTGATCCGAAACCATCTCGAAGCAAATCTGAAATGTTTAGATAGTTGAATAAAGCACTAAAATATAGTCCCAAGATAAAAGAAGATTCATAATAGTAGTACTAAGTAGTAGTACTTACTAGTACTAAGTAGTAGTAGTAGTAGGGTGGAGTGGAGTGCGAGGGAGGGAGGGAGGGAGGGAGGGTTAGGGTTTGTTGTTGGTTTGGCCTTGTTCTTGTTTTTATTATGTACCGTATTTTTTGCTCTAAAAGACTCACTTTTTCCCTCCTAAAAAGTAAGGGGAAATGTGTGTGCGTCTTATGGAGCGAATGCAGGCTGCACAGCTATCCCAGAAGCCAGAACATCAAGAGGGATGGCTGCTTTCACTGCGCAGTGATCCCTCTTGTTGTTCTGGCTTCTGAGATTCAGAATATTTTTTTTTCTTGTTTTCCTCCTCCAAAAACTCTTGTGGTCTGGTGCGTCTTAGAGTGGAAAATATGGTATTGGGGGGGGGGTTATCTTGTATTTTTATGTTGCAAATCGCCCCAGGAGCTACAGATGAATGGCAGTATACAAATTTAATAAATAATAAAAATGAATAATGTTGCCACCAGCATCTTCTCAAAGTAGAATTCTGGGTGGGTGTGGGAAAGCAGCCATGATGGACTGGAGGGTGTGAAATCAGAGGTTCACCCAAACAAAATTGTATTGTTGGGGCTCTTTTCTTTGGACAGCAACATGTGAATTGTGTTGGCAAAAAAGATCAAAGGCCAAAACAGGCATCTTCACAAAAATGCAGATCTGATGCAAGGCCAGACCACATGAACACCAGCCTTTTTGCTAAATCTGTTGGAACAGGGGTAGGTAGGTGCTGGTGGGTTTAAAATCCCTGCGTGTAAATAACCGGCATGTTAGGGAGATGTTAGACTAGTCTAATCTTAGCCAACCATAGCGTCCTCCAAACATCTTGGAGTCCAAACCATTCAGAAGGTGTCAGGTCATTCGAGCTAGAACCATCTTCCCTCACATTAGTTTTCTGTGAGCCAAATTACACTTGAAATGTGGATTTGCACAATGTGCAAGATTTCTTTCAACCCCAATGCAAATTGCAGTGTGTGTGTGTGTGTGTGTGTGTGTGTGTGTGTGTTAGAAAGACGATCAAATCAGGACCATAGCAAGGATGGAAACTGGTTCAATTCCATCTCAGTTCTTGCTCTGATCCTAAAATTACCACCAGCATCCTGCCACCAGGTGATGCAAGTTGTATATAAAAATAAAGACGTCTGCCTTGAGGAGAGGTAGAAGTGAGGGAGCCCAGGCCATCAGTTGGCATAAGAGGATGTCAGTCTCCACCTTATATAATGTATTTGTTTTAGTGTTTTAAAATTGTAAACTGTGTGGTTCTTCACCTGAGGGACAGGGCCGAGGCGAGGACTTGATCGCATGTTACGCTCTGAAGAAGGCCTGGAGGTCAAATAAATAGCAGCTTCCTAAATTTAACACAGGGATGCGGGTGGCGCTGTGGGTAAAACCTTAGCGCCTAGGGCTTGCCGATCGCATGGTCAGTGAGCTCCCGCCTTCGGTCCCAGCTCCTGCCCACCTAGCAGTTTGAAAGCACCCTTAAGTGCAAGTAGATAAATAGGTACCGCTTTATAGCGGGAAGGTAAACGGCGTTTCCGTGTGCTGCACTGGTGCCGGCTCACCAGAGCAGCTTCGTCACGCTGGCCACGTGACCCGGAAGTGTCTCCGGACAGCGCTGGCCCCCAGCCTCTTAAGTGAGATGGGCGCACAACCCCATCGGACACGACTGGCCCGTACGGGCAGGGGTACCTTTACCTTTTACCTTTAAATTTAACACGCTAGGCATCTACGTTACCTGTTTCTGTTACTTTTACTGCATTAGGCATGTTTTCATAAGCAGCTAGTTCCTGCCAAGAGAAGAAATCAGAATATCACCAAAATAGCAAAGCAGGCTTTAAAAACAACACTATGAAAGATTGGAATGGTGTTGTTAGTGAAGGTCAGCTCCTTGATGTAAGGAGAGCCTTGAGAGATTAGGCATATGCCCATCTAGTCAAGCATCCTGTTCCCGGAATTACCAATCGGATGTCCTAGAGCAGGGGTTTTCAACCAGTGTGTCTTGGCACTCTGAGGTGCCTTGGAATGATAGGGGCACCACAAGCCACACTGGCCTCTGCCCCTCCTTCCTTCCCTCCCTTCTCTGATGCCCTCTCTGTTTGTTGCAGCCGCCCTGGCTATAAGCTCCCCAGGTGAATGGTGCCTCTGCCAGGGGGTACTGGTTATACCAGGAGCTAAGGCGGACTAGGCAAGCAAGTGGGTGAGGGAACCCAGCCAGCCAGTCTACCAGCCCCTGCTGTTGGGAATGGATGGACAAGTGGGAGGCCAGGCAGGCAGGCGTTGCACTAACCTTTCTTGTGCTTGTCTGGAATAACTGCCTGGGAGCTGTGTCCGGAGCCAAAGGGGAGCCTTTCCACCATGCAGGCAGAAATGCTCTGAATGCCCTGAGATCTTTGGATGAAGGGTGGTATACTGATTTAATAAATGTAAATAAATGAATAAAGGAGAAGAACTTTGACATGTGAATAAGAAGAGCATGTGGCCCACCATCCTGTTCTCATTGTGCCCAACCAGATGCCTCTGGGAAGCCTACAAAAAGGACCTGGGTGCAACAATATCCTCCTACCCCCTTGTGATTCAGAGTTAGTACATAGCCGCCATGGGTGGTAGCCATTGATTACCTTCTCTGTGAAACCAGGAGTGGTGGAAGAATTATCATGCAAGGTTGAATATTGGTGACGCCTCCCCAACAGGGAAACTGGGACAGAGACAGAATCTGGCAAGTTTTTGGGAGGCTGGTGGCTGTGCCACCGACACAAGCAAAGTGATGGTGACAGGGATGCTTAGATTCCTTTCCAAGGTGCCATAGCTGAGCTGGGAGGGGGAGGCTTCTGGCTCATGGACCTCATTAGCCGCAGCAACCTGCCCAAAATTTGATATCATATATGATACCAGGTGTGTCTTTGGGCAAAGACAGGTTTGCAAACACCAACAAATGGCTAATTAGAAGCTGCAGTTGTGTCTGGTACTCACAGACAAGGAATGGAAAACATGATGTGGGAGCCTCTGATAAAAGGCAAGTACAGGGAGAGAACAGAAAGCTCCACCCACGCACCTGTACCATGAAATGAAGGGGGAGACAGAAAATAGATGCTCTGTTACTTCCCCTCCTCCCGCCAGAGGCCACAAAGAATCACCATGAGAACGGAGTATGTTTTTCAACCCTGGGACATCCGAGCTTTTGAAATTATTCACTGGTGTAATGCAGTACAGGATCATGTTGACCCGCTTATTTTATTAGGAGCCTTACAGAGTATCAGAACAAGTCAATGGATATTTGTTAGGCAGATTTGTTCTATGACTTCTATTTATGTATTTTTCATAATCATAATAACAACAACAGCTACTACTATTTTGCTCCATAAATATTTGGGCTGTAAGCAATAGACTCTGTTGTATCACATATGTATACATCTCTGCTGCCCACTGCACAAACCTTCCAATAAACAAATAAAAAAGAAATATTTTTTTATGTGCAAGTTTTAAAGCAACAGATTGAGCTGGAAACAGGATGGAACAGATTTATGAGTGAAACCCTTCAAAGCAGAAGCTTTGATAATTGATATTAATCATTGGAATATTCCATGCCATGAGCAACAAGATGCTGCTGCTTCTCTGTGGAACTTGCTAGCAGCCTGCTTTTTGTTTTTGTTACTTGCTGCTGCTTTTTGTTTTACCAAGGAAGATATGGAGATGCTTTCCATAACTCAGTGGCAGAACTCTGGCTTTGCAGGGAGAAGGTGCTAAGTTCAATCCCCGTCATCTCCAGTTTAAAGGAACTCAGATAGCTAAGCTGATAAATTGTTCTGCCACGGAGATACTGCCTGCAGCAGATAGTACCAGACAATATAGGCAAGTTATAGGGAAGTAATATAATGGCAGCATCATGGGTCCCTGGAACACAATCTGCAAGCTATATATTGTTCATTTCCTTGTGGTGGCTTGCATAAAGAATACATGATTCCTTCTTAACCACGGTTAGAAGAGTAGCTCAGGGTTCTTTCACATATTGCACAATACTTCAATGTCAGTGGGGCTGAAAAGTGATGTGTGATGGGACAGTTTCTGAGAATGCTGGGCATTGGAACCTTCAGATCAACCTTCATCAACTTGGTGACCTCCATATGTTTTGGACTACAAATCTAGCTCTGGCTGTGCATAGTGGGAGTCCTTGTGCAAAACATTTAGAGAGCAGCAAGTTTGTACCCTTCCTCAGACAAAAATAGGGGCTTTTCTCACTCACTTCCCACTCCCTACTGACCCTTCTCAACCACCCTACATTTTTTGTGTCCCACCTCTAAAGCATTTCCAATCAGAAGGAGGGCGGGTTTCACCACCACTAGACCAATGGGACACAGCACACACACTCTACACTGTCCTAAGGAAACCCCTTAATCCCGATTTTATTTTATTCTTCGGTAGATTTACAAAAAAGAAATTCGCACACAAGTAAATTTTTAGAAAGCGGCAAGATTAGAATGAACACACAAAGCATTTTTTTTTTTAAGAAAAAGAAAAATCGACTCCTTGCACTCTACTCTCGCTTTCTTACTACCCAGGGTGGTCGTGCCCTCTGCCTGCCCATCAGAGCTGACATGTCACAAAGGGCTGCGCTTCCGCAGTGGAAGCTTCCCCTGCTCCTTCTCCTCCTCACATGCTTTACAGCAGCTGCCATGAGCTGCCCAAGGAAGGAAGCTGGCAGCAGCAGCCATGGAGCGGCAACGGATGCTCCCTCACAACCGCAGCTGCCAACACTGTCATAGCGCATGGGACAAGCGCCGGTTCATCTACTAAAATTAAGTTTCTTCCTAGAGACACTTGAAAATCTCTGGGGATCATCAGTTCAGGTTTTGGTTGACTGTTATTGTTGTATTGATTGGTTTTCTTTTCCTTAAAATAAAAATTATACGAACTTCAAAAATATACACACATTCCAGATTTTCTCTAAAAAAACCAAACCAAACAAAATATGCCAAAACAAACACATCTAACTCTGGGTTGCCTCCATCATTGCTGCAGATTGGCCCCTGTTTATGGAAGCTGACAAAGTCCAAACAATATTTTTCAGGGAAGTCCCAAGGGCAGTGCCAGTACTCTTAATAAATTACGTCAGTTAGTAATCTATAGCTTTCCCTAGGTCACTGGCAGAGATCAGCCCAAGACCTATCTGTTGGTAGGAGAGATAAAATTCTTCTATATGTTGCATAATGCAACTTGTTGTGCCTGTTCCTTGGAAACAGCTCAGATAAGATAGCTTCTCTGAAAGCAACAAACCACAATTTCTGGTTCCATATTTCAAGAGGCAAATTGTATGATTAGTTTTCCAGCTCAATATATGTTTTAATATGTACCCTGCTTTGAGACGGAGAAGGATGCACATCCAATTTTGTCTAAGAGGAACTGGTACATACCAGCTTTTAAATGTCCTGGAGCATCAGAGCAAGAGCTCTTTGCACAGAAAGCTATAGGTGCGCCACTTGCTATTCTAAGAGCTGTTCTGCTTGCAAAATATACACCTTGCCTTAATCACTGGAATACTGATAGCTAATGACAACAATTAAAAGGGGTAATTCAGTATTAAAACAGGAAGATAAATAGATAAAACTGCTGACAGAATAGCATGGTTTTAAACCAGTAGAAGAGAGTGGTGGAGGGGTCAGAAATAATAGAAACTGCATCCATTTTTTCAAAATGCTAATTAAAGGACTGCTTTCTCTGCCTGGCTATCTCCTTGATTGCATTTGGGCAACAAATAAAGGGCTAAATTAGATGTGATGTTAAATGTGTTATTTGACCGAATGTGCTTGTAAAAAATAAATAAATGTATATGGGTGTGGGTGGAAGGCAGGAAAAGCACTCAGGATCGCAATGATCGTGGGCAAAGAGGAGGGGTTTGTCTTTATTAGCAAACATTAACAGCACAGACCAGTGGATGTTTATTCAGAAGGAAGTCCCACCGAGTTCAATGGGGATTACCAACCAGAGAGAGCCAGTGTGGTCTAGAACCTGAAAAACCAGGGTTCATAATCCCCATGAAGTTTTCTGAGCAACCTTAGAACAGCTATAGTCTCTCAGCCTAACCTACATCACAAGGTTGTTGTCAGAAGAAGCGTACATGTTACCTTGAGCTTGTTAGAGGAAAGTGGGGTGGGGATATAAATTTAATGAAATGAAATGAAATAAACTTGGCTGTGCTGTAATAGTCCAGCACCGTCAGCCCTCCCTGCTCCCTCAGCTGGTCCCTGGGGGAAGCCATTTCATCAGACATCCTGACTGGGAGAGACAGGAAGCAGAGCATGCTTGCTGCTGTGCTGGCAGAAGTCACACTCATTAGTGTCACCCATGGCATTACAGCCCCTAAAGACTTTCTGTTTTCTTGTCTCCTTTTGTGTAAAATGAACCTATTAATTTTGTAAATGGCATTGGTTTTGCATTGGGGATTATTATGTGACTGGTTGTGGTGATTTTATGTGGCTTTGCTATCTGCTGTCCTCTTTGCTTTATACAGTATTTAAAGAGTTTTCACAAATTATGTATTATTTTAATTGCCTAGTTCATAATGTTTTATAGTGGCTCCTTTCTTATAAGCCACTCTGGGATGTTCTATGATCCTAAAAATGTTTAAATTTTCCTTCCTTCCGAAATTACCGCAATCATACTTATCTGCTAGTCTAGCAATTTATAGGATTGGACTGTGTCTCATGACAGTCCCAAGCCCAGGAGTCGCCAATGGATACAATGGCAACTTGGAGAACTCCTTAGGGTAGCTCTGGTCATCAGGTAGCAAAGGTAATTACCCTTTTCTACCTTGAGGAAAGAGTGGAAGAGTGATGTTCTTTCTCAGTTCCTCTTTCAGTGCTCAGATTAATTCTCTTGGATCCAATTTTTTACTCTGTTCCAATTTTTACCCTGATATTTTGGAAGAAGGAAGCATGTGTCTTTGTGTGTTTCTCTGTTCTTGTCTTTGGGTAGGGATGGGCAGATTCAGGGGAATGGGAGAAAGATAAACAGAAAGGGAGGCACCCACACAACTCACTCAAAAATCCAAATGTGTCCAATGGCCTAAAAACCGAACTTTCTTTCCCTACAGCCTCTCTTCCCTTCCCCACCCCCCTCTTACTTTGATGAGACGCAGGATTTCCGTACAGTCCCGCGGTTCTGCTGGACGAACCCGGAAGCGGTTCAGAGAGCTGGCAGACATCCTGAGAGCATAAAGCAGCAAGGATGCTGATCACTTCCCACAAGGGAGCTTGAGTGCTGCTGGGCCTCTCCTTGGGGGACTGACTTCATTCACCATCTCCAACGGCTATTGTTAGCCAAGGCACAAAAAATAAAAGGTGGGAAAAGATGTTATTCCTCCCCACCCTTCCCCACCCTGTTTTCTCCTTCCCCCTTTACATAGGTGGGGATTTGACTTCCTGCTGCTGCCCAGTTTCCATCCCACCTTGTGCTTCAGTTGGTGGTTGAGCCATTAAGCATATGTGGATCATATGAAGAGTCACAATGGGATCAGTGTCACAATTCTCTACCTCCCCTAATCTCCTCCCCTTTAGTGAATTGCTTTGCACAGGTGGGAAGGAGAGGGACTCAAAGAAACAACAGAGAGGTGGGTCAACTATTATGATAGCTTTCCATGTTCAAAAATCCTAGTGGGAGATATTTAGGCCCATCCTCATCCTTGCAGTCACCTAAGGCAAAGGTTCTCAAACAGTGGTCCACAAACCACCAGTGGCTTGTGAGCTCTGCTCAGGTGGTCCATGGAAAATCTGTGGAGTAGTCAATGATATGTTACTTTAGCACTGTGCCTGATTTTACTTCTTCAAGATTAAGATAAGGGATGCCAGAGAATTCTGAAAGAAACAGAAACGGGAGCGGAAATTGCTGTTGTTTGTTTTACTTAATTACTTGTTTTTATCCTGCATTTTGGGATTCGGGTGGCGCTGTGGTCTAAACCACAGAGCCTAGGACTTGCTGATCAGAAGGTTGGCAGTTCAAATCCCCGCAACGGGGTGAGCTCCCATTGCTTGGTCCCTGCTCCTGCCAACCTAGCAGTTCGAAAGCACATCAAAGTGCAAGTAGATAAATTCCAGCGGGAATGTAAATGGCGTTTCTGTGCGCTGCTTTGGTTCACCAGAAGCGGCTTAGTCATGCTGGCCACATGACCCAGAAGCTGTCTGCGGACAAATGCCGGCTCCATCGGCCAGTAAAGCGAAATGAGTGCCGCAACCCCAGAGTCCGCGACTGGAGCTATTGGTCGGGAGTCCCTTTACCTTTATTCTGCATTTTATTCTGTATACTGCCCTGAGATCTTATTATGAAGGGAGAGTTAGAAAATGCCCTGGGGTATCGGCAGCCCCCCCCCCCATTCCTCCAGCTGTCCTTCGGTGAACATGGTTCTGGAAAAGCTACTGCCTTCTACTCCAGATGCTCCAGCGACACACATCATAATGATTTATGCACACTAATCTCCTGACTTTGTATAGTAATAAGCAGGAGACACCGTAGAACTAATCTACTATTTATTTACAGACTATACACAGAGAAATGCATAATGGTTACCGTTCTCTTCAGCTCTGAGAACAAACGGGGACTGTAAAAGCAAAAGCACAGTTATAAAAGAACATATGCAGCTGGAAGAGATAAGACTGTTTCTTCCTGTTCTCACATGCTCTCAAGATAGTCATGTGAATTGTACCAATTACAAAATGCAGCTTCGCTGGACTGATTTACTAACAGGGAGATATACAAATTTAATAAAATAAAATAGGACCAAGGGGTCCGTGGATTAAGAATTCCACAGGACATAGAATTTCCCTTGACTGTGTCTAAAGTAGCTTTTTGGCTTCTGCCAACTTAAAACATAATTCTGTTCTGACAGGCAAGTGCTTGCAGTTTTTCAGATCATGGTGCCTTTCATTCACAGTAGTCTGTTTTGGGTGGGTAGCTGTATGTAAGCTTTACTCCCCATTCTACTAGAGAACTACAGAACCCTTACTCCTGCCCTAAATATTTAGCTTCTTTATCACCTTGCCCACCATTTTTTCTCTTTTGCCAATTATTTTTATTGATATTCCATAATTTTAAACAAATTGTCACGAAATTAATACAAATTCAATATAAATTTAAAAGTTGTCTTTCTACCCACCCCATATGTCCCCTCTATTTTCCTTCCTCATTTGCTGCTCTCAATAATATAACTTTCCCAACTATCATTTCATTCATCCCTTCTCCCTACACATCACCTGTTCAGTTACCAATTTCTGTTATAGCTTTTATACATTGTTATAACATGTCTTCAAAATAGTCAAGTAGAATAAATCCTCTTCTATCTATCTCTAATAGCCATTCATCAATTTTCAAACATTTCCTTCTGATACATCTTGAGTAACACTTTGCCTGGGGGGGGGGGAAACAGACCTTGCTTCCTCACTGACAACATACACATATTCCTCCTTAATCTGGCCTTGAACATTGCTATCGGACATGTGGCCCCAGTAATGAACAACTCAGCCTCTGGCCCCCGTAGTTAACAACTCAGCCTCACGGGTGCAGTATGCAGAGAGTGAAAACGAAACCTCTAGAAACTTTTTGGTTTATATAATAGACATTCTCCCCCTCTAACGCTGCCAGTCTCCCAGCGTCACCAACCCTTCACATTTCGCCATATTTCATCCTCAATTTGACACACAAGTTCATTAATAAAGAAACACAATCCATATCTCTTCTTTTTTGTCTGAAATTCTCAAAAGCCGTCAACACACTGTGGTCCATCCTGTCCCGTTCACTGTTCTTATTTCCAACTTCAAGCTTCAGAGAGGGAGGCTGGTGTAATATTCAACAAAATCCCTGTCTCCTCTCCATCCTCCCCCTCCCCAACTAATTAATTTTCCTGCAGTCCATCTTTCCAATCCTCAGTTCCATTAGTCCTTAGTTATAAAATAAATGCAATGCAAGGAGTATCTTTAAAGTCCACTCTTCCCAAAAACTTTGCATTCCATTGCTTTAGGGGAGGGTAGATAACGCAGATCCCCCCCCCAAAAAAACCCATTACTTACAACATTGACTTCCTTTCCCCTCCAGCATAAATCAGGACCTATTTAGCAGGTTGCCTCTTCACTTGCCAATTATGTCCTAATTCAAAGGTATTCCAGAGTTTACCATGGTAGCTTGCTGGGGCTGTCCTTGGACGCAGCAATTAAGCCCAGCGCCCTTACCTTTTCATCTAGGAGATGGGGATTTCCATCCCCGCTCACACACAAAAAAAAGTATTAACGGACGACCGTGGATTGTGTCCTTTCGATACCCTCAAAATGTTAGGGGAGACATGCCCCTTACCCAGTGCTTTTTTTCTAAAAAATAATAATAATGTTTAGCGATACTCTCATTTTCCTACACATATTGAAATATTGCCCCTCAATGAGGTCAAACTTAGATTCACAAAATGTTTAGGGATATGCGTCCCCCCAGAAAAAAATCACTGAATATAGCATTGTTGATTTATTTTGTATGCTATAAAAGAGCTATTAGAGGATGTGTTTTATATATTGAGAGTAGAGAGAGAGAGAGAGAGAGAGAGAGAGAGAGAGAGAGAGATAACTGGAATATAAAACTAAAACTCCAGGACAATGTTCAATGTTCATATATTATTTTCACTCATACAATTTGATCTCCTGCTCAAAATAGAATAGTAACCAAGGATAGCTATTAAGTTATGTAGTGCTCCTTAAACCACCATTGATGTGTGGTATTATGGAATTGTATATATATATTTATAAATATTTTATTTCTTTTGTAATTTCTAAAAATAAAAAAATGGATCCAAATAGGTTTACCTTAGAAAAGTTAATTAGTAATTGCTTACAAGAAGGCTGCTGTAAAACAAGTTCAAACTCCAGGACCTTTGGTCTGCTATAAGGAGAAAGAACAAGAACAAGAAATCAAAAGTGAAGGAGAATCGCAGATGGGCAGGAGAGTCCCAGAGAAGAGGATTAACTCTTGTTCTAAACAGCATCCCACCATGCTAACCTCTGGTGCTCTCTTCCTTCTCCTGGCCGTGTTGTCCAAGAGTTGGCTGACGACGGAAGCTGCAGATCGTAAGAAACATTTGGGGCTGGTTATAGATGAGACCTAGTTGAACAAGATCCTCCTAGGTGCAAAATGCAATCCTGACTGATCCCCCTCACTTAGCAACAGTTTCCAGAGTTTCCTGGGAAAAGCGATTACCGTATTTTTTGCCCTATAGGATGCACTTTCCCCCCCTCCAAAAATGAAGGGGAAATGTGGGTGCATCCTATGGGGCAAATACAGGCTTTTGCTGAAGCCTGGAGAGCGAGAGGCTCTTGCTCTCCAGGCTTCAGGAAGCTCTGCGCAACTGTGTCGGCCTCCAGAGGGTCGTGCAGAGCTGCCTGCCCTGCCGGGCTCTGCGCAGATCTGTGCGACCCTTCGGAGCCCGGCGCCAAGCTGCGCCGGGCTCCGGAAGGTTGCGCAGAGCTGCCTGCATTAGGAATCCTCAGCGCGCCCGGGCTTCGCACAGCTGTCCGCAAGCCTGGGGAGACCGGCGCGGCTGCCTAGGCTTGCGGATAGCAGGCTCTTCTGAGGGCTGGGGTCGGGGGAAGCTCGGGCTTCCCCCGCGCCAGCCCCGTGCCTGGGGGGGGAAATAATTTTTTTTCTTTATTTCCCCCCTCCCCAAAAAAACCTAGGTGTGTCCTATAGGGCGGTGCGTCCTATGGGGCGTAAAATACAGTAGTTGTTAAACTGCTCTGGGAATTGTAACTTTGTAAATAGATAAGAGTCTTCCTCGGCACCAATAACCAACTACAGTTCTCAGGGTTCTTTGGGGGAGGGCATGACTGGGAGCGAGTGTGGTGTAGTGGTTAAGAGTGGTGGACTTGTAATCTGGGGAACCGGGTTCGTGTCCCCGCTCCTCCACTTGCAGCTGCTGGGTGATCTTGGGCCAGCCACACTTCTCTGAAGTCTTTCAGCCTCACTCACCTCACAGAGTGTTTGATGTGGGGGAGGAAGGGAAAGGAGAATGTTAGTCGCTTTGAGACTCCTTTGGGTAGTGATAAAGCGGGATATCAAATCCAAACTCCTCTTCTTCTTCTTCTTCTTCTTCTTCTTCTTCTTCTTCAAGTGGTATAACACTGCTTTAGAAAATGTGGTGCACATGGGGCCTGAACTTAAGGAGTCCAATATTAATCTGCATTAAGTTAGGTTATGATTTCAGGGCAGGGCTGGGGAACTGTGCAACCCTTCAAAGGATGCTGGACTGCATCTCCCAATATCCTAGACTATTGGCCATTCTGGCTGGACGTGATGAAAATCCAGCAACGTATGAAAGGGGGACAAGTTCTCCGCCCCTGGACTTGGGGTACATCCCATTGAGCACAATGGGACTTACTTCTGGAGAAATATGGGTAGAATTGTGCCGTCAGGCAGGGGTAGGGATGACAGACGTAGATAAGGGTGTACTGGAAGATCTCTAGATGGTGTGCAAAAGATCAACCAGGGCTTCCTCTAGACATCTGTTTGGTCACTTGTGGGGAAAAGGATACTGGACTAGGTAAGTATTTGGCTTCATCCAGCTGGAATCATCTTATGTTCTTATGTTTTTCTGACTAGCAATAGCAACAGTTAGAAAGCTTCCTAAACCAGGTTGCTGAAAGAGAACATTCAAAGGAAAAGCAGGAGTTGGCTTTTATTTGAAAGGATCTCCCAGCCCTCCCTGGACATGCCAGCGGGAACTGGACCTGGGACTTTCTACATGTAAAGCAGAGGCTCTACCAGTGAGCCATGGCTCTTCCCCTAATAACCCTAGGAAGGGAGGTACTTTAAAGTTTTCCATTAGCATCTCGAGGACAGAAAGAACAGCACTCAGGTTACCTGATCATAGTCTTCTCTGCATTAGTCATAAGTTTACATCCATACATATAAAATAGCACACAGAGATGTCATGCAGTTCTGTGTCCTCTTTTATGATAATGTGTTAATGGTCACCCTATCAACAACAGTGGTCCCTGCCAGTAATTCCGGAGGTGGATGATGATGATAATTATTAACCAGATGCAAAGGAGGTCACAGGCTTCTGATCTGCTCTCAGGTGTTTACTGGTATACGTTTTCTCATATGCTATAGATACATCTCTTTACCTTGGCCTGTTCTTAACCCCACCCCCTATTCTTCTGATTGTAATTTGTTTTAACTGGTTTAAAATCTTTTTGTGTGGTTGTACCTCACCCTCACACCTTATGGTGTAGGTCAGGCAAATAGTAATAGTAGTAGTAGTAATAATAATAATAATAATAAACAAAAACAGAACAACAGAAGTAATTTTAGGAGGTACACCTTTGTGTATCTTTGCATCAGAGTAGTGCAAATGCACTGGCAGGAGTGTTGGATCAGCTCTGCAGGCAAGTTTTCACTGTACCAGCCTCCCTGTTGTCTCGTCCCTCCCAGCAAGCAGCAGAGACCTACCTTTCCAGAGTGATGTGGTTGCATATGGCAGCAGACCACCCTAGGTGGTTTTACTGGGATTAGTCCGGTTAAAATGAATGGATATGACTACCTGAAAGTTAGGTTATTTTAATTTCAGCAGGTCTGCTCTGAATAAAAGTTAAATACCACCCATAGTTTCTCAGTTTAGATGAAATAGGTATTGTTAATTAGAGGCTCTCTGGTTTAATTGTGGCTCGTATGAAGCAGGGAGCAAAGGTGCTTCGTGCATCGGGGCAGGTGTGTTTGTTTATATCAAATAATAATAATACGTAATAATGATAAATAATAAAGCAGGATGAAATGTTGGTGGTCCTATATAAATCCACCACTAATGCACTGTTCTTGCACCGGTGGCATGTTGAATACCCGTTTCTGCTTCTTTGGCAATCACTTGTAGCCAAGTAAGATTGTCTTTCATGAACACGGTCTTAACAGTGAGTCTGTAAGTGACTGTGGAGGCCAATTCTGGATCCACACATTCTTCCACAGTGGGGACCTAGGTTTCTGGTCAGGAGTTGATCACAGTGTGGATTTGCCAAGTGTGCCTTCCTCTTGGCACATTTTCTCCTTTGCGTCCTGAGTTCATGCTTCTTCAAAGTCTATGACACCTTTGGTGAAGGCTGTTCTCCATTGGAGCACTCGCAGAGTTCCCAGTTATCTTTTGTTGTCCACTGGTATTTTGCTTTCCATTCTTAAGTTGGGAATATAGTAGTTGCTTTGGAAGATGATAATCAGGCACCAGAACAACATGACCAGTCTAACAAAGTTGATGTTGAAGAATCATTGCTTTGACACTGGTAATCTTTGCTTCATCCAGTACACTGGCATTAGTTCATCTGTCTTCCCAAGTGATCTGTAAAAAATTTCAGATGGAATCTTTCAAGGAGCTGGAGATGGCATTTATAAAAGGTTCATGTTTCACAAGTGTACAGTAAAGTTGGTAGCACAATGGCTTGTTACTAGCATTTTGGTTTCCCTCTGAATGTCCTAGTCCTCAAACACTCTGCACTTCTATCAGGAGAAAGCTGTGCTTCTCGGAGCTCAGGCGATGCTGGATTTTGGCATCAATGTTGGCTTTTGTGGAAAGATAACTGCCTAGGTAGGAAAAGTGGTCAACTTTTTCCAACGTTACACCATTAAGTTGGAATCGTGGTGTTGCAGAGGGGTTGTTTTGTGCTTGTTGGTGCAGCACTTTGGGATTTTTTTGGATATTGAGCGATAGGCCAAGTGGCATGTTGAATAGCCCTGCAAAACAACTCAGGTCTGCAAGGCCCCTGAGACAAAGCAGCACTTCATTAGAATATGCTCACAAATTATCTCTATGGGTATCTTAAATTATGGTCAATATGACATTGCTATGCAGCTCAACTCTCTCCCCACTGTTTTCAGCCAATTGTTCCGGTGTGGCTGACCTTGATGATTGTCCAGGCAGTACAAGCGATTTCTGCCCAGAAGGAGTTGCCTGTGGTTGTAAAGATCAATTTCCCTTTTGCAAGTAAGTTACTTTCCTTCCTTTTAGGGTTTGGTTGAGCTTTGTGGGGAAAGACAATGGTTGGGCACCTGACCTCCCTCTGTCCACCTCACTGCTGTATATTATGACAGGGGTGTCAGGGAGAGAGAGGCTTGTAGCAAGGATGACATGGAATAGATGTGCAGCAGCTGAATTAGCTTTATTCCATTGCCTCTCCATCCTGTTATGCAGCATCAGTGCAGCCAGAAGGAGGTCAGATGAGTGGTGCAGCCCCACTGCACCAACTGCCATGTCTACACAGGCACCATGTGCTTAAGCCATGGGTAGGGAACTTTTTCAACCCAAGCCACATTCCCCCAGAGGCAACTTTCAGGGGGTCGCATGCCAGTGGAGAAAGAAGCCAGATTCCACAGTCAGTGGGGCCATGGATATGACTTACCTTTCTTCAGTAGGCAACACCCCAGCTGTGTAAATGTCAGAGGCTGCGACATTCCCCACATTTCCACTACTCTCTATCCAAGCATGCAAAAGGCACTGTCCTAGGCTCCAACCAGGCATAAGAAGCCAAGAAGGGTGTGGTCTGTCCCAACTTCTGCCAACCTAGCAGTTTGAAAGCACACCAGTGCAAATAGATAAATAGGTACCACTGTGGCAGGAAGGTAAAGAGCGTTTCCTTGGACTCTGGCACTCATCACGGTCCTTCATGTGCCAGTAGCGCTTTAGTCATACTGGCCCCATGGCCCCTGCAAGCAGTCCGTGGACAAACAAGTTCCATTGTGAGGAAAACAGCAAGGTTAAAAATTGCAGCCCTGCCCAATTTGACCGCACGTCACTGGATAGCACCCCAGCACAAAAGCATTGCGATGGGTTGTAATCATACTATTAGGGGGTTGACGCAAACTGTTTTGATGTTGCTTTGCTTGATTCCATCCACAGGTGCCCTTCCTATCAAAATGGCTGGAAAAATTACTGGTACATGGGTGTCAAATGCGAGGAGCTTTGGAGCACTTTGGACTTGATTTTAGTTGTGGTTTTCCCTGCAGTGGCTCTGTCTTTTGCAGCTGCTGTCACAACACAGTGGGTCCGGTATTGCAAGGACAAGCCAGAGAAAGAAGCCAAGCGAAACCGGTGAGTCAGTATGTATTGCAGCCTTGTAGGCTGCAAATCTATGCACACTTACCTAGTTTGATCCCAAGTAAGAATCAAGGAGAAATTAGGTGCTGTTTGTATTTTAATGGAGAGCAATGGACTTCACACTTCTTGAACTGAAATATGAATTTCTCTCGCTTGGACTACTGCAATGCGCTCTATGTGGGGCTACCTTTGAAGGTGACCCGGAAACTACAACTAATCCAGAATGCGGCAGCTAGACTGGTGACTGGGGGCGGCCGCTGAGACCACATAACACCAGTCTTGAAAGACCTACATTGGCTCCCAGTATGTTTCCGAGCACAATTCAAAGTGTTGGTGCTGACCTTTAAAGCCCTATGGCAATCGTAATAGGTGTTGAAATTTTGGGAGGTTGGATAGTTACAAGGGAATGGTCTCAGGTGTGGGGTGCACATTTTATTTATTCTTATTACTTTGTTTTTTTAAAAAGGAGGAAGTGTAAGTGGTGGTACGTCACCTGCCCCACTGTTTCCACTGGTGCCAGAATGCCCTCCTCTCACCTGTGCACAGCTGCTGTACAAAGAAGACAAGTGACAATGCTTAGACGAACACCCCACTGAGAAAGGAGTGGGTATTCTGGCAGTGGTAGAAGTGGGGGCAGGGCACAGCACATTCCCATTTTGCCTCAGGTGGTGAAACGGGGCAGGCTGTTCCTGTTCTCACCCCTCCTCGCCAGCAGTGTACTAAATTTCTATATGTATGTGGAAGGAAGGAAGGAATCGAGGGCTCACATTCTTTTGACTCTTATATATTTTCAGTACTCAGGCAAGGCAGCTGAGACCTGAACCACAGCATCATTCAGAATATGCTCCTAAACTGGCCAATAGGTTGAGATCCGCCTCTTATTCACAAGGAAGACAGGTAAAATATTTTGTTTGTTTATTTGTTTGTTTGTTTGTTTGTTTGCTTGTTTGCTTGCTTGCTTGCTTATTATGGACTTGGAATTTAATTGTGGTAAAAGGGGTGCTTTTTTTAATCCAGTGGATGGCATTGTTTATTTTTGAAATGCCCCGGGGTTTTGCATTATTTTTTGTATATGAGGGAAATAGCTGGCAGCCTTTTCTGAAAGGCGTTCTTCCCGTATCCACTCTGCAATTGACATTTACAATGGATGTCTGATATGTAAGATGAGATTAGGGCATTTGCATTAGCTGACATCAAATGGACTTCGTTTGCTTAGAAGCTGCAATATGATTGTCCTCCTTTATCCCAACCAGGCCTAGAAGACTCCTGGTGGGGTCAGAGGAGGAATCTGCAGCAACAAATAGCTGCTGCAGTGCCAAGAGTCCAGTTCAAGTTTTGTTACTCTTTGCAGTCAATGGCCATTACAACATAAGCATAAAACACATATATGGGGGGAGGATTATTCATCGCATAAAACAGATAAACCCCAATAATACAAATAAATAGCATTTAAAGCATGGATTTCATTCAAAACTTCCCTTAACATTTAGCACTGATCTGAAAGGTGCCTCTAACGGGATAAAGCTATCCTGCAGCTAATTAACTTGTTTACATCAGGCAGCAGACATCTTATTTAGAAAATGTCTCGTTTGCCTTCTAAGAAGGTCTAAAAGGCTAGAAGAAATGTCACACCTGGTAGGTATTGTAAAGGACAAAAGAATAAAGTGCAGCAAAAAAAAAAAATCTTATTAGAAAATCTGCCAGCCAAATATGCTATAGGGGTAGTTTGGGAGCTAAGCTGGAAGTGTGCCTGACAAGGAAATAAGTTCAGTTCTGCAGATAGGTGGCCCTTCTATGGTTTGGTATCATACAGTTTTTTTTAGAACCACAACCACAACAACAACACCTTGTGCTCAATGCAGGAAATCCTTAGCTAGAGCATCACTGACCAATGGTTGTACAGCCCCTGCTTGAATACCTCCAGTAAGGGACACTGGTAACTGGTCCCACAGTCAAACAGCTCTTACCACTTCTATTTCTTCTGTGGGAGAGAAAGCCACTGATTCTTTCATTCATTCCTATACAGTAAGGATGGAGAACCTATAGTCCATCAGATGCTGTGCTACAACTAATATTATCTTTGACCGTCACCTGGCTGGGGCCAAAAGGAGTTAGGAGCTGCAGGTTCTCCACTCCCGATATACAGCTAAGGAACAGAAACTTTAATCATTTATGTGTAGAATGATGGCAGTATTTTCTGAGTTTTTGAAATAAGAAATATAGGGAGGACAAGGTACAATAACCAGGTTTGTTTTTAACTCTATCATGATGTGTTTGCAACTGGTCTTTATTTCACTCTGATTTTCTCTTCCTGTATACCAACCTTCATCAACTTGGTGCCCTTCAGATATTTTTTAGGCTATATTGTAACTCCCATCTGCCTCAGTCAGCATGGGTCCCATATCTTGACGGCATACGGTTGATGAAGGCTGGTGAGTAATAGTAGACATATTATCTTATTATTTGTCTTCAGTATTTTGGGGATTGCATATTTGTTTTTAAGGGTTGCATCTTTATCATCTATTTTTTCATAATAAACATTTTAAAATAACAAAACAGAAGTCAATTTGTCGCTTAATTCCCCCTTCTTTTTTTCTCTTTCTTGGTATAGGATAATATTAAATTTCCCAAGTACAATCTCCAAAGTTACCCTCATGAACAAATACAGACACCATATGCTGGAGACTACAGGTATGATGTCCTTTGGTCAAACTTTTTCACAATGATGATATATTTTTCCTGCTAGAAGATAAATTGTGCACACTGCTCGGCAATGATGGAAATCATTATATATTTTCAAATGTAAAATGATCTTGAACTGTTCTGAAATTTGCCCTCCATTTACTTGAAAGCTTTCTTCTCCTGAGGAAGAAGAGTCCATTGTTCTGCATCATTTTCAAGGCATTTTAGAATTTGTATGGACCTGGAGTTTAGAACATGCCTTATAGTTGTCACGTAGTCTCATATTTTCTGTTTGTTTTTCTTACCAATAAACATTTATCCAGTTGCCTGCAACCTTCCCAGCTGTTCAGGCCATATAACCTCCTCCCAGGCCACACCTCTCACTGGCCTTGTTTTGTACCTTCCTTAAGTGTTTTTGCCTGGACAGAGGATATAGGTGTGTGTGTATATAGAAACTAGCTTACTGCACAAAGGCAAAATTTATATGCATCAATTTTTGCCTCCACTACCATGAGGCTCATGGAAGTTTGCCCAGAAGGCATTGTGGGCCTTGAGATTAAAAGGTTTCCCACTCCTGCTATAGGAGCTGCTTGCCTATCTCATCTCTATGTACAGAAAACCTGCAAAAGACAGAGTCCTCGGCTGCATGTTCATTCTATGTTCAGACCTTTGTATGAATGAGTGTAGGTCAGAAGCTGTGGTGGTGCCTGTGATCTGCAGGAGCTCATATGACGCAACTAGGAAAAGGGATGAAGAAGGAAACAAGCAAACTGAGACAGAAGTTCATTCGCAGTTTTCTATAATGACCAGTTTGTAATGAAGGATCCGCTTAAGGGAGAAGAAGAGTTTGGATTTGATATCCCGCTTTATCACTACCCGAAGGAGTCTCAAAGCGGCTAACATTCTCCTTTCCCTTCCTCCCCCACAACAAACACTCTGTGAGGTGGGTGGGGCTGAGAGACTTCAAAGAAGTGCTATTAACCCAAGGTCACCCAGCAGCAGCTGCATGTGGAGGAGCGGAGACATGAACCCGCTTCACAGCTTACGATTCTGCCGCTTCTTACAACTACTATACCCCACTTACTCTTAGGAGAGGAAAAGCTAGATGGAGCTGGTGTCTCAGCTGAGCCAACGGACTGGGCCCTGCTTCCCATCTTTCTTTTTGCTGCAGCCAGGTGGGATGCTTTGGGCTAAACTGATGCCAAAACTAAGATCCCAAAACTGAGGCCATTCATTTTGATTCAGTGCATACAATAAGCGGTTATCATGTTGTTATGCCTAGATCTGTATTCCAGAGAAGTAGCCATGTTATTCTGTTGCAGCAAACGTAACAGAGGTGAAATCTACAAACATATTTAAAAAAACGCTGTGAAAATGCTTTTTAAAAAAATGTTTTGAAAAATACATTGAATTTGGCATAGCTCACTGCCTCACATTTGTATATTGCACTTTACACATTTAAAATGTTTTATTTGCAGCTGTGTAGCTGAGTCCAGAGACTTGCAGCACCTTAATGGTTTACTGTGCCATATTTATCTTGAAACATAACTCTTTGTTGCATTTATCTGCCCATAAGAAATTTATATTTGCATTTTTTAAAAAAAGTGTTTAATTTGATTATTATAGTCAGATGCCTCACCAGCCATTGAGAAGAGCTGTTCCAAGCCAAGATGATGTATTTGTGGGTCGGTCTTTCCAAGCTGGCCAGCTTAACTCTTGGGAGAGTGAGGTGCCTGATGTGGATTATGAGGACATAAACCCATTTTCTGCTATGCCCATGCAACGATTTCCAGTATGTACAAATAATCTCAGTTATACAAGGAGTGGGGGTTTTTGTTTTGTTTTTACTGGGGCAGGATTCAGAGAGAGCTCTCTGCATGAGTGGAAGGACCTCTTTCTTCAGTTTCCAGTGGGAACCTGCTACACTAGCCTTCCCTGACATGGTGCTGCCAGATGTTTTAGACTGCAACTACCACCAACCCCAGTCAGCATGGCCAATGGTTTGAGAGGATGGCAGCTGCAGCCCAAAGCATCTGAAAAGCACCTGGTTGGGCGAGGATGCCCTACACCAGATGCCACATCATTCCCAGTCCTCAGGGGTTACTTTTCAGGGCTGCAGTAGGGAAAAGGAACAATCCCCATCTGTAAACAGAACTCTGTTCACAATTCCCTAGATCCTACTGATAAAATTTGCACTAGGAAACTGGAAATGGAGCACATGTGAAGCCTTTGTGTATCAGGTTTACTACATAGGTGTTCAGGAAGCCTTAGGGCTTATTCAGACTTCCTTCTTTGCCATGCTTTCAGGCACAGACCCACAGTTTCCAGGTCTATGTCCGAGCTGTGGTTTTTTTTTTGTCCCACCACTTACCCCAGAAAAGCCTGCTATTAACTGCTAAATCAGAACAAACAGCAATTGAGGTTTCTGTGGATTGCTGTTTGTTCCGATTCAGCAGTAAAGGGTTTTTTTTTTCCATTAGGAAGCAGTGGGACAAAACAAAAGACCAGAAAATGAAACATAAAAGAAAAAACAACTCACTGCTTAGACCTGGATTTGGAAAGAGCCCTTCGACGTAACTATGAGAGCCTGTCTGTTACATCACCCATTTCCTCTTCCTGATTCTTAGGCTGTGTGCACAACCATACATTTAAAGTGCATCCTTACCCCAACCCCACAAAGAAACCTGAGAGCTGCCATTTATTACCCAGAATTCCTACAGTTCCCAGAATTCCTGAGGGTGTGTGCGCGCCTTAAATGTATAGTGTGGATGCAGCCCCAGGGCTTAATCTTCTTCCCCACCTACCCACTCCCTTTCTTCTGTCTTATGCTGACCAACCCCACTGCGACTCTCTGCTTCTCCATGGCTCTTTAAGAAAGTGTATCCACAGGAGTAGAAGCTGGTGGGAAAAGGGAAAAAATAATGGAACTCATGAACATGCCCAGAAGCAATTTTGGCCCTGTAGCAGGAGGAGGAGTCTGTCTAGAGCAGTCATGTGGTGTTTCTCTCCACCTGCTGCAAATTACAGTTGGTGGTAGGTGGCCCTGTGGGAAGTAGGGAAGAGAAAACAGTCTTGCTGGAACTGTAGCAAGGGCCTGGTGTTATCCTTGCCTGCTTCCCTCACAGTCCTGGAATCCCACATGGCAGGTGGGAAGGAGGCTCTAGGAGAGGGGGCAGGGAGTCCTTCCAATGCAGCAACCAATTTTCATATTTTAACTTTCCCTTACAGAGACCCGGGGCATCAGTGGTACCTCGGCCTGAGCACCAGAAGTATGGTCATCAACCAGTGAATTACCTGAATGGTCAAAGAGCTGGAAGGCCCTATGGGCTCGGGCACCAGCAGGATAGATACACCTAGGAACTTTTAATAAATATGGAAAACAGGTGCAACTGCAGAATCGTCCTCCATTGTTTGGTGCAGCCTCCATTGTTTGGTGCAGCCTCTCTTACCTCTACTTTTCTCCATGAGGGCTTTATCGCAAGCCACACCCAATGAATACATACCTATCAAGACGCAGCAAATATTTAATCAGCACAGCCATTAAAATGAGAAATCTGTTTGGGCAGCATCTTTCTTATTTAATAAATGAACCTACCAATCCACCTCTTCCTGTCCAAAGCGTCTAATGTCCTGCTCTATAACATGTTGTTCTTCTAGCAATAATTGGTATTCAGTGGATCCATTTTTTTCCGGTAGTGGCGCCTGCCCTGTGGAACGCCCTCCCATCAGATGTCAAGGAAATTAAAAACTGACTTTTAGAAGACTTCTGAAGGCAGCCCAGGATAGGGAAGCAGTATATGGAAGCTTTTAATGTTTGATGTCTTGCTGTGTTTTAATTTGTTGGAAGCCGCCCAGAGTGGCTGTGGTAACCCTGTCAGATGGGAGGCATGTGTATAAATAACACATTATTATTATTATTATTATTATTATTATTATTATTATTATTAGTTTTCTCTTTGGTATTATTGAACCTTGGATGGAGACAGGCTCAGTCACGGGGAGGGCTCCTCGGTCATTTTAGAACGTTCTGCAAATTTCCCCCACAACGTGTACTTGTGTCTGTAAAACAGGGGTTGCCAGACTTTAAAAGCCTTTGGTCACATATGGATTTCTGAACAAATGATGTGGGTCCTACTCTCTCTGGGCACTTTTATTCTCTTAGATCAACCCCCATCCTGTAAGGAAAGTACACTTAAAATTAGTTTATGCACATGCATAAGTAGATAGATGATACAGATATAGATAGAAGTATAGATATGCTGTATGTGTAGGGGGACAGTGGGCACAGGAGACAGGTTTACACTGGGGTGGAATATTTTTTAGCAGAGCTGTGAAGTCCAGCCACTTTTATTTATTTATTATTATGGGGGGCTGGGACACACACAATTCTGTTCAGACACCCTGGGAAGTTGGAGGGGAGCCTTGAAGTAGCCACAATTGTGGATGGTGCTCAGCATCTCTGTCTGTCAAAACCACCCAGGCTGCAGGCTGCTGCAAAGAGCTCTGAAAGGGCCTTTCCAGCTCCCAGTCACGCAAATGCTTGTTTTCTGCAAGAGTGAGATATGGTGGGGGCAGCCGGCCATTTTCTGTTGTGCCTCAGGCAGCAAAATGCATTGGGCCTGCCCTGGTCCTGAATCTGCCCTTTCCTGGCTGGCAGAGAATGCACTGGACAAAATATCAATAAAGGAAAAGGGAAAGTGCAATCGAAGAAATAGGCAGTAGATGCATGATGGAGTGATTACAGATGTAAGAAGAATTTAATGTGATTTGATATAAGATTTTCTATTGTTATTTTTGAATGAATTTTTCTTTGTTTTTTAATTTCAATATAACATTATTTATATATAAGAATCTCACTCAGTTCAATGGGATACACTCCCAAGAAAGGTGCACTGGATTGCATCTTTAATTCCAGAGGTACTATTGTTGTTGACTGTCATTTATCTTGTGAGTTCAAAAGGCCTTATAAAAATCTAAAATTATCCAAGTGCCAACCTTTGCTTACATTTCATAGAAAATATTTTGTTCACTAAATAAACTGGTTGAGAAACAATGGTGGGGCACATCCTGCTTTGCAGCGAAATTGGCAAGTCACCCTCTCAGGCACTCCAACACCTGAGAGGGGTCCCAGATGGAAATTATTGGGGGTAAGGCCAGTGAGTTTATTTGGTGGTGGTGCAGAGGGACGCATACCCCTATACATTTTGTGAATCTAAGTTTGGCCTCATTGAGGGGCAGTATTTCAATATGAGTTGGAAAATGAGAGTATCCCTAAACATTTTTTTAAAGAAAGAAAGCACTGGGTAAGGGGCATGTCTCCCCTAACATTTTAGGGTATCAAAAGGTCACAATCCACAGTCGTCCATTAATGCTTTTTTTTGTGTGTGAGCAGGGATGGAAATCCCTGTCTCCTAGATGAAAAGGTAAGGGCGCTGGGCTTAATTGCTGCGTCCAAGGACAGCCCCAGCAAGCTACCATGGTAAACTCTGGAATACCTTTGAATTAGGACATAATTGGCAAGTGAAGAGGGAACCTGCTAAAAAGATCCTGATTTATGCTGGAGTAAAAAATCATCAGTTTGGAAAGGCTTGAAAAGAATGAAAGATGCTAATTTCTGCTTTGCTTGAATGGTGTAAGGAGGGGAAAGGAAGTCAATGTTGTAGGTAAAGGGTTTTTTTGGGGGGGGGATCTGCGTTATCTACCCTCCCCTAAAGCAATGGAATGCAAAGTTTTGGGGATGAGTGGACTTTAAAGATACCTCCTTGCATTGCATTTATTTCATAACTAAGGACTAATGGAACTGAGGATTGGCAGGATGGACTGCAGGAAAATTAATTAGTTGGGGAGGGTGGAGAGGAGACAGGGATTTTGTTGAGATTACACCACCTCCCTCTCTGAAGCTTGAAGCTGGAAATAAGAACAGTGAACGGGACAGGATGGACCACAGTGTGTTGACGGCTTTTGAGAATTTCAGACAAAAAAGAAGAGATATGGATTGTGTTTCTTTATTAATGAACTTGTTGCGTGTCAAATTGAGGATGAAATATGGCGAAATGTGAAGGGTTGGTGACGCTGGGAGACTGGCAGCGTTAGAGGGGGAGAATGTCTATTATATAAACCAAAAAGTTTCTAGAGGTTTCGTTTTCACTCTCTGCATACTGCACCCGTGAGGCTGAGTTGTTCATTACTGGGGCCAGATGTCCGATAGCAATGTTCAAGGCCAGATTAAGGAGGAATATGTGTATGTCGTCAGTGAGGAAGCAAGGTCTGTTCCCCCCCCCCCAGGCAAAATGTTACTCAAGATGTATCAGAAGGAAATGTTTGAAAATTGATGAATGGCTATTACAGATAGATAGAAGAGGATTTATTCTACTTGACTATTTTGAAGACATGTTATAACAATGTATAAAAGCTATAACAGAAATTGGTAACTGAACATGTGATGTGTAGGGAGAAGGGATGAATGAAATGATAGTTTGAAAAGTTATGTTATTGAAAGCAGCAAATGACGGAAGAAAATAGAGGGGACATATGGGGTGGGTAGAAAGACAAGTTTTAAATTTATATTGAATTTGTATTAATTTCGTGACAATCTGTTAAAAATTATGGAATATCAATAAAAATAATTGGCAAAAGAGAAAAAATGGTGGGCAAGGTGATAAAGAAGCTAAATATTTAGGGCAGGAGGATTCTGTAGTTCCCTAGTAGAATAGTAGAATGGGGACTAAAGCTTACCTACAGCCACCCACCCGAAATAGAATGTAACTGAAATGAATTACTTGGCTTATTAATATCCCAAGATTAATGGAAATGATACAAAATAGAATCATATAATTTACATGCAAAATTGAAAAATATAAAATTGAATGGATAGAAATTGATACAAAATGGGGTAAAGGATAATATTATTAATTAGGTAGTAGCTGGATATGATTGGCAAATGAATTTTAAAGTAGCATTGACAAAGCCACTAAAGTAAACGAAATAACTCCTATCTCCCTCCAGCCCATCTGGTTGTGAAATAATTCTAAGCATATTACAGCAATATTAGGCTGCCCTGACCTCAGGAACTTTTGTGCCAAGTTTGAAAATTGGAAATATTTAAGGAAAATTATGGTCCACTTGAGAAATCATGCATCAAATATATGGTCCCCTTGTAAAACGAAAAATAGATACTGCATACTTTCCAACAAGGTACCTTGACGCCAGAAACAGGAATGTGCGTCTTCGCAGCCCTGATCCTCCACAAGTCAGATTATCTGTGTGGGATCACTGAGCCAGAAAACATGTGTTTTGGGGCAAAACTCACAAGATCGCAACCTCACACAAAATTACAATGCTCAAAAAAGCACATTTCTGGGCTCTCTGATTTTGCATCAAATCACAATCTTGCATGTTTTGCCCCAAAATGTGTGTTTTCAGGCTCCATGGTCTCACATGAGGTCCGAACCGCACACATTGTTGAGTAGCATGCTGAAAGTACAGCATCAAAAAATTGAATGCCCGGCTTAGATTGGAACAGTTGATGGGTATGGATACTGTACTTGAATTGTCTTTGACAACATGGATTAAGACTAGTGCTCATTCTACAGTTTGAGTTATGGTGGCTTTTAGACAACAAGAGAGAATGTAACCCATGATCTCAGACTCTTGAGAAGAGGCATCCAGTATATGGGCCCTCCCATATAAACAGATGGAAGAGAATCAAGCCTTGTAGCCACATTCTGAATGTCTTCTAATTTGGTTTCCAAATGTTTCAACTGAAACTGGGTTTGTGAATACAGGGTGATTTTTCATACCCTTTGATCTACTTCAATGAAATACGGCCTAAGGCAGACCCAAATATTGTGCCTACTTCACAGGAATTTGCAGGTTCAGTTGCAATAAAATATTGCCATATCTTCCAACATTCCTCAGATGAAAATAGGGACATTTTTCACTCTCCCCAACGTACCCTCCTCAATCTCTTGTTTATTGCTCCGCACCCCCAAGCATTTCCCATCAGAAGAAAGGTGAATGCCACAGTCATTACACCAGTGGGACACGGCACACACGTGCCCGGCAAAAACACCTTAATCCAGACTTTACAAAATGAGAAGCATGCACCATTTATTATTATTTTTAGAAAGGGGCACCCCACTCCCCCTTTCTCCCACCTAGGGCAGCCCTCCCTCTGCCTGCCTCTCAGAATGACCAATACAATACAATGAATGACCAATACGAATGAAACTGGGAAAAGAGGACATCCTTGTCTTGTACCTTGGGCTAGTGTTATTTGTTCTGTTATTTGTTCTCCTCCTCCACTCTCCAGTAGCTGCTATGAGCTGCCCAAGGAAGGAAGCCAGCAGTGGCCATGGAGAGGCAACAAGGTGCTCCCTCACTGCTGCTGCCATCGCTGTTGCTTGGGAGAAGCACCAAATCATCCTCCTCCCCGATCTTGGTGGCAGTATCACTGGTGGGAGAAACAAGGACATTCCAGGATCAAAACAGAAGCCAAGATGGCTTCCAGAATTCTGGGATTGACCCTGGAAAATTGGGACACTTGAAGGGTATGAGATATGCTATTAAGACAAATGGGTTACAAGGCCTGGAAGCTAATAAAGGATCAGTTTGCCCAGTGCTTGGTCAACCAGTAGAAGCAGTTTGGAAAGGTCCATTGGGATTACATTGTTTGCAATGGGGATAGGATTGATCTGAATATTTTGCAAAATGCAACAAGCACTTTGTTAGATATCAGGCTGAATGTACTCTGTATAATTTAAGACCAATCCCGCTTCCAGAACTGGGCTTTTGGCAATATAGTCATAAGTGAGACTGGGCACCAGTGGCTCCAAGACCCTGGATCCGGTAATTTATTTCGTTTTCATGGTGTTCAATCTTTGATTTTTACCTTTATCTTCACCTTGTAAAATGTGTTCATTTGAAAGCTTTAAGGTTGTTTGTATTTTGATGCAGACTTTCTGATACTAAATGTTTCAGAGAGTAGTTATGTTCTTTTGTGTTGCTCAATGAATATGGATGAGACAATTTGATCCAATAGGTTGTGCTATCCATAGACCTTAGCCTAACAGGTTATCAGGGCTGTTAATCCCAGGCCCTGCTGGACCTCCATATGCATCACAACCAGCAGTTAAGGTGTATTTTATGCACACGGGAGATGAGCCATGGTGGATCAATATGGATTATGCTATGCCAGTCTGTGTCTTTCCTGTGAAAGCTGCTTGGATCCGTGAACACTTTTGCTGCTTCTGATAAAAAGCTCATGAAGAGCTTGGCAGTGCAGCTTGATTAGCGTGGTGGGAAAGCGTACGTGTAACCCAAACAACGTGGGGGTATAACGCTTCTTGCAAGCGAACTCTGCAAGTTTCACAAAGATTATTGCGTGGGGGGACTGCTTATACAACCAGGTTGCCCTTAGCTCATTCATATGGGTTTTATGTTGGTCCACCCCTATGAATAGAGCAACTGGTGGGAAGGTCCAACCCTCCTGCTCCGCCTGCTCAACAGTTAAAAAGCAACCCAGCTCTTGCGCTCTTCCTTTAACTTTTTTGGAGCGAAGGAGGTAACATCACTGTATTTTTCTTTCTTCTTGCTGATATCTGCCTTGCTTTGAGTCCGTTGCCTGTGGTAAGGACAGGGCCTGGACTACGTTCGGTAAGTGAATTTTTACTGCTCTAATATGCTAGGAACTTCAAATTATTTCACAACTAGATTTGCTGCAGGTGTAGGAGTTGCATTATTTACTTTGAATGCTACTTTTTAACCCATATGCCAATCATATCCATTGTTTCCATTTTCTATATGAATTTTGTATCATTCATAATTCTATTTAATAGCATTTACAATTTTCATTTCAATTTTTTTCATTTAATTTATTTTTATTTCATTTCATTTCAATTAAGCTTTGTATATCAAGTAATATGTAATGTGTTTCCGTTACATTCAGTTGTCAGTGAGGTTTTTTAAAACTGTGTTACTGGTAGCTTTACTGAGTTTCACTTGGCTACTTCATAGCAAAATTGAACTTATTGGGATCCAATAAAAATTGGAGCATTGGGCAGGATTTGGCATGGTGTTTACCGAGCTTGATTGTATCACCATACTGGCAGTTTCTTATCTTGATAACAAGTATTGAGTCCCCCCCCCCCCGCGAATCTGTCTCCTCTTTATAGTAGTTCCAGGGGAGTCTTGCCAGTAGACCACATGCTGTGGTGTGGATCTTTGAACCATTCCCAATCATGCTAACTGTTGATGGCTAGAGAAACTCCTATATGAGAAAAGCTTGTGTTTAGGGCTTTTTAGTTCAGAAAAAAGGTAAATGGGGGCATGTAGAGGTTCATAAAATTGTGTACTGTGTGAGAAAGTAGGAATTCCACCCCCCCCCCTTGATATTTTCCATTGGTGGGATATTCAGGACAAAGTACTTGTTCAATACAAATCAGATTTTTGAAAGTATTATATAGCATTTTTTATCAATAGAAATGATACAAAAAATCACAAACATGATCCTTTCACACTTGAATTCAAATCTGTTATCAATAAAATGGAAGAGTGGAAGAGAATATATTTGCTATAATAATAATAATTTATTATGTATACCCCACCCATCTGACTGAGTTACCCCAGCCACTCTGGGCGGCTTCCAATCAACAATACAGCATTTGCTATGTGTTGAAAACAATACAGCATTTGCTATGTGTTGAAATGGATATTAATAGCACAAACAAGTGGGCTGCAGGGTTCTGTCTTGTTCAACGTCTTTATGGAGCTACTTGGATGAAGGAGTTGATGGGATGCTCATCCCATTTTGAAGTCATCAGCAAGTTTTACCAGCATCCCTTCATCCAGGTAGTTCATGGCACCTTCTAGAAAAATAGCACTGGTACTGCTCTATTGTGTCTTGGTCTTCTGTGTCTAGTTCTGTGTGCTGCAATTTAAGGATACAGACAAGCTGGAATATGTGCAGGAGCGGATGATCAAAGGTCTGGAAACCAAACCTTTTGAGGAATGGTTGAATTGGAAATGTTTAGCTTGGATAAGTTGAGAATGAGAAGATATACGATAGCCATCCTCAAATGTCTAAAGAGCTTTCACATGGAAGATGGCGCAAGCTTTGTTTTCTCCTGCTCCTGTCCAATGGACTCTTGATTAAACATTAGGAAGAACTTTATGATGGCAAAAGCTTTCAGAAGTTGGTATGAGTCTCCTTCATTAGAGGTTTATAAGCAGAGTTTGGATGGCCATCTATCACAGTTGCTTTCGTTGAAATTCCTGCATAGCAGGGGTTAGACTAGATGACCCTTGGGGTTCCTCCCAACTTTATTATTTGATCTCAGTGAACGTAATTAGTGTGTCGAGGATTATAGCCTAAAATACTTTGGCTTCAGGGTGATTAGCTGTTTCCTATTTTCAATGGGAAACTCTCCAGTAAAGGAGAGCAACAGCGCCATCTTATGCGTCCGAAGCCCAGCTGAATATTCAGCAAGGCTTGGGGTGCGATCCGATGGATTGCCGACTTAAAAAGCAAGCCCACTGGGTTCCACAAGGCTTACTCCAAAGTAGCCCTTGGTTAGGATGGCAGCCGCGACCCCTTTGCCAACCGCTGAGGGGACAAAAGATTCCTTAAAGGGCTGGCCAGATACAACCGCGGCGACGTTTAAAAACGAGTTGGGGGAGCAAGAATCACGACTTGCACATGAGAAAAAGCGAACGGTAGAGAAACTCAGTTGTGTGTTTTTTGTGGGGAGGGGGACACCTGCCATGTCTTTTATTGCCTCTTTGAAATAACCATTCGACGCGTTTTGAGGTACCAAACTCAGTTATCGTTTATTGTAACGGTGATGAAATGACCTGTTAAGTTCCCGTGTTTTTTTTTTTGACTGGGGCGGGTTTCGAGATCAGAACTCCTGCCGTACCCACCCACCCCCAAAAAATCAGGTCGGTTATTTTCCATCATTTATTTTTCTGGGGTATCGTCAAGACCACATCACCCCTCCTTTCTGGTCAGCGATGGCGTGAAGCGACGGACCACCGAGCGCTCGCGCATCTTCGGTGGCCGCGATCCTCCCCCCCCCCCCCCCCGTCACTGCAGTCAATCCAGGGCGCCTCTCGACTGGCTTTTGTTTTGCTTGGGCTCCCCCCCCCCCGCGCGACAACTAATGGCAAGGAAAGTACTGGCATATAGAAAGCCTCATTCGCTTTTGCTACGCATGCTCTGGACACCAGCGGCGGCGGCAGGGTCTCAGAAGATGAGAGAGATGGGGGGGTTAAACAAGATGAGGGGGGCGCGCAAGTGCGCGCGGTTGATGCTTGCGCCTGGGTGACGTGTGTTCCAGCAACGGCTGGTCGCGAGACTGCTGGTGGTTGCGTGGGGGGGGCCGAGGGTGAAGAGAGAAAGGGAGGGGGGAGTGAGTTTGCGAGTGAGCAGGCCGCGCGCGCTCCCGCCCGCCTGCCGTTTCCTACCCTAGCCTGTGATTGGTGCAGGCCTCGGACCTGGCGGACCCCGAATGCCAGGCCCCGAAAAGCGACAGCCGAGGCGGCCGGGTCCTCGGGCCTGCACTCCCCACCCGCTCGGGCCCGAGCCCGCCAAGCGAAGGTGAGGAGGAGAGCGGCGGCGGTGTGGGGGGAAGCGGGGAAGGGGATGTACGCTCAGCCGCGGCAAGGGAATTGAGCAGAAATTCGATTTTATTTTTTAAAAAACGGGGAGGCGGCGGGGGAGGAGGCGCCAGGCCGCTTAGGCCCCGGAGCAGGCCGCGCCCCGAGGCCTACAGGGCCGCTCATCTAAACAATCGCTTTTTTATTATTTAAAAAACAGAACGAAGCAAAAATACGAAGCGTATGAACCGGCTCGCGCCTCACAGCCAGGCGGCCGCGAGCGAGCGCTCGGGCTTCTCCCCCTCCGCATACTGCTCGGCCGGGGCTGTGGCCGGGCCCAAAGGCAGCCAGAAAATGGCGGAAAATAAAATGGCGCCCGTTGCAGCAGAGAAGCGCAGCTCGGCAGAGGCCCTCGTCTCCCTCCACCTTACAGAAGCTCTTTAAAACACGCGCGTACACACATACACACACATGCCTGCCCGCCCGCTAACTGACACCCAGCGGCTGTAGCAATCAGACAAACCGTCCTCCCTCTTGCGCCTCATAGTGCCGCGGGACGTAGAAGCACGACAGAAAAGGGGGGGGGGGGAGAGAGAGAGAGAGAAGGAAGCGGCGGCAGTCCGGTGAAGACGAGGCCCGGCGATGCGGGGAAAGCGTTGCTTTCCCACCTCGCAACTCCTGCTAGGGGAGCTGTCCCTGGTGAAAGCCGCCTCCCGCCTTCCCCGAGAGAGTCTTTTGTCTCCCACAGCCGACGGGCCCCTTCGCTGCCGTGCTTCCTCTCGGGCCCCGCGCTAGGCACCGCTGGCTCCCTGCCCTCCCTCGGCCGCGCAACACCGCCCCGGGGAAGGATGGGTACAACCCCACCCCCTTTTGCCCGACTCGGGCTCCAAAGCGCCGCTTTATTGTTTGCTCATCACGGGCGCTGATTGGAAGCGAGAGGAAGAGGAGGGTTGTGTGTGTGTGTGTGTGTTTGTGTGTGTTTGTATATAGTATGCGCGTCTTCGTCCCATGCACGCGCATTTCCCCAGCTGTCTGTTGCGCGCTGAGGAATAGCAAGCTAGAAGCCTTATAGAAATGAAGCATATAAATTTAGGTAGCAAAGCAACGCGCCTTGGTCTCGAACATGTGTTTTTGATTCTCATAAGCAGTCCGATCTCCTCTGCATGTTTACTTTTAAGTTCAGTTGGAACTCACTCGCCCGTGTGCTTTAGTTTTGCAGAGCTTAGCCTGTTCGGGTTTCCTGGGAAATGATTCAGAAAAAATCCCAACCCAATCTTTTGACATCCTTAAGATGCTGCAGATTTATGCTATAAACTTCAATGGCCTAGAGCCTACTTCATCGGATGCATATGATTAAAAACATCTGATCTTGTGTTCCGCTGCAACAGGCTTTTTTTGCTGTGGGAAGTAAGTGCAGCTGACATTCAGTAGGGCTGTAGACCTAGATTTCTTACTGCAAGCAAGCATAGTTTATTTTTACCCGAGGAAGTATAATTTTGCATCCACAGTCTTCATTGGGTAGGTCAAGTCCTTTTCCATATATGTTTGTCCTGGACATTTCCATTTGTATTTAATTGTGCAAAATGCCTGGTTGTACAAAATAATTGTACAAAATTTAGGTGTTTCTTTATTAGCACCTGTAATTCCACTCTTTAAAAAGAAATAAAGAACCATCTGATGTTTAGAAGACATCTGAAGGGAGCCCTGTTTTTAACGACTGATGTTTTAATGTATTTTTTATCTCTTATTGGAGGCCACCCAGAAAGGCTGGGGAAACCCCGCCAGATGGGTGGGGTATAAGTAATATATTATTATTATTATTATTATTATTATTATTATTATTATTATGCCTAATGGCAGCTCTGTTGACTTGGTCCTGCTTAGCTCATCTGCTGTGCTGGTTGTTAAAGTGGCGGGCGAGACAATTGCAGCTGCAGCAGCCACTTAAAAAAAACAACAACTACCTGCAAACATTTGCTGCTAACAGCTGAGTGACTCAGAGTTACTGCTGTTGACAGGGATGTGGTCTTGCCCAGGAGGGACTCTATATGCCTTGCAAAAAGATGGATCCCTCATGAGTGGAATGCTTGCAGTGCTATTTATTGCCCACCCTGCAATTTCAGTACCCAGATGTGGCCCTTTAACAGAAAGATGTGCCTACCCTTGCTGTGGACATTTCTTAGGAACAAGTCCCCATTGAACCAGGGCTAGCTCCAGGTTTTTCTGAGCCTTGTGAATATGACTTTTGGTGGGTCTCCTGTCACTGTCATACGCTCTTCTCACATATAAAAATGAAGCAACACATTCACTTTCTCACACAGACGGAACACTTGTCCTGATCTGCTAGATTGGGTACTCCTCCGAGGTGGCACTCCTTTTCATACAGTACTGAACAAGGCTATTCAGGCCCTGCTCAGTTAATTTTACCTGTAAACATGCATTGTTGGAAGAAAAGGGGAAATTATCTTTTGTGTGCATGGTCAGAAGGTTAAGCTATAAATAAATATGTCATAAGCCCCTGAAATCACATAGGTGATATCTTCCATTCCCCCAAGTTACTCCTTGGGATGTGGGCAACAAATGGAAGCCTTAATTATTCAGCATAAGGCAGGTTGCTACTTACTGCTCCACAAAGTTAGAGCATGGTTAGTAAAACGTAAGAGGAAAGCCCTGTTGACTGGACCATCTCGGGGCCATCCTTTTTCTCACACTGGCCCACCGTGACTAAAGGATGATTAGAAAGGAAGGGTAGGGCAATCAGGAAGATTCCAGTTTGTCTCATTCAGACACCGGGATTCTGGTGGGATTCTGGTGAACATAGGCACAAGTGTTAACAATGCTGAGGGATATACCATGCGTTGATTCATACCTGTGTGAGGTGCTACATATTCCTTTTTTATGTAATAATACATTTTATTCAATTTTAAAAGCTTAAACACATTAACCTCAAATTCAAGATATGTTTCTTTTGCAAAACAAACAAGGTGACTTCCCACCCTTACCTCTGTGCTGTTCTTATTACCACCCATATTCTGTTGTATTATATGTCAAACTATATCTAATACATGTTTCCTTTGTTACATTTATTGTCATTCTCAATCCACTGCTCATAGTTCAAATCCTGTTGATAATTTTGAGTATAGTTTTTTCTCAAATACTGCGAAAAGGGTTTCCATTCTTCAATAAAAAGTTGGTCACTTTGGTCTCTCACTCTCAGCTTCACCAGTTCTGCATAGTCCTTTAGGTTTGCAACCCATTCCTCTTTGGTTGGGACTTTTTCTTCCTTCCAATTGTGCACATATAGGATTCTGGCAGCTGTCATTGTGCAGGTATGTTTATGGACAGAGAACATGAAATGGTCTTTGTTATGTGGTGGTAAAATTATTGCTGCAGCCTTGTCCCAGTGGCTTTACACACCTGTTGCATGACTCTTTACTATTTCACACTCTATAAATGTGCAAAAACTGCAACAAAAATCGTTAGCTGTCAAAGCACAAAATAAATGTATTATTTTATCTCCCCTGCCCTACCAGGAGAGGCTGAGGAGTCATGCTGATATTTGCTCTTGGTGTAAAGTCTAGTAAGAAGAAGATGCACACATGCACTTGCTAAATATGTGTGCACTGAATTCTGTATGAAACACATTCTAAGATAGTTATGTTACTACAAGTAGTAATTTCTATTCACTTTCTTTTCTCAGTTTGTGAGCATAGAAGATTATGGATCCAGGTGGTGGAAGTCTTGGGTTGCAGACACAGGAGTCCAAAATGCCTCACACTATGATTATGCAGGATTTTGGTAAAACAACAACAAACTTTTATTTTTAACTTGACTGTTTACTAATCACCTGCTGTATATTATGAATGAATAACGAATGGCATGGGTGCAAAACATGGCATAGGTAGTAGGAGAGGAGCCTGAGAGTCGCTGTACCACAGTGGGTGGCTGACACTTTTGGCTACTTCTTCTGCGTAGCAGTATTGCTGGCTTGCTGCCTTAGTAGACCAGAGGCATGGGGAATGTGTATGGACTGCAGTATACACAATTGTTTATAATATTCTTGTATTTAATTTTTGAAATAATGGAATCCGCAATATTAGATGGCAGTAGAGAGTTAAAAATATTTTTTAATCAGTTGTATTCCATATACTAGGAAAGCAATTCTATAACTAGATCTGCCAAGATGAGTGGGTTAGGATCCATAAAATCTTCAGCTCATCCAGGAGATTCCAGCACATCTAGGTTATGCTGGTTTAACTCTCTCATTCATTGCACACCAGTTTATCTCCCCCATCGCAGCTCAGCTGTAACTCAACTGACTCACTTGAGCCCAGTGGATCTTAAGCTGGCATAAGTCTTGTAAAAATAACATGGTGTGTGCAGAATTAGAGAGACTTAGGCTGGATCGTAACCTGTTCAGGTCAGTCATGTGATCTGGCATAAGTCAAGCCAGCAAAAAAGGTACTATATCTCAAAATATATATATATATTTGTAAGGCTTGTTTTCTCTCTGCCAGACTTAGGGCAGTAACTGTGCGCCTGAATAGCATTTGAATCTGGTGTAACTTTCTGGTGTAAGCCAGTTAACTTATACTGGCTTGCTTTACACCAGCTTCTTGTGTATAGAATTGCTCTATAACAACCTAAGCATGTATACTCAGAAGTAAGTTCTTTGTACTGATTTTTAATCTCTAGTAGGTGTGTTGTACTATAGCACAAATACTTGCCAAAGTTGATCATTATATGCATAATAATATAATTGAACAACTTAATTGAATTCCTTAAGCATTGGGTGATATCTAGGATAACACAAGAGGGTGCCTGCTCCTGTAGTGGGATTTCTCTTTTGTCTCCTCACCCTGCGGTTTTCATGTGCACCTAAAATATGATCCAGAGGGTTGGATGACTCTTTAGAGCAGATCTTGGGGGCTGGAGAATAGAAACCAAAAACTTCATTGTGGTAGTGGAGTTTTGTTGCACAAGCAAGCAGACATTATTGAATGTCACAATTTTTTCTGAATATGGTTATCAAATATTTCCAGCAAAACCTCCCCTTCCCTTCAGAAGACCAGACTTCACATGAGCTACTGTCACCTATCCTACCTATGGGGAGGATAGCTCAATTACAGAACACTCTCCTAATATGCCCTCTTTAAACTAAAATTAAATGTAATGAAAGGTAGGAGAGTAGTTTGTCTGACTGCATTCATTCTATGTATTTCTTAGATGCATAGTATTGTTCTACAGCAATATAACTATTAATACTTTATCTCATTTACATTTGTTTCATAGTGGCTGGAATGGCTGGTACTGCTCACATTGATGGAGATCATATTGTTGTGTCAGTTCCTGAAGCTGTACTCGTTTCCGATGTTGTCACAGATGATGGAATAACTCTTGATCATGGCTTAGCGGCTGAAGTTGTCCAAGGACCTGATATCATAACCGAAACCGATGTTGTCACAGAAGGGGTGATAGTTCCTGAATCTGTGTTGGAGGCTGATGTAGCTATTGAAGAAGCACTAGATACCAGTGATCATGTTTTGACTTCAGATCTAATTACAGAAACTGTTAGAGTTCCTGATCAGGTTTTTGTGGCTGATCTTGTTACGGGCCCTGATGGTCATTTGGAACATGTGGTACAAGATTCTGTGTCAGGAGCAGATTCTCCCACAATGGTTTCAGAAGAGGTTCTTGTAACCAATTCAGATACAGAAACTGTGATTCAGGCAGCTGGCACTGTTCCTGGTTCTACAGTTACTATAAAGACTGAAGATGATGATGATGGCAAGAGCACATCTGAAGACTACTTAATGATATCTTGTAAGTTAAGGTTTATATGACATTTGAGTCTGTTCAGACTAGAAGTGATCCAGTGATGAGAGGTTATGAAGTATAATTGGTTGTTAGTTTGAATATAATTTTCCCAATAAAATTTTGGAAGAAATAGCATTACAACCGTAAAATACTCAATACTGTTTAAAAATGGTTTCTAGTTAGTAGCGGTAGGTGGCTAGTGTACATAAATCTTTATCCAGTTGTACCCCTCTGCTTAAAGAATACTGTTGGATTGAGAAGAGGCTCCCATGAGCCAAAATGGAAATTTCTGCAAATTCCCCTTTCTCCTGCAATTATTCACACTTCCTACTTCACTTCCAAAGGGCTCACCAGCTCTCTTGAGCAGATTTTGGAGGAGTTGCAGAGGAAAGAGAATTTGAGAAAATAAATTCTACCTTCTCTTTCTGCTAACAGAAACCTCTTAGATCAAAGAGCCTTCTATCAGCAGAAGAACACGATAGGATAGAATACAGCTCACAGTGAGATTTTGTTTTCACAGTTAAAGAGGTTTATGGGAACAGTACAACATTCTAATATATATATATTCTTGGAACCATGGCTGGGAGGACTTGACAATTCTTATGAAAGACTCTTCAAAAACAAAACAAAAAACTTCCATAGCAGTGCACATACAACACTTCAATTCTTTGCATTCTTTAGAACACATTTCCAAATGGAGTACTTCAATGTTAAATAAGTAGACATTTTTAAAGGTTAATTTGAAAACAACAACAAAAAACTAATTTTATAATGGGCAGTTATGGGAATTAGTAGATCCCGAACGCCTTGGATCCCGAACGCCTTGCAAGTCTAACATTTTGGCTCCCAAATGCCGCAAACCTGGAAGTGAGTGTTCCAGTTTGCGAACATTCTTTGGAACCTGAACGTCTGACGGGGCTTCCATGGCTTCTGATTGGCTACAGGAGCTTCCTGCAGCTAATCGGAAGCCATGCTTTGGTTTGTGAACGTTTTGGAAGTCGAACGGACTTCCGGAACAGATTCCGTTCGACTTCCAAGGTACATGAATTGAAGATCGGATAGTAAGAACAACAGACTTGTGGCATCTTTAAAGACTTACAAAATTACCATGACATGAGCTTCTGTGGATTATGACCCACTTCATCAGATGCATGCAGGGTTTTCTGAGCTAGAAAGATGTTTGTTTGTGTTGCCGTTAAGGTGCCACCAAGACTCCTTTGTTGATTTTCTGAGGGAAACTAACATGGTATGACAACTGTTACAAGGAAGACATCAGTCTGTGTAAGCTAAAAAAAAAAAACCCCCACACAAATAATGAAATATCTCTTTATTTTTGTTTTTGATGTTTGTGATGTTCAAACACCCACAGTGGATTGCTAGCTCTTGATCCATATGATAGCCCTGCATGCACAGTACTGGTAATCCTATGCTACCCATTGCAGCTGTTCTTTAGGGGTAACATAATATTCCACTACCAGCTTCCTTCAAAAATCTGTTATTTTATTTAAAGCAATTTCTAAACAACTTAAAATTGAAAGTCTCTAAGTGGTATACAAAAATGCAGACATGAAAACAGTAAAAACGAAAAGTATCATAAAAACAACAACAAAACCTAGTAATAACAGGGTCCAATCTTATTCTTATTGCTTACTACAGTATAGTAGGTTGACAACGTTTTCGTGGTGTCACGCCACTTCCCTTAGCAAGGATTCCACCACCAGTAATGTCATCACGGCAGTCTGGATTGGTGGTGGAGTTTCTTACAAGCAATGTTTAGATTCACATTGTGGGTCATGCTGTAGACCACATGTTCAGAAATTATTATTTGAGCCATAATATGGGTGGCTAAGCCACATCATTGTATGCTGGCCAAAAGTTACCTAGTCCTGCAATATGGTGCTGCATAGTTTGCTAAAATTAAGAATACATTCCTCTATTGAGATAGAACCTAGGTAAAGCAAATTTAAACTTACTGAATAAAAGCACAACTGTGAAACTACGTCTCATGGACTTCTGTGCTTGGTGTGACATCACCAGCATAGTCTATGCTGAGACATCATATGAATTGAGAGCTGGCAATCTACAGTGAATCTGAACATCTCACATCTGGAAACAGCTGAAAAGGGAAGTTAGAGGCGGCAAATATTACCCTTTTTCTTCTTTGGTAAACAGGCTTTTCTGCAGAATTTCTCTTGCAAACAATCCCTTCACACTTATTTGTGCTGAGAGCAACAATATAATATAACTGGAATTTACAGAATTTATTCAGTTTCTTCCACTAATGGGTTTACTATGTGGACCAGACCAGAAAGTAATAGTCCTGCAGCTATTACTTTAAAATGAAAATTTTGGTGAGGAGAGTTGTGAGATTATTAATGCATGAAACTGAAATTTCTTCATTTAGTTCATATCTATATGATGATGTCTGTGCAAATCTTGTTACACCTAGGTATATTTTGTTGAGAAAGAAGCATGGGTTGAAGGAGGAATCCAAAGTGTGCATATTGAATGGAATTGACATAAGTAATTAACTTAGATGTCAAGCTATGGTTGATCGATACAGTACATTTGTCTGAAGTATTACACACACACACACACACACACACACACACACACACAAAATGGTAGCATCCCTTAAAATACCTTGCAAGAGTTGAAAAATGTGAGCACATTTGCGACATTTTTATTTAACCCCTTGTTTCCAATATTTTAAGCACCTAACATGTCTCTGTAACAAGGGCTTTAAAAAATGGAAAAACAACAACAGTGTGATAAATTAATGTTTTGTAACCACTTGTAAGGTCTACCCGAAAAGCAATATATAAACACCTTAAATAAATAAAAATAACACAGAACGTTGATAACTACTTCAGAAACAGTATGTTATTTCCTGACTTCCTGTGATTCCAGCTGAAAAGCTTTCTTTTCAAGCAGCTGTTTTCAGTAGAGTTTAACAATGTAATATCTACTTAGAAGTAATCCTGTCTGAGTTCAGTCAGGCTTACCAGCACTTACTTTCCGGTAAGTGTGTGTAGGACTGTATCCTAAATGTCTCCTCTGTTTGCATCCGACTAAATCCATGTCACTGTTCCACATTTTTAAGGCAGCATGTTTGGGAAAGAAATGTTAGTACAGTGGTACCTTGGTTTATGAACTTAATCTGTTCTGGAAGTCTGTTCTTAAAGCGAAACCATTCTTAAACTGAGGCACGCTTTCCCTAATGAGGCCTCCCGCTGCTGGTGCCCTTCCACTGTTTGGATTCCGTTCTTAGACCGAGGTAAAGTTTGCTAACCGGGATACTACTTCCAGTTTTGCTGAGTTTGTAAACCAAATAGTTCTTAAACAGGACTGTTCTTAAACCAAGGTACCACTGCACTCCCTACTGCTTGAACCACCTGAACAGGGAAGAGTGTTTTGTCTGCAACACTAGACATTCTAAAAGCAGAAATTATATTCAATTAAAATATCCTACATTGCAGACATTTTGTGACTGGATGCAAACTTTATTATGTTTAAAGGACTTTGTTAAGCAGGTGTTAATTTGTTGTGTGGTACACACCTTTGAACCATGGATGATCATTTCAAGATACTACTTCATTATTATATTGCCTGTTGTAATGCTGCTGCCTTTCAGGCAAGACTTAACAATTTTAAACAGAAGTGTTTGGGAGAGAAAGAGAGGTAAGTTATGTGTTTTTTAATGTATTACAATAATGCTGGTACTAATGTTTTACCTGAAGGTACTATTTTTGTGATAAAATATTTTTCCTGGCTTCCCCCCACCTGCCACGCTATATAGTTACTATTTGATAGAATACATTTATATAGGATAAATGGGCAAGAAATGGTGAAGAATATAATTACACTTGACCACTGGAATACTTCAGTTCTTATCATCAACTCAGTGACTTAATGTCTAATCTCATCTCATTCATAAGTCATGCACTGAAATTTACAGAGGAGAATTTTTATTTTTTTTAGGAAGGAATTCAGCAACCTCATTCACCATATTATGGCTTGCTAGGACTGTGCAAACCTACTTGTTTCAAGAGAGGAACTTGTACCTCCTTTGCTTCTCCTCGGTCCTTTCAGCATAGAGTGGTATCTAAGCCAGTGTTTCATTTAGTATGTCATCAGAACCAGGGATTGTGGTTAAAGTCTCTCCTTGTTAGCACCTTTGTCATATGTGATCCTCGAATGAAGGGTGGTATAGAATTTTTTAAAATAATAATAATAATATGAAAGCCATACAACATGCTAATTACCTCTTCTTTTGGTTGTTATATTTTGTATTTTACTTTTGGGGAGTATTTCCTATTCTGAAAACCAATAAAAGTTTTTCTTTTTTTTTTAAAAAAAAGATCTCTCCTCTTTAACTACAATACACACCTGTAAAACAACCTTGGTGGATAAAGAGGAGATACCTTCACCTCTCTGGTTTGGATGACATGCAAACCACTGGTTTCCAACATTTTGGCCTGAAGGAACATTTGGAATTTTAAGAAGGTGCTAAGGGCACCAGTCAGAAAATGGCTGGCACTTCCAAAAGAGCAGAAAAAGAAACCAGACAGGAATAGAACATGGTTCAAAAATGGAGGAAAAGCTATTCTTTTGTGTTAATTCGTTAGCAAATAAGTTTTGAAATGCTTTCTACTTTTCCAAACGCTGTTAAGTCTTGGATGTTATGTTTGTTGCTGGTGTGCTGCTGTAGATTAGAACTGGAAAATAAAATATAACTGAATCCTGAAATAATTTTAAATTACTATAGCCAGCCATATACATACATAGCCACAAATAAAGGCATGATGCTAGCTGGCAAGCCCTTTTCTTTTCTTTTCTTTTCTTTTCTTTTCTTTTCTTTTCTTTTCTTTTCTTTTCTTTTCTGGCTATCTGCATTGAATAGAAAAAAATAGATAGACAAGGAAAATAACAAAATGAATATAAAACTCATCACAGTAGGCATTGAACATTGCAATGCTTGAGGTTGACTGTCATTTCCCCCCCCCCCCTCAAAATTAGGGCTGTATGAGGAGATAATAGTAATGTTTCTGGCCTTTGTACTGAACACTCCCTTCTGAAAACATATTGGGAGCAATCCTTGCTAGGCACCACACAGGAGGAAAAGTTCGTGATGATAATGATGCCTCTAAAATGCACCCCCAACAACAACTTGGAAACAATCAGGAAAAATGTGATGATAAAAATAATGACTCAGCATTACTACTTCCACAATTTGGGAATAGCTAGAATTAATTTATTGTTGTTATGACACCTCTGTAATGAGTCCATCCTACAACTTTGGGACAATCCATGTTGTAGGGTATGCAGCAGAAACAAGAAAAGGGTTACCATATTCACACCCACTCCTGTATTCAGTGGAGGCCTCTCAAGCAGCTTTCCGCTGCATGTTCCAGCAGGCAAACTAAACAAACAGTGCGGCATCAGCAGGATTCCCATAATTTTTTCCTCACATTTTCAAAAAGTTGTTCTATATGGCCCATAGGCAGTTATTGGGGAGTTGCTTCTTCTACTCCCAGTTTTTAAGCAGTTCAAGTGGCTACCTGCATATTGCTCTGTGTGGCTGGAAGGCAGCAAAACAAAACAGGACAGCAGTTATGTGGATCCGAGGACTAGCAAATAAGACAGAAGTAAGAAAAATACTAAAGTGCAGGGTGAAATGTTATGTTGCCTAGTATCCAAGCAACTCATCAGTCACAGCTCTGACTTCACTCATTGGCTAAGTACACCAACAGGTAGGAGCAACTAGATTGGTTCATTTCACAAAAATGTGCCTGCCCATTTTTCTTCACTTTTTTTCTCAGCTAGAGATTAAGCATTGTCATTTTGTTTTTGCTTATTCCTATGCATTTAGCATCTCAGGAACTTTGAATTTTTTTATGGCATTCTTTGTCTTATGATTCACATTTATGTTCTTACTGCGTTATACTTGTTCTCTGAGAATTATATTTGATGACTAAAATTAAACCAGTGCATGAGAATTTGCAGAACCGGGCTGTTCTCCATCAAACGGGGTTTTTCAACCAGAACCTTGAAAGAAGGAAACAGAAGAAAAAAACAATAGGCAAGGCACTAATGTTATCTTCAAAAACATCACGTTTTATGCATGCTTGCCATCTTTTAGTTTTGACATTTGAGTACACATCTTCTGATTGCTGAATTATCGCTTCACTGTTAATGAATAGTCTGAAATTCTTAGGCTTTCTAGCCACAAGCGTTTACACATTACTTTTTATCACTAATATCCTCTATAGAGAATATTGCCTTTTTAAAATCCCACTGTGACATAGGTATACTGATTATACTGATCCATGTAATTTTAAAAAGAATAATAAATACTTTGCATTTTAAAAACAAGGGACTATTATAGAAGAATAAAATGTTCATTGTTCCAATCTGGGATTAGGTTGTCCATTGTGAGTAGTTAAGGAGTTATTTATTAACCATATTTTTGAAAGAACAACTCTTTTTTTGTGCTGGTGGCACGATCCTCCCTTCCTGTGCAAATTGGAGGAGATCCCCCAATAATGCAGTCTCCCAAGTTTTCAGCATGCACACTATTTACTCTGATCAGCAAAGGCTCCCATTCTGCTTGCCAAACTTCTCAGCCTTGAGTCCAGGTGTTAGGCTGCAGTCCTCATCATTCTCAACCACTGGTCATGCTGGCGGGGATTACAGAGGCTGCATTCCAAAATCTGAGGACCAAAGGTTGGGGAAGGCTACTCTATGCCACAGAGATGCCCTCTCTCACAAGCAGGTTGCAGGTTGCATAAGGAGTGATGGATAATGCCCATTTTGCAAAAAAAAAAAAAAAACAAAAAAAACCAAGCACCCATGATTCACCATAGCATTACTGATAAATTTAAAAACAAAAATAGTGTTTAGCTTTTTATTTTTATTTAGTTCTGTTTTCAGTAGCTCCAGCAGTATTCTGATTCATTCACAGATTTCTGAAATACCACTTTCATCAATGACACCAAATACTGCTGCTGTTCAGCAGGTATCATTAAATGACATCCAGCACAGGCAATATGAGCACACACAAATTTGCACTGTTAAATTCAAGTGTTACATATCATTAGTATATGTAAATATGTATTATGTGAAAATGAGCCCTATTTGCCTATTGCTGACCAATTGCAGAGAGGTGTCATATTGGGCATTTAATTCCAAGTTCCAGCAAAGGAAATTTTACTGAATTTTGTTAGTTTAAAGCACCTTGACTTGATGATACTTCTCATAGTATTGAAAGGGAATAATTGGTATGTTGTTTATGAGTTCAGAATTAAGCTCAATATAGAAGTAGTGTTCCAAATCAGCAGGGCCATATCAAATGCTTTCTTTCATTCTTCTTCCTGCGCTTGCACTGTAAGTCTAACTCAGGTTAGGATATGCATTGGCACTGGCCTGAAGCATAGTTAAACAAGATACAATGTGGCATTCAACACTAGTCTTACTCAGGGTAGACCCACTGAAGTTAACATACATAATTTTAGTGGGTCTATTCTGAGTAGGACTTGGTTGAATACAACTCATACTGATCAATATCTAGAATTGTTTAGCATACTTGAGTTAAGAAAGAACCCTCATTAGGCCAACTGTGGTTAAGGTTAGTTTGGCATAAGTTTAATAATGCCTGTCGGGAAGGGGTATATTGGAGTGATAATGCTATCCTGTTTTGATTTATAAATCTGAAGTGTTACATCTCTCCTGGAGTCTTACATCACCCTTACAGGGTGACTTGCTAACATTTATACTGTTGTTCTGTCACTCTGTCATCTTTCAGAATGCTATAGTCTGGAAAGCAAGCCACATCTTGGATTTGTTTGATATTTTGAAAATCTTGTAATATTTATGGAGAAAGGGGCAGCAATACAAAAACAACTCTGAGTTATTTGTTGCTTAATCAGACATTATAATGTAACAGACACGTTTCTACAGTGTGCTTGTAATTTTTGGTGGTGAAATTTATTAAAACAGTAAAATAAAACAAATCTATTCATATGTGAAATATTCACAAAACAGGCAAAATAAGGTCTGCATGCCAGCTTTATATTGCAAATCATGTTGTGTTTTGCATATACGAGCTAAGAACAATTGAGCAACATTGGTAATACTTGCTTCTTGCTTCCTTCTAACTGGTTTTTATTGTTGTTTGTTTTTTATAGTGGATGATGTTGGGGAAAAGCTAGACCATATTGGAAACACACCTTTAAAAATCAGCACTGAGGTTTCACATGATGATGTATCTAAAGATGATGGTTTTGGTTCTGAAGTCATTAAAGTTTACATATTTAAAGCTGAAGCTGAGGATGATGTGGAAATAGGTAAGTATCACAACTTCTGATGTTGCTAGTTTGTAGTGTTTACAAAATCCAGTTGCTTACATTGTGTAAAACAAATACTTCTTCGTAGTGGTTTCCAATTAAATTCCTTCCATTGTCTTTCATAAGGGAATCTAAAATAACTAAGATACCAAAACAAAACCATGAAAACTCTGCCCATAGATTACATATAGCTTGAAGCACCCCCAGCTTCTGCCTTGGCTATCTCACTCAACTTCCAGAACCAACCCCTTTCCCCATGCCCTTGAAAGGACTCCTCTGAGTTTGTTCCTTTCTCCCATATGTCCAACCCATGACAATTTGTCATGCTAAATGGAAATTAAAATGCTGCCTCACCGTGCTGTCTTTCCTCCCAATGACAGTTGTTGTCTTGTTATTTCATCAAGCACACAGAAAAGAAATGAAACATTTTACTGTTCCTATCAAAACGTTATCAAATAAAAATTACTTATTCTCTTCAAGGTGGAACAGAAATTGTAACAGAGAGTGACTTTCATAATGGGCATTCTGTAACTGGAGTTTTAGAGCAAGGCAGCGTCGGCAGAGTACAGCGAGAGAAAATGGTTTATATGGCTGTTAAAGATTCCTCTCAAGAGGATGAAGATATTGGTAAGAATTATATTTTTGTGTGGCTAAGAAAGTAATATTGTCATTTCTGCCCCCCCCCCCACAACCACTGTGAACATGAAGGGATTTTATCCCTATATTGTTATATGATTATTTTATACTTAAAATGAGGATAGAGATCCTAACACACACACCCCGCCTAAGTTACATGCACCAGGCCACAAACAAGCTGAAATTCAATCAACTGCAAATGAGAGGTCATTGCAAACCTTGTCACTTTTGCTATTGTTTGCACTATATTGCACATCATGGACTTGTGATCCGATACATATATGGGCAGTTTTCTTTGAAATGCAATCATCAGCATTTTTATTTAGAACTAGGTGCAGCCTGTACTGCACCAACCTTCCCATCAGAGCTTTTTCCTGGTATGCACATTGACGCCACTAACAGGAAGTCAGCTATGTAGGTGTGCCCCTCCCCTCTTGTCTGCTCCTGCTGAGAAACAGCCCCTACCAAGTTAAGTGGGCTTCTTTCCTATGAGATATGTATCAGTTTGTAGTCTTGAACATAGAGGGGAAACTCTTGATGGCAATTCCATGAATCTGGCGTTCTGATTTTGGATTTTCACAAATAGATTGGTAGCTTCTGCTTTAGGAGATAACTACTAAATCAAATACGAATTAATTGAGCAAAGCTGGAAAATCGCATATATAGTGTCATTAATTTATATACCCTTTAAAACTAAATATAGGTTGTGCTGAAATAGCTGATGAAGTTTACATGGAGGTTATTGTTGGTGAAGAAGAAGCAACATCGCTGCCTGAAGCACAGCTGGAAGACACTGGTGTGAATAAAACTTTTGTTCCTGTTGCATGGGCTGCTGCTTATGGTAGGATGCTAGATTATGACTTCATGAGAGTCCCTTCTCTCCTTTCTAATTGTACTAACCCATCTCTGCCCAAATAATAATTTTAACATTTAGTGGACATAAAAGCATAATAAAACATATTGTACAGAGGACCTTGGATTCATTTTAAAGACTCTCCAGAGTTCTTTCTGCCTTTAGCAGTTCATGTGGCAATTGAAATGAAGCTTTCAGAATTAAGTCTTAAGTTTTAATATTTAATAATAGTAAGGGAACTTCAAACACTTGCTCAAAGAACCCATTTTCATGCACGTGTCTGCATATTCTGTTTGTAATTATAGGAAATTGTCAGCCCACCTACACTTAGACTTGCTGCTCCTAGGTTTACCCCTGTGCTACCCATTCTCTTTTTCCAGAAAATGTTACAAAAATGGCTGAATTCACCTAATGAAATTAGAGAAGCATTTGAAACCCAGATCCCCAAAATACAAATATATATTTCATTTTTTAAAAAAACCTCTCACTAGATGGCAAATTCAAATGGTGTTACAAATGTGACAAAAGTCATATGCTATCTGACCACTGTACAAAGCAGAGGTCCACAAATACTGTTAACACACTTTCCATACCAGACAACAATTTAATTCTGGTAGTCAGAATTGGGGGTATGGTTTCCAGAATAGAAAAGCTCTTATATTTTGCCCTTTTGGTTTTTTAAAGTGCCAACATTTTCACTTTTAAGCCCAAGTCTGCTGCAATATAGACTGCTGTTATGTCTTCCATCCTGTCCCATGTCCTCACAACTGGCTGAGCAAGAGCATAATTTTTAAACTTCCTTTTAACTTTCCTCATTCTGTTTAGTTCCCTCTTATATATATACGCTTGTCTGAATCTTTGCACTGGAATAAAAGATTGTGGCAAAGGGAATACGGAGGGTTAGCCTGTAACTTGAAGGCCCTAGTTAGCCAAACAACCGCTGATGTGTAGCAATGTGTGCACATACCTATGTTCCTATGGGAAGGGACGGTAGCTCAGTGGTAGAGAATATGCTTTGCTTGTAGAAGGTCTCAGGTTAAATCCACAGCATCTCTTTTAAAAAGGGATTGCAAGTAGAAGATGCTAAAAAAGACAATTATCTAATACCCTAGAAAGTTACTGTCAAAGTTGACAAAACTAGGAAAGACTAATAGTCACACTCCGTGTAAGGCTGCTTCATATGATTCTGACAAATCAGAGGCTCAGTGCTAACAAGTTGTATGGTGTTTCTGTTAATGCTGTGAACTAATGTGCAAATGTTATTTTGTAGAATAGCTTCATACAAACATTCAAAGGCTAGTTTTTTTTTGTGTGTGTAATGAAAAATAATAATGTAGACACTACATTTATGGCATAAAAAAGATGAATGTCTGGAAAGCAGTGACTATTAGTAAGTTTTATTTTTGAAGCAACTGACAGCAAATCATGTATCTAAAGTGAAAGTTAGTGTGAGATTTGGGGGGGGGGTGGTAAAAAAGTAACTTGGAAATAGAAATGATTAGCTTTGTTGTTTTCTGTGTTGGACTGCTTTGAAATCATCATGCAGTTGGAATGTGTGAACTGTTTCAATGAACTACCTGTTCCCCTAGGAGATGATAGAAGACTTCCCCGGAGGTATGAAGACTGTCAAACAACAGGTCAGTAGATGAAGAATTGCTCATATGTCTAGTATTGCAAAGATGTTGAGAACTACATTTAGGCTTCATCAGCAACTATATAAGAATTGGCACATTAATATTAATACAGCAGATAATTCAATGTAAATGAAAACACAATTATGATATTAACCAGCCCCTTGCGTAGGGCTGTCAATAGCCCTTCTGTGACATTCCCAAAACAAACCCTCTTTCCTTTTAAACTTGGCACCAGCTCTTACAAGCAGCTAACTCTGTTTCATTTTTGGATGAAATACTCCATTAAAATGCTAAAGGAAGCAAGAAGAAGCTATGCTGGAGCAATTTTTGTGCCTTTCTGCTCTATACCCAGTGCTGGATCCGGTGAATCTTTCATTATAGGAGTTCTTTTCAATATGTTACCTTAAGTATGTCTACTCAGAAATAAACCCCACTGAGTTCATTGAGAGTTACTCCTAGTAACGTGCATATGATCACAGCCTGAATGTGAGAATGATGTTGGCTGACATTTTTTTCATTTATTAATTCAAAGTATTTCCTCCTGTTCTTCACAGTCTTAGCTTCAGAACAGCTTGTGTAAGATGAATAGAAACAAAAGCAAATCATTGCTTTCTGTGTGTTGTATTAAAAATATATATGTAGCTATTATCCAGTGTGTGTTTCTAGCATCTTATGATGAAGCAGAATCCCATTGTCCCAATCTCAGTGCAAACACAATTGCAACAGATGGTCCTTTCTCTAAACAGCTTCAGTGTTCAAAATAAGCTCTTATAAGGTAGCCTCTTGCCACATTGTGATGCGTATCTGGTCTTTCACATCAGGAACCAACTTGGATGCAAGATTAGAAAACAAAAATGTTAATGCAACACAATTCCTGCAAATCTGTGATAGCATTAGCACAAACAGACTGCTTAAACAGAAAGCCAAGAAAAGGAGGAGAGGGGAAGCAAGGCAGTGGCAAACAGGTAAAACGACTTCCTTGGCTAGCTTTTACCTACTTATCTGTAGCTTTTAGCATTCTTAAATTAGAAGATAAAAGTGTAGTTGATTCCGTATTCTTACAGTGTTAGGAGTTTTTCTTTTTTGGGAAAAGATACCTTACGATTTCATCCAGTTTTCTCTTATCTTATTAGCTGCATAGTCAGAAGTGTATTTCCTGACTTTCTTATACTACAAGTTCATGTAGTATTTCTGCAGTAGCTAAGTTCTTGTTATAGTAACATAGTAGGAGGCATGTGGATTGGAAATTTCTAAAAGGTAATTTATAAGAGATTATTTTTTGTTGTGTTGCACTGTCAGCTTGTGCATAGCCAGCACAAAGATTTATTTTTTTTAGCAAGGGCAAGGAACTCAGTGCATTTTTCATTGTAGAATTTACACAATATTAGACTACAGTGTAGTCATTATGGGACATAGTCATTTGCACAGCAGATATCCATGTTTCGGTAATTCAGCCACTTACATTTACAGTTTTCTTTCTGAAAACAAAAATAAAAAGTCTCCGCATAAAAATTCCAAGGAAATCAACTGAATTTTTCAATAGAAGTACTTCTTTACCCCAGCCAGTGTAAAATACTGGAGTAAAAATGTCAAACAGAAACTATCCAGGAATACATATAAATACCCAAACCTTGGAGATGTTTGTGTGTGCTTCTAAACACCATGGTGCATAGAATATGCCTTATTAGGAAGTTTTTTTATTCCGGCCAACTTAACGTGTTGGTAAAAATGTCCCACGCCATTTTTCAAACAAAAACTGATACAGGGAAATAGACTTAACCATCATCCTTCTAGCACCACACTTTTTCACTTTGGAATATTGTACTACCCTGACTTTGGAATTTTGGTTGAGGTGGTCAGTTGTCTTTGAAAGCCATCCATGTTGTTTTTCCAGTATTGTTTTAGGACTTAATCTCCATACTTGTTAGCCCAAATATTGATGACAAGTGTTTTGAGCTTATCCAGCTAGAAGCTTGCTAAGTTTGAAGTTCTTAGCTTCAGCTTTGGACACAAGAACTGTCTTTCATTCCTCAGTCTCTTTTGTAAAAGTGTTAAATTTCAGTGCCTCTTGGTAAATCCTCAGAAGTGAAGGCTTGTTTAATTGTTATCAGCAGTAAATTTCAGCATACGTTGACAAAATTATGAAGAATTGAAAATATGGTTGAATAATAGAAAGTGAAAAGACTATAAGAATTATAAGCAATAAATACAAATTCTAGTCGTAATAGGATTCTTAAGATCTAGTGAATGGGAGAGAGGTTGACCCTAGAAGAGGGTGATCCAACTTTGTATGCCTCCTCTTTGAGACTGCGGAAGCACAGATTTTGAAAATGGCAAAAAGAATGTTCCACGAATGTGTTGAGACTGGATCCACAGAATTCAACCCACTCCCACTTCACTGATATCCTATTGAAATCAGTGGGAGGAAAACTTAAAAATAAATAAATCATAGCATAGGAAAGGAACATTAAAAAGGCAAAATGTGGGGGCCCAATACTTTCTCCCCTGCTGGCAAGAACCTAGTTGGTCATAGGAAAAAGCAATTAATCTGCCTTTAGTTCTCACTCTCCCACTTTTGGATTGCTCTGTTCTTTATTCAAAACATTACATGATTGGTGTTTTTTAAAAAATGATACTGTGTTCTGCTTCATTGATGTCAGAATCATTCTTTTTCTTGTTACAATTTATTTCATAATATTTTCTGTTTGTTTAAAACAGCTGTTATAATAGGTCCTGATGGACAACCCTTAACCGTCTACCCTTGTCACATATGTGGGAAAAAATTTAAATCCAGGGGATTCTTGAAAAGGCATATGAAAAACCACCCAGATCACATGATTAAGAAGAAATACCAATGCACAGACTGTGATTTTACAACTAACAAGAAAGTAAGCTTTCATAATCATTTGGAAAGCCATAAGCTCATCAACAAAGTTGACAAAACGCATGAATTCACAGAGTACACCAGGCGATACAGAGAAGCAAGCCCACTGAGTTCAAATAAACTGATCTTAAGGGACAAGGAACCTAAATCGCACAAGTGCAAATATTGTGACTATGAGACAGCAGAGCAAGGACTGCTTAATAGACATCTGCTTGCGGTTCACAGCAAGAACTTCCCTCATGTTTGTGTTGAGTGTGGGAAAGGATTCCGCCATCCTTCTGAGCTCAAAAAGCATATGAGGACCCACACAGGGGAGAAGCCTTACCAGTGCCAGCATTGTGTCTTTCGTTGTGCTGATCAGTCCAATTTGAAGACACACATCAAAACCAAGCATGGTACTGACCTGCCCTTTAAATGTGAACATTGTCCGCAGGCTTTCACAGATGAGAAAGAACTCCAGCAGCACACAGAGTTGTTTCAAGGGCATAAGACTCATCAGTGCCCACATTGTGACCACAAGAGCACCAACTCGAGTGACCTGAAACGGCACATAATATCTGTTCACACAAAGGACTTTCCTCACAAATGTGAGGTGTGTGAAAAAGGTTTCCACCGTCCATCGGAGCTCAAGAAGCACAGTGAAACGCATAAAGGTAAAAAGGTACATCAGTGCAGGCACTGTGACTTTAAGACTTCAGATCCTTTTGTACTTAGTGGGCATATTCTCTCAGTTCACACTAAGGACCTGCCTTTCAAATGCAAAAGATGCAAGAGAGGATTTAGGCAACAAACTGAACTGAAGAAGCACATGAAGACCCACAGTGGAAGGAAAGTCTATCAATGCCAGTATTGTGAGTATAGCACTACAGATGCATCAGGCTTCAAGCGGCATGTCATATCAATACACACAAAAGACTATCCGCACAGGTGTGAGTACTGCAAAAAGGGATTCCGTAGACCATCAGAGAAAAATCAGCATATAATGAGGCATCACAAAGAGGCCCTAATGTAACATATGAGCTGTAGAAGAAAACGGTTTAGAAACTGTGATCTGCTTAATTGGGGAAGAAAACTCTCATGAACTGTTTCTCCTGGTTTCAAAGCTTGATATTAAATCATAACTTTACATTCTTTGTATTACAAGTCTTTAAAAGTATTAGGGTTGACAGGGGATCTCATAGCCCTATGATTGTTGCTCATCAAAACCTAAAGAACACTATAAAATGCAGAGATGAATGTTTGAAAAGCTGCGGAAAGAGACCTTGAATGTCTTCTGTTTAAAGTGTTATATATAATTAAGCTAAAGAAAATACTAAGACCGTTATCTTAGCCCTTTATCAATAACGCCATTTATATCCTTAATGAAAACTGGGGGTGGGAGTTTTTGGAAATGTTTGCTATGGCAAGTCTACAATATGCAGGTAGAAGTCAGTTGCTTTGTCATTACATTTTTTAACTGTGCTGGGAAACCAGAATTGGTTAGATTTTGAGATCTGTCTTTTTTTGTTGTTGTTGTTAAAGCAAACACACATTTCACCAGGAAACATAGTTTCCTTCCTTTATTTAGGTTCAATGAGCAATATTTAAACTTTTTTTCCCAGAGCTACTGACCTATGTTATCGCAGGATATGGTGTTAAAAATACAGCATTGTTTTTGAGCTCAAAAGGTGTTGTTCAGTACTAGGATTGAAGATGTGTGTATATATAATTTCCCTTTTTATCTGAAAACTGCAGTTGAATGTTCAGTATGGCACATATAAAAAAATTACCTTTTGGCCGATCTAATTATTATAATATTTTTGAAAAAGAATAAAAAATTGATGGCTGCGGCTGTTGGTGCTATGATTTGGCACTGTTTTTCTTGCTATTTTACTGTTTTCCTTTTTCAAAAAAGAGTATCAAGATTACATTAGTTGGAAATGCCTAGGGAATCTTAGGGGGCAGTGTTCCTGGCAAGGGTAGACTACTGTGGTCCTTCCTTGCAAATTAAAAATCTTTCCATATAGAAATGAAAATTGCACCTTTTAATCAATTCATACAAAACATATACCATACTATAAACATGCATTTTCAATCTGTAAGAAAGTTATATATGCAGTATTTAACCAGAACAATATGCTGCCGCTAGAGTTTGGAGGTGGATCTTCAGTTTACAGTGTATACATTTGAAATATGCATCCCTTTAAACAATGCTTTGTGTTAGCATGCTGCAAATCAAAGTGGCGCTTAATATAACAAGCTGGTCTAGGGCTATTTAATAATTAAAAACTGTTCATAAATGTTATGCATATAATGTGTACTTTTTTAAAACTTTTTTTTTAAGTTGCTTTATGTTTGCACACAGCTGTTCACATAATAAATTGTAACTTTACTTCATGCTACTATATTGTGGCTTTGTGTTTCAGATAATGTTCATACTTTGTTTTTGCACCAGATGAGAATCAGTTCCTTGAGAATAAATTTTTTTTATATTTCTAAACTTCAGAAAGTTAACTTTGGGAAACCTTGTGTTTTATGTGGCTGTAAAAAATGATGTACACGATGTAAAATAAGATTGTCACTGTTATGTGGGACTATTATTTCAAAATGTGTTACTCATTGTAATGAGCATACAATAAAATGCATCTCTTGCACTCCAAGCTTCTTGAAAAAGTTTGCATTCCTTGCTCAGGCTACATATTTGTTTTGCTTACTCATCATTTAGTTCAAATTTTAATTGTTGACATCCTGATCACTGTTTTTGAGGATTTATTGTAAATCACAATCACAGTAAGCGCCAATTTTTTTTAAAAAAAATTGTAATTGATTAAGAGTGCAAAGACAGAACTCTCATTTACAGAAAAAGATAGTGGTTAAGCCTTTTTTCATTTAATTGTTAGTGTGTGATTTTAAAAATTGTGTTCATATTCAGTCTTGCCTCTTAAATTCTATTGAGTGAACCAATATTGCCCGTTCATTGAATCTGCAGTACTGTAGTTGACTGAGAGCTGGAACAGTGATATTGAAAGCAGACAAAAAGTACAACTAAATTCATTTTAAGCTCCACCCCTCCCTTTAGTGTTTTTGAAGAACTTGTTGACTAAATGGCATCACCTCACTCCTGAGTGTGCACTGTATGTGAGTTTGTGCATGCATATATACTACTAGCAGGCTTGTGTGGAAGCAGGCAGCTTGCTCCCATGGTTGCACTCTGATCATAGTGCAAGTATTGGAACAAGGCTGTTCAAAATAACAGCAACAGAACAGCTACCCTGATTTGGATCAATGCCGGTAGAAACATAGCAGGGTAAAACAGCTTGCTGCATCTGCCTGCGTGCTCCAAAAAGGAGGTACTAATGATATCTCTGCTTGGCAAATGCCACACAGCATAGGGGGGTGCATTAATTTTATTATGAAATAGCATTCCAGTACTGTTTTTATATTAAGTGACCTTGCACCTAAAATTTAAATTCACTTAACTTGAAAATAAGCACCAATAAAGTGAGACTTGCTGCAAAATAAATTTGGAAGCATATTTAGGATCAGGATGTGTGTGCTTGTTCCATGTTTCTAATGTTAACATTTAATTTTGCTTCCTAGTGCTTTCCATAACATGGTCTTGCAATACTCAAAATTGACTCTGCCTTCAAACTCCTCCCTTTCATCAGCCAGTGATTCGTAGAAGTGAGATGCGCTGAGGGAAAGGCTAATTTGCACATGAGCCTTAGTTAGAATGACCAAATCACTGATGGAAAAGTGACTTTTTATAGAACTTCCCAAACATCTCTGCACATCTATTTCATCAAGCAATACCAAAAAAAGAAAAAAGAAAAAGAAAAGAAAAGTATTTTTTCAAACTAGGCCAAGATTCAGTTTACTGCTCAACTTTTTCTAGATGTTTCCTGGCTTATATTTTGCTGCCCCGCAGAACCCACTTGGCAAACCACTTTTGAAACAGAGATCACTTTTGATACCAGATATTGACTGTGATGTAGCAGTAACATGGAGGTGCATCCTCCAAAAGTATCCAATGTGGCATATAAAAAGTACCTTTGCTTAAGCCTTTGCACCCTTTGGTTCCCTGATGTGTCATTCAAGTATTTTATGGCTCCACACTATTACCCAATCCATCCTGCACTTACTTGTGGTGGCTCTTCAAAATCATGTTGATAAGTGACCAAAGCGTATGACTATTTTTTATATAGTTCTACACTGGGATGGGCAATTCTTTGTTTTCTTTTTATCTTAATTGCAAGGGAACTACAAATGACCATTAAAAAAAAAGAGCTCAAAAAAGGCGGTGACGGGCTACAGTAGACGCTGATTCAGCTTCTTTCCTAATCTTCCAGCCATGGTTTTGAATTCTGGAACAGACTCATGTTCCTTCTTTCCCTCAGGTGCAGCCATTCTCGCCTCCCTTCCTAGGGCAACATGAGCCATGGATTGCAGGCATGGTTCAAACCATTCGCTGTTCCAAACCAGGATTCAGTGAATTCTCCGCCACAGGGTGATATTTGTCCTAGCACTAATAGTATATGGATTCCCGGTATTCAAGTTCCAGCAGCAATTCTGGTATTGGAGTTTGTGCTTCTGTGGAAAGTGTGGGTGTGTGTAACAGCAAAGCATTCCAAGTTTCAAAAATATGTACACACAAGATAGTTTATTTAGAAAAAAACAAGTGTGCAAAGTGTGGATAAAATGCTTTAGGATACATTGGGTTGTGGTGTTTTGTTTCATTTTTTAAATTATCATTTCATTTTTTGTTTGTATTTTCCTGGAAAAAAGACAGAAATCCCTTCTCACCTAGCTTGCAAAAAAATAATAATCCAAAAGTATACCTGCAGAATAATGCATAATTAGGACCAATTAGGGAGAATGAATTGTGTGTGAAAGGGGAGAAATAGTGAATACGCCACGTTCCTACTCTCCTAACCATTTTTGAACTGAGTAGCACACATTGAAACAACTTTAGAAAGGTTGAGAAGTAAACTGGGGTGATTTTGCCCAAGAAGCCATATCAGCATAGGACTAAATCATATTTCTAAGGGAAGGTTAGCTACCGGTACATAGCTCTGGGCTATGCCATAACACCTACTGAACTTGGGAGAATTGTATGTACTAGCTTCAATACAGTGTAAAAATAAAATGTGAGGGATGCGTAGTGAAGTCCTTTAATTTCTTAATTGCTTCAGAGCTGTGATTTACAACCTCATCTTTTTGTTGCTTTAGATGTGTCACTTCTGGAGATAAGATGAGATGGCTTCCCCAAGATTCCTTAGGAGTGTATCAGCTTGCATTGTGAAAACCTGTAGGGACCTGTTGTGTCCCTGGCGGAAATTTCAGTATAGCTCTAGTCTCTTTTGTACTCCATTCTTGAAAAGCAATAATTGCCCGGAAGGTTTGGTCATCTTGCCCATCATTCATGACTTCCTCTTCCCCATATTAAAGTCCATTATGTTAGCCCTTTAGGCAATGTTGCGACTTCTGGCTATTCCACATAGCCAAGAGGTTTTGTTATGTATAGATGCTGCCTGTCCCATATACTTCAGTGGGAAGAACTAAGCTCCAGGTAAAAAGGTATTTCATGATATGTGTATGGCAAACCCCATGAAATGGAGAAAAATGCGCTTTGCAGGCAAGTTGTGTTCATTAGTGAGCCCAATACTGCTAGAGACTGCTGCACTGAAGCACATGTATTACATGTTAAAAAAAATCAGGGGACTTGAATCTGCCCCACCCCAATTAAAAATATAATTGACTTTTAAAAAGAACATTTCATACTTGATATTACCATCTCGTAGAGTTACCAACTTCATACATCAATAATCTAAAAAGGCGACAGCTAAGAAATCAAGCTTACAAATATATTTATTTTGTTTTAACAAAGATATATGTAGGCTTGCCCCCTGTAAACTGTTAAGGGCTTATTGATACAGATACAGACTGTTATATGTCAGCTCCCAAAATGACCAACATCCATCACGCTGTAAGAAAAGAGAGGGAAGGGAGCGCCCATGTACCCACAAAACAAATCCCTACAAAAACCTAGTAAAGTGTTATTTTGTAGCTGCATAACCAACACCACTCTGCTGTTGAGCTACAAACATCTCCAGTTGGTGTTCTAATGAAATGATTGGGAAGTGTGCCAATACTAATACTAATAATAAAAATAATACTATTAATAATTTATTTATTTGCTGCCCATCTGACAGGGTTTCCCCAGGCACTCTGGGCAGCTTCCAACAAATTAAAACACAATACGACATCAAACATGAAAAACTTCCCTGAGCAGGGCTGCCTTCAGATGTCTTCTAAAAGTCATGACATCTGATCGAAGGGCATTCCATAGAAGGCCCTCAGCCCGGTTCCCTGTAACCTTACTTCTCACAGGGAATCGGCAGAAGGCCCTCAGAGCTAGATCAAGAGTGTTCAAGAGTGTGGAATGTGCTCTTGTCCAATTTAGTTCATTTTATTGGGTTCCTAATTGATGGTGCTCCTTGGGTATGCCTCTTTAATTTGCAGAATCTGGGAAAACATTTTTTTAAATAAAGATTTTTAAAAAGAGAGAGGCAAATCTCAAAGTTCTGGAAAAAAGTAGAAAATACCTAATGCATTTCAAATGGAAACCTTGATTATTCCCCCCTCCTACAGATTGTTTCTCTCCGTCTCTCTCTCTCTGATTTCTATTTTGGGTGCTGCCCTCATTTTTACCAATAAATAGGCCAATGCAAGGTATAATGGCAGCCAACAAAGCATAAATGGAAGCTCGCTTCGGGTAGATTAACCTGTTTTTGCAGCCTGCCTGGGAATGCAAAATTGAAGGGTAGGGAAAGCATATGCTAGTTGTGGATCAGAAATTGAGATGATTTACAACAGTAAACCACAGTTTACTCTGGTCCAAAGTTCCAATATTTTAGGTGGGAGTAAAACTGGAGTTATTTTGTTAACAAAACAACTTTGCTGGGCAAAACTCGGGGTTTGTTTCATTTTTTTTCAGTACTGTATAGAGGACTGAACAAGAAAACAAAAAGCTCTACATGCAAAACAGAAAATTATATGCTATCAAGATAATAATAACAGTCACAATTGGTAAAACAAATTTGATAATAACTGCTTTAAAAGCTTAGTCCCAAGATAGCTGCCTTGGGATATAACAATCACCAGCCACACTCCTCGAAAGCACATTTTCATTATTCTTTTTATCAGCCCACCTCATTCCCTTGCAAGAGTGATTATGGCAGTGGTGACAACATTCTTGTGCTTAACACTCATTGGCTTTATGGAAAAGCTAAACAGCCACATGAATGCTAGCTGCAACACCAATGTGAATCAGGAAACATGATGTTATTTTGGCAGACACACCAGTATGAGTGTGTGCCATCAAACACATCATTAGGCTGATTCTGGGTAAGTGTCATACACACCTTTGTTGCTATGCTGCCCCACAAGTTTTCTATTTACAATGAGCACTGCCCAAATGGAGATAGGCACCCCTCTATCTGACTGAAAAATCAATGAGGTTTAAGTGCATGGCTAACAAGTTTTATCAGTGAACACAACAACCCACCATTACTACCCTATAGCTGTGACCTTCCCAGATTAGGCAAGTTGGAGGGTCTTCATTAGCATTAGCTTGAGGGGGAGCATGGTGTGACTTCTGCACTATTTAAAGCTCCCAAAATGGTCACTGTGTGATCACACCATTTCCAAGTCACACTTGAAAAATGGGCATAGGCATCATGTAATTTTCTCTGAATGACACCTGCTAATAACCTCCCAACTTAAGTTGACCATGATATCTACCATGGGAAATGGTCCTTTCTAGTCAATTCACACACCCCAGCATGTCGGGCTCCCCACCCCCTGCCCTTTGACACCACGAAAATCATGCAAGCAAGTTTACTATATACAACTCAACCCTGACTGTTCAGTTTTGTCAATTGACCTTGCACTGCAAAGTGATGAAGTCAACCCACAGACATTGCTAACTATCCAGCATGATGGATTAATTTCAAAAGTGGCACACCTGAACTTTTCGAAAAAAGAGAGAGAGGGAGGGAGAGGAGAAACTTATTTTATCCAAAGCACAATGAGTTGTGTGTGTCTGTTTTTCAGTGAGATTATAGGATAGGGCAGTAGGGGGTGGGGAATTCATTCAAAAGACAATTTGCTATAGTAGTTGCCACATTGCATTTGAGGGAACACAAGCATCCCTTGATGAAAAGCTCAGTTCATAGCTCAGTGCTAGAGTATCTGCCTTGCACGCAGAAGATCAACTGGTTCAACTCCTGGCCTCTCCAGGTAGGACTGACTGTGAAGCATCCCACCTGAAATCACTTCAAACACTATTGAGATGGACTAATGCTCTCAGTACAAGGGAGCTTCCTAACATCTTATGAGCTTTCCTGAAAAACCATTCACCCATTGCTACTCACCTTTGCAGTGAACTGGGTACATTTTAAGTGACATTCTCTGTTCCCATGGGTCAATGGGGAGGACAAACTTGGCAGTCCCTTGTATGAACTCATACACCTCAAACTCCTTTTCAAGACACACCAGAGTATCTCTGCTGATGAGCCAATATAATTAAGACTGAAGGAAGAAGAATGTTTGAAAACCACTCATATGTGAACAATCAAAGCCAAGACACCCCCATTCCACACACACCATTATATAGTGTGCCTGTAACATTTTTTCCCTAACCGTGACTGTTTTGCGCTTCAGACTTGAAAAATCAATAAGAAAAGAAGAAAAGCAGAAAAATAATGTAACAACATTCATTTGCACATGAACTCCTCTGATCAGCTGTGGCTTGTCCAGGGAACTTGTTCATACTTGAAAGAAAGGAAGCAGTTCTTTAATCAGCTGTAAAGGCCTCCTGTTGCAAAACAAAGAAAACACATTATCATTCATGCTCTGCGTCTGCATACATTCATTAGATTTTAAAAATAATAATTATTTGCTATTTATTCTGAAAGCTCAAGTTTCATACACCAAATGCAAGAAGCTAAGGTTTTGTGCCCTAATCAGTTTAAATAAACTGTAACACCGCAAAGGGCACTTTGCGACATTTTGAAGAAAGAAAGAAAAATCAACTGAAAAATGAAAGATTTCCTGTCTGGCATAGAAAGGGCAACTTCAACACACCCTTTTCAAACATCTAATTGGGAATGTTGCTCTTATGTAGGTTTAGTTGGCTGGGGTTGTTGTTGATTTTGCATACAAAGTCTTTCTGCAATCATTTTGCAAACTGCTTTTGAATTCCCAAGGTTTCAAAAGCAGTTGGCCATGGAGCCTGGGGAATTGCTGTTTAAGAACACAACCCTAAAGTCCCATTGGGTATGCGGAACTAGCTGGGCAGACTTTCAAGATTTGGACCTTGTCCTCAAGATTTAGGATTAATATGCCTTTTAACTTTTAGCACAAATTTTCTGTACTGGGATACATCTATGACAAGCAAGTCTTTGCTGGCAAAACCTGGGTCTCACTCCATATATCCTAATTTCCCCGCACTGCCACTACCTCTTGTCTACAGATGCCATTGGGAGGGCCATCCCAGATTTCTGCCAATTGTTCACCTCAGCACCCCAGCCCAGGGTGCCACATCCTATAAAGTTTGGGGGGCACTGAAACAGATTACAACCCAGTTCACAATATCCAGCAATCTGAAAAAAATGTCTGAGAACAATGTCTTGGGGGAAGGGTTGTGGTAGCGGAGCGGCAGAGCTTTACATGTAGATAATCCAACATTCAATCCCCAGGGAGGGCTGGGAAAGATTCCTCCTTGAAACCCTGGAGAGCGGCTGCCAGTCAATGTAGATACTACCAAGCTAGATGGACCATTGGTCTGACCTGGTATAAAGCAGCTTCCTATGTTGATCCAAAATGGCTGCCCATGAAGAAATATTGCATATGGGCTGCTGCCCACACCTGGGAAATCCTGGGGTTGCCATATGTCCAGAATTTCCCAGAGATATCCAGAATACTGTAGTAGGAAGCAGTGTCCAGGAAGAAATTGGCAAAATGCCTGTGAAAACCTGGACATATGGCAACCCATGTTGGCAGTGTCGTTTTTGCCAATTTTTCATTTTTCACACAACAACTTTGGCAAACCAAAATCAACTCAACAACTTTTGTTTCTGGATCTTCACTTTTTGAAATATGGCAACCCTAGGATATCCCTCACAAAAGGTAACTGTGGGGAATCCACTATGCCCATCCACTACATGAAACCCAGTTAGTTTTGCCATGGCCTGATAAATATTGGCATATGGTAATAGATGTGTTTCTTTAACTGGTATGACCAGTGTTGTGGAATGCCCTCCCTGCTGAAATACTAAATCCCCCATGGCATTCTACTGTGTCCTGAAGACACATTTGTTTAGGCAAGCACGCCCACAACTTGAATTTGACATCTTATTGCTTTAAATGCTTTTTAAATGTCATACTTTTTAACTGGCTTGCTTTATTTACATTTTAATTAAAGGCGTATGAATGCTTCAGTGGAATTGTTTTATTGTGCATTTTAATTAAGCATGGCAATGCTATTTTTCTAGAAAAAGAGGTGCCGGAACTCGCCATGAACGCCACCCTTGTTCTCTTAGAATGGCAGCGGAACCCACCTGAGAAGTGCCAGAACTGATGTATGGATTTTTAGTTGTAAACTGCTTAGAAGCCATTTTGGCACAAAGCAGTATATTACTTAATTAAATGAATTGTCTTTGTGAGAATTAATAATGCTCAGAAAAACAGTCACTGTAGCTGTACATCTTTCTTAAGTGACTTCCGGAACAAACATTCCCCTAGGGGTGACTTACCTGCTTCCACATTTCTCCAGTTTTTTCAATTACAATTGTCTGCGATTCCTTTACAGGTGATGTGACATTGTAGTCATCAGACAATAGGCCAAGGATAGGATACTGATTCCTGTACCTGGAATTTCAAAAGGATCTATCAGCATTTCTATTTTAATACCACATATAGTGGGCAAAACATTCTGGCATCAGATCCGCACGATACCTTCAAAGCACTCTTATACCATGGCAATAGTCCTGGCTTCCCCCAAAGCATTTGGAGACCAGTAGATTATTAAAGGTGCCGAGGGCTGTTAGGAGGCCCACTCTCCCATTCAGTTCAGAGCTACAATTCTAAGAGTTCTCTGAAAGGAGGAGTTGACCACTCCGGGATTTGTAGCTCTTATGTTCTGTAAGGTCAGAAATGGAAATCTTTTCGGCTCCATGAGCCAGATCCTTCCCAGTACATTTCCGAGCACAATTCAAAGTGTTGGTGCTGACCTTTAAAGCCCTAAACAGCCTTGGCCCAGTATACCTGAAGAACCCCCCATGGTTCTGCCCAGACACTGAGGTCCAGCTCCGAGGGCCTTCTGGCGGTTCCCTCACTGCAAGAAGCCAAGTTACAGGGAACCAGGCACAGGGCCTTCTCAGTATTGGTGCCTGCCCTGTGGAACATCCTCTCATCAGATGTCAAAGAAATAAACAACTATCTGACTTTTAGAAGACATCTGAAGGCAGCCCTGTTTAGGGAAGTTTTTAATGTTTGATGTTTTATCACCTTATTATTATTATTATTATTATTATTATTATTATTATTATTATTATTCTGTTGGAAGCCCCCCAGAGTGGCTGGGGAAACTCAGCCAGATGGGTGGGGTATAAATAATAAATTATTATTATTACACCTTCCAGTCACATGACACCATTATCACATGACTGACAGGTAGGATGTCCTGCCCATCTGCCAGAATTGCATGGGGTTCCCAAGAGTTTGAAAATCAGCTGGTAAGTGCCAGCTCTATGTGTGACATCAGGTTTTGGGCAGGTGAGTGTGGCTTCTCCAAAACAGCCTGGAGAGCCAAATGGAGAACCAAATGGGCTCAAGGTTCCCCACCCCTGCTGTAAAGCATTGCACACACCTGCAGCACAAGAGAGACAGACAGTCAGAAAGAAAAAGAGTTGCATGCAGTGCCCTTACTTTTTAGTGATGATAGTCTTTGTTACTCCTTGGGATGAATTGTTTGCTAGTTTTTCTTGCTTCAATCTGAAGATTTCCTGAGAGAGAGAGAGAGAGAGAGAGAGAGAGAGATTTTTTAAAAAGGCTATTTCACTCAAAATCTTTATCAAGACAGTGATGATCACAAGTAAAATCCAGTTTTTTTGAAAGGTAGAGGCTTGTCATGACTAAAGAACACTTCATATTGGGATATTGATCAAGAGGTCGCTGAACTATGGTTAATTAGCCAGGAAATGTTGAATGGAAGAAGAAGAAGGAAGGAATGGCATAAGGATGGAGGCACAAGACCTATGTATTTCTGGGCTTAGTAGGCTGATACACACACACACATGCCTGAACCAGGCCAAACTACGGCACCTTGGGAACATCAGGGGTTGCATTGAGATGCATGTATAATATAATTCAACAGGTATTCCATTTCTATTTTGGACCATGGTCTTATATTGTGTACTCCATATTATGCAGTGGGTGATTTTTACAATAATATGTTTTCAGGGTTCACAGCAACAGCATTTCCTTAACAAGAAGAAGAAATTAAGCACTAAGAGGTTAATAGCTGCCACCCATTTGTGTGCAAAATGAGTTTGAATGCTGGAGATCTCACTGTGTGTTGTTTGGAAAACTGCTGAGTTGTTTACATAGTGGTATTCTGTTTGCTATCACTTAGTGGGCTTTGCTTGTATCATTCAACACATTTATATCAATAACATTCTTAATTGGGCTCCTTTAACCAAGCCAGAGCATTGGCCCATCTGCCTCAGTATTGTTATGAGTTTGGGGTGTTAAGCTGGGTGCCGCACTAATCAATACTGACTAGCAATGGTTCTCCAAGGTTTCAGATAGGGAACATTCCCAGTCTTGCCTGAAGAATGAACCTGGGATTTCCTCTGTGCTAGCAGATGCTTTATCACTGAGCCAAGGATGGATATGAATGTTTACAGAATGCTTACTAAATGCCAAATTATCTCACAAGGATGGAGAAGAAGGCAGACTGGAGAAATGGAAAACTCTTGAGACTTCTGCTCTGTACTGGTGTGCCTGTCAACCTCCATGCAGGTGTACAAACCTTGTGTTGCTGAGCATGTAGACAAATGAAAGGCTGGGAACTCAAAGTACTGAGCAGTTATCATGAAAGCACTCCAAATCATGCAACATGGGCTATTCCTTGATTTATCTGCTTGCGTTAAGGAATCAAGAGAGGCAGCAGGAAAACCTTCTCTTTGGGGAAGGGTCATAGCTCCATGGTAGAGCATCTGCCTTGGATACAGAAGTCCCCAAGTTCAATCCCTGGCATCTCCAGGTAGGACTGGGAGAGACCCCTCCCTGAAACCTAGGTGTACCACAGCCAAGCAACAAACTAATGGTCTGACTCAGTAGAAGGCAGCTTCCTGGATAGCTCAGTCGGTACAGCATGAGACTCTTAACCTCAGCATTGTGGGTTCAAGCCCCACATTGGGCAAAAGATTCCTGTATTGCAGGGGATTGGACTACAGGATCCTTGTGGCCCCTTCCAACTCTACATTTCTATGATTTGATGTTCCTAAAACATAGCTTTTGGCTAATTAAACAACCTATGGTCTTTTGAACTGGGGGCGGGGTATTGTTTCGGTCTGTTACCATGTTCTGTATTTTTGTGTTTTTCTCTTGTGAACCACCCTGTGGTCCTTGAATGAAGGTTGGTATAGAAATTTAATAATAATAAAAATAAAAGTGGGGGAGACTGCCTGGGCAGTTCCAAACAACTGCCTATTGCACCATGGTCTGCAAAGCAGCGCTACTTACATCTTCCAGCTGCTTCAATGTGGCATCTCTCTCTTCCAGCCTTAAAGTCAGGTCTTGCAGTCTAATCTGGAGGTCAGTGTCACTCCCCTGCTTCCGTGAAAAATCCCGCTGGAATTCACATAATTTGGACTAGAAAACAAGAACAGCAGGTCACACGTTGAGTCTCAAAAAAGTAGCTCAGATTTTTTAAAAAACAACAAAACTTTTTTTTTTTTTTTTAAAGGCAAGCGATTAAAAGTCAAGGAATGGAACTGGAGAATATGGGAAAGCCAGGATTTCCAGAGCAAATGCAGGGAGTCTCCACTATGAATCTCACCTCCTCTGCAGTGTGGTTACAATAATACTAACCCCGTTTCATAAAGGATTGTTGTTGCAAAAACAAGCAAAACTACTAACTTAAATTTTATTTTTTAACACTCATACTCTTTATTTTGTTGCTTATTAAAATACTGATACCCCACCCTTTTTTAAAAAATAAATAATGTATTTTAATTGAAACTTTCAGCAAAGGATACAATAAAAAACAAATTAATCTAAATAAAAATACCTCACCCTTTGGATCCGAAGACACCCACCCAGAGGCTTACGACCCTCAGAATAAAAACAATGATTAATAAGATGCTACTGCCAGCATTCATAGCGAGCAACAAGAATTTTCACACCCCCAATGACATCGGGAGATTTGTGGTTCAGCGGTCCTTCTGGGTTTTCTAATGTGCAATAGTAATTGTGTGTTTAAAACTGACTGGGGCTGTGCATATGGAAGGGGTCAACCCACTTCACTCATTGCACCCCCCTGATTAAAATCTCTTTTCCTTGAAGCTGCTATTTGTTCTATGGAGCAGGTAGCAGCTTCAGGTGGAGGGCAATTTAAAAGGCAAAAATGATATAAAGGGACAGGGCTAAACAACACTGCCAGTGCCCATTATTCTTACTGTTAAAAAGGTTAATAGCATCCCAGTGGCTGCCATTAACCTTTTTAATAGTAGGAATAATTTTAGAAAGCAGGCAGTTCAATCACTGATTTCCCGATGCCACGTCCACTGTGGCCCTGAGCTGTACAAACGCAGAGGTGTGCTTGGAGAGGTTCGATATGGACTTTCTCCCCTGCGGTGTCCCACAAGGAAAGCTGACATACCCTGAGGTTGCGGATCTCCCTGTCCTTATCCTCTCTAAGCTGGTTGATCATCTCCACATAGCGGCTGGATAGTTCGTCAACGGTGGTCTGGCCTGGAGTGTTAGAGGAAGCCTGTGCAAGAGCAAAATCCTTAATTTAGTTTGACTTTTGCAAACGGCGCAGATGATAAAAAGAAGGGTCACTTTCACCGACATGGAAATAGCTCCGTCACAAAACTGATGTTCAAAGAAATTTCCCTCATCTCCCTCTCTCGCATCTCTAGAATCAGTTGACACCCAAGGAAGCTGAACGTTGGAAGAGTCGGGACATACATATAAAAAAGTACTTCTTCACATGGCACATAGTTGAACTCACTGAGTTTACTCCCAACAAAGGTGGTCATGGCCACAAGCTTGGAAGGTGTTAAAAGAAGACTGGACAAATTCATGGAGGATAAAGGCTATCCCTGGCAGTGGCTATCAATCAAGATGGCTGCCTCCACAGGCGAAGGGAGTGATGCTTTTGAATACCAGTTGCTGGAAACCACACAAGGGGAGAAGGATCTTGGGCTCGGGTCCTGCTTGTGGGTTTCCCGCATGCATCTGATTGGCCACTGTGAGAACAGGATGCTGGACTACTTGGGCTATTGGCTTGATCCAGCAGGCTCTTCTTATCTTCTTTTATTGCTACATGCAGCCTAGAACTGCCTGCTGACCAGCAGCAGTTTGCCAAGGGTTCTCCAAGACAGATTTTACTTGTTTTCAAACCACACCACATTCCTTTTTTAAAATTAACTGGAGGCATCCAAAGCGCCTGTGGCTAGAACCAGGAACCCCTAGACCTGGGCACTGTGGAGAAGAGGATGCTGAAGCAGAAGGACCATTAGCCTGATCCAGAAGCCAGGCTTTTCTTATGTTCTTATGCAGAGGATGGTGTAATTCTCATCACCAAAAGGCCATAAAAGGCTTCTCTGCATATCCTGCTTATCTTGTTGGTTTGACCAGAAAAGCAAGTTTTCACTGATTTCTGGCTCATGGTTGTAGCATAGCCCTTAGACCACAGGGGGGCAACCTGAAGCCTCTCATCTACATGCAGCTCTCAAGCCCAGTTTCATGTGGGTGCCAATGAGGGAGTAAACGGGGTGGCAGAATGAGAAAGAGAGGGGGGCTCTCTTTGCATGTTCAAGATCTCAGATTCAACGTCCACCCCATTCAGATAAAGCTTGGGGGTGCCACTGTCTGAAACTCTAGAGCACTGCTGTCAGTCAGTGTGGGCAGCATTCCCCCTCCCTGCAAAGTTTATTATCAGTATTTCATTTTATAATGCATATAAAACAGAGAGAACGATTACATCAACAGACAAAAGTTAAAAGATGAAAAACAAAATTATGAAATAAGGCACACAGAATGAGTACTTTGCAAGTGAGGTAAAATCACAAAGTCAAAGTAAACACGGTCAACGTTATCAGATTGTCAAGTATAGCTCCAAATTGAGTGCAGGGAGTATTGAGCTGGACGGGCCTATGCTCAAGGCAGCATTCCTCCGTCCCTAAGAAGGGAGCAGCAGAAAGTGCATGAGAGAGCAAAAAGGGCGAGCCACCCATTTTGAGCTCCAGCACCTACCAATATTGGCATTTGCCACCCACCCCCTAAGTGCCAGCACGCAACCCTTGATCCTCATTCCTTCCAAGTGAATGAGGCCCTTGGCAGGACAAAAAATAATAATAAAAGGTTCCCTGTACCTGGGTTAGATTACTGAACTAAGGCTGGGGAGGCCCAGTCACTCGTCATTAGGTCACACGTTAAAAGAAACAAAGGTCTGCCTTTACCTGGAGTCTCAGATTCTGGATTTCTTGCTCCAAGGCTCGCTTGCTGTATTCCAGGTCTTTCAGCCGGAACTCTCGGTCTCCTTCATTGTGCCGGAGAGAGAGGAGCTGCTCTTCCAGCGAGCGGCACTTCAGAGTGTACTCCCTGAGGGCTTGCTGTGAACACACATGGCAGGAAGCAGGTAAGCTTAGACATCCTGGGTCCAATTTACCTGTGGGAATGCTGTACCTTGCGTATCCCTACCACCAAGGTACTTTGACCCTCAGGGCAGGCACTCTTAACATTGCCACATCTCCTGAGGCTCAATTCAGGTCCACTAAGATTTATTGTTTCAGTCCGATAAGCATGCAAACCTACCTGCTGTTGGCGATTATTCTCTCGCACCGACTCCAGAAGGGTTTCATACTCCTTTACTTGGGACTCTTTAAAAGCCAGGTCTTTCTCTAGCAGCACTTTGTCAGTTTCCAGTTTCTGTGAAAGCAAAATGCTCATTATGAAAAGGACTTTTTTTTTTTTGGAAAATTCAGACGACAGTTTTGAAAATTCAGATGGGCCTATGCTGCTATGATGGTGGACGTGCAGGTACAAAAATTCTAATGGGGAAACTAATATGCTTATTGCAATGTGTAGAGACAAACCTGAAACTCCTCCTTACTGGGCCCAAAGCTAAAAATCTCGCAGGTGATTTGAATGGTAGCCAGGAAGCCAGGAAGTGGTTCAAAAACACAGTTTGAAGGACAGAGGAATAGGGGCACATACTACTGTTCCATTAGCAACTGCAACTCAGTCACATATTGGTCCAAGGGATCCCAAAAAAGAGCTGGGAGGACTAGGAACCTTGGGGGGGGGCAAGGGTTCTCTTTTGGTATGTATTTTATTTACTTATTTAGATAACATCTGTATTCTGCACTTCGGCTGAAGAAGCTCCCAGAGTGGCTTATATGCAATCAATTAAAACAAGGCAGCCCTTGCCCACATATCTAAAAGAAACAGCATTAAAGGAAAAAAGGAAGAGGAGGGAAGAGGAGAGAGAGGAAGCAAGCTCAAGTTCTCAGTGAAGGTCTCGCTTCTGAGGAATTGCTACAGTGCGTGCCTAAGGGTCACTCTCAGAGAGGACCATAAAGTATCTGTAGCCTTTGATTTGATCACCCAAAAACGAAGATGACTAGTTCCTACAAGTTCCTTGAGAAGAAGCAGCTAACACGAAGTTTCATTTGGAAATGCTGAAGTCACTTGCCTCTGCCCAATTGGACAAAGGAAAAATTGTGTTTATCAAGAACATGTCACTTGACAGTAGTCTTTTGAAATCAAGGAGGGTTTCAAAAGCAGGTAGTGTAGTCTGCCATGCAAGCAGGGGCAGAGGTCAACAATTCTGGTGGTTGCACCCTAAGTAGATTTGGGAATCCTAGTCTTGTATACCAATTGATGAACTAATCAAATACATTTGGACACAGACTAACCAGGACAGCCACTCACCCCTAAGTCATCCTGAAGATGAACAAGCTCTTCTCGAAGGTTGTTGAATGTAGCAAGGACAAGCCTCATTGACTTATCAGCTGTTACTCTCATCTAGGAAAGAAGGAGGGAGAGAAAGGAGAAGCAAATTTCAGGGTCATTTAAGAGAAGCAAAATAATTTAGTTACTCCAACTAAGTTCTACTCAGAATAAGCCCATTAAAATTAATATACCTAACTTAGCAAAGTCCATTATTTTCAATTGGCCTTCTCTGAGTAGAACTAATACTGGATACAACCCATTAATTCAAAATAAAATAAGTTTAAGGTGCCCAGTAAAAAAAACCAAACACCCTTGCATCTGTTTGTCTGGGATGTAGCAGGTTTTATCCTCTTAGTAAGAGCTATACAAGGCAAGCCAATTTCAACAAGTTCTGCCAAAAAGAATAAAAATTATATAGCCCATTCAATATCATGGGGAAATTTAAAAAGCCTACATCATTTTTAAAATTGAATGAGAGAGGCATAACTTTTCATTTTTCAAAAATGGGATTCAGATTCAGAACCCAATCTATATCTGCCTCTGGAGTGCTTCAAAGCAAATCAGGGTGTTTTCCAAAGCACTGAATCAGGATCTGAACTGAATCTTATGGTTGCTGTAAGAGATGGGCAAATCTGTATCCAATGTACACATTTTTGCAGAGTGTTTCCCCCTTACAAAGTACATTCTTGTATGTTACTTTCACTTACCCATGCATGTCTATGAACACTTTACCCTAGTATATGCATTTTTGTGCTTGACACTTGGCTAGACAACTGTGTTGCAAAATTTGAAGAACTGCAAATCGGAAAGAATAGCTGTGTTTTGGTCCTCATATTGTTTTGGATGCTGTGAATTAGAGTGAATTTCTCCCCCAGCTCTAGCTGGTGTACATCCCTAAAATTCAAAGTAGCTAAGACCTCCCCCTTGCTGATTTTTATTTTATTTACACCTTTGTTGCGAATTGGTTTGATTTATAGAATTTATACGGGCTTGTAGTCCCAGGACCCCTCCCTAAAGATATAGTGTTCTTCCTGCCTATTATATGCACACATGCATGCATGAAAGAGTTCTTTCTAGCCAATATCTGATTCCTGATTATAATTTTAAATTTGTCCAGAGTTCACTGTTGCTTGTTTAAAAATATGTTCTGATTGTTGTATGCTTAGAAGTTAAAATAAAGAATACAAAATCAGACTAGGGAGAAACCTGGCATTTTCAAATCACACATGTAAAGCATGGATCAACATCCACAATGGAATCTGTTGATTTGTTCAGACAAGTCGCTGCAAATGAGAACGATGGTATTTTTAAAAAAGTGTTCTCATAACACAAAGCCAGGAAACATTCCCTTTTAGTTTTTGCAGATTACTTTCCACCTCACGCCCACATACGGAATGCCCTACCTCCAGGAGATAACGGATTTGTTGCTTTGTTGATTCAGAAATCCCTTTAGGAATCAAACTCTCAATATCTTCCGTCTATTAATTTAGAAACAAGAGACAAAAAAGACAGGGTGAGTATTAGACCTGGTTCTCATCTATTGATAGCAGCAAAAAAAATAATAATCATGGAATAAGCACAAAATATTATGAGCAACTGAAAGACACAGAAAGCAAAATGGCAACAGACTCTTGTTGCCTATTAGAGTTAAATGCCAGGTAGGGCAGAACCACTATGCTAACTCTCTGGCAGGTTAGTCACTGTTGCTTGCTAGGAGGAAGAGAGACAGGTCAGCACGGTGCAAGCACCCTGGCAGAGCTAATATAGTGCTCTTGTTGGTGCATCTGCATTAGCAGACCTCCCCACACTCTTGTACCTCCCAGTAGGCAACAGCAACCCACCTGCCATTACACTAGTGAAGCAGCTCCACCTAACACAATTAGCTTCTTCTGGTAAAAGGGCTGTGAGGACTGGAAAGTGCAGTATCTCTGAGGCATCAAGGGACCTTGTGGTTCACCCTCATTAGAGAGCTTACACCTCAGTAATTAGTGAAGTGCACACTTAGGGATTGTACTGAAAAGAGGAGTTCCTTGTGAAGAACCTGTGTAGCCTTTTTCTTCAACCAAGCAAAGAAGAAAATGTCACAAGTTTTCAGCAACTGATGGACTTAAGCAATTAAAGTATTCATCAACTTTACAGCAGCCTTCCTGCAAAATGTTTGGTTACAGGCCTAGCATGCAATGGAGGACACAGCCTGTATACTTTTGGCAAGCTCATCATCTACAACTTGCTAAGAGCATGGCGACCACTAAATCTTTTGCACACACAATCTGCTCAGTGTGGAAATAGTTTTTGCCCATCATTTTGATAAAGTGGGATTATGATAGAAATATGTTATAGAATATATAACCCATCTATGATTTCATAATCATTTAAGGAAGCATTAGTTTGAACACCTAACCATGGTTTAATGACTGATCACAAACCAGTGTGAGAAACAGGTTTGCTTTCCATGGTTTGCTTTAAGAAACCATGGCTAAGGCACTTTCCCTACCCCTTCAGCCTTTCTGCTTGCAATTTGGCAAGTAGGCATTACTATTATATGTGTCTCCACACCTCCCTCCACAGGCTAGGGCTTAAATTCAAGCAATCAAAAACCCTTGTTTCACTTATATTTGGGTTCTTGACCAAGTGTAAGGTAGATAACTATGGTTAGGTAATGTCTGTACAAGTTCAGGATATTTGTTGTGAGATTCACTGGACTGCAGCCATGAACCACTGATGGAGAATACGAAAAATCTTTAGGAGTACTTACTTGATTCAGAGAGTCGATTTCATATCTCCTGTAAGAAAAGGACATCATTAGCGCAGAGTATTTCCAAATGCACATAATTTTCATTAGCTAGCTGTGTAAAGTTTTCAACATTTCTTTAAAGTCCATTTGGGTGATTCAGATAAGAGGTAATCTTTCATTCTTAAATATAACCTTTTCGTTCCTATAGCTGCAAATGCAGACAGAAGCAGACAAAATGCATACATTTATAAACAAGAAACACACACCATTCAAAATACACACACACATGCACACAGTCCAACTGTTCATTAACTGTGCCTATTTGCAGAAGGGCTCCATAATGTATACAATAAAAAAAAAAAATCACAACATGCTCCAATCATGAAACTTGGATTATGTGACTGGTTGCAGAACTGGGGAGACTCATATTCAAATTCAGAATTCGTAACCTTCTGCTTTCTAAATTCAGAGTTTCTCAAAAAACAGGCAATCAAATGGTTAATTACTCGCAAGCAGAATGGAGTTGCAGAATGCAGCTGAAATGACCATCCCTCCTTCCATCTATAAAACTCTGACTAACATTCCTAAGATTCCCAGAGCACCTGAAATAGGGGTAAGCACAAAGTTACCTTCCACCTAGCTTCTCAATATGCTGGAGTAAACAGCTATAGAGTTCGCTGCTCTTGCGGTGCAGTTCTGCCAGGAGCTCGCCAAAGAACCGAGAGTCCAACTGATCATTTACTTCATAAACACATTTCACCTGGTGGGCGACAATAAAAGATCGCTTTAGGGTCTGCTTTGCCAATGAATGTGGGAAATGATTGGGGGCATTTGCAGTCGTTCTTTAAAACAACAACATCCCAATTTGATTAAGAGAAAAATGTCAACAATTAAAACATACTTAAAAACAATTTCAAATTCAGTACAGACACCCAGACTGTATAAGAATGTCCATTTAAAGAGTCTTGTTCGGAAAAGAAGATATTCAATTAAGTACCGGAAACACAATAGAAATGGCAGTCTGAAGCAATACAGTGCATGTGACCACCACAGCCAATACAGAATGAAAAATGTGCGTGAGCAAACTGGAAAGAGGAACTTTGCTAGAGATGAAAAGGACCCGCATGCACTTTAAAATCATTATGACTAAATATTGCCTACGACCGTATGAGCCTGCCCTATTCTTAAAATCAGCATCCAAGATTTGCTCTCTGGTCTGCTGGTGAAACCCTTAGGATTGGTGTCAGGAATGGGGTCTTCTCAGTGGTGGCCCCACATTTCTGGAACACCTGCCCTGGGAAGTACATAAAGGTTCATCACACCTAAGAACTCTCCATGCATGCTAATTCCAGCTTGCATTTGCTTAATGCCCCTTGAATAATATTCTTTAGCTGCTGCTAGCTTAAAACTAATGGTTAAATATTTAATTTGCCGTATTCATGGGCTGTTGCTTATATTTTTAATTTGTTTTATTTATTTTTTGTGTGCCTTGTCAGGGCAGTGTACCCTGGAAGGTGAGCTATAAGAAATTTTAAATCATAAAATAAAATCCTACTCTCAGAGGATGTGAGCTCCAACTTTGTGGAGGAAAGGTGAAGAGAAGATGCAAAAGTAAAAAAACTATAGCCAGAACCCCCAGGGGCTCACTGAAACAAGTCTAGTCAGCTAAAAACTTTGTGTGTGAGAGAGGAGACAAAACAGACGAAAATGATTCATCCTTATTAGACTCCATTTCTTCTCTCCCACCCCCCAGACACACCAGAATAAAAGCAGTAGTATAGGTTTAGGAAAGCCACCAGCTTCAATTCCAGCTGTTCCCACAATGTGCATTTGACCTCCTGGGGGGCCTAAGGTCTGTTGGCATGTCCTGTATTTAATTCATGTTATTAGAATCCAGTTGTCTCCTCTCTGCCCGCAAGCGCTCCACCTTAGTACGTTTGGTTTCATAATTCTGTGGCTAACAGCACTTTTCTGCTAAGGTACTTGCAAAATTGCCTGCCTTTTGCTGGAGGCAAATGAACACACATTTCGACTCTAGTTCCCAATACCATCAGCACATAAGCTCAGAGCAGGAGTGGTCCTGTGCTACCCAGCTGCACATTACTCATGTTGCAACCGTAAGCAAAATGGTTGAGAAAACGAGATCCAGCTTTTATCCTAGATGCTCATAGCAAGTGTGGACCTTTATGTAGTAAAAAAACAAACAAACAAAAACCCCACTATCCATGTAGTGCAGAGGAGGTTATTAGCAGGCTCAGAAGAATCCCAAGCAGTGTCAGAAACTCAGATATATAAGCCAGGTGCAAAATGGCTCCTTAAACCAGGGTTACAGCTGCTAAAATGTAATGCCTAGCTGCAATTTTGGGGCCAAAAGGTTCGAAAGTCGTATTTTTCAATACAACTTTTTGGTTCCTGAAATTCATTCTGATTGTATAGATAAAATTTAACTGACAGAATACTACAGGATGTGTTGTTGCTAATGTGTGAAAACAGTCTCGATCCAAAGATCCCCAGGCATGCACCTCCAGATGGTGGAGACATCCAGGCATCTTCACTTGGTTGCAAGTAGCCTATAGTTATTGTATTTTAGTGTTCTGTTGGAAGCCGCCCAGAGTGGCTCGGGAAACCCAGCCAGATGGGCAGGGTATAAATAATAAATTATTATTATTATTATTATTATTATTATTATTATTATTATTATTATAGCAGGTGCAAAATGCACCTGCCACCAGGCGAATTTCAAATGCTGGTCCCAAGGTTTGCCAAAATAGTAATTTGTTTCCTCCTATCCACCACCCAATATTGACTGAGTGTGCTCAGCAGCTATAGAATGCTATCTCAGCTGGGGGGTGGGTGGATTAGAGCATCTTGTGAGGGAGCATCTGCTGGACAGAATTCTACACTGCAACATTTCATTGGAAGTCCCAACTGTATGTCTAAATGCAACCTCAGAAGAACAAAAGTGAGAAGGTAAGAGTTAACAATCATAGCAGGTCTAAAAGATATTACAACATTCAGGTATATTGCCACCTATTCGGCAATGGAATTATTAAACACACACAAATCCTCAGAAGGAAAATACTCAGTAGGATCTCCTAAATATTGACCTGGAAACTGTTCTCCAATCTCTCCCCCCCCCCAAAAAAAAAAAAAAAAACAGCAGACAGGAGATTGTTTCAAGCTCCAAAACAGTCTTCACTAACCTGGTGCTCTCCCTGCCCTTGGGGGCAACTTCAAAAAAATCTCCCATATAGTGCCTTGGAGGCTAAAATGTTAAAAGATGACAACAAAACTGCTCTTCCATCATTGGGTATTGTTAGACAATATAGTCATGGTGTATAATTGTCAGGCCCAGTGTTTTTTATTCACATCTTTTACTCTCTATTTAAGAATAAACTATGCTTGCATGGGGTCCCAGGATAGCAAATAAAAAGCAGGCAAACCAACAATACAATTACTTCTCAGCAAAGACCACTATATCTAAAAACTAGGCCTAAGCACTGTAAGCTTCATTGGGCTGGGATTTTCCATACAGCCACTTGTCAGAGCTTCCCACTCTAGTCTCCGTCTGGTTATCATCAAGCCACGTTGAGGCTTCAGAAGACTCAAGTCAAAAAGAAACAAGCAGAAACATTTGTGGAAACCTGAAGTCTATTCTAAGGAGGAGCCATTCTTACCGGTTCGCAGGTCTGAAGGGTGACCTTCTTCACATTCCCACTTCCGAAATCATTGACACAGATGGGACTTACGTCATAGCAATTGCCCGTTTGGGTTTGCTGGCACTGCTGGACCACTTGGACATGTTCCACTGGTTGGCTGACTTGGCACTGGTCAGACTGGAGGCCATATTGGTATTGCTTTTTCATTAAAAGAAACAGAATTCATTCAGAACTGAGGCATTGAACTCAAACCCTTCCCAGTCATAACTAGTGGAGGGCGAACCTGTCAATTTCAATTTATTTCTGTTGTCTCAGTTCTCCACATTTCCACATCTGTTTGCAATGTTTCATAAAGTCCTCATGAAGATTCGCCAACATTATAGTGCACATTTTTGTCTAATATACACTTTTTTTGCAAAGCAATTTTCCCTAGTACAATGCACCTTTGTATGCTTTCTATCTATACAATTTGCATATATTTGTATATATTATATAATGTTTACACTTACACACACACATACACACACATTCTATATTCCATATTCCATTTTCTATATTCTATACTGGATATGTATATGTGTGTTAGTATATATGCATTTATAGGCACTCTTTGCTCTAGTATTTGCATTTTTGCACCTTAGTACATTATTTGAAACATCACCACTAGTTATTTAAATGGTTCTGAGTAGCCAAATGTGCTTCATTTGATAAGGAGGGCACACCCACACTTCAAGTTTAAACAGTTTTGTAAGGAATCCAACATGAGAGTTTTTTTCCATTATCTTTTTTTAAATAAAATTTTTATTAGGAATTTAAACAAAATATATTATCTGAAAACATATCATCCTTAATTCCCCCATTTTTCTCCCTCCCCTTTTTTCCATTATCTTAATCTTGTATCTCCATTATAGCTTCTTCAGTTGACCTTTGAAAATTGGAGCATGACACTGACAATGCTTTGCTAGAGAAGTCTTAGTTCTAGAGTTCCTTGATTGTGAGTCAAGACTCCTGAAGCATAATCCTGTGCACCTTTACTCACGCACTATGTACACTGGGTCTTATGCTCAGGTACAGCATGCATCAGATTGCATCCTTAAAACAAGTTTGAAAATGGCCAAGAACTTGTGGTGTTGACATGTCCTTAGAGGAAATGCCTTCCTCCATAGGGTGTCGGGTCTCCATGCTGGTCTCTAGGGCTAGGTCTCCATCCTCATTTCCCCCATGGAACACCATGCACCTGCCTGACCTGAGTTTTGCAGATTCAGCTCAGGAGATCTATGGGGGCGTCAAGATGCTGCTGCTGCATACTTGCTTAAGCAATCTGGAACTCAATCACTTTGTAGGCATTGTAATCTTTAAGATGTGGAGTCAGATTAGCTGAGCTAGGGGGAAGGGTTGGAAAATGTCCGCCACTGACATCTTTGATGTCAGTCTTCAGGTTGCCTCTGTTGCGAAAACACTAGTTGAGACCAAATTTTCTTGCTCTCTTGCTTCTGGCTTTTGGCCAGATTGGTGCTGCAGCCAAATACATGTAGGTTCCTGGTCAACATACAGACTCTGAAGACTCTGATGTGGTCATCCCAGATTGCAAACATTTTCTCTGCTCTGTAGTAGGCTTCATTAAACATTTGGTGCTGTCAAGGTAGGAATTCAAGACTCTATTTCTAGTTCAAAAGCTGGTGATTAGTTCTTAATGACTGTATCTTCTTGGCCAGTTTTCTTTTAATGCAGCCTTTGCCAACCTGGTGCCCTCCAAATTTTTTGTACTACAACTCCAATCAGTCTCAGCCAGCATGGATGTACTGGCTGGGGATGATGATAATTCTTATCCAAAACATCTGGAGTGCACCAGGCTGATGAAACCTATTTTAGTGCCCTAGCTCTGACCAGTTGCTGCTTCCTTGGCTACTGGAACTATTAAGCAAGGCTGCTGATAAATCCAAGCTCCTTTTCAAGTGCTGAGACTACTGGTTTAGGTCTCTAGGATTGTTTCTGTGCCTGGGTCTACATTCCAACCTGCTCCTTCAAACTTTGCCTACCTACCTACCTACCTACCTACCTTTTGCAGCTAGCTGAAAAGCAATTGCCTTTGGGGACTCCCTAGGACATATGTATTGCCTTTGTAGAGTGACTGATATTTCTTTCAGGGTCAGAATGGTCCATCTACACTTCCCTTCTCAACTTGCATATGTGGAAATAGATAGATATTCAAAATACACCTCCAGTACCCTTTTCCCCACAAGGAAACAAACTCCGAAAAAGTATTTCCCTGGAACATTATACTCCTGGGGGAAATGGGGATTTCAAAAACAATACTATCCATTCAGTCTTTTAAAAAGGTTTCCATTCATCTGTCGCAGGGACAGTGTTCATTGCAAAGGCAGGACTGAAAAGTCTGAAAAGAAACAGGTGCTTCTTTGTGTCCAGAAGATCAAACAATAGTGAAAGGGGAGAGGGGAGCAGATCTATTTAGGGATTCAGACAACTTAAACTTAGCTCTGTTCTTATTGGCTCCTGACCGCAATCCTTAGATCTGAGAAAACTACTTTTAAATGTTATGAGTTTGGAGGTTTTTCTGGTGAGGGTTCCTCTTAAAAGCTAGGGACACTTACCTGATCTGGATTTAGCAGTTCATATTTTCTTATTGTCTTTTCGTATATCACCTTATTTCCATCTCTCAGAAGTGGAGACAGGGGCTCCTGCAAATATAAAACAACCATTACACGTTTGCATAACAGCACTTGTGTGATTCAAATCATCACCAGCAACTAAGAAATAAAAGGGGCTGTCTCTATTTTAGTTCCAGATGGAGATGTTAAGTTGGAGTACAGCAATATTGTGCGGAATATTTCCCCCTCAGGACCATTTCCTGACGCTGGGGTTTGTTTTTTTCTGCGGGAGTGGGGGAATTCATTATTTTAAAGAAATGCATTGTTTCATAAAATTAACTGGTAACATAATGAACAGATACAACAATACTTAAATTGGGCAATTAGGGAAAAAACAAAAGTCAAAGTTGTAATTAACTTTTTTCTCATGAGACTATCCCTAGGGAGCACATATATTTATGTAAGCAACTCTCTAGGCAGGCAAAAAATAATAATGCTTGGAGGAATTTTTAGCAGCTTCAGCTTTCTTAAAAAGCAAAATAACAGAATGTGAGTTGCCATGACTTAAAACCAGGTCCAAGGCTACATTCCCCCATGAGAAGTCTTTTGGGGGCCACCTTCTAGCAGTGGGAGGCACCAGAGGGAAAAGTAGGCAGAACAATGGATATGACTCTTCTCTTTAGGTTACATTTCACCCACACAAGAGCCAGGAAGTTCTATATGTATACAAGGCCTCTTTCTACTCTCCAACCTCTGTTCAGGCAAGCAAGAGGCATTGGTGGTGAGGAGTGTGGCCTCAGGAAAGTACTGAGGGTGAGATATTGGCTAAAGGCCTGAGGATCTCAATTTAAAACACTCCATCTGGCTGAGAGAGAGAGAAGCGAGATCCACTTCATTGGTTCTGCTACGAGTTTAGTTAGTATTTGACTCCTCCCCTCCCTTAACTGCCACCTAGTAGTATCCATTCAATCAGGCTGAAGTGAAGGGAGAGATGGGAAGCAGGGTCCACACCCTCAGTTCACTTGAGGGCTCAGCTTCATTTGAAACCCCCTCAACTGTCATCTAGCTGCAGCTATTCCATCAGGCTACAGAATAAAAAGTCAAGAAAACAATATTGGGCCTTCCTCTCTCTGAACAGCTTATTTTTAAGCTGGTCATCATAGGAACGTGATAACTCTACGCACTGATGCCTGAGTTTCCTTCTTTTGATTTCTCCTCATCTTTCTTTCCTTTCCTGTTGTGACTGAAAATGAGAGGACTGTTTTGTTTGCTATTGATTTCCCTAGGCGCTTTAGTGGCTAAATATCAGTGTAGAAAGCTTTATTTAATAAACATTTTTTAAAAAAATGTTTCAATGTTATTTCAATGAAATAACTTCCAAGTAAAGCCTGGGTTTCTTTGCACTGCTTTTTAAGGCTGCAATCCTAACTGTGTCTATTCAGAAGTAAGTCCCATTGAATTGAATGGGGTTTACTCCCAGGAAACTGGAGTTGGGACTGTAGCCTTAGATGACAATACTAGACATACTTTCCTGAGAAGAAGCCCTTCTGGAAACAATGGAATTTGTTTCCAAGTAAACATGCATAGGAATGTTCTGCAAAGTGTGCCTTGTTGATTGCTTTTTAATCAAAATTTTCAGTTCAACCACTTTTGACTATTTGAAAAAAATATATAGCACATAAAGGTTAATGTGTCATGGTTGTTTTCTTTTGTTTTTTCATTTTGTTTTACTAATAAATATGACATGCTAAATGAGATCTCAAATTAATTCAAGGCAGTGATAAATTTTCAGATTTCAGATTGTTTTGAGGGAATCCTAAACCCCTCTGCTAATGAGCCTGAATTCACTGCTACTGGCACAAAAGGAAAAAGCTGAAAGGGAAAGGGAATACAAGTGTTTGAATGAACCTGTCTGAGGGTTTGCAAACAGTGACTCTGCCCTGTAATAAGAGTATTAGATCTTGCAAAAGTATATCAAACCTTGCCAAACCCCAATAACAGCTTGGACCCAGCTTTTGGAAAATAGGCACTGAAGGTCAGCAGTTCAAATCCCCACGATGGGGTCAGCTCCCGTTGCTCGGTCCCTGCTCCTGCCAACCTAGCAGTTCGAAAGCACATCAAAGTGCAAGTAGATAAATAGGCACTGCTCTGGCGGGAAGGTAAAGGGTGTTTCCGTGCGCTGCTCTGGTTCGCCAGAAGCTGCTTAGTCATGCTGGCCGCATGACCCGGAAGCTGTATGCCGGCTCCCTTGGCCAGTAAAGCAAGATGAGCGCTGCAGCTGGACCTAATGGTCAGGGGTCTCTTTACCTTTACCTAACCATTATGAAAGCAACAAAGTTTTCTTACCTGGCCAGGATTCTCCAATATAACCCTCCGGACACTGCCTTGGGAATAAGGAGACAATTTCAAGGACGGAGATTGGACTTCCTGTAGGGAAGAGAGAAGGTAAACATTTAATATGGCTGTGCAGTAAAATAGAACTCCTCCAAGGGGAGTGGAATCCTCAATGCTTTCCTTGAAACCAAGCAAGCATATTACCCCTTAGCAATTGGTCAGCAGCACTACCCTATGCATATCCATTTAGACCAGTGCTTTCCAAACTTTTCATGTTGGTGACACACTTTTTAGACACGCATCATTTCACAAGATAGTAATTCAGTTTTACTAGCAAACTGGAGGTTAAACTAACCCCTTTCCAGCCCCAGGAGGAGCATGGGGAGAATTCACACGATTCACTTACACACTGCAGCCGACACAAACGTGTTGCAACACACAGTTTGGAAAGCTCTGATTTAGATGCTAAGCCCCACTAAGTTCAGTGCAGATTTATCCCAGTGAGATAGGAGGGGTAGGAAACATGGTGCCTTACAAATATTGTTAGACCCCAAGCCCCATCAGCTCCAGCCAACGTGAGAAGTAGGTACTGTATGATTTGTGTAAATGCATGGCAGAATTTGGGCATGTGATGTGTAACTGTTAGTGGGGTGAATGTTGCATTTTGTGAGTCAGGATGTGCCTTATCAAAAGAAAGGCAGTGGAAGGAAAGGCCCCTGATTCTAAAGTTGTTTTCAAAATGTGCTGCTATAATTTTGCTTTGCTTTTTACAAACTCCGCTAACCCGGAAGTAGTACTTCAGGTTGAGAACTTTGCCCCAGGATGAGAATGGAAATTGCGCAGCGGCGGCAGCAGGAGGCCCCATCAGCGAAAGCACGCCTCAGGCTAAGAACGGTTTTGGGTTAAGAACGGACCTCCGGAACGAAATAAGTTCATAATCCGAGGTACCACTACATTGCATTTGTCATTTTGTAAACTGCTTAAGACTGTTTTAAAAATTAAGTGGTATATAAATATATGAAATAAGTAACAAAAGCATATCAATAGCACCATGTTGGGGTATTCCTGGTTAGGGATTGAAGGTGCTGTCAATTTCGTTTCTCTGTTTCTCATTGTTCCAATATTAAATTAATTTCTTCATCTTTCTACAGCAATTTGCATTTTAAAAAAACCTCCTGAAAATTCACCAGCATTTTAGTGCAAACGTCTTGTAATAAACAATTTTATGTGTCACACAGTTTCGAGTAATTTTTGCAAGCATTTTTTGTTGTTGTTGCTAATATAATGCATTATGTCATGCTATTTCCGTTAATATATTTGTTAAGAACACTTTCCCCTAAAATATCCCTTTTGTAAAAATTGCTTAGTTGGAAGAACTGCTGAGACACTATCTGCCTGCGGACTGTCTTGCCAGAGTGGTGCATGCTCTGGTTATCTCCCGCTTGGACTACTGCAATGCACTCTACGTGGGGCTACCTTTGAAGGTGACTCGGAAACTACAACTAATCCAGAATGCGGCAGCTAGACTGGTGACTGGGCGCGGCCGCCGAGACCATATAACACCGGTCTTGAAAGACCTACATTGGCTCCCGGTATGTTTCCGAGTGGGGGACGCAGGTGGCGCTGTGGGTTAAAGCCTCAGCGCCTAGGACTTGCCGATCGAAAGGTCGGCGGTTCGAATCCCTGCGGCGGGGTGCGCTCCCGCTGCTCGGTCCCAGCGCCTGCCAACCTAGCAGTTCGAAAGCACCTCCAGGTGCAAGTAGATAAATAGGGACCGCTTACCAGCGGGAAGGTAAACAGCGTTTCCGTGTGCGGCTCTGGCTCGCCAGAGCAGCGATGTCACGCTGGCCACGTGACCCGGAAGTGTCTCCGGACAGCGCTGGCCCCTGGCCTCTTAAGTGAGATGGGCGCACAACCCCAGAGTCTGTCAAGACTGGCCCGTACGGGCAGGGGTACCTTTACCTTTACCTATGTTTCCGAGCACAATTCAAAGTGTTGGTGCTGACCTTTAAAGCCCTAAACGGCCTCGGTCCAGTATACCTGAAGGAGCGTCTCCGCACCCATCATTCTGCCCGGACGCTGAGGTCCAGCGCCGAGGGCCTTCTCGCGGTTCCCTCATTGCGAGAAGCAAAGTTACAGGGAACCAGGCAGAGGGCCTTCTCGGTAGTGGCGCCCACCCTGTGGAACGCCCTTCCAGCAGATGTCAAAGCGATAAACAACTACCTGACATTCAGAAGACATCTTAAGGCAGCCCTGTTCAGGGAAGTTTTTAACGTGTGATATTTTACTGTATTTTTGGTTTTTATGGAAGCCGCCCAGAGTGGCTGGGGAGGCCCAGCCAGATGGGCGGGGTATAAATAATAAATTATTATTATTATTATTATTATTATTATTATTATTATTATTATCACAAAACTTGGGTATGTGCAGATTTCTAAGGATGGGTATACTTTGGCTCTCATATTGTTTGGGAATGTGTGGATTTGACACATTCACCCCTACTTCTGGTAGACAGGATCGCTGCTTAAGGGCTGCAATACCCTGCAATACATTTCTTGCCTATGTACAGAAATCAGTTTGCAAATTCAGTGATGAAAATAAGTTGACACAACCAGAAAGTAGGAGTTGCATTCCTTATGCAAACTGATAAACCTATTGAGGGCAGCTTTAGAGCCCCTCCAAGCCTTGCTGTATAGCTCAGTTGGTTAGAGAACGGTGCTGATAAGGCCACGGTTGTGGGTATATTCTGCAACACACATGTTGAGATTCCTGGATTTCAGGGGTTGGACTAGATGACCCTTGGAACCCCTTCCAACTCTATGATTCTGTGTTCTTGATACAATAATAGTGCAATAGTGATGGATTCCCCCCCCCCCCGCCGCCGCCACCGCCTGGTTTTAATTTGTTCTGTGATGCTTCTCCATTGCTTAACGTTGGCTGGATCATGCCCCCAAATTAAATTTGATATTCTTTATGCTGCCATGACTCATTCCAAATTGCAAACTATTGTTTAAAAGCAAGGACCCTGTTCGTTGCATATATATTTTGCAAGAAGGCATGGTCCCTTATTAAATAACAGCCATTTCAAAGTAGGTCAACTGATCTCATGCACAGAATTAGTGCATCTCTCTCTCTCAAGCGCGCGCGCGCACACACACACACACACACTGTGCAAAGAGCCTGGGGCAACTTTTCAAGCTGCCTCCTATAACAGATGAGTCAGAGCAATAATTCGCTGCAGAAAAGGATCTTAACTAAATGCCAATTATTATAAATTAGAAAACCTCAAAGGTAGGAGTGTTGCTGACTTGCCACAGAGGCACAAAGATGTCTCCCTTCCTCCCTCCCTCCCTCCCTCTCTCTCTGCCTCCCACTGTTCTTCCAGTTATGATGATAAAAGTTTGCATTAAGTGAAGTAAGCTAAACTTGGGTGCAGGAACTTTGTTGACAATGCCTCCAAGCTCAATGGTAGCACACAAGCTTGTAGTGCAGAAGGTCGCAGGTTCAGTCCTTGGCTTCTCCCGTTCAAAGGACCAAGTCACAGGAGATGTGAAAGACCTCTGCTCAGGACCATTGCTCTCCAGAGTTTCAAGACATGGTTCTCTCCCATACCCACCTGGAGATGCCCAGGACTGAACCGGTAAACTCCTGCCTGCAAAGTAGATACTCCACAACTGAGCTATGCGCCTTCACCTTTTCCTATCTCTCTCTTCACTGCCCAGTATCTTAAACCTAAATTATCAGGGCAGAGGACTGTCTTTTGCTTTGGACTCTTCCAAGAAACACTATGTTGTTTAAATGATATACAGGTAACTTACACCTTGTGCAGGTGTTACTTTCCAGGGATGAAGCCTATATGCAAAAGTGTGTATACTCAAATCACCCCTTTTGAACCACCCCAGTGCGAGCAATTTTAACACAAGGCAGAGAGCTTTGCCTTCTCGGCTCTTGGAGGTTCTTGTGTGAGATCTTGCGGGACCATCTAAGATCTCATGAGAGCCTCCCAGAGCCTGGTAAGCAAACTGCGTAAAGTTGAAATTGCACATGTTAAACACGCATAAGTTGCAGGTGATCTGTAATTGCAACTGCTTTAACAGTTATAAATTACAAGATGTATATTCCAGTGGTTGCATATCAGGGACAGACAGGTGGCAACAAAGAATGAACCAAACCCTGACTTTGACCAGCTGCCTTCCACTTCCGCCAATGCTCCTTAAGGGGCTTCAGAAGGGGTGGGAACCTGTGGGCCCCCCAGATACTGCTAAATTCCAGCAGCCACCAGCCCCAACCAGGAGGGCCAGTGGTCTGAGAAGATGGGAGTTGCAGCCCAGCCCTCCGGAAGTTGTTTGACTACAACTCCCAACAGCCCCAGTTGGGATGATCAATGGCCAGGGATGATGGGAGTCTACAGTTTTCCCACCACCAGACTCAAAGAACATGTCTGGCCACCTCCTCCTTATAACTGACTTCATTTTCTGTGTTTTACTTTTTTGGGTATATTCTGCGACACGGCAGTAGCACAACCATAGTGCATTAGTAATGGGTTTGTACCGGACTGTCCACACATCATTCTGTTTTATTAGTTGTTCTGTGATGGTCCCCCAACATTACTGCATCTAGAGCAGGACCCTTGCACTATGGCACAACAACAGCCCATTACAAAACAACAACAACCCTCATTTGTGGTATTAAAAGTTACAGGGAACAATTCACGGGACATACAATGGTAGGAAAAAACAAAGTATATCCACCCCAAAACTTCTGCAGGTGCAAAGAGTCTTGAAAGCAGGAGTGCCCATAACCACCTTGATACCATCACGAGCACAAAGCATCATGAGGACACACGAAAAAGGACTTCTGGAGGGGCTAAAAGATTAAAGGAAAGCACGACCCAGTTCTCCAGTCCACTGCTCTAAACTGTCCCACTGGCCAAATTAGGTGTCAATCATCATATTAAATTCAAACTGTGGCCAATTCTCCAAAAGAATCTGGGGAACTGTAGTTTAAGGATGCTGAGGATCATAGCTCTGTTAGGTGCAAACTACAGTTCCCAAATTCTTTAGGGGTAGCCATGTCCTTTAAATGTATGGTCTGTACACAGCCTGTACTCAGGTATATAATAATAATAATAATAAACATTTCATTCATATTCTCAAACAACAGCAAACAGTTTTCAGCAGATCCTCATAAACTTGCCCAGACAGCGCCCTGTAGCCTCAGGGGCCTGGGAAATAAAGTAGTCATACTTTTAAGCTTCTCAGCTTAAGCAGAGTAAGCTGCAAAAATTATTGAACCCATTTTGTATCGGCCCACAAGCTCATATTGGTTGCGGGGAATGAAAGAAGATATTAAAGTTGAATCAAAGTCTAATCTTTGGAGATTTATAAGGATGGGTTTCCAAATCCTGTAGAGAATAAGATACTTAAGAAGCCCTGCGGGGTGTTTCTCTGAACTAGGAAGATGCTTGCCAGTTTCCCAAAATAAGGAAGGCTTCAATTTTGCCAAACCTGATTCCAGTCAGCTAAGAGCTATTTCACAGGAGGGACTGAGTCCCATATATGATTGTACCAGAAAATGTCTAATGGCCATCAGAATTTTGCAAACGGAATTTATGAAAAAGTTAGATCACTTAAGGCCAAACTAGATTAGAAGGGGAGTCTTATCTGTTTACTCAGTATAGATTTCCCTAGCCTTACCACAAAGGCTGGGAATGAATCTTGACCCACCAGCAAGACCAAGTTGACCCACATGTCAATTTTCTCCCAACCACAGCCACCTGCCCATTAAGGCTGTGCTATAAATCAATATGTTGTCTGATATCGAGTTTTAGATCAAATCGTGATAACCATTTTTTAAAAAATGATCAGTTCTGCAGGATTCCCAGCAGACCTATTGCTGGGTGATTAAAAGAGCAGTTTGCATCTCACCCCCCTGCTAAAATGAAGGGGAATAAATTTATTTTTAGTAGCACCTTGCACCATTCAGATTTGGCCCAGAAGCCCAATCCCCATAAGGATCCGGCCCATGGAACCAAAAGGATGCCCTGCCCCTGCCCTGCCAGTGGTGTAGTGTGCCCAAAATGGTTAGGGGGCACAGAATTTCAGCACCCAGTACTGCCTCAGTACAGCTTCCGTCACTGGACTCCATTGAAAACGGCTCCTCAAACCAACCAGGAAGTGACCTGTCCAGGCAATCTCTACAACCACTGAAGAAAGCCCCTGCAGTGTGAGGGAATCAAGACTCTCTGGGCAGCTGGGAAAATGGCAATTCCTGCTCAGACTGCTGCACCACCCCTCAGACTGCAAATGGCAGAATGCAGCCCATCTGTTCTGTTTAACAGGTTTGCCTAACAGGTAGAGATCACAACTGAGCAGGCAGAGGCAGCCTCTCTCACAAAGCTGATTCCATCAGGCTCAGCTGTTCCATCCAAGCACTGCAACACTCCCAAAGAATGTTAGGGAATTAATAAGCATTGGTTTAACTCTCTAATGACCTCCCGTCATTGAAACAGCCCATGAGGGGGGAGCTTGTGGGCTACCCTCATAAAGACCTCCACCACCATGCCCAGCAGCTCACCCTCCTACAGATTCAGAGCAGAGTCTGAATAGCACGATTTGAAGGAATGGAGGTGCGTTCACGAGGCATGTTGGCGGTGCTAGCCCATGTGGCCCCGTTGCCTTCCATGTCCTTTCCACATGTAGCTGGGGTCAACTCTTTTGTATTAATGGGAGCCTAGGTCTGAGGGGTGGATCAACAACATGGCAGGTTCAAAAAACCAAGGCAGAACCAAGGAGGCAGCATGCACACCCTAGAGCAGGCCCACCCATGTAAAACTAACAATGCTACCCAAACTCAAAAATGGTTCGAAGGTCAAATTTAATAGGTTTCAAAATGAGCAGGTCTGTAACAAGCATGGGTCTCTCTCTCATGCAACAAAATTATTTCAGGATTTTGGGGAGATGGCAAACATTCAGCTGAGTATATACTGTGGGTTTTGGCAAACAGTGAGACAATTATGTTTTCCAAGGGCAAGTTTGCCCATTCCTATGTAAAACATACAAATCTTCTGGAACTGCATCACTTCAGAACACAAGGTAGGAGCAGGGTTATATTATTAAATCAGTGGTAGACAACCTGGCACCCTCCACATGACATCAGATTACAACTCCCATCAGCCCCAGCCAGCATAGTTGCTGGTCTGGGATGATGAGAACTGTAGCCCATCAAGATCTGGAGGGCTCCATGTTGGTCATCCCAGGGCCAGCCCACTCATGAGGCAAGGTGAGGTGACCACATAGGCAGCAGAACCCAATGTTCTTTATTCCCCCTTTGTTCCTGATGTAGGTCTTCACACATCCTTTCTTCTCTGGCAGGGAGGGCAGCAGTATTTTGTGGTACGCCTCAGGTGCCAAAATGTATTTGGCCAGTCCTGGTCATCCTTGTACTAAATGCTCCCTCACATGGAAAACAAAACAAAACCCTGTCTTTGATAAACTAGTCTTTCCTTTCTCTTCCTAGCATTATAGTTTTCTTGGCTCCAAGCATCTGAACACCTGATCTCCAACTTGTTTTCGAAACTGACATAATCCAAAGATAGTTGTACACTGACTGCCTTCAAAACGGTAAAGAAAGTAGCAGCCTGACAACGTAGAACGGACACTCCAAACCGATGACCTCCCCTGCTCTTAAGAGAGATTTTCCTGGCACTACTAGTTGGACAACATATCTGAGCTTTGAGACTCACATTCCACTCCTTTCATTTCAATTGTGGCCTGGCTGAATAACGTTGCCAACGCATGGAGCAGATCCCTCACCTGCAACCACCTCAAGCCGTTCCTTCCCAATCCTCTCCTCCTGAGTAGACCCTGTACACTTTGTGGAAACTCAGGACCAGTTAATGCTGATGGCATTCAGTTCCTCCCCAGGTGACTGGTAACATTCTATGAGTTACTTATCAAATGAACCATCTTTTCTGACAATAGCATGTTGCAAACATGCAATATGCCTTCAATTGGGGATTGATAGAAAGTGATGTCCAAACAGGTTGCCATCCTGAGGGATGGCAGTTAAGGCAGGGATGGGAGACAAATTTTCCATCTTTCCAGGGTCACATATCAATTGTGGGCAGGGCCAGAGGCCCTATTACTAGTGTGGTCTAAAGAAGACAGACAGGACAGCTTAAAGTCAGTAAAGCATAAGACTCTTAATCTCAGAGTTGTCAGTTTGAGCCCCATGTTGGCCAAAATATTCCTGCATTGAAAGGGGTTGGGATAGATGAGCCATGTGGCAACTTCCAACTGTATGATTCTGGTTGTTGGGTTGGCATCTTTTTTGGCACCCCCCCCTTTATCTCTTTTCCTTGCATTCTTCTGCAAACACTTGAGAAAGTTTCCTGGGTTGATTTATCCTTGCCATGCAAACATTATAAGGCCCAGGAGCTCAGTCAGACCAATCAACATTTAAGAGCTGCAGCCATCAGCACTGAACTTCTGTGCAACCTTCAAAGGGCAATATACTTGTGAATGGGCTGGGCTTTGGAGTTCTGGTAGATGAGAAGCACACACTTCACTCATCACATGGAGACTAAGGGCAAAAGCCGGTAGAGCAATAAGTGTTAGTTTTGGCTTTGTGCCACAAGCTAGTGTCTATATTAAATGTATTAGGGCCGGCCCTACCATTAGATGGAGTGAGATGGTTACTGTTAAGTTGTGTGTAAACATATCAAATGACACAGCGATTCTTCAAACAGCTCTTGTTTATTGACAGGCCCAGAGCAGAACAGGGCTGGAGGGTTCAGCCAACCTGCTTATATAGAGCTCAACTACAAAGCAACAGTAAAAACTTTCTGTAACTATCCAATCACTGAACATCACTTTCAATTCCTTATTTGCATATGTGGACCTGAGTAAAAACTATCTACAGTATCCCCCTACTGGCCCAGGGTGAGAACTTTAGGACATAACAGTTGCCTCAGGCAGCTGATTTCTGGGGCTCGTGAAAAGGCAGCAAATTGTTAGTTCTTTGAATTGCTGTTGTATTTTTTACTCCCCAAGAGGAGGACTTGTGGGTTTTCCATCTCAGCAATGAAAATGATTTGGCTGGCCTTGGACACTACACACCATGAGCTGGGGGGACGGTTGGTGCCATTTGCTTCTCTGCTCTAGACCGCAAAATGTTTTGGGTTGGTCCTGAGGTGTCACAAGTGTAGCTGCAATGAGATTCTATTATTGTTATTAATATAGGAAGCTGCCTTATTATTGTTATTAATATAGGAAGCTGCATATTAGGAGCAATAATAAGATAAATTAGGAACACAGAAGCTGCCTAATACTGAGTCAGACAATTGGTCCATTGAGCTCAGTACTGTCTACACGGACTGGCAGCAGCTCTCTGGGATTTTAGGCAGCCCTACCTGAAGATGCCAGGGATTGAAGCTAGAGCCTTCTACATGCAAAGCAGCTGCTCTAGCACTGAGCTACAGCCCTCTCCCCAGTAATAATATTGTGTGAACTATCAATAAGGAAAACTTACAAAGTAGGAAAGACACTCATAAATGAAGGCTGTGATTCTAAGTAAACATATTAGGAAGGAAACCTCAGTGAATACATTGGGACTTATTTCTTGATCGTGCTGTAAGTTCCTTATGACAGTAAGGAAACATCTACAAGATATGACTAGGTCTGATATATAAACCATAGTTTGTGCTAAAAGAGTTTTGATATATTGAGTCTATAGCACTGACAAGATTTCTGTTCAAATGCTCTCTTTCAGATAAGCAGAAACTAGATTCAGGATGACCTTTACTACTTCTGTAATGAGAGAGCATTCATCTTCAGTTTTTAGAATGTCAAAAAAATGTTCAACTCTGGCATTTTAAGCTCCAGTGACAAAGGCCAACCAGAAATATTGATTTTCTATAAATCTCTCTCTCTGGGTGCAGAGATCAGAATGCAACAAAAGGGTTGGGGGAGCAGAAAGTTTCAAATTCATAGAATTTTTAGACACCCGGGTGACCGGGTGAGGATTTTTCCAGACACAACAGAAGAACATAAACAATGAACTCTCCAAGACAACACTTCATTTTAAGGGTGCAGGAAAACTAAACTTATTTTAGTAGCCATAGAAACACACCTGCTGCATTTTGTTTCAGACTTGTCTCAAAGACTGAGCTGGGGGAACAGGTTTTGTCTGTTTTTAGGAGCTGCCTGAGCACTGACTGGCTGGTACCTGTGATGCCACAAACCCATTCCTTCAGTCTGGAGCAAATAGTATATGTGTGTGTTTTTTAAAAGTTACCAAATGATTTTCAAGAAAAAGGCAGACACCTAATGCATGGAGGGAAGGTTCAACAGTGACGATGATTAAATCAGCATTGAAGTTGGTGTCAGCTTTGTCAATGGCAAAGATGGGGAAGGGTTAAAAGCTCCTTGTTTTCCTGTTTTCTGCTCCTTGTTTTTGTACACAGCATAAATGAAGTAGTTCCAAGTGCCCTAGACTAGTTCCCGGTTAATGAGCCAGAGGCATAAACTGTACCTACCACATTGCCAGGTGCAATGCAGGCAAGCCAGATCCTATTTATCTGAATGGGATTAGTGTACTAAGCAATGCCATTTTCATACGTCCCATACATTAAACATTGTATGCAATGCTTAGAGCAGATCCATTATAATTCATGAGCATGACCAGGTTCATTAATTTCAATAGTTCTACTTGGAGAAGAACTTAGTTGCAAACAACCCTAAGTTATGAACATCACCAAAGTGTGTATCTCTCTAGGGTCATCAGTGCTGGTGATGAAGGGCCTTCTGTTTGATAACTGGGATTAGATATTACCATTGCAATGCAGAAACATAACACAGATTATAATATTAGCTCTGTCTGGGCCTCACAGGATATATAGCATGGGCCTTGGCCTTCTTTTCTTTTCTTTTTAATTGATTTTTAATTTCAAGTAACAAAATATAACCATACAAGGAGACCAAAGCTTATTAGTTGTTTGCCATTTGAGGATAGGCATTGCTATACTTCTTTCTTGACCTTCTAAAGAGTTTTATGAGGTAGCCAAGGCCTCTTGCTTACAGGAATAAAATTCAGTATTCTTTTTTGCCAATTATTCACATGAGAGACAGGTATGCTTGTTGGCAGTGTTATTTTTCTAGAAAAAGAGGTGCCGGAACTCACCATGAACACCTACCTCTCTTGTTCTCTTAGAATGGCAATGGCGCCCACCTGAGGGGTGCCAGAACTGAGTTCCAGCAAGTTCCAGTTTAAAAAAATCCCCTGCTGCTGGTAAGACTTGGAATAAGTAAAGAAGGTGCAGAAATTGCATCGTTTTTGTGTTAGAAACTATGCCCAACCATGAGACTGTGAGCTTTGACCAATTTCTGAGCTTAGTGAGAAAAGTTCAATTTCTCTAGTTAAGACAGATTATTCGGTACATTCTCTCTCAGGTATTTAAAAGAAGCACTACAGAGTTTCAGGCCAGTTGTTTTGTGCCAATGCAGTTGTTGGTTTGGCAGGTTGTGTATCAATTCAGATTTAGTGAAGCTATCAGTGAACCCAGTGAATCTTGCTATATATAGCAAGTTGGTGCATAATAGCAGGTAACAAGGTTTCAGGATCAGAAAAGAATAGTGCAACATCATCTGTGAACATACTGATAATATAGGTTTGTCCAAATAATTCAAAAACATTTTCCATTATTTTCTGCTTTTCATGGTCATAGCAAAAAGCAGGGGAGGTAGTCAGCAGCCTTGCTTCATGCCCAGATCAATGGGAAATGTTGAAGAGCATTCCCCGTTCATTAAAACTTGGACCACTGACCCATAGTAAAAATTATAAAGTGTATCAACCCAGGATGCACTAATACCAAAGGAATGTAGAATTTCAAAAAGATATTACCAGTCTAAACAATCAAATGCCTTGACTGTATTTAGCATCAGCAGAACAGTAGGTTATGGACTTCAGAAAATTGTACTTCTAATAGGAAGGTTATGGATCTTTAACTTATGAATCTGACTTCATCATGGTGGACATAGTTGGGTAAAATTTCTGAATGCCTACTAGCCAGTGTGCCTGTAAATAATTTAGCATCCATATCAATCAATGAAATAGGTCCTTATCATTCAACTTATTTGAAGTCTTTTTGTGGTTTGGGTATAACTGTGATAACCGAGGTACGCCTTCTTATATCTTTAAAGTTCAAGTACCAGTGGCGTAGCGTGGGGGGTGCAGGGGGGGCCAGCCGCACTGGGCGCAACATCTGGGGGTTAGGGGGCGCAAATCCACGGGTTAGGGGGTGCAAATTACTTGCCTTGCCCCGGGTGCTGACAACCAACGCTACGCCACTGTCAAGTACGTTAAGAGCTATGAATGAAAACAAGCAAGAGCTGCAGCAAAATGTCAGACCCTCCACGTGTTCTTATTTTCCAGGGACAGTCCTGGATTTACTGAAGCTGTCCCAGTTTTTGATTTGATCCCAGAATATCCCACTTTTCCTTACGACATCCCTATTTTCATCGGGAAAATGTTGGAGGGTATGAAATGTTACAGTGCAGACTGCACCTGTTTCAGGGTCCCAGCCAGTCAGACATGCCTTATTCCAGGATAATCCATCTCATTCTATCTCCCTTGTTTTTCATCCCCGCTTAGAGTCAGCGAGCCATCATTCTGCAGTCACTGCAAACAGTAGTGTTTTTCACTGAGCCTGCTGCTACTCCCTATTTATTGTGCCTGAACGGTGCCAATTTGACTTCAGACAGATCCACAACCAGAGAATGATTTTTCTGTTACGATGTGTACAGGATGATACACAAGCTGCATTTACGTCCAGTTGCTCAGTCAGAAGCAAGCGGACTCTCTCCTTCCAGAGTACTGGCCAAAAGGGGCAAAGACAATGGGATATAAATGCCAAATGTAATGTTCTGAAATATCTACGATAGGTTTTGTTTCATGCCCAGCTTGTACAGAGAGAGATTACAGATGGACAGGTTCAACATACCAAGATGTTAAGAAAGGCTGCAGACTAGCTCAGTAGCACAGTATCTGCCTAGCATGCAAAAAAAAAATTCCCGGGTTCAGTCCCCAGCAGTTCTGGGTAGATCTGGGGGGGGGGGGGACACTCCACTGCCAATCAGCACGGACAATATTGAGCTAAATAGTCCAAGGATCTCACTCAGCTCCCTATATCCCCATGAGATCCATTTTTAGCACAAATGTCAACTCTACACATGCTTTCTTCTCTCAAGTCTGCTGCGCTTGGTGTAATTTTTTAATGACACAATAATTCAGTGCAATAAGACGATTCAGCTGCCAAGAATTACCCAGAGGTGGAATGGGTGGGCAATGTGAAGCAGGAGTGGAAAAGGATGGCTTGGGCAGGAGCAAGAGAACTGCTGGTGAGGTACCGTCCCCTGCCCTCTGGGAACAACTGAAGTCACATCCACACACTGAAAGCAGGTGCTTTACATGTATGGCGCAGACGTCACCAAAGTCTGTGGCTTTCCCCAGTCACCAGCTTCCAGGATTTCCCTTTCTCCAGATGGAGTGGGCTGCCATCCGAAAGGTCAATAGTGGAGGAAGGAAAAACCCATGCATCTGACAAATCCACCGAATGCAGTTGCAGGGAGTTACCCTGCCTGACATTTAGAGTTGACATGCCTCCTTCCTCGCAACATCGGGACAGCCCAAAAAGCTGATGTGGCACAACACACCTACACAAGTTGTTGTTGTTTTAAAAAAATCATGTTTAGCATACAAAACATTATTTCCTTTGGAATTAGCAGAAACTAACTTTCCATAGTATACTGAGTACTTGCCCCCTGATTTTAACTAATAGCCACAGCAGAGTTATCTGGTTTGCATGCCAAAGGTCCCAGCTTCAATCCCTGGCATCGCCTGGTAGGGCTGGGAAACCCCCCCCCCCATCTAAAAACTTTGCAGAGCCACTGCCAGTCAGTTCACACATTGCACTAAACCAAACCATGGTTTAGCATGAACAAGAGAGCATGCTGGCTCCCAAGATGCCGATTGCTCCTCCCTGGCTGTTCTGCTGCTGAGCTAAGACATGGCTGGTTTGGCGTGATGTGAAAACCAGGCAAAGCGAGTAGAGTTAGCAACCTGTAGCTTAGATGGACCAATGGTCTGACTCAATAAAGGCAGGTTCCTTTGATCCTCTGAACAGTAGCAATTCTGAAAAAGCAGATTTGGATAAAATTGTTCAGATCAGTCAGAATCCAATTATCTTCATTGGTGGTTGCATTAAAATGAAACTGTTGCGCCGGCAAAACCTTTAGATGTAGTTAGCAAATCACAAAGCCCTGCAGCTAACCCTGAATGGACTGTCCCTTGAGCAATCTTTAAACATTGTGCTATTGCAAGTAATTGTAAATTTCATCATACAGTACTCTCCCAGTTCTGCCTTCTACATCTAGATTAAAATTGGCCCTATTGTTTTTTAGTATTGGAATATACTATAAACCAAAAAAAGCCAACTTCAAAGATATAAGGATTGTCTTCTTTCTGGTAACTATTTTGGATTCAGTGTTAAGGAACTAGTGTATCTTGAAGGTCGATAGCAGCCTTTCCCAACCTGGTGCCCTCCTGACGTTGATGGACTATAATTCCAATCAACCCCGACCAGCACGGCCAACGCCTTGCAGGAGCAGATTGAGGAAAGCTGGTCTATGTTATGCTCATTCCTTTCATGCTGTTCTTACTGTCCTGCCTTTCCTTCTCAGTGAAAACACTACATTGCTTTTATCATAGTCCAAAGTCCACTGACCACGGAGATAACACAACACATACAGATTATCCATTTCACAGGAAAAGATATTTCAAGTTCTTCCAGAGAAACAAATGGAACTTCCTCTGTACCAAATATTATGTTCCCTAAAGTTATTTCCCAAATGCGTGTCCAGACACAAATCCAGCAGGGGGTCATAGAACATGTCCAACTCCTTTTTTTTTGGGGGGGGGGACATAGCTCAGTAGTAAAGCATCAGATTTGCATGCATAAGATCCCAGGTTCTTTTCCCTGGCATTTCTAGGTACGTTTGGAACCCAAGAGAGTGAGGGATTATGGAAGCTGGAGTATAACAACTGGATTTGATTCCCCATCACCTATGAAGTCCACCAGGTAACAATGGGCCACTTGCTGTCTAACATACCCAACATACCTCACAGGGTTGTTGGGAGAAATCAAATAGGCCAAATTAAGAACCATGCATGCCATCTTGAGCTCCTTGGAGGAAAAGTAGAAGATAAATGTTTCTATACTAATAACAATTCCCACTGTCAACAGCTTACTATATCTTGTTAGTGAATCAACATAAACAGACACTATCTTCCCTATTTCACCCTATGATCTGGCTCAGACAGAATTTGCTTTTCCCTAGGCAAACAGCAGGCAGCTGTGTTTACCAAGGCCTGTGGGCTTTCCGCTCCCACTCATGCCTGTGGGAGGCGAATCATTTCCAATACAAATGTGCACATGGACTCAGCTCCTCTTTACCACACACACAAACACACACACACTACCCCTGGAATAAAGTTGTGTTTGTGAAAATATATTTTGGGTCAAGTCACCAATGAAAACTAGAAACTAAACTGGTTGTAAGAGGATTGCAGTTTCTCACAGAACTGTAGCGTTGGAAAGGTAGGGTCATATAATCCAAACCCCTGCTCTTAAATACTATTTATTCTGTGACCATTCAGCAGCTATGAATGGATTCCTCCCGATGATTTAGATGGGATAGCTCGGCTGGATACAGTTCAGCGCTGGTAACACTAGGGTGCAGGTTAGATCCCCATAAGGGACTGCTGCATATTCCTGTAGGGGGCTGGACTAGATCAGGGGTCAGCAACCTTTTTCAGCCATGGGCCAGTCCACCGTCACCTAGACCATGTGGGGGGCCGGACTATATATTTTTTTGGGGGGGGAGGGGAATGAATGAATTCCCATGCCCAACAAATAACCCAGAGATGCTTTTTAAATAAAAGGACACATTCTACTCATGTAAAAACACACTGATTCCCGGACAGTCCGTGGATTGAGAAGGCTATTGGGCCGCATCCAGCTCCCGGGCCTTAGGTTGCCTACCCCGGACTAGATGCTGCAAGGTTTCTTCAACTCTATGGCTCTATGAATCCTACTGATACCTCCCTGGGAATTAAGTCCCATGGAACTCAATGGCCCTTATATTCGAAGAAGACACAGGTAGGATTTCACAGGGACAATTTCCAACAAGCAAAGCACCACAGACCAAGGCCATAAATGTAGAATTTGACAGGAAGATGAGCCACCAACCCAAGGGGGTGTGGTGAGTCAAAAAATTTCCTTGCCATTTAACATTGTGCCCCCTAAAGTTAGCAAGTGATTAATCTTGGGGATCAGGGTGAGCCTCATTGGTTAACACAGCTGTGTTCTAATCAGTAACCTCCCCCACCCCCAAAGGGGTGCCAACTTGAATAAAATATGGGCAGGAGGGGACAGGTAAGGCCTGCCCCATAAGATCAATCACACACCATTTGAATGGCAATGACCATCAACGGGGGGGGGCAGCCCCCTCAAATGTTTTATGGGGGTCAATGGACCTCGGCCCCCAAGGAGTTGGCTCCTATGCCCCCCCCATAAAAAGACCAATTGATAAAATGATGCTGGACAAGGAAACTGATAAGAGAGGGAAATGGAAGCAACTGCCCTTTTGGCCACGTTTGCCCTTACCTCGGAGGGGAGTGCATTTGATAAGCGTAACGCGTGAAAAATGAGCCACGGAGGAAGCCGGTTTGGGGACCAAAATAGTAAAGTCGGAAACCAAGCCCCCGATAACCCTCCGAGTGACGCCACCGCCCTTCGACGGGGCGGGAAGGAAAGCCATCATTTACCTGCAGCGGGGGGTCGCTGCTCCAGATGACGTGCTGGCAGCCCGGGGTGGTCTCCAACGGGGAGGGCGCGCGAGGCAAGCAGTTGGGCGGGTCCAGGAGCTGCACGCGTTTCCCGCCGGGGCTGCTGTAAGTCCGGACGCGTTCGTAGACCACGCTGCCTCCGCTGTGGCAGCCGTCCTGGGAGCAGGGCACCGGGTCTGGGCACTGCAGGGGCATCGGCAGCGGCGCGGGGCGGTTCTGACGCGCGCGGGGCAGCGTGGCTGGGAGAGGGACCGTCTGCTGGGGCAGCGGCCGGGACACCGACGGCGGGCCGCACGGCTCGTAACAGGGCCTGGCGGTCACCACCGGCGGCTGGGCCGGGCACGTCTGCGGGGGCAGCGGCCTGGGAATCGTCGGAGGGCCGCAAGGCTCGAAGCAAGGGCGGGAAGGGGCCGGCGGTGGCGGCACGTAACAGGGGGCCGGCGCGGGCGGCACGTAGCAAGGGGCCGGCGGGGTGTAGCAGGGCTGCGGCGGCCGCATGCACGGCGGCAGCGTCGTCGCCTGGGTTTGTTGCTGGATGCCGTACATGGCTGGCTCTGGCTGGAGGACCGTCGAGGGAAGCTGGCGGGCTGGCACTGGCCAGGCAGGTGCGCCGGGCGTGGGGTTAGCAAGATGGGCCGCCCTCGCCGCTGGGGACACGCCTGCCGCGCCGTCGCGGCTCAGCTCACCTGAGTCCGCTCCGCCCCGGGCACAGAGCCAGACCGCCAAGAGGGAAATGGGCAGGAAGCCAGGATCCCAGGTGCCAAAGCAAGCACCCGCCCGGGCAACGTTCTTGCTGCCTCCGCGAGAGGGGACTTTGGCCCTATTGGAGGCAGCTGGAAGCGCGGCTACAAAAGCCGACAGTCGCTTCCACCCCGCCTCTCCCCACCCGTCTCTTCCCTTTGCTTTAATACTGTTTTATTTAGAGTTATCGTGGTTTCTTACAAATCAATAAATTACTTCTTTCGTTCGTTCTCTCTTGGCAAAGAATCCGTTCTTTTTATTATAAATAATCATTATAACACTTTCGTGCCGTTTACGCGCCCACCCACTTGGCAAAAATCCGCCCTGTGAATAGCAGGGCGCCACCTTCCTCCAGGCAAAGGTCAACGGTGCGCCTGTCCTGCACTCGCCGCTGTCATTTGGGACGCTCCTCTTCCCCAGTCCAAGTGGGTGGGAGGGTGCCGCTTCATTTGAAAAGCAAAAAACTTCCGTTGCGAACTTATAAGCAGTTTTGCGCATCGCGTGTAATGCTCTTCTTCCCGTATAAGGACAGCTTAAGCTTTGCTGTCCGTTGAGTTCATTTGGGATTAGTTCCAAGCATAGGAGCAAAAATATTTGAGGGGGCCTCTCCCCCTGCAGAAATTGGCGAGCATTGCCACTCAAATAGTGTCTAAAATTCTATTATTCTAAGCCTTCTGAGTAGTATCTTGTGGCAATGAATTCTATATGGGTTTCCCATGGGCATCTGCCCGTGTGAACAGAACTTCATGGACCATTAACCTGATTCAGCAGACTGAATATTCTTAATTCTTCCAAGTTACTTTGCTACGAGTTACACATTTTTATTTCTATATTACATTTCTAGCCTATCCTTCCCTCCAAAGGAGCCCAAGGTTGCAAACATCAAAGAGTTAAAACAATGCAATTAAAAATAATAAAAAACCACACTTTTTAAACATTTTTAAAAACCCAGCTTTGTTTGTTTGGATTGTTTAAAAACAATCCAAAACATTTAGAACATCTAAAGAAATTTACAAGCAATCACACACCCTCACAGTTGCTAATTTGTTTTTCTTTTTCTTTTTTATTAATTTTCCAATACAAAATTAAAACAAACATTTTCAATATTATCACAAATACATAATTTTGACCTCCTTCAGCTCATCCGCGAATCTTCCGTTTTCTGATCTTTTCCCCGCAATTCTGAATTTAACATTGCCTTTTATTTCAAATAACTCCCTGAATTTAACATTGCCTTTTATTTCAAATACTCCCTCTGTTCCCTTTTTTACAATGTTTCTAATAACATTGCTAATTTGAAGGTTGCTAATTTGAAGGTTGCCATGGCCAGTATCTTTCAGCCATCAACTGTTTGGGTAGACAAGACTGGAGTTTCACTTTTGCTGAAAGTCGAAAGTGATGATCAAGACACTAGCACAGGGAAGCATTCCACAGATGGAATTACCACCGAGAAGGCCCTGTCAAGGGGAGCACCTCCATATAGCACAGGAATATGGAAAATAAAGTTCACTGGATTATTTGAGGTCAGCCAAATGCCCAATAAGGATGCGGGTGGCGCTGTGGGTTAAACCACAGAGCCTAGGGTTTGCCGATCAGAAGGTTGGTGGTTCGAATCCCCGCAACGGGATGAGCTCCCGTTGCTTGGTCCCGAAAGCACCTCAAAGTGCAAGTAGATAAATAGGTACCGCTCCAGAGAGAAAGTAAACGGTGTTTCCGTGTGCTGCTCTGGTTCGCCAGAAGCGGCTTAGCCATGCTGGCCACATGACCCGGAAGCTGTACACCAGCTCCCTTGGCCAATAAAGTGAGATGAGTGCTGCAACCCCAGAGTCGGTCACGACTAGACCTAATGGTCAGGGGTCCCTTTATCTTTAAATGCCCAATAAACAGGTCATTTGGTAGAATGCCTACTTTCCAGATCACAGCCCTGGTCAGGTTGAATCAGGGGTACTGTGTCCAGTTCAGGGTGCTACATTTTAAGAGGGGCATTGATGAATGGGAGCATGTCACGAGAAGGCCAAACAGGGCCTGGAAACCAGTTCCCATGAAGAACAATGGAAAGGCTTGGAATATTTATCCTAGAGAAGGGAAGGTTAAGGGAGGAGACATTCTAGTGGTCCTCAGATATCTGAAGAGAAGACTTGTTCACTGTTCCTCAAGAGGACATATCTAGAACAATGGGGAATTCAGCTATTCATTCACCTAGTGGCTTTTGGAAATTGATCTATAATGAATTTAAAAAAAGATGTTTAGATACACCTTTATCAAAAAAACTGGAAGCATTTTTGCTAGGTTTGATGGAAGAGGCAATTACGAAGATAGATCAAAGATTATTTATGTATGCCACAGCAGCAGCGAGAACTTTAATGGCCCAAAAGTGGAAGTACCTACGATTGCAGAGTGGCAGGCAGAACTGGCCAGACTGACCTGCAGAATTCAAGACCAGGACGATAAAAAATTTCAAAGGGACTGGAGTAAATTTATTGTTTATCTGAATCATAATTGTAAAAATTTGAAAACAGTAGCAGGATTGAAATAAATCCTACAATTCTTTCTCCTTCTGTGTTGGAACTCCTATTTGGGGACTTTCCTGGGTTTTTTCTGGCCCATGTAGATAGGTAGCCTTGGTGAAGACTTGACGTTTTCATCCCCAAAAAAGTTTTTGATTGAGTTTCCACTGAAATGAGGCTGCATCTTAATGTTTTAATGTATTTTAATCTTGTTCTTTTAAGCTGTATTTCAATCAATTGTTTTTATATTTGGTGTTAGCCGCCCTGAGCCTGGTTTTGGCTGGGGAGGGCGGGGTATAAAAGTATAATAAAGTATTATTATTATTATATTGACAATAGATGAAAGAACTAAAATGCAAGACAGGATTTGAAAGTGGAAAACCTGCTGAAGGGAGGGAAGTCACATGCTCAGCAGAGCAGAAAGTTTTATGTTTGTTATTGTATTGTTGAAAATATTGTTTAAGGAAGAAAATAATAAAAAAATATATTTGAAAAAAGAAAAGAAAACTCCAATGGCAAGAGCCGTTCAGCAGTGGCGCAAACTGTCATAGGAAATGGTGGGTTTTCCTTTGCTGCAAATATTTTAAGCAGAGGCTGGCTGGCCCACCTGTCAGGGATGCTGTAGAGGCATTCTGCACTGCAGATCCAGCACTGAGCAGTGGGTTGAATTAGATTACCTTCAAGGTATCTCCTGACTCTAAAATTCTGTGATTCATACTGATAGTGCCTCTTTCTTGGTAAGTCCACTGGCCCTGATCCTGTTGGCATGGGGACACTGAATTTGCTCTTAGAAGGAGTGATGCAAAACAGAGAGAACCACTTGTACTCGATTTATGCCAGGAAATAAGAGATGCTCAGACTTTTTAAAAAACAAATGAGCAACACTCCCCCCCCCCAGTGCAGCATGACTGGCTTACTACATTTTGAAGGCACTGAACTAGTGCCCGTTGACATCTAAAGAGCCACCCCGCCACACCTCCACAAGCATTAAGATCATACCCTAAAATTACATACCTAAACCAATTATTACTATCGTATATTTTCCCTGAATTCTTGCAAGAGACTGACAATGGCTTCTGCCTCATGTCAGCTTTTAAAGACAGCTGTTAAAATGTGCTTGTTGAGGGTAGAATAACACCAGTCTCGCCTCTAGCAAGCTTTTTGTCTCGGTAACATAATAACCATATCTGTACTGTAATTTATCGGCATGCGATGGCTGCACTGTTATTATATCCCCATAGATGATCTTGAAGCAGGCAATGCAAATTAGTTATAGTATTCATTAAAGCCACACGAGAGCAATCCCATAATAAGTGTGTATCCTTTTCATATGCAGTTTACCAGACACTGCTAGAGAAATGCTATTTGGGAAGGTAAGGATGGTGTGAATTAAGTGGCTATAGTGTTACGTTACGCAATACGTCAAGTGTGAGGGACTTTTGTAGTTGCTGAACTACAACTCCCATTATTCCCATTAGCCATGCTTACTAGAGCTGATGGGAGGTATAGCCTCAGGGGCACCGCAGGGGGCGCCACAACTATGATGTAGAACGGAAGGTGAGAGGCAGGGGAAGGGGGCAAATTTTGGCATCACACAGAGCGATGCTGACATTTGAGACCCCAAGCAGAAGGTGCCAGTTTCAATCCCTGCTGGCTGTGGGAAAATGGTTGCTTGTACATAAGAGCATGAGCAAAGTTGCAGGGTGCTTTCATAGCTAAAAGCATCCTTGGAGCATGATCAACGCGTGGACAGCTCATGCTGTCCTAATGATTGGTCCACGTAACATAGCCTGATTGTCTGCGTGGTCTAGTGCGATGGTCCTTATCTGCTGGCTGAGAAAAGGTTGCATTCCTTGTATTTTGTATCTTTCGGACTTTACACAATAAAGGCTGTCCTGCTGCAGCTCTAGAGCAGCCAGAATTCTTCAACCCATCTCTGTGTGAGACTGATTCTTACTGATGGCGAGCTGGTTCTCGTCATTTGGTGCCCCGTGTGACTACCTTCGGACTCCACGTTGTTTCTCATCGTCCAGCGCTCACCACACATCTTTCATCTGCTTCGGATCCCGGTGAGGCTCCCGTTCCTTCTGCCATTGTGGGGCAGTCTCTTTCGGACTTCGACTGATTTCGGACTTTGCGTGGCTGCGGCCCTCTCAGCGCTCACCTCGCCCGGCACGGGTTCCAGACGCGTCTTTCATCCACTTCGGATCCCTGGTGAGTGCTCCCGCTCCTTTTGCTGTTATGGGGCAGTCTCTTTCGGCGCCACAACAGAAATTTTTTGATGAACTTAAGTTCCTTCTTGCCAGTAACAACCTTGTTGTACTTGATGCCGACCTCAAGGCGCTTATTCAAGCTTTGGACACCCACTGCCCCTGGTTTCCTCAGGATGGCATTTCTGATTTAAAAGACTGGGAAAAAGTAGGACATTTTTTCCACAACCATCCTCAAATTGATGTCAAAGTTTTGGATGCCTGGTGTAAAGTTTACAAAGCAATGTCCAGTTTGCCTCCAGCCAATCTCCTTCTGGCTGCTGCATCATCTTTTTCTTTGCCTGCCGCCTTTCCCTTGCTATATCCAGCATTGCCTTCTTCTGCTCTTCCGGTATATGCCCCACCAAAGCCCCCAGATCCTCCTCCTTCGGCACCCCCCCGCTCCCCCACCTCCTCTGCCCAAGGCATCTGGCACCGCTTCCACCCCACTTCAAGAGGCCCTTCGCGCCGCTGCTCCGTTGCTGGCTTTTGATTCTACAACTCCTAATCTTTTTCCTGTGATTGCTCCTGCCGCCCCGCGGGGAGGCCCAGCCCGGCACGAGCAGTTTGAGCAAGCAGGATTGACAGTGGCTAGAGAAAAAAATCCAGCGGACCCTGCCTATTATGTATTTGGAACACAAGTTGACCGCAGCTGCTGCCATTCCAGTTGCACCTCAACTACAGTTCCCTGACCTTGGACAGTTAAATTGGATAAAGAGTTACTTGGACCTGCCCACCTCCACTCTGTCTCCGCTATATTCTGCTCTTAAAGGACATAAGGATCCAGCAGACAAGGTCACAGTTACCCCTGCAATGGAAGAGGCTCTAACAACCGTGAATGATCACCTACGCAGATGTATGGTGGACAGGATCCCTTCTCTTTCCATGGACCAGCTATCGCTTGCAGTGTTTGCCACCCCACTCCTTCCAGCGGCCATATTATACACCACTGGCCAGAAGCCTGGGACTGTGTCTATTGTGGAATGGCTTCATTTGCCTCATACTCCCCCGCGTAACGTGTATGCTACACCCAACAGCGTGCGCCAGGGCCCCACAGAGCCTTATGGACAATTTGTCGATCGCTTGTATAACACCCTTAAGCAACAAGTTCAGGACGTAGCAACCCAAGAAGTGCTTGTCCGCCAGCTTGCGTTTGATAATGCGAATGAGGACTGTAAGCAAGCACTACGCCCTTTGATGACAACTCCCAATGTAGCCATTGCAGATATGCTTAAAGCCTGCCAGTCAGTGGGCACTGAGATGCATAGAGCTCGCCTGCTAGCCACGGCTTTGTCCTCCACCATATCCCAAAATCCTGCCAAGGATAAAACCTGTGACCCAGCGCACTCTCCGGTAACCCCACCTCTGGCTTTACCTCACCTCTTTTTGACTCAGGACCTGCGCTTGCCAGTTCCCTTTGTGCCACATCAAGCTAGAGTGTCAGTGGGGGCTGATTTTTCTTCTTCAGCACTGTGCCTTGTTTTTCCATTGTCAGAGGTTTTACTGCAAGGCATTCACCTTGTTCCAGATATTTTACATGGATTACAACAAAATGACCCCTATGTGACTGTATTCTCTGATCGCCCAGCGCATTTGCAATCTGGCTCTCCTATAGCAAAAATCATATGCGTCCCAGGGTTAGCCCAAAACCATGACCCTCTTGTGGCTACTACCTTCTCAGTCACGGAAGAACGCCCAAAGATCCAGATGACCCTTGGGGGCCGCACGATTGACGGGGTCTTGGACACGGGGGCAGACTGTTCTGTGATTGCCATCAAGGATTGGCCCCCCGCCTGGGCCACCGAACCAGTTTCTTCTTCAATGGCCTTGCCTAAAGGAAAGCTTGCAGTGGCAGCCCAGTTAATTGCAGAACAACTCGAAATGGGACATATCGAACCTTCCACCAGCCCGTGGAATACACCCATCTTTGTCATCAGAAAAAAGGCATCTGAGAGATACCGTCTTCTCCAATACCTTTGAATGCCAGTGATGACCTCCCACCTAATCTCAACCCGCACTGCAGCTGGAGACATCGCCACATTGATGTGCCCTGGATGGAGTCACCTTCTACAGCTGTTCCAGTGTTTCCTGGCACGTTTAAAGGCCATCTTCGTCCCTACCACATTGGCTCCCCTTTTCCCTGGGAAGCCACTTCAACCACCAAATATCATTACAGTTTTGCTGCCTCTTGTTTGGGAAGTGAGCCTGGCTTTGAAGGATGCCCTCGCAGGACCGGCATCGCTTGGATTTTACCCCCCAGATCTCTTCTTCTTTTCTCCTCCCTCAGGATTCCTGCCCTATGATGTGTTCCCCTGAGCATGTACAGAAAGCTGTCTTGGAACTATTGTGGACTCTTGGCAGGGGAGGGGGTGAGGGAATTTCAGTGTGTTCCAGTTGTTTCATTCTTGTGCTTTGGCATGGTTCCCGGACAGAAAGCAAGTTGCAATGTGGTTCTTTAGCAGGGCCTGCGAAGACAATGGGCTCTATTCTCTACCTTGTTGCAATATGCTTGGCTAGTGCCTTTTAGCTGCTGAGAGAGAAAAAAAAAAGCTTTGAGAAGCTTTGAGCTTCTTTTGGTGGTGATATTCCGGTATTCCAGTAAATGTTTCATATAAGATTAGCAATAATATGAAGGACAATTGTATAAGTTTACCGCCTGTGCTTCTGTCGCTTGCAAAAATAGTGTCTTATTGTTTTCGTTTCAATCATAATAGCAATAAATTTTTAGGTCATTATCCATATTGTAATTGGACCTATGAGTATTTTAATGAATCTTCTTGTTTTGTTTAAATTCCACCATCTTGGTTTTAAAAATAATCAACAAAGAAATGTCAGAAATAAGACATGTAGCGCTTAAAATTTTTTATGTTTTAGATGTAATTCTTGCTTCCAAAGGTGGAGTTTGTGCCTTAATTCATTTTCATTGTTGTATGTATATATCTGCTCAATCAGCCAATATTTCTGCTACTATTGATTATATGGAACAAATGATAGCCCATAATCCTTTGAATCCACCCGAAGGTTTTGATCTATGGGAATGATTGTCTTCTTGGTTACCTAATGGAACATGGTTAAGAAAAATTTTGCTAATCGTAATTTTGCTTGTTACAGGATTCATTGTGGTGTGCTGTTGTATTCAATGCTTGCCTTCTTTGATTTCCCAATGTACTGCGTGGTGGTATCGACCAAGGCCCACCACAGGGGTTACAAGAGGAATTTATGTTGCAGAATATAAACGCTTAGGTAATGAGATATATGATTAAAAAGTCCCCTCCCTCTTATAATATAAACAAGAAAAGAGGGCATGTGGGAAAATGGTTGCTTGTACATAAGAGCATGAGCAAAGTTGCAGGGTGCTTTCATAGCTAAAAGCATCCTTGGAGCATGATCAACGCGTGGACAGCTCATGCTGTCCTAATGATTGGTCCACGTAACATAGCCTGATTGTCTGCGTGGTCTAGTGCGATGGTCCTTATCTGCTGGCTGAGAAAAGGTTGCATTCCTTGTATTTTGTATCTTTCGGACTTTACACAATAAAGGCTGTCCAGCTGCAGCTCTAGAGCAGCCAGAATTCTTCAACCCATCTCTGTGTGAGACTGATTCTTACTGATGGCAAGCTGGTTCTCGTCAGCTGGCACTTCCATATGGCCAAGAAAATTCACCGACATCTTAAGTGTGACTTTCTCCTGATATACACATTTTCATGTGCAGTTTTGCCTAACATACACATTTTTTCCGAAGCAATATTTTCTAATATAATTTATTTTTAATGATATTTTCCCCACTAACACATACATTTTTCGGCACATTTTTTTTTACCCTAGCACATGCTGTTTACTACACATTTCTTGGCTGGAGAACTGCATTGCAAAATCAGAGATGTGCCCGTTTCGAATGATAGCTCTGTTTTGGTTTGCATGTTGCTTTGTTTGGTTTGCAGGTAGGCTTGCTTTTAAATGCAAACAGAAAGGGAAATTTCAGCAGATGCAGCTGTCCTGATATAATTTGAAGCAGACCCAAAATTGTACCCCACCCTTCTGGTGCTGACCCTCTAATCCAGGCATGTCTAGCAGCTAGATCGTGACTAGTAGATCACTGGACATCTGTGGTAGGCTCCCCCGCAAAGAAACTCAACAACTTTGGCTCCCCTAAAAAAAGCTCAGCATTTCTGACCAGCACCCCAAAAACGGGCCTTCCTCCTTCTGGAAAAACCTCAACTAGTTTGACCTGAACCCCCCAAAAGGGGGTAGATCATGTTGTTAAAAAATATAAATGATTGGAGCATTAATAATGGAGAAGAAGTTAGTAAATGAAAGAAGTTAATATTATTAGAAATATGAATTTGGAGAACTGCTAATTAGGTGATAAAATGAAATTCAGTTAGAGGGGATTCGAGGAAGTCAGTTATCAATGTAATGAAATTAGAATTTGAAGTTAAAACTCTTTTTTATGTGTTTTTCTTTATTTTTGTGCAGTGTAATGTTTTTCTTTCTCTTTTCTCTTTGTTTCTTTTGTATGTGATTAATGTGAAAACTAATAAAAAAATTGGAAAAAGACAAACAAAGAAAAGGGGGTAGATCACTGCCAGTTTTTAACTCTAAGTAGATCGCAGTCTCTTGGGAGTTGGCCGCCCCTTGTCTAATCCATGTGTGGAGAACCTTTGACCGTCCAGATGTTGCTGAACTATAACTCCCACAAGCCCCAGCCAGAATGGCCAATGACCAGGGATTATGGAAGCTCACATCTGGATGGCCCAAGATGACCCTTCAGACACCAGTTCATCTATTTTCCTCTTCCTCACAATGCCACCTGAACCTGGGAGCTTCACTCTACTGCATCACAGCTAGGCCACTTAAATTTGTAGGGAAGACCATTCTCTGAGCTTCCCATGCAAATTCATTTCACCTAGGCTCGCAGGAATAGGGCACTTAAAAAAATAAATTATTATTTTTTGGAGTAGGAGAGATCATATCCAGCCAACACCCTTTAATTGGCAAAGAACTTTGTGCAAGATCAGCACCTCAACGCCACAAGCTGTTATAAGGAGAGGACAGGATTTTTGTTTAAGAGAGTTCTCACACATGGGAAAATTTTTACAGCCCTACCAAAGCCTTTAAGGCGTCTGACTCTTTTGGGATTTTTTATTTTTTTTTACTTTTCTCAAAGACAAAAACAAAAAAATATCACAAATGCATTAAGTGAAACGTTTCCTAACATGGAGAGGCAACAACAGGAATGCTTCACCTCCTCAAATTCTGTCTGGTCTGTGGTTCCCAAATGCAAAAGTGGCAATCCTAAAGCCAGGCAATGAGCTTCTTTGCCAACAAGCAGGTGGGAAACATATTAAGAGCCTGCAGTCTGCTTATTATACCCAACTGCAGTCATGGCTTGCAGAAACCAAAGGGGCAAAAAACAGGCACACCAACACACTAGTCATCAGTAGTAATAATGCTTCTGGATGTTTTGAGCCAATTGCAACTCTGCTTAACTGGAGCCTATTCATAGCCAGACATTATCTTGCCTTCAAGATACCAGCTTTGGGGAGGAACATGCAAAAACCAAATACAGTGGTACCTCGGGTTACATACGCTTCAGGCTACATACACTTCAGGTTACAGACTCTGCTAGCCCAGAAATAGTGCTTCAGGTTAAGAACTTTGCTTCAGGATAAGAACGGAAATCGGGCTCCGGCGGCGCGACAGCAGCAGGAGGCCCCATTAGCTAAAGTGGTGCTTCAGGTTAAGAACGGACCTCTGGAACAGATTAAGTACAGTACTTAACCCGAGGTACCACTGTATATTTCATTTATCTTTCATCATTCATCCTTCAGTACACAAAAATTGTCATTTTTGGGTTGGAGGAGCAGTTAGCAGCCAACAGCAATTATATTTAGTTGATTGCAGCCTTTGCTAGTTCATGACAAGGGCTTCTAAACAGAGGTGTTTGTGAGGGAATTTCCAGGGTAAGGGCCTGAACACTGTCTCTCAGTGTGTGTAGGATCAATCAATCAATCAATCAATCAATTTCCTTTATTCGACCGATAGTCAGAAATAAAACACAGAAATAAAACACAATACAGAATTATGAACTAAAACATCATAGGGGTACATGAATAAGGTAGGGCCACAGCACTAAACCTCTCACAGATAACCCACATCAAGGCATTCAATTGTACGTTTCCGATGCTTGAGTGCCAGGAAAAGGAATTTAGCCACTGACAAAGTTGTTTTCCTAGAAGACCTATTTAGCAGATATGCTGTCTGCTTTCCTCTTTGTCGGGGACTAAGCTGGGGTAAGTATGGGGTTATAAGATACTGTCTTAAATCGCTGTAGAAGGGACAGCTCATTAAAATGTGCTCTGTGGATTCTACCTCACCCAACGCACAATGGCATAATCTCTGGTCATATGGGACTCCTCCATATCTTCCCTTCAGAACCGCCGAGTCAAGAACATTCAGCCTAGCCGCGGTAAATAGTCTGTGGTATTCCACGTAGTGGATATCCGCCAGGTAGCGAGCTGGAGCAGCTCGGTACATCTGCTCCCCCAGAAACAGCCCAGGTTTCACACGGGCTATGTCCTCCTGTCTCGCAATATCCCTTAATCTTTGGGCGATCACCGCCTTTGCGTGGCTATACGTCATGGACTCTATATAAAGGGAGGACAACCCGCACTTCTGCACTTCCTCCACTATCTCCCCTTCGTGTGTAGGATCAAGATTCATGTGAATGGCAAGTGAGCTGCTGCAGCGTCCTGCAACATCTGAGCCACAGTTGTCTTCCTGCTTGAGAATGTGCAAAACTACACCTGCAGCAAAGGCACCATCTCGGCAGGGGGGCTGAGTGTCTTGGCACCCACAAAATTTCCACTGCGGCTGCTCGGCCGGGCAACCCAACATGTCACGCATGTAACATCATATGGGCTCCAGAGAAACAGGTTGGGTCCTGGATGGGTGCACGCATGCGCGGTCAAGGAGATGGGTGCCTGCACAGATAGCCCAACGACAGCTGCCACAATTTCAGTCTCGGGTCACAGAGCAGAGGAGAGGCCAGAGCGACATGAGGAGCCACATCTCCAGCGGGTAGGAGGAGACCCTGCTGAGGTCAGAGCAGCGCAAAGCCACCCCAGGGCTGTTGTTTGCAGTCAAAAAAGTTGCACTAGCGAGGCAGCAGCTCTTAAAGGCTTTGGCATCCAAAGCGGTTGCAGGGCACCTAGCAGGCCAGAGATGGGTGACACTGGGCAGCTCTGAATCTTCTCCTGCCTCTCATTCTTGCCCCCTGGCTGGTACAAATCACTGACCCGCTTTCCTGAGTCAGACTCCAGCCTCTGTTCCCCGAGTGCAACCTGCCAGTAATCTGATGGAGAAGCAGTGCCAGTTTCCTGCAAGATCTCACCAAAATTGTAAGAGATCTCACCAAAATCTAATGAGTTCTTGTGCAAAATGCACAACGAAGTCTGAAGGGTGCCTCCCTCCCCCGCCGGGTGTCAGAATAGCAGGAACCCCAAGGATGGTTTTTCCTCTTCTCTAAATTATGCTGTTCGAATTCCTGATCTGCTGTAATTTTGACCTAGGTGTGTACTTTTATACGCAGGTCATTCCACTAAGAATCATGTGGTGCAGTAGACCACACACACGCACACTCACACCCCCCCCCCCCTGAGGCACTGTTTTGCACCTGGCTCTATGTGGTGGGTCAGGAGCAAAATCCCTTCTCTGATGAAAATGGTGCCAACAGGTGGATTTCCCCTGGAAGTAAATAATTTTCCCTAGTGACACAGCAGAGCTTAAATTTTCCCCTCTCCTCTTCCTGCTATTTGTATTCTAAAACAAACAAACAAAAACTGCAAGTTGAATGTGAAAAGGCACAACTTCAGCCTTTAAAGGGCTGTGCAAAGGTTGACCTGGGTTTCCCCTCCTTCCTGGAATAATTATGTTGGTTCATATTCTCTTTCTCTGTGTGTAGTTAGTAGATCCATTTGGAATGCTGCAATTACACTGCCAATGATGTTAAGAATTACTCAATGCAAACACCAGTCAGAAGGAATATTGGGTGACAAAGTACACTGCTGTTTCCTGGTCCATGTTTTAAAATGATTACAAGTCGACGGACACAGATGGGCACGATGCCCAGAAATGCTGAATGGCACTCAAGGGGGGGGCACCCACCCACTGCTGTCTTTCAAATTCTGCCTTAGCCAAGAAGATTTAACACAAGCTGAACAAATGAGGATGAAGAACAAAGGAAAGGTGATGGGGACAGAAGATGGTTACAAACCCATCCGCACCAGGGTGTGGAGTTAAGGTGATTAGTAAGGAATTCTTCTTAGCTACGTAAGTCATCGTTCAGGATGTATTCAGAACATTTAGTCAACTAAAGGATGACTTACACCAATGTGAGCCTGCCCAAATGCTCAACTCCAGGCCAGGTTCAAGGTTGTTGTGTTAATTCACAAAGCTCTAAGCAACATGAGCGCAAAGTTCCTTTAAGACCAGAGGGTTTGACTCTTAAACCACACAGAGAATTACAGCTCTGTGATGGAGGTCTCCTAACATCTCGCAGCTTCCTTAACAACCCACAGCTTCCAGAATTCTTTGCGGGGAGACATTTTTTTAGTGGCACCATCGCGCTTTAAATGCACAGTGTGGGAGGTGAAGATCAGCTGTGGCTGAAGATATGTGGAAAAGTGCTTGGGAAGGAGGTGTCAACAAAATTCGGCTTGCTGACCGTTTCTGCCTTTACCCCCACACCACACACACATCTCTCTAAGACAAAATTCCAGCCGCATATGGGGAATTGCATTCTGTGGGGAGTTCGTGTTGTACACCCCCTCTGGTGTTCGGGGTGCCACTCAGGGTGTCTGTTGGAGCTGGAACCAGATGCAGACCAGGTACTGTCGACAAACGCTGTATAAGGCCAGGGTGGACTTTGGTCTTGCATTTCAGTGGCACTCTGCGCAAGGTCAAAATTCAGCGCCCCTTCACCTCTCACCTTGTGTTCCGCTCACTTCACTATGTCATTGTTGCAGTGCCATGCAGTGCCCCCTAGGCTCGGTTCCCAGCATGGCAGAACTGGTAATGCTGCCCCAAATCTGCCTTTGATGAGGTAAAGGCAGACTTACTGGCCATTACTACAGAGCTGGAATGCAAGCCCTGTTTCAGTGAAATATAAATTTGAATCCTGGCAGGTGAGAGAAAACAAAGGGTGTGAAATAGTCGGAGTCTGTGCACAACTATATGTGCAAGGGTGCACATGTATGGATGGGGGGGTGGGGGGCTGGGGGAGACATTTCATACATCATATAGTCCCTTCCATTTCTAGGGATTATAGCTCTGTGAGGGGAAATCTCAAAAGTTGTCCCCTCTTGTGGTTTATCTCCGCACATCTTTATGCCTTGTCCACCCTTTCCTAGGTCATTCCTGGCGGGGGGGGGGGGAGCTGTTTGTCCTGCACCCAGCCCCCATTCAAGGAAACAACTCTCTTATGCCTCACCCCACCCCCAATTACAGCCATAGAAAGCTTTGGCAGCACACTGGCAGTAAAACAGAATCAACTCAGACCATCAAAGATCTGGGAGAAAGGCAACTCTTTACTTGGAATCACACACATGTCAACAAAGGCTGCAGGTGGGCCTCAGGGGGGAGAGCATTCCACACATGGGGAGCCACAACTGAAAAGGCCATGCCTCTTAGGATCACAATCTGAGCCTCCTTTAGGGGAGGGAAACAGAGAAAGGCCTCTTTTTATGAAGTTATGCTTTCAGGAAAGGGGGGGGTAGACGGAAGGGTTCCTCCCTCCCCACTCCCCCCATACTAGAACATAGAGTTCATCCCATTATACTGTTTGGAAGTAGATTCAGTCCAGACAAAAGAAAGTACTTTCACATAACATATCGGTGGCATATAAAATCCAGTGCTACAAGATGTGGGCTGTGCCCATTAGTTTAGAAGGCTGTAAAGTGGATGAGAGATATTCATGGGAATATAGGTCTATAATTCCTTTTATTATTCCCTCGGGTGTGAGTGCTGTTGCCTATGTTGCCCAAACAGCACCACCCAACCACAAGAAGGAGGTACTGGCAGGCTTGGGGGAACCCAAGGTTTGCAGATGTAAAAAAAGGAAGAAGAGGAAATCCTAAGACAAATATACAAAGAGGGGAGGGAAGTAGACTATCGAAGACTGAGCATGCTCAGCAGCCACAGGGTGTTGACTGTAGGAAAATGGCAAACTGGCTGGGGACGGGGGATGACATTGTGTATCCCTGAAAATGGAGGGCCCTGACCAAGAACAATTTGTGCTGCAGTATTGTGTCACAGGTCCTGCTTGTTGGCTATCAGCTAAGACAACTACACAGTTCAGAGTCTGTGTGTATACTGGTAGTTGAAGCAGGGCAACAGTGAAGGAAGGCTTGGGCAATTCTCAAAGATGGTTCGTTGACCAGTGTTTGGAAACAGGATGCCAGAACTGGTGGACATTTGCTCTGTTTCAGCAAGGCTCAGCTTAAGTCCTTATCCTCAGGCAGTTTCAAAATGTGAGTGCAGGCACATTTTAACTGCCCTGTTCCGGTTTCATCAGGATCTTCACAATGCTCTGGGACCTGACCAGGAATCTCAAAAATGCAGCTCCTTGCAATATGTAGTTCTAGGAACTTCTTCCCCACCCACTTGTGAGGCGTTTCAAAAACTGAACCCAGTCACATTCTCTGATCCTACCATGTTGAATCATGATTAGTCCCCCCCCCCAACAGAGCTACAATTCCCAGTAACCTTAAGAAACTACATTCCCCAAAATTCTGTGTATGGAATAGTGTGTTTTAATTGTGCACAGAGACATTGTTTAGCATCTCAAAGTGTGTTCACAGTGCTGTGAGTTTCTTTTTCATGCACAACTGTCTTGGCCCCATGTTACAGCATTTAAGATTTCACAGACACCCAAGAGCTGTCATCTGTGAAGCTGTCAGGACAGGACTTTGTGGCAAAAAGCCTAGGGCCCCACTCAGCAGAATGAGCAAAAGGATCTTTAAACACATCAGGGCAGACATACTGCAATTTGAAGTAAAGAGTCTATAATCACCTAATTGCATCACTCACTAACATGCTGAAAATTCACAGCTCCCCACTGTGGGCTGGGGTGGTACATATATTGCAAGGGCAACCTTGTCAAACCAGACAGATTTCATGTCACTGTCAACCCACCAATTCCTGGCTCCAGAGTGTATGATCAGGTTGAGTGCAAATATTGTGCTACTCATGAACCATTCACCACAAAGTGACAGCTGGCACAGGAGTGAATTTTCAAACGTTTGACTGTTTCCCAGTATTTGTGTGCTTTGTACCCAGGAGGAATCTGAGAGCACTGTTTCAGCCGCATGAGTAGAAGAAATAATTGTATAATCAGGAGTCAAACTGGTTTCACAGAAACTCCACCCACCAAGGATCAAAGAATAATAGACTGCAATCATCATCACTAACCGAGAGCGAATATAAAAAGGCCTACACCTGTTACATAATGCACGCTTGTTGATTCATATCTCATAAAATAAATTACGCTAAATCCGCAAATGAGATGATGCCTAGGCAGCACTGAAATGCAAACATAATTTGCTACACTGCTGCAATTCAGGCCTCTAATTGGTCCTGCAAGGCTACCTCAAGCTTCTGCCGCAATGCAGGCTGTGTAGAACTTGGAAGCCCACAGAAACTGCTGAGTAAACACAGAAGGAGAAACTCAGTTTCTTGTCTGTTTTGTGTCTTGATCTAGTCAGCTTTCAAAGCAGTTGCGAGCCAGCATGGTATTTCTTGCGCAGGAGAGTTTTGACTGTATTTGTGGAGAGTAGCAGTATATGCAACGCATGGGGTGGGAAGGAAAGGAAAATCTGTGCTGAGTAACCACCTTTGCCAAGCAACCTTTGCGGAGAGAAGAGGGCTGGTAGACATATCAGCAGGCAACTAGCAACTAGAGATGAGTGGATCCATCAATTTTGGTTTCTTGTTTTTCTAATCTTAAATTTAGTTCACCACATCTGAGCATCAGTTTGTGATATTTTGTTTTTTTAATTATCATGAAAAATTGTCAGCATTTTAGTGTGCTTGTCACCTAATATCTGTGCTGTTTGCACTAATATATACAATTCTTTAAATGCACACTTTACTCACATTACTGGTTTGGAGAACTGTGCTGCAAAATTTGGAAAAGTGTGCATTTCAAAATATTCCTGTCTTTCAATTCATGCACTATTTTAGAAACAACAAGTTAGGTATATTAACCTGTAAAAGAGAAATGGACTAAATTTATTTCCCATTCCTACTAGCAACATGGGCACATAAGTATTTATTTAATTGCAGATTTATAAGCTGCTTCAAATCCAAATGCTACAGAAAATAGTGTACAATGAAATAAAATGCAAAAGATTGCAGGCACAATTAACTCAAATCAGCAAAACCATATCTACAATTGCTCAATTAACATTCTATTAAAATAGCTGGGTCACACTTGAGGGTAAGCCTTCCTAAACAAAAATATCTTTCACAGCTGCCTAAACATCAAGACACCATAAATTTGTATCTCATTTCAGTTGGTAACTGATTCCAGAGGGCTGGAGTGGCAATACTAAAAGCCTGGTCTCATACTAAGTGCACCTCTGGGGCATGTGGTCCTCATTGCAATTCCTCATCTAAGGTGTAATTGTCAGGCAGGGAAATATGCAGTTGAGGCAGTCTGTTAGGTTAGCAGGTTTTGAGTTGTTTGGTGCTGCTATTGCTAAAAGCAAAATCTAGAACTGTGCCTGGTAGCAATGCTGGCATTGCAGTTCCCTGAGCCAAAGAATGGTACACTCCTTCTATCTGGGATAGTCGTCCTCTTCCACCGAGTGCACAGCTTTGGGAGGAACGCACATGGAGCGGTGAGGGAGGAAGGAGACACCCGCCTAGCCAGCCGGATCAGCCAAATCAACCCTGGCGATCAATGGGGTGACAGATGTCACAGCCAGATCACCCTCACATCCAACACAAGGTAGAGACTGTTGACTGGGCGAGATTTCTTCTATGCTGGTTAAACATCTTCCTTACATCAGATAAAGATCCTCTCCTCAGCGAAGTTTTGCTAGACCCCTTTCTTTCCCCAGGGCTACAACAGTTTAACAAGAAGGTACAGCAACTCGGGCTGTCAGTGGAACTTTTGCAATCAATGTCCCTACCATCTGCCAAGGCTATAATAAAAACTAGTTTGTGGAATATTGAACACCAAGAACTAATAGTAGCAGCAGAGAAAACATGTTCTCCTCTTTATTTTCAACTTTCTTGGGCACATGAAACTAACCACAATTACCTTGAATTTCTGCTTAACCCTCAAGAAAGAAGGGCATTTTCGCTGGCCAGGTTTATTTCAAATCCATCAAACCTCCTTTGGGGAAGGTTCTCAGGCAAGGTGGAAGGAGAAAGAACTTGCCCGTGTGAAGACCACCTGGTGGAAACCCTCACATATATGGTTCTTAACTGTAAAATGTATGCTGATCTCCGTCAGCAATTTCTAGATCAACTCTGTATCCCCAAACAGAAACCAGAGTTGGAGGTCATACAGTACATTTTCTATTACTGGGGAATGATCAGGAGCTCACCGAGTTAGTGGCTAAATATCTCTATTTGGTTTTTTGTTATCGAAACACACTGCAGATGTCTGATCTCCATGGAGACCTAGAGATGTGATGATAGACTACTCTGCCTCCTTTCTTTTAGCAAATGTTTTGTGCCACTGGGGAAGTGGCAATTCTGTATTGATTTGTTTTGAATGTTTGTATGTGATGCCAATAAAAGGTTTGATGATGATGATGAGTTCCCTGAACAGAGGTTTCCCTGGTGTTGATGGGATGCCCCAGTCACCTACCTAGTTGCTGAATCTGTACCAGCTTTGGAGCTAAGGTCAAGGGAAGCCCCACACAGAGTGCATAGCAGTAGTCTAGCATGTGCATCTCCTCCCCCCCACCTTTAGTTCTTGCTCTGGAAGGGCTTTACCACTTGCTTGTTTTTGATTGAGTAAGCTAGCCCTGAGTCATAGGTTATGAGCAAAACCTGGAATTCTGTGCAGCCAGTTGTCCTATGCAGAGGGTTTTGCAATGATGTTCATCACGTCACATTCTTCTCGTGGCTAATGTCCCAGTGGACACGTGCAGGGAACCGCCATAAGCACAACGTATGTGGCCCAACCCTTCAGGGTTATTGTGACTTGGTTTTTAATACATCCTCTCCAACAACCCTCAGATTAAAAAGTTTGTGACCCCACCCCCACAGATTTTGTGTACTTATGGAATTCTGCTAATACCTTGTTGTATGTGCATCAATAGGGCTGCTTTAACTACATGTGCAACCAGGCATTGTAGTTTGCTAATACTGAGCCTGGGTGGCAATTGGCTAATATACTAACTAATATACTGTGGAGCATGATATGCTTTGTGTATTGATTTTCTTGAAATTTAATTTTATTTTGAGTTGCCCTTGTAGAACTGACAAAGGGTAGGTATAAAAATGTTTTTTTTTTAACAAACAAACAAAAAACAGCACTCACTGAGAGATGTGACAGATATCTGCTTCAGTTTTACTTAATTTGTATTATTTTATTTTATTTTATTTTTAAAATGCATTTTAGGGTGGTATACAAAGAAAGTTTAAATTACAAATTCATTATAAAACATATTCCATGATACAATAAAATTGGGGGGGAGGGTTAAATCAGCTAAAAATATTATAATCTAAAATGCCTTGGCAAATAAAAGGGATTTAACCTGCTGCCCAAAAGAAGAGCTTTCCATAACTGAGGAGCCACCACAGAGAAAGCCCTTTCTTTTGTGCATACACTTCTCCTAATGATGAGTTATGGGAAAGAGCTTCTTCTGGCGATCTTAATGCAAAGACACATTTATATAGGACAAGGTCTTGCTCCTTCAGATATTTTATATAGGAATAGGTACTCCTTTAGACATCTGGGCTTGTTTCTCCCATAGCCACTGCCTTGGATGCAAGAAGAAATCAGTCATGGCTCCCTCCCTCCCTCCCTCCCTCTCTCTCTCTCTCTCTCTCTCTCTCTCTCTCTCTCTCTGCCTTTCTACCCTGAAGCTTTTTCCTCTAGGTCACATCACACACACTTTCAACCCTGAACTCTAGTTTTTGTCCTTCTTACTATCTGCAAGTCTCACACAGGTAGAGTTGCCATATTTCGAAAAGTAAAAACCAGAACATCCCGAAGGTTGTTGAGTGTTTTTTAGACAAACCCCAAAGTTGTTGGGCTTTTAAAATAATAATAATAATAATAATAATAATAATAATAATAATAATAATAACACCAAAAACCGTAATTTTTTTAGTTGATTTGCCTAAGATCCATCAATTCTGCCTTTGAAATCCTGGCAATGGCAGGCGTGTGGCAGCCCTACACACAGGGCCCCTTTCCTTTGCTTTCATAATCGCCTATCACTCACACAATCACCCAAACACAGCTAGCCTGGCTTGATTAGCCTAGAAGAAGAGGAAGAGGAGGAGGAGGAGGAGTTTTGATTTTTCACTACCCTAAGGAGTCTCAAAACGGCTAACAATCTCCTTTCCCTTCCTCCCCCACAACAAACACTCTGTGAGGTGAGTGAGGATGAGAGACTTCAGAGAAGTGTGCCTGGCCCAAGGTCACCCAGCAGCTGCATGTGGAGGAGTGGGGATGTGAACCCAGTTCACCAGATTACGAGTCCACCACTCTTAACCACTACTGGCTCCCTTAACACTTGCTGGGTCCAGGGATTTGGTTGATTAAATGCTAACACTTACTGGATCCAGGGATCATAGCTGTCCCGCACCCACAAAGTCATAACAATACAATCTCAAACTAAGAGAGCAAGGAAGCTGATCCTTGATTCCCAAGTGGTTCTCTCTTTTCAGAAGAGAACCCAACTATAGTCTAAGAGTTTGTTCCCAAGGCAACATATTGCCATATTTGACTAACAAAAGGTGTATGTACCGGGCTAGACCTGTCCAGCCAGCTGCAGGACCATTAAACCTCTACTATCCAATCCACCCCCCTAGGTATTCTAATATTTGTTGGAAAGAAGGGTTTGTTGGTGCAAAAGACCAAATCAAGTTATACTGTGTCAGACCTGAAAAAGAACCTTGTGGTATCTCAAAGGCCAAGGAATAAGAGAAACACTTCCTGTTGCCCACTGATCCCCCAGGAGAAAAAAATAAGAAGCTTTTCGGGGGGCACCAACCCTTAATTTAAGAATTAAAAGAACAGAGGATCGGCAAAGGAGGTTCTGTAGATGTTTAACCCAATGTAGGTCAAGGAAAGGGAGTTTCTGAGTGCTCACTCACACCCATACAGGTATGGTATGATTTCTCTCTCTGCCTCTTACACTTTTCTTTTCTGGCAAGCTGCGTAGCGTATACTGAAACTGAATCATGTTGTTCAAAGACCACATCCCTCTGGCTATATCTCTGAAGGTGAACTGCAGGCATGCCTTCCTCAAAGATTAAACACTCTCTTTTCTTTGCTTAAAAACTGATCAGAAAATAAAGTTAGCTGCAAGCAGCAACTGATGCCAAGCGATGTCAGGAGTTGGCCTAGTCAGGCATCTTCCAAGGTTCATGCCCTAACAGGAAGGCCATCATCAAGAGCCCCCTGGCTCTTGTTCCCTGTCATTATGGTTACCTATTTGTTTGCTCCCACTGTGGTCCACAGGGGATAAGAACATAGCACAATCCCTGCTAGCTTCTGCCCAGAAACTGATACCTCCACAGCCAGAGAAAGCATACCACTGCTTTCATATCATATTGCTCTGCATCTAAGTCCTTTAACAGGAGATGCCCGTGACTTTTAAGAACATAAGAAGAGCCCTGCTGGATCAGAACCAAAGTCCCATCAAGTCATAGAATCACAGAGTTGGAAGAGACCACAAGGGCCATCGAGTCCAACCCCCTGCCAAGCAGGAAACACCATCAGAGCACTCCTGACATATGGTTGTCAAGCCTCTGCTTAAAGACCTCCAAAGAAGGAGACTCCACCACACTCCTTGGCAGCAAATTCCACTGTCAAACAGCTCTTACTGTCAGGAAGTTCTTCTTAATGTTTAGGTGGAATCTTCTTTCTTGTAGTTTGGATCCATTGCTCCGTGTCCGCTTCTCTGGAGCAGCAGAAAACAACCTTTCTCCCTCCTCTATGTGACATCCTTTTATATATTTGAACATGGCTATCATATCACCCCTTAGCCTCCTCTTCTCCAGGCTAAACATGCCCAGCTCCCTTAGCCGTTCCTCATAAGGCATCGTTTCCAGGCCTTTGACCATTTTGGTTGCCCTCCTCTGGACACGTTCCAGTTTGTCAGTGTCCTTCTTGAACTGTGGTGCCCAGAACTGGACACAGTACTCCAGGTGAGGTCTGACCAGAGCAGAGTACAGTGGCACTATTACTTCCCTTGATCTAGATGCTATACTCCTATTGATGCAGCCCAGAATTGCATTGGCTTTTTTAGCTGCCGTGTCACACTGTTGGCTCATGTCAAGTTTGTGGACAACCAAGACTCCTAGATCCTTTTCACATGTACTGCTCTCAAGCCAGGTGTCACCCATCTTGTATTTGTGCCTCTCATTTTTTTTTGCCCAAGTGCAATACTTTACATTTCTCCCTGTTAAAATTCATCTTGTTTGTTTTGGCCCAGTTCTCTAATCTGTCAAGGTCGTTTTGAAGTGTGATCCTGTCCTCTGGGGTGTTAGCCACCCCTCCCAGTTTGGTGTCATTTGCAAATTTGATCAGGATGCCCTTGAGTCCATCATCCAAGTCGTTGATAAAGATGTTGAATAAGACAGGGCCCAAGACAGAACCCTGTGGCACCCCACTAGTCACTCTTCTCCAGGATGAAGAGGAACCATTGATGAGCACCCTTTGGGTTCGGTCAGTCAGCTAGTTACAAATCCACTGAGTGGTAGCATAGTCAAGACCGCATTTTACCAGCTTCTTTACAAGAATATCATGGGGCACCTTGTCAAATGCCTTGCTGAAATCAAGGTAGGCTATATCCACTGTGTTCCCTTCATCTACCAGGCTTGTAATTCTGTCAAAAAACGAGATCAGGTTAGTCTGACATGACTTATTTTTCAGAAATCCATGCTGACTCTTGGTGATCACAGCATTCCTTTCTAGGTGCTCACAGACTGTTTGCTTAATGATCTGCTCCAGAATCTTCCCTGGTATTGATGTCAGACTGACTGGGCGGTAATTATTTGGGCCCTCTCTTTTCCCCTTTTTGAAAATAGGGACAACATTTGCCCTCCTCCAGTCTGCTGGGACTTCACCTGTTCTCCAGGAATTCTCAAAGATGACTGCCAGTGGTTCTGAGATCACATCTGCCAGTTCTTTTAATACTCTTGGATGCAGTTCATCTGGCCCTGGAGACTTGAATACATCTAAACTAGCCAATTATTCTTGTACTATCTCCTTAGTTATTCTGGGCTGTGTTTCCTCTGCTGAATCATTTGCTCCAAATTCTTCAGGTTGGGCATTGTTTTCTTTATTGGAGAAGACTGAGCCAAAGAAGGCATTGAGGAGTTCAGCCCTTTCTGTGTCCCCTGTTTGCATTTCACCATCTTCTCCTCTGAGTGACCCCACTGTTTCTTTGTTCTTCCTTTTGCTACAAACATACCCATAAAAGCCTTTTTTGTTGCTTTTAACCTCTCTAGCAAGCCTGAGTTCATTCTGTGCTTTAGCTTTTCTGACTTTGTGTCTACACGTGCTGGCTATTTGTTTGAATTCCTCTTTGGTGGTTTCCCCCCTTTTCCATTTTTTGTACACATCCTTTTTTAATCTTAACTCAGTTAAAAGTTCTTTAGATAGCCACCCTGGCTTCTTTAGGCACCTTCCATGTTTCCATCTCATTGGTATTGCCTGAAGTTGTGCTTTTACTATCTCCCTCTTAACAAACTCCTAGCCATCATGAACTCCCTTTCCTTTTAGTATTACTGTCCATGGGATCTCACCCAGCACTTCCCTAAGTTTTATGAAGTCGGCTTTCTTAAAGTCAAGAAATTGAGTCCTAGTATGCTTGGCTGCTCCTTTCCGCTATATAGTAAACTTCAGAAGAGCATGATCACTCGCGCCTAATGATCCTTCCACTTCTACCCCACTAACCAGGTCATCAACATTGGTTAGGACCAGATCTAAAATGGCTGTTCCTCTTGTTGCTTCTCCCACATTCTGGACAATGAAGTTGTCTGCAAGGCCAGTGAGGAATCTGTTTGACCTTATGCTCTTGGCTGAGTTTGACATCCAACAAATATCCGGGTAATTGAAGTCCCCCATTACTACTATCTCCCTTCCTTTTGCATGCTTGGCCATCTGTTCCAGGAAGACATCATCTATGTCCTCCGTTTGGCTTGGGGATCTATAGTAAACTCCCACAATGAGGTCACTGTTATTGTTCTCTCCCTTAATTTTGACCCAAATGCTCTCACTTTGGCTTTGAGGTTCTAAATCTTGGATCTCTTCACAGGTATACACATCCCTGACATATAACGCCACTCCTCCTCCTTTCTTGTCTGGTCTATTTCTCTGAAATAGATTGTATCCCTCCATTATTACATTCCAATCGTGGGACTTATCCCACCAGGTTCCAGTGATGCCTATTATGTCATATTTAGTTTGCTGTACCAAGAGCTCAAGCTCATCTTGTTTATTTCCCATGCTTTGTGCATTAGTGTACAGACATTGAAGTCCATTAATTATTCCCCCGTGTCTCTTATTTAAGGATTTTTTCCTCCCACCACTAGGGTTGCGTGCTGTTTGCTCCATTTGGTCTATGACATTGGGATGATCATCTTCATCAATTGATAGACTCCTACCTTCAGGAGCACTGTCTCCCTCTCCCACATTAGTCAATTTAAAGCCCTTCTGATGAGGTTTCTGAGATTTTTGGCAAAAACATTCCTCCCAACCGTTGTGAGGTGCAGCCCATCGCTTGCCAGAAGTCCATCTTCAAGAAAGTCCAGCATCCTGTTCTTACAGTGGCCAACCGGATGCTGCTTGTTACAGATAGGTAGCCGTGTTGGTCTGCCATAGTCAAAACAAAAAAAATTCCTTCCAGTAGCACCTTAAAGACCAACTAAGTCAGTTCTTGGTATGAGCTTTCGTGTGCATGCACACTTCTTCAGATACCTTCGGATGCTGCTTGGAAGCTCATATGTCGGCGAGGGATTTTAATGAAAAATTTAGAACTGCCCACTTGGTGTGCAGTTGTAATTTGCACACAAAGCTACAGCTACAGCACACAAGTGCATTTTCCTTGCACATCTCTTCTTGCTTAGAATAATAATAATAATAATAATAATAATAATAATAATAATAATAATTTATTATTTGTACCCCACCCATCTGGCTGGGTTTCCCCAGCCACTCTGGGCGGCTTCCAACAGAGATGAAAAATACACTAAAATGTCACATATTAAAAACTTCCCTGAACAGGGAATCCCTTCGGTGACATTTAGGTGCCTCCACAGAGTTGGAGAAGATAATCAGAACTGGGAATCAGGCAATGCTAATGCAGAAGAGTGTCCGGGTCAAGCATCACGCAAGAAGCATCCAGCAGTAGCTGTGGAACCCACAGGGAGTGTCTTTGGGAAGGGGAGAAGAAATGGATGTGCTTCATCAAAGGTCTGGGTTTCCAAAGGAGCTTGGACTAAGTCTAGGTCTGCATTAAGAGGCAAAAATGGAAACTGTGCACAGGGTTCCAGTAAAGTGTGTTAGGATGAACGTAAGGCTTTCAGCCAAATTTGGCCCACCAGGCCTCCTGCTTTGGCCTGGGATACTGTTTTGGAAAAGCCACACAGGCTTTAATTGAGATTCCTACATGAGGGTTGGACTAGATGACTCTCAGGGATCCCTTCCAACTCTACAATTCTATGATTCTGTGACTACTTAGTTTCCTTTTCGCATTGTGATCAGTCACTTCACATAATACAACGGACTTGAATTTTTTAACTACCCATTTTTCTCTTTAACTGCCCATTTAGGTGTTGGGCTGCCCATTAAAAAGAGCCCTGTGAGTATCCTGTCCTTCCCATAGTTCCCTATTAGTAGGCATCCTTCAAATACAGGTGAGTGGAAGTTCTAGGAAGAATAAGGAGCAAATGCTGTTGCTCCTGTTTTATTCACTCATTCATATATTGCATTTCTATTCCATCTTTCCTCTGAGGAAAGTGGCATACACATTCCTGCACCTCTCCATTTTATCTACACAAGAACCCTGTGAGGTAGGTAAGGATGAGAGCCAATGTCTGGCTCAAGGCCACCCAATGAGCTACATGGCTGAGTGAAGATTAGAACCCTGGCCTCCCAGACTCTACTCTGACAGCCTAACCTAGCCTTTTTCAATCTTGGGTCCCAAGATGTTGTTGGATTACAAATCTCATCATCCCCAGCTAGCAGGACCAGTGGCTGCTATAACTGCTCCCCTGCATTGGCACTCACCTTTCCATCAATGCTAAGGGATGGAGGGTCATGGTCCAGTGGTTGCCACCTCAAGCGAGACACTAGCAAGAGGTAACCCTTACATGCCTTCCAAGGTGATGCAGGGAAAAACCAGGTTGCCATCTTCCAGGGCCACACTCCTGCATGAGTCACATGATCCATGCTAGATCAGGGCCTGGGTAAAAGCATGTTTTTCAGGCACAGCGCCCAAAATGGCCACCATGGTCTCACAGGGGGAAAACAGGATGTCCCAGTTTTTCCATGACAGTTGCAGGGTATGCGCTTAAGCACCTAGTTTCCCTGCACATTGAAGGCACCTTCTACTTACAAACTGTCTCCATCTTGTAAGGTGCTTTGAAGTGGTACATGGAGCCATTATTGTCCATCATTTACACACACGTTTCTTTTGTACCTCCCATAATCTCATCTCAAACAGGTTTTTCAGGCTTTTTAAACTCTCTCCAAAACCTGTATAGCCTGTTACCCCAAGATGATAATCGGGTGAGTGTCATCATAGTCAACAGTACCTCTCCCACATCAACTTTAACATAATTCCCACAGCATTGTTCCCACCTTAGGCTATCAATGCCCAATATTTTCCTTGCATATTATGTGTTTTTATATTGAAAGCCTGCGGGTAGGGACAGTCTTGTTTTGATGTAGGTTAGCCTCTCTGGGAGCCTTTGGGGATGAAAAGCGGGGTACAAATTCTCTAAACAAATAAATATGAGACAAAACCAATGAGGGTAACAAGTGTTGTCTAGTTGTTACTGACCAGGTTCCATTTGGGGATGTTTGCTAGGGACTGTAATGGGGTTTAGGTCTGCCTAACATAACAGGTCTTTTTTTATGGGATGGCCACTTAGGTTTTGCTCCCACCCCCAAGGGAAATATTACACCCCAAACAATGCTCTCTAGCCATTAAAATGTTTCTCCTAATGTTCAACTGAAATGTATCGTCATATAACAAGGTAATTAGACCTAGTCCTGCCCTTTGGGTGGAAGAGAACCAGCTTCTGCCTTCCTCTGTGTTGCAATTATGGGTGGGGGAAGAAAATCAATCCAGTTTGCATTTAAAACTGAATCCGTTGAATTTTCGCTTGCCAAAGCAATATGCAAACCAAATCACAGCACTTGTCTGAATTTTGAGATGCAGTTCTCCCATCAAGCAACATTTACAGAACTGTGTATATTAGGGGAATGTGCGCATAAAGATGAAGATACTAATAAAAATAACGTACAATAAATAGGCATTATATTAGTGGAAGTTGCTTGGAAAATGTGTCAAAACTGCAGGCAAAAGTATGTTTATTAAGAGAAATTCTCACTAAAATGCTGATAAAATTTCACAAAGTCATTTTAAATAAAAAATTTCTAATTGCTGCAAAATGTGGAGAACTGAATTTAAGAATGGAAAAATGAGAAAATTGGTGAAACAAAATTGACAGATCTTTCCATTGCTAGTGACAACCCCAAGGCAATTTTCTGTAACATTAAGCATTTATATATGCGATTTCCACTAATATATACATTTATATGTACACGTTACTCTGCTATATGCATTTTTAAATCATTACTCAGCTAGAAAGCTGGAGAACAGCAAATTTTGAAGGATGCCTATGTTTATCCTTGCATTTCAGTTTGGAAAGTCCAGAGCAGCTAAGTTTACCTTTTTACTTATTTATTTTAATTTTATTTATTATTGTATAAAGCATGAAAATACAAAATAAAAACACAAAATACATAATAAAAACAAGAACAAATCATATCAATAACCGTCCTCCAACAAACACAATTAAAAGGACATAGAATGTTAATCAGTCAAAAGCCTGGTTAAAGCCTGTTTTCAGCTGGTGCCTGAAGAGGTATGAAGATGCCGAGCAAGCCTCCCTGGGGAGAGCATTCCACAAACATGGAGCCACCACAGTAAAGGTCCGTTCTCATGTTGCCACCCTCTGGACCTCACATGGAATAAGGGTCTCAGATGCTAATTGCACAATCATATGGGGAAAGGTGGTCTTTAAAGTATTGCAGTCCTGAGCCATTTAAGGCTATATAGGTGGAAAACAGCACTTTAATTGGCCCCAGAAACTAACTGCCAGCGTGTAGGGCCAGGGTTGGTATAAAATGCTCAAACCATCTTGTGCCAGTGAGCAACCTGGCCACTGAATTCTGCACCACCTGAAGTTTCCAAATTGTCTTCAGAGGCAGCCCCAAGCTTAACACATTGCAATAATCTAACCAGAGCATGGGCAACAGAAGTTAGGCCATCCCTGCAATATTTAGCTTTTCAATGTCATCTGAACCAATTCCCCCATCCCTACCTATTTTTCACATCACTAACTATAAACACTGTTTTTCCTCTGGACTGTTCATCTGTGTCAGGGCCTGCTGACCAGGCCTGATGGGAGTTGGAGTCCAACAGCATCTTGAAAGCCACGGGTTCCTCATCCCTATCCTTTATCCTTTGAAAGCACAACTTCATTCTGCTTGGAACTATGAAAGCACTCACATTTCCTAAAGTAACTCTTGCTAGTTGGAATCATTACTCAATCAATAACTCAAAGTAATTGCACAGAAGACTTATAATCACAACTTTGCATGGATCAGTTTATTCTCTTAGTATTATTAGATTTTTTAAAAGTATAAAATGTTGTGGATCTCAACATATTTTTCTTTATATACCCATTGAGCACTTTACAAATTACTTTCCATGAATTATTTTCTGAGGACTTATTTCTCTCAATGAGATCAATTTTCCATTATGGTCTACCAAAATTACCTTCCTTTATTGTTCTTCGATGAATGGACAACATTTGAGACAATAATAATAATACTACCATTTATCCCCCCCCTTCCTCTCCCCACCCAGAAGCTTACATTTCAATCAAAAGTGCCGTTATCTCTGTGTCTGGTCTTTTTTACTGCAAATAATTGAATACAAAAATGTACGCAATGTCGAGGAAGTAAATGAACCAAAAGAAATAAGCATTTGATATAAAAGCAGTATAGCATAAAATGTGCAAAAAATAAAATAAAAAATAAGATGACTTAGCTTACTGAAAATAATATGAAATTGGATGATTTCACTGGGATATTTAAATTTAATTTTGCACTTGAAATCTTTTAGCACATAATGGCATTACAAAAAGAAGAAATGCCAAGTCAAATAAATGGCTTTTTTGTAGTTCTAGTTTTTAGCACGCACAGGCACAATTTTTTTTGGTAATGCAATATTCCAGGCTAGCGATGATCACAGGTTCGTAGCTTAAGGCAGATCTACACTTTATGCTTGATGAGAGAAGATCGCTGCAGAAAATGGCATCCCTGTGTTGAATTATTTTCTTTCCCCTCTTTTACAACATAGGATGGCACATCCTGTTTTGTTATGTCATCAGAGCATAGGGTTCCTCCATACTCTACCATTAGACAGAGGTCATATTTGCCCCATACATTGTAAAAGGCATGCTTAGAAAAACATTAACAGCAGACCAAATGTAGTTTGTTAAGGGTGTTTGGAACTGTAGCTCTTTGAATGGTGTGGGCATGACCAGAGTAACACAGATGCCTCAGGTGGTGTATCTTGGGGGCGGGCAGAGAGGTGGAAGCAGCAATCCTTTGAGTTCCTAAGCTAGAACCCCCTGTATTCTCTAACTAGCTGGCCATGGTGAAGGGTGCTGTTTCATTATTAGTCCAAAGTTTATTGGTCAACTAAATTCAGGTTATAGCCAAAGAAACAAAACCCCCAATGAGCAAACATTTTAACAGGCAAGCAAATATAATAAAAAAACAGCATAATAAAACACGTGTAATAAAACACATGTAACACATAAAACATGCCTGCACATGTGGCATTCATCTCAGGCTGCAAGGCTAGACTCGTAGGATTTCCTGAGATGAGCTTTTTTTACTGCAAACATAGCTAGCTATATTAAGCATGGCAGGCTTAGCCACAAAATTAAGCAGATGCTTAATTTTATCAGTGTAACCGAGGGTGGCGGTTGGCTCTAGAATTTTATTTAAATATTTTGCCCATGGAGTTTCATATAATGTGCCATGCAACATATACTGAATGATGTCCACTACTATCTGACATCTGCAGATACAGAAGCACTGTTCTCCAGGGGCTGAAGTCATCTTCTGTTCAAGGAATGGGAAAGGGGCAACATCTTGTTCTTCATCTCAGGCAGCAAGGTGCCTTGGGCTGGCCCTGCCTTTCCCTTCCCTTACCAGGGCAAACAGGGGTGCAACATTTTACAGGGGATGTAAGAAGGCACTGTTTTCAATTCCACCTTCTATTTGTCACATACAGCATTGTTTCCATGCTGCTGCAGTTCATCTTCCACCAAAGCTACATTCACCGCTGTCCACTGTGGCAAAACTTACATAAGCAATTGGCATCATGTCATTGCACCCTAATAATTGCAATGCAAAGGAATTGCACCCTAATAATTGCAATGCAAAGGAAACACAATGACAGACCCTCCAGGTGTCCCTATTTTCCAGGGATGTCCCTGATTTAGAGAAGCTGTCCCAGTTTCTGATTTGATCCCAGAATGTCCCGCTTTTCCATCTGAAGGCAATCCTGTACAGGGAATTTAAAAAAAAAAAAGTTTAATGTTTTATTATGTTTTTCTGTGTGTTGGAAGCTGTCCAGAGTGTTGAGGCAACCCAATGAGATGTGTGGGATATAAATAGTAAAATTAGCATTATGGAATAGGACGTTCCTATTTTCATCGGAAAAATGTTGGAGGGTATGCAGTGGGAATTAGGAGGGGGAAGCATTATCAAATACAGACTGAAATCATCAGCAGCAAATACTGAATAACGGAGCACCTGCAATTTCCACTCCGGTCTCTGTTTTCATCAGAATTATCAAACATCCCTTGTCTAATTGAGAAAATAAATTCAGGAAGGATGGTTCCACCAAGGCATGCTAGGAACAAAATGAATAGAATACAGTGGACGCTCAGGTTGCAAACGTGATCCATGTGGGAAGCACGTTCGCAACCCAAAGCACCCGCAACCCGCAGCACCGTGTCTGCGCACACGAAGATTGTGATTCAGCGCATGCTTCTGCGCATGCGCAAGCACCGAAACCCGGAAGTAACCCGTTCCGGTACTTCCGGGTTCGGCGCGGTGCGCAACCCAAAATCGTGCAACCCGAAGCGTCTGTGTAACCTGAGGTATGACTGTAGTCCCATATTCAACTGGGACTCCCTGTGAGCAATCCTCTTTATTCTTCCTGGGAATACTCAGGGATGGTCCAAGATCTGTTGCTGCTACACCAAAGTCCCCACCTGCAGCATATATTTAAAGCAGTATCATAAAACTTTAGTACAGTGGTAGCTCGGGTTACATTCGCTTCGGGTTACATACGCTTCAGGTTACAGACTCTGCTAACCCAGAAATACTACCTCAGGTTAAGAACTTTGCTTCCGGATGAGAACAGAAATCATGTTCCGGCGGCACAGCGACAGCAGGAGGCCCCATTAGCTAAAGTGGTGCTTCAGGTTAAGAACAGTTTCTGATTAAGAACGGACCTCCGGAACGAATTAAGTGCTTAACCCGAGGTACCACTGTAATCATGGCATGATTCTGCAGCCTCTTCTGGTGCTCTTATGTTCATGTTGAAATATTTAACACTGCATATATTATTCTAATAACTTTACTTAGATTTCAATAAGGTTTTAATATTTTTTAAGGAGAGGAATAACAGTGTTCCATAAGCAATGTAATCGTTTGCATACATTTTTATTGAAACATATTCATATATTGGATTAACCTATGTTACTGTTTTGTGGAAGCTTTCTATTATTCATAGCAACAGTATATGTAATAAAAATTATCTGTTAAATGCTGAATTTTTGGAAGGCTGTTTTTTAAAAACAACAACAACAAACCACACAATTGCATACTGACACAGAAAAACGAAGGATTGAACTTAACTATGGGAAAAGGAGAAACTGAAATTGACAGTTGTCCACCCCTATCAATGGATCAGCATCCTCCAATGTATTTGCGGGCAGGAAGCTATCTAAGGGGATGCAGGGCTTCTTGTAGCTGGGTGCACATTGTAGCTGGTGCACATTTAACCCTGTCCCTCAATACTTCACCACCACTCCATGCCTCCAATCTGCCACCTGAGGTAGCCTTATGCTGCTTAAAGACTCTCCTTTGGTTTACAAACTATTGGTATGGCAGAATAGGCTACCATCACCCCCACACAGCAATGTGAATGGGATCCAGTATAGTGCAGTATAGTGCAGTGCAATGGTTTAAGTGTTGAATTTCGACTGTGGAGATCTAGGTTCAGTACTTGCTTGGGCACAAGGCTTGGTAGGCAATCTTAGGTCAGTTGTTGCAGAACTAGCCTACCTAACAGGGTTGTGGTGAGACAGGGAGAGCATGAATACTGACACCCTGGAGCTCTTGGGAAGAAGAAAAAATATATACATAGTCCATGCTTGTCTATTGAGGCCAGGATTTGTTTTGCTTCACTTAAGCTAATCCCTAATAGTTGGGTAGGTTCAAGGGATCAACAGCCACTTAATTAAAAACCAGCCACCAGACAGTTTCAAAGGGATAGATCCATTTACACAGGTAAATGGATCGTTCAGCCCGGACACTGAGATCCAGTGTCGAGGGCCTTCTGACGGTTCCCTCATTGCAAGAAGTGAGGCTACAGGGAACCAGACAGAGGGCCTTCTCGGTAGTGGCGCCCGCCCTGTGGAACACCCTCCCATCAGATGTCAAAGAGATAAAGAATTACCTGACATTCAGAAGACATCTTAAGGCAGCCCTGTTCAGGGAAGTTTTTAATATGTAATGCTGTACTGTTTTTAACACTGATTGGGAGCCGCCCAGAGTGGCTGGGGAAACTCAGCCAGATGGGCGGGGTATAAATAAATTATTATTATTATTATTATTATTATTATTATTATTATTATTATTATTGGTGTTGTCAGAGCTGCCCCAAGGTCCCAGCTCACAGAGGACCAACGCCAGGTCGTCGTTATATACAAAAGTCTTTATTGAAGTTCAGTTTCCATTTCAAAGCCGTAGCGCGCAGTTTAAGATTCTAGCCCTGCTCCACCTCTTCCTCTGCCCTCTCCTCCTCTGGGTCCTCCTGTCCGCTGAGGCATTCCCCTTTCTGGACTCTTCTGACACTGAGTCGCCTGACTCCTCCCCCTGCCTCCGGCGGGCTTTAGGACCTGGTTCCCAATCCTCGTTCTCTGCTGTCCCGCGCGCCTGTACATTTGAACTTGGCTCTCGCGCCAACCCAGTGACCTTCCTCCTGACCGTTACACTGCTTCTATCACTGCTTCCCTCTTCCGGGATGCTGGCTGGACCTGACCTCCCCTCCATTGCCTGACTCTCCGATGGAGGCGTGGTCAGCCCTGACTCATCTTCTCTCCCTGCTGGGGGAGACGCTGGCCCCGATACCTAGGACTCTTCCCCCCCACTATGCTCTGGTGGGGAAGCTGGTCCTGATCTCCAACTGCTGCTCTGGGAGTCCCCGCTGGCCCCTTGCTTCTGGAGTGTCCCCCTTGGGACCCCCCTTGCCCTGGCCACCGGCGCCCCCTTCTGTGAATCTTCCGATTCGCTGGAGAGGCTCATGGAATCTCTCGGGCCACTGTCATCTTCTCCTACGCTGCCCTCAGATTCTTCCCCTTTGCTCTCCATCTCCTCCCTTCCCTGTGCTTCTGCTCCTGAGCCCCTGACAGGTGTGTACACAACATGCCAGATCACAGAAGCCTAGAATTTTGTAAACACACCTCCTTCCCCTCTGTTCTGGAGGGAGATGAGCTCTCTTTGTGCACTCTGACCTTGCTGTCTGTGGAGTCCCTCTTGATAAGGGCTCAGCTGAGAGGGTGGGGCAAAAGAAATATCAGTTCTACAGATGAATTAGCGAAAGGGAGACAGACTCGTGGGTTTGAGCACCATTTTGGGGCAAAAGTTTCCTGCACTGCAGGGAGCTGGACTAGAAAACCCTTGTCGTTCCTTCCGACACTACAATTCTATATTTCTATGATTCTGTGCAGAAAGGAATACCTGGGCATTGGCGAAAGGTGGAGCCTTTTTTGGGAGGAGAACAGGGATGTAAGAAGGCAACAATTTCCATTCCAAAGTGTACTCATCACAATCAATGCTGCTCCTATTATACTGCAGTTTGGCTTCTGCCAAATGCTACATTCTTCATCTCACTATTTAAAGTAAGTTACACAACTAACATAATTATTTACATAACCTAGGTAACTTGCGCTGATAGGCAGGGTGTGTACACTCCCCCCCCCCCAAATATTAGTTTTTCGTTAGCCCACTTGATTATGAGCGGCTATGACAGTGCCCAGATGGAGGTCTTTAGACAATTAATTGATGTGGATTTTCAGACTTCCATTGAATGGTGACCAGGAGTTGCTCCAATATGATATATGAAGGTTTCTCTGCCCTTCTTGGGAGAATTGCACTCATATGTGTCCCTTATATGTTCACAGGAGTTGAGATGGCTTTTGGCCAAATGTAGTTTGAATTCTTTGCAGTTTGTTGGAGGTTAAAGAAAGTTATGGCACTTGGTGATTATTGTTGTTGTTTTTTATTGTTATTATACTAACTTTCCATACAAAAGAGATGCAAGGTGATTTACAGAAATTGTATAAACGTTACAAGACACACACAGCTTAAAAACAGATCTATACAGATGTGTCCTAAAGAGCTGGCCTCACTAAAATACACCACAAATAAATGAAGCCATTCAATTAAGGACCAGAAACCAAGTTAAAAAGGAAAGGGTTTTTTTGTGGCACTTAAAAAACAGATGAAGATGACACCCAGGCAGGGGCAGCATTCAACAAGCAAGGAGCCATCATGGAAAAGGCTTGTTCTTCTGTTGCTGCCTTCCAAATCTTTCATGGAAGGTGCACAGAAAAAGGGTCCCAGGTGATTGCAGGGTCCCTGTCAGTTTCTGTAGGGAGAGGCACTCCTTCAGCTTGGATATTGTCCTGCTGGATGCCCAAAGGTAGAGGATACGGGCAGACTTTTCATTTGAACGTCCTTTGATCCTAGATCTGAGGATTCCTTAATTTGAGTATCTTGTTGTTGGGATAAGAAATAACTCTGTTAAGGAAAACTTTATTAATATTGACCAGAACAGATTACTAGGACTTGTAAAACTTGTAAAAGTGACTTTAGAGAAGTAGAAGATACTTATTGTTTTAGATTATAATGCATGTTAATTCCTTTCAGCTGGTTGCAATGGTATAATTTTTAATAATAATATTATAATAATTTATTATTTATACCCTGCCCATCTGGCTGAGTTTCCCCAGCCACTCTGGGCGACTTCCAATCGAGTGTTAAAAACAATACAATAATCATATTGTAGCATGACTTAATGCATTTTGGATGTGCATTATTCTTATTGCCCATCAGTGCAAATTACCTGATTGGCTAATGAACAGTAAGCTTGTTGTTATATACATACATACATACATACATACATACATACATACATACAAAAATACAAAAATACATAAAATAGAGGGCTGAATCTCAGTGGTACAACATCTGCTTTGCATGCAAGAGGTACCAGGTTCAATTCTTAGCATATACAGGTAAGGCTGGGGGGAATATCTGCCTCAAATGCTGGAAAGCTGCCGTGCAGGTAATACTGAGCTAGATGGAGTAATGCCCTGACTTTGTATAAGGCAGATTCCTCTGTTCCTCATTTGGGGACCTGTAGGCTGGTTGCACCATGTGGTACCCATCCAGATATTGCTGGACTCCATCTCTAATCATCCCTGACCAGTGGCCAAGTTGATTGGAACTTCAACTCGCTGCAGTACATCCAACTGTATCTGCCTATGCATATTAAAACATCTATATTAACACTAATGCATAACTCACAATTATTAGCATCTGTATAAATGGTCCTCCAGTTGTTTTTAGGCTACAACCCCTTCCAGCCCCAACCAGCATTCCCAATGGTCAAAAAAAGGTTAGAGAAGTAGTCTAGCAATCCCTGGATGGCAACAGGCTTCCCACCTTTGCCCCAGAGTGTGTGGCTCCTTCTGGCTCCATTGCTTTCTCCTAACATCTGGTCCTTGATGTGTTGGTTCAACAATATCAGATAATCAGGGCCAATCAGAGGATGGTGGACAGGAGAGCCATTTGGCTCAGGGCCTTAAACTCCAAAGGAGCCTCAAATTTAGGCCCTTGTTAATTTTTTGGTATTTGACCAGTTTCACAATCTGTTTTTTAAGCACATCAAACCAAAATGTGACACATTCTCTCAAGAGAGTTCAAATTGTCTTGCCATGCCTAATATCGACTGTGACATGTGACACAGAAGCTACCCACCTCCACCCCTGAATAATTAGTGCATTTCCACAGGAAACAGAAAAGAGTGTTAAATAAATTTTAAAAATCAAATTATATACATCACTCTTCTTATTTGCTTCTCTGCCCTAATTTCTTTTCATTAGCTGTTGTTGTTGTTGCTATGGCCCTCAAAAACTGGAAGTGATCTGGACCTCTCCTGACCTCTGATTGGGCCTGCAGGTGGGATTACAAAGTGTCGTAGTAGAGGAATTTGCAACTGAAATGGATCTCCTCCTCCTGACTTTGTCCTGCTTCACTAACTCTTACCAAGAAACCAGCCTGTCCCATTTCTTAACTCTTATACCCATTTTTCTTGCTTTATGACATGCATAATGAGGCACACGTGACACCTCGTACAGAAGGGGAGTGATTTCTGCCTGGTATTCAATGACTATTTCTCACACTTCACTGGTGCTATTTATTTTGCTACTCGGTACAAACCCATGTTGTTCCTGGAACCTTGCCTATAGAAACTCAGCAGTAACATGTTTGTGTGATATATAATTAGGCGCATGCTGTAACCTGTCCACAGCTGCTGAAGAACATCTTGCACTATCAAGAGAACATAAATCAGACCTGCTCTTGCTCACTCGTCCCAACTTTACCTCCAATGCTTTGGGAATCACAATGAAAATAACATTGGAAATGGCAGGAGCTGTTTACAAACAACCCAACTGGGAAGAATTCTTACATAAGATACAACCTAATTATTCCTATAGCTCTGGGATCCTCAACTTGGCACCCTCGGATACCCCCCAGATGCCTGCAAAAGCTCCCTATTCCTCTCACTTTTAAAAAACTGAGTTGTATGTGTGTGGTTGGTTGGTTGGTTTTTTTTGTACCTTTTGGGGTGGCCTTTTTTGTCTGTGTTTCATTTGTTTGGGAGCATTTTTGTAGGAGTTTTGGCTGTTATGGGGGAGATGTTTATTCCCTGTGAAATTGATACGTTCTGCGGGACTCCCCAAACGTTGAGGACCCCTTCTATGTACCCCCACCTTTCTGAGTTTCCTCTTCTCCTCCAGAACATCACCTGAAATGGGTCTCTGCTACTTGAAAAAAACAACAACTTAATAATATTCCCCTGTCGCATCCACCCTCATCTTGCTAGAAGAACAAAGTAGGCATGAAAGTCCATGTAGCCTCATCCAGCTTTCCTTTCCTTTGGATGAGAACAGCTATGTTCTTTTTTTCCTTGACAGCGGAACTGCAGCAGCCATACCTCCTGGGAAAGGGAATTCCATACTACAAGAAAGGCACAACAAGAAAGATGGCACTGTCCACTGTGATGGGTCTGCCCTCAAGTTTGACTAAGAAGCTGCGGCTAGTGCAGAATACAGCAGTTGCCTGCTCACGGAGGCAGAGTATCACCATCATATTATGCTGCTGCTGCAAGAATTGCACTGGCTGCCAGTTAGCCACTGGGCTAAGTTCAAGGTGTTGGTACCAGAATACAAAGCTCTACACAACTTGGGAACAGGATATCTAAAAGATTGTCTCCTTCCTTAAATACTCAACCAATCACTGCACTCCGTGGGAGATGACATCCTGTAGATCTCATCTTAGCAAGAGGTCTGTTCTGTGCAATGTTGAAATTCCTTCTCATTACATATCAGAAAAGCGCCCTTGCTGTTGTCCTTTGGGCACCTGCTGAAGTTGTTCCTCTTTCAACAAACCTTTTGAGTGGAGAGTTTTATCCCAGCCAGTATCTAAACTGGTTCTAAAATTGCTTTTAGATGTGTGATTTGTTTTTACTGTTTTTGTATATGTGGGACCTCTCCAGATGTACGTTGTATTGTACACTGAGGAACAGGTATCAGGGTGATCACAAGCACTCCTGCATTTGATTTAAATTGAGTCCTCGAAAAATTTAGGATGTTCATGTGGCATATGTATGTAGCAATCCTTGTATGGTCCACAGCTTCCAGCAAACGTTTCATACAGAAGATGCTGTAGTGTTGTTGTTTTTAACTGCCACCTCTGATGCACCATAGCTCCATGGTACAATGACAATGTGCCAAATTGGTCACTTCTTTGTGATGGGTGTAGCCACTGCCACATACTTCCTGTTGGTGCAACTGGGCAGTCAGTGCAGATTCCACAGAATAAGTGTAATACGGCTACGTGCCCAAGCACCTGTCGATACTCTGACTACAGCGATTGGCACTAGCTGCAATTTCCAGACCATCTTTAGGGGAAGGTCCACATAAAGTGCACTATAGCAATCTCATCACAAGGTTGCAAAAGCATTGGGTAAGGCTATCCCAATCCAGGAAAAGCCAAAGCTTGTGAACTGGTCATAACTGGCAATAGGCACTCCTTGTCCCCTGACACTACCTGGACTCCAAATGGCAGTGCTGCTGGATTCAGTGCTGGACTATGGGTTGTATCCAACCAAATCCAACTCAGAGTAGATTCCTTGAAATAAATAGATCTATGTTAGTTAAGTCAATTAATATCAACAGGACTGCTCTGAGTAGGATGAGCATGTATGGTCACATCCACACCATATGCATTTAAAACAGGCTTCCTCAACCTCGGCCCTCCAGATGTTTTTGGCCTACAACTCCCATGATCCCTAGCTAGCAGGACCAGTGGTCAGGCATGGTGGGAATTGTAGTCTCAAAACATATTGAGGTTGAGGAAGCCTGATTTAAAACATATCCCTTCCCCCAAAGAATCCTGGGAACTTAAATTTGTTAAAGTTCTGGGAATTGTAGATTTGTGAGGGGTAGGGTACAGTTCCAGGATTCTTTGTGGAAAACCATGTGCTTTAAATGTACAATGTGGATGGGGCCCAAGCTGGACCACAGTGGGGACAGGGAGTAAACCGAGTGAGGTAGCAGTCAGCTGTGTTTGTTATAAAATACAACATTATCGAAATAAAGTGGAGAGCTATTCAAATGAGATCACATTCCTGACACCAGCCCCTCAGGGCAGTGCCTGTATGAACAGCTGTGGGAATGATGGGGGGAAGAGAAGGAGGCTCCATCAGGATTCAACAAGAGATGGAGCCAAGTTGGATGGGCCAAGAGAGCACTGGGCCTCAAGGGCTTCCCAAACCTAGGGTGGGGTTGGAGGTTGGACAACAACCCGGAGCTCCAAAATTCCTGGATCGAAGAAAGCTGGGAACTGCCGTTTGTAGGATGCCATTCCCTCTATGTAAATGTGTGACTCACATCATTCAATTAGCTTCCTTTAATAGTGCAAATCAAAGGGTGAAGCTAGGTACATTCCTAGGCAAGTTTCAGCTTATTGCACTCTTTGATGTTCTAAGTGTTGTGTTGATATTAACATTTTCTTAAACAAATCTGCGCTTAACTGTCTCCACAGAGGAAGAATCTCATTCACAGTTATCATTCCCTCTTAATTAAGGCGAAAAAGTGGGCTGGTGGTTTGTTTGGTGTTTCCCCCCCCCTTTTTTTGCAAAACAGCTCATTCATTCATTCATTCATGTATTAAATTTCTATGCCATCCTTCCTCCTAAAAGAGCCTTGAGCAGCAGATAACAAAACAGCTCAACAACACAAAAAGTTTAGAAAAGTGTTTTTTCAAAAAATAAAATCAGACATTGTCACAGCTTGTGGAGCCCCAATCACCTACGGCCTCCTAAGCCACAGATTCTGGGTTCAAGTCCCATCTGGGGTAATTATTTTTTAGATGCTGGGATAGCTCAGTTGGTAGAGCATGAGCCTCTGAATCTCAAGTTCATGAGTCTAAATGTTTCTCTAAATGTCAATAGAAGAGAGATGCACTTCACAGGGGAGGGGAGGGCCATAGCATGGTGGGGGCACAGGGGCAATTGCCCCAGGCACATAATTGTTAGGGGTGCGAAACACCTGGTGCTCCCTCAATACAGCTGAGCACTTCTGTAACTGGGAACTGTTGGGGGGGAAAAACAGCTTCTCCATGCGAACCAAGAAGTGACCTCTCCAGACAACAGAATGACCCTTCTCTTCTTATCTCTGCAACTGTGGTCTCCTGGGTAATGTGGACACTGTTAGACAGTTGAATACAAATGCATACTCTGTCCATTTCCCTCCCACCCACTCCACATGGCCCTCGAGGCTCACAACCCATGCTATGCCATTGGAGGAGTGCATTCCATAAATAGGGAACTACCACCCAAAAGGCCCTGAACTGCTACTACTACTATTTTGCATGTATTACATACTGTTTATTATGAATAGTGTGTCTTTGTTTCTCAGTGTGATCCTTTTACATGCTTCTGTATGTATTGCAGTATTTTATGCATTGTGACTTGCTGCTATTTTTTAAAACAAATTATAGTTTGGTAATGATTTGTTGTAATGGTTATGAATGAATTTCTGTTTAATTCTTATTTGCCAATATTTCGAGAGTTAGTTTTGTTGTATACTGTCCATTCTAATGGATTGTTGAATATTACTTTATTTGATATAAGTTTATTTTAAAGTTATGTTGTAACTGTGATTTTTTTATATTGAGTCAGATTATTATAAGGCTGTGATCTTTGTTGTATATTTTGCTGTCGTAAACCTCCTTGTGTATAGCAATATAGAAAGGCAGTATACAAATGCCTTACAATTTCATACAAAGTGAAACTGAAAAATGAAAATGGGTCATGTCAGGGGTCATGACAGTAATACCTTTATTAAGGAATCAAACCATTGGGTATAAGTGCATCATCTGGAGCAAAGTATCTTTTGCATGCTATTCTTCCATTTTTGCATCGGTATCTGTGATGGCTGCCTCCCAGCTATCCTGGTCATGTGCTGTTTGACAGGAACATGCTCCCAGCTAACACAGAGTGAACCCCTCTATGCACCCCATTCTTGCCCTTTGAAATCCCCAGCTGCCTCCAGACCCGTGGGTCAATATTTTGGCAAGGCTGAGACCACAACAGGTTCATGAAACAAGTCCTGAAATTTACTAAACCAGAAAATGGTCTATGGAATTTTAAGGGGAGAGGAAATACCATACCCTCCAAGTGTCCCATTTTAAGTGGGACATCCTGAATTCTCAGAAGCTGATCACAGTCCTGGGTGTCTCATTTTGACTCCTGTGCTCTGGCCGCTCAACACCAGAGTGCAGTACCAAAAAGCAGAAGGAAAACTTACCTTGACTCACACAGTACTACTCTTCTTCCTCCTTCTGTCTGTGGTGCCGATGATAGTGGAGGAAGAGGCTGCGCCGATTGGCACAGTGTCTCCCAATGCCATGCAGACCAGTGCAGCTTCCTGTGACTGAGGAGGAGAAGGCTGTGGAGGAGGAAGAGGCCAGTGGGCAAATGGAGGAGGGGGAAGGGAAGGGCGAGGGGGAAAGCAACGGTGTCAGTGGGATGGGGGGGGGTGTCCCAATTTGCTCTCCCAAAAAACAGGAAAATAGCAAAATAAAGCATTGATAATAAAATAGAAAGAAGGGGGGATAGCAATAATAGCAGAGAAAAGAACACAGGGATCTGCCTTTTATTGGCTCAGCCCAGTATTGTCTATGGTGATTGACAGTGGCTCCCAAGGGCTCCTGCAACTTTTTGGACACAAATCCTGTGCTTTGCTATGGAGCTACAAGCCATGACTGCTATGAAATGAGCCTTATTCCATTGATCTCATTAGTCAAATTGCCAGTGAAATCTTATTTCCTTTAAGCCACCCCAAAGCGATATGCCCCACCCCCCATGAGCTTTGTGCAGATAAAAAGAATAATAAGAAAGGATACCCACTTTGAACATTCAGTTGTTTTCACTCATTGGCATTTCCCTAGGAGTGTGCCAGTAATATTCCTAGTTCCATCTGATGAGGGGGAAGCCTCCTGCTGAGAGTGCAGGGGGACGAACAACAAACACCCTCCATGCCTGCTGGAAGCAACTGTGTTTGCTGCCAAATGCAGAGAGCTATATTTCAAGAAAAGCACAACCATATGCCATATTTTTTAACACATAAATGTTTCCTGTGGTTAGGCAATTAGACTGGGGACCCTCAGCTAGAGATCTGGCTGGGCTTTCAATGGGATATGTGTGAAGCTGTCTAAAACATTCATAAGAAGAGCCCTCCTGGATCAGGCCTGTGGTCCATCGAGTCTAGCATGCTGTTTTCACAATGGCCAACTAGATGCCTATGGGAAGGAAGCCCACAAGCATGAGCTGAGCAGTACAGCACTCCCTCTCCTCCTGCAGATTCAAGCAATTCAGAAGCCACTGCCTTTGACAGGGGAGGCCTAAGAGATACCGGTGACCCACACTAGGCCATGTGTGAGTTTTTGCCTGAGCCATTCTTGGTCTTCCCCACACCGTGGTCTTTTATCTTCTCTTCCTACAGTCCAGTCACTGCCAAAGCACACCAGTTCTTGGTACGTGACTTCTTTGCCCTATCTGAATTTGGGACTCATCTATATGATACAGTCATGGCCACCAATTTAGATGGTTTTGGAGTTGTCAACATGATGCCTTAAGGCACCACTGAGCCCAGTGTGGTTTGTCCTATGACACGCACAGGTGTCAGTAATATCCCCTCCAAAAATGAATGGGAGACAGTTTGCTCTTCCTGTTTGCACTGTCTCAGATTCTCCTACATTGAACACACTGCCCTAAACATATCCTTACATCATTGGATGCCAGGACAAGGCATCATCTGTTCTGAATAGAGAGGTGCAAGGAGATTCTCTCTGTGAGTGTAGTGTGGTGGCAGATGTCCAGGGCCTTTTTGATGACAGGGGCATGGAAGCAGCATTTTAGCAGGCATTTTGCATTATATATCATTCCCTCACAGCAGCCAAAGTTTGTAACGCCAACTGAAAATAGTTTGTGCTATGCTATGCCCCCATAGCAGCCAATTTTGGACTGGTGCCCACGGTAGTTTCTCAAAATTCCAAGGGTCCCCACTGGCCCCAAAAGGTTGGTGATCCCTGGACTGGACAAAACCTGTGGAGGATAAGGCTATCAGTGGATACTTGTCATTGTGGCTATGTGCTACTTCCAGGTTTGGAGGCAGCATGTGTCTGAATGCAAACAGCAGCAGATAGCTATTATCCTCAGGTCCTGCTTGAGGGCTTCCTGGAGATATCTGGAGGGCTTCCTGGAGGCACTGTGAAAAACAGGATGCTGAATGTATCAGAGCTCTTATTTTATTCTTATGCCTTAACCTGGCGAGGTAATCCCTGGGTGGAGTAAGGAAGAGGAAGATGCCCCATAATCACTGGAATTGCTAGGCACTTACCTAGACTACTGGAAAGGTCAGTAATCAATGCATAACCAAATTTCCTGAGTGGTGTGGGTTAGGCAAATTGCACTGCTCCACCATCAATAATGGAGGGTGGAAAAAGAAGAGCAGGTTGCACATGGCACTGACAAAGGGCTAGCCCATGGTAGGTGGAGGAGACAATGGGTGTAGGAGGTAGTGGCACACCCCAGGAAGGAAGGAGCAATCTACTCTTGTTGGGCCAAGCAGCAAACCATTATGGGTCACATTTGGCTACCTGTTGCCAACCACTGAACAGGGCCATCCTGTCCTATTTCACCACCTGACACAAAACAGAAAGGTGCCGCCCCTGTTCCTCCAAAGCCTCTTTTACTGTGGTAGCATGGCTGCAGCAGCAGGGACAGCTGTGATGTCTGCAAGGGGTGCTGCCCTATGGGATTCTGCCGCCTGAGGCAGCTGCTTCAGTCTGGCCCTGTTGTTGGAAGAGTGAAGCAAATTTTAAGGGATTCTAATGGAAAGCAAGAGACTGGTTGTAGGTGGAGATGGGGAGAAGGCGACTCGCTTAACTGATAATAAATGCCCTGCCATGTTGGCAGGCAAGGAGGGAAGGGAGAGGAGGCACCCTCGTCTGAAGGATGACAGATGAGCATGATTAATTGTTTTCCCCACCCAAGGCTCAAGGGAGTTTGGGGATCTAGGCCTTCTTTTCTACTTCTTCTTGACTGATCGTGAGACAGTGATAAAACTGCACAACTGCTAAAGCTATGTGGCTGTTAAAGTCAATTCATAGTTTCAATTCCCAACGTTTTCTCCCCTCGACAAACGTTCTCCAAGCACAATTATCTTTTGCCCACCTGCTATTAACAGAAAGACGCAGCACATCTCAAGGTGTGCCGTTTTATCCAGATCTCTCGATTAGAGAAGAAGACACTTTCATAGAACAGGTTTAGCATTATCTTAGCCAGGAGCAAGGCTTGTTATTATTGCACTAGAGGAGGTCATGAAAAAGCAAGCAAACCACACCAGGATGCCAGTTCAGCTCCTCACAGAGGACAATAGATGTAGCTGGCTTGCATTGCGTCAAACCACTCGTCCAGCTAGCTCCATATTAGTCAAATCTGACTGGCAATGGCTCTTTGGGGTCTGAGGTACAGAATGGTCTTTCACAGCTCTGCTAACTGAGATAGTTTAGCTCAGGAGCTGGGAACTTTCAGGCTGAGGTCCGCGTTACCCTGGAGGAAAACTGTTAGGTGCTGCATTTCAGCAGTGGGCTGAGCCAAGTTCAAAAATAGGCAAGGCCAAACCCACACACAACCACACTTCTTACATACACACACACATTTCCCATGGAAGCAAAGCATATATTTAATTCTTAGTCAACTCACACACTACTTTCTATTTTCTCCAAAGACTTCTTTTTAGGACATAGTTTACAGAAACAAAAACCCCAACACCTCCAACACTCTTTATCTGACCTGATCATGGAATGAAATGAAATCCAGTAATTCCAGCAGAAGAATGCAGATAGGGTCAGTGCACACCTGAACCGCAAGCCAACTTACAGCCCCTGTGCCCTTCTAAAAATAGTAGCTACATTTTCTACTACATATTTTAGAATGAAAATTTGTCCGTCCGTCTATCCATTCTCTATGCATTTGGGCATATCTGAATGTATAGCCACCAAATTTGGCACAGTGATTCCTGAGGTGAAGGAGCTGGTTAATGTCTACAATTGGATGCCATTTTGAATCAATATGGCAGACTGAAGCATCACAAACTGCACTGATTTGGTCATCTTTTAAGATCATCATAATCAAATTTGGCATGATGCAACTGAGATCAGGGTGCAGGTTTTGGTCTACATTTGGATATCATCAGCTACCATTTGGAATCAGGATGGTGACATGAACCTATCAAAACTGTACTGATTTGGAAACCTCTTACAACTGCCACGCACTCACTGGATGAATTATATTCAGAGGACAACCTGACGTTCCCAGAAGTAAATTTTGATAACACTTATATAACTATTTTGCAACACTTCTTAATTTATCGTTTATTATGGTTTTCACATTATTACAAACAGTACAGCCTCTTACTCCCTCTCCTCCCTCCCTCCCAGTTTTCCTCCCCCTTCCCTCATGCCTTGCGGTTGTTGTTGCAGCATTTTCATTGAGCATGTGAGTTATTGTATGTAGTTTTCAAGAATATACACATATATACTGTTGCACACCATCCCAATCTCTGAGCGGTGTGAGATTCCAGGGTTTCCAGATGCTTACCAAGGGTTCAGTTTCCTAAGAATGAGGACGGCAGAGATTGTGATGTCCTTAGGATATATGGTTTATTGACACATATGTACAACCTGAGCCTGTGATGGAGGGGCTCACAGCATTAATACCCCAAGAAGGCACTGCTTCTCCCATAGCCACAGCCTTGGATTCCAGCAGAAATCAGGCATGTCTCTGTCTCTCAGGTGCCCAGTCTGCAGTCTGCTATAACTTCTAGCTTACACACCCCATTCTCAACTCTGGCCTTTGTCTTTCAAACTAACAGGCAGTTGAGGGAGGAGGTCAACCCATTTGGTGCACAGAACCACTTCCTTTGCTACCTAAACAACCCATACTTAGACCATTACCAAGAAGCTTCCTTGGCTATTCTAGCAATTGAATCCTTGTTGTATCTAGGAATTGGAAGGGACTCAGGCATACAGCCTACCCCCAACCCCCAACACTCTGCTCGCTTTATCCTAGTCTATACCTTTTGTACAAATTGCTTTCCTAGAGAGCCACATTGCAAAATTCAGAAAACTTAAAATATTGAAGGTTGGCTATGTTTCAGTTCATGTGTTGTTTTTTGAAGTCTGAATGAGGCATGTTTGCCTTTAAACGTGAGCTGAATCAAATTGCTCACCCGTCCATAGTTGGGACTGATGGTTTAGGGCTTAATGTTATGAACCCTTGTCCTGTCATGCTGTATGACAGCTTCAATACTTGCCGGCTTAAATTGTTGCTGAAATATCTTATAAAACAGGTTGTTAATCAGTGCTATTACATCCTGTTGTCATATAAATATAGCTTTTAATTGAACCCTCACACATCCTTATGACTGTTCGGCTCAATGTTGCATTTTTTTATTCTTATTTTTGTATCCTGAGGGTAGCCATTGGGCCTCTACTGACTTTAAACTAAAAAAAGGAAAGGAAAGGAAATGATTGGCAACAGCATTATTTTTAATTAGTGTTTATGATGATATTACTTCTTTGGTCAGGACACTAATACTAACCTTTGAGTTTATAGTTTTTAAAGCATACTGGCTGAAATCCAGATAATTTATTTTAGACGAGCTTCATCTGAAGTGCTCCCTACTGCAGCTCCAGCTGACAAAGAGGCAAGCCTTCCCCCTTTTTTTAGAAAGCTGAGGCTTTCCTTTTAAGCAAAGTTACCTGCCGTGTCAAAATAAATCCCAGTGGTCCACATGGGTTAACTTATTTATATATTGCCCCTTCCTCCAATGAGCTCAGGGTAATATGCATAGTTTTTCTACCACTGCCCCTCATAGTACAGTGGTACCTCGGGTTAAGAACTTAATTCATTCTGGAGGTCTGTTCTTAACCTGAAACTGTTCTTCACCTGAAGCACCACTTTAGCTAATGGGGCCTCCTGCTGCCGCTGCACGATTTCTGTTCTCATCCTGAAGCAAAGTTCTTAACCCAAGGTACTATTTCTGGGTTAGCGGAGTCTGTAACCTTAAGCAGTTGTAACCTGAAGCGGCTTTAACCCGAGGTACCACTGTAGTCCTATAAGGGATATTAGGCTGAGAGACAATGATTGACCCAGGGCCAATCCTGGCTGAGTGGGGTATATGAATCTGGGTCTCCTGGTGAAACTAGTTCAGCAATGTAAACCCTCTATTGCCATCTTTTAAACCAGATATGGGGAACCTGTGACCCTCCAGTTGTTGTTGGACTTCATCAGCCCTAGCTAGCATAGCTAGTGGTAAGGGATAAAGGGAATTGTAGTACAGCAGTGCCTAGAGGGACACAGGTTCCCCAAATCTTCCTTTAAGGCACAGATTAGCTTTCCCCCCCTCCGCCAACAAGTCAAAATAAAAACACTTGAGTGTGTCACACTGGCTCTCAATTGTGTTGTGAAACTGGGTGTGGATGGGCAGGAGTGTGGATTCTAGAAGGAACCCGTTCATTCATTGTTTTGCACCTATATTTCTGGGTGGCGGCGGCTAAGCTTAAGATAACAAACAGGGCAACATTAAATATATAACAAGCTTTACATAATTACACTGGAATTCACCTGATTCCAAAGACAGGATAAGCTAGAAATCCACTCCGATTAGCAAAACCAACGTAATGGTTTTGTTCTGGATTTATCAAATATTTCAAATTTTAATGGTAACTCTTTTCTTTTTTTAAAAGGTAAACCCTTACTAGTGCATTTCCTAACACATATCCGTATTATATGGTCTGTGAAAACCAGACATTTTTTTCTGTAAAAGCAAAACAAAAAGGGAGCTAAATGTCTCCAAATCTTGCACCTAATATGTGAACCTACAAATGGAGAATTAAATGTGCACAGGGACACACATTTCACCTGAGGCTGCAGACACACCATACATTGGAAACACATTAAAAACATGAAGCCCCACAATAATCCTGGGAACTGTAGTTTGTTAAGGGAGCTAGGAACTGTAGTGTGGGGAGTAAACTACAGCTCCTAGAATTCTTGGGGGATGTGCTTTTAATGTGCTTTAAATGCAGTGTTTTTTTCTGGCGGTACTCACCATTACATAGTACTGACACCTAGTTTTCCTAGAGATGCTCAGTCACATAGGGATTGAGCAAAGCCCCACCAGGGCCCAGCTGCCACAACCACCCCCTGGGACTGGCCGAAACGCACAAACCCTGCTCTCCAAGGAACACAAGAGTTGGTGGTGCAGCATGTGATGTGCTTCTCCCCCGCCGTGCACTGCACTCTCCTGCTGACCATGTGTACCCTGGTTGTCTTGCTGGTGGTGCTTGCCATGGTTGGGGTGGGGTGGACTCAGGAACTAACAGTGTTCTGGCACTCCCCCCCCCCAAAGCACTGTTTAAATGGATGGTGTGCTTGCAGCCCGATTTTGATCCTGTATTTCTACCATTTTCACGTCTCCCTGAGACTCTGCTGCCATATGTTACATCTGCAGCTGGGATTCTCTTTATGCACAAAAGTGGGAAGCAGCAGAAATGCTCACTAGAGAAGAATGGATAAGCAAGGTGATGGACTACACAAAACTGGCAAAGTTAACAGCTAAAATGAGAGAACCTAGGGACGCGGGTGGCGCTGTGGGTTAAACCACAGAGCCTAGGGCTTGCCGATCAGAAGGTCAGTGGTTCGAATCCCCGCAACGGGGTGAGCTCCCGTTGCTCGGTCCCTGCTCAACCTAGCAGTTCGAAAGCACGTCAAAGTGCAAGTAGATAAATAGGTACCGCTCCAGCGGGAAGGTAAACGGTATTTCCGTGTGCTGCTCTGGTTCACCAGAAGTGGCTTAATCATGCTGGCCACATGACCCGGAAGCTGTACGCCGGCTCCCTCGGCCAATAAAGTGAGATGAGCGCCGCAACCCCAGAGTCGGTCACGACTGGACCTGATGGTCAGCGTTCCCTTTACCTTTACCTTAAGAGAACCTAAGGATGAAGGTTTTGTGGAAGAATGGAAACTCTCTTCAGATTTAAAGAAATAGTATCATATGATGAGCACGCGAGCAGGATTTGAACAATGAGCAACAGAAGGGATTAAAGATTGCAATAGTTTTGTTCAGGTTTAAGAGATAGAAGATAGGGTGCACCAGAGAAAGAAACAGAAGCACCGTGGGAAAAGCTGGTGGGAAGTTGGGGGGGGGGTCTTTATTATGTATTGAAATGCACGTGTGGAATTTTGAAACACTTAGTAAACTTTTTTTTTTTAGAAAAAAGACTGTGCTCCCATCGGCAGCCTTGATAAATCTGTATGGCAACATGGTGGTCCAAGAGTTACATGATATGCTCTGTTATGTGCCAATCCCTAAGGTGTGTGTGTGTTTGCACTTTAGCACGAAGAAAATGGGCCACAGGGTGTGTATAATGGAAATTAGGGCTAGCTGGGAGAACGCAATGATAAATATCTGTATGCTTCAAACAACTGCAGCAGCAGAATCAAGAGGGCAAGGCAGAGCCTCAGTGCACATGGAAAAAAATCAGCTTGTGCGGTAACATCAAACAGTGAGCTTGAAGGACCTGTTCCCACAAGGCCTCCTCCACACCACAGATTTTAAAAACTCAACCACACGTTTGATCACATTTTGTCCACACACAGCCATCCATGGACCTGAAGAATGTCTGCATTCAGTGATGGAACCCTTCATCAGGCATAGGGAACATTGTGCACAAGAGCTAAATGGACCTCTTCATCCGTCATTCAGGACTCATCTCAGGCCACACACCCTCCTGAACCACACCTTGCACCAGATCTCCTTTGCACCCTTCCTTGGGTGTTTGCACCTGGCTAGGTTGTGTCCTTAAGCTCTGATAATGGCTCTTGCTTGACTGGACGGATATAGGGTGTGTGCATAGAAACTAGCCTATAGCACAAATGCAACAGCCACATTTCTTGCTCTGCCCACTTTTGCTTTTGGCCCCACTCACCACTGGCATCTGGCTCCCAGATGGTTGTCCAGAAGGGAATTTGGACCTTGGGCTGAAAAGTGTTCCCCACACCCGCCATACGCTATTCCATCCCCACATATGAGCTTATATTGTTGAAACAACATATGAAGGAGCCGGTGCAGCCAGAAAGAGGGCCAGGTTAAGGAACCTGTGGCCCTCACAATATTGCTAGACTACAACTCCTACGTGTTTTGCCCATTGAGCATGCTGTTTGGGGAAGGGGTTGGGGCCTGTCAGTGCGGGTGTCAGGAACAGGTCAGTAATAACTCACATCGTGTCAGAGAAGTTAACTCTTTATTCAAAGAAATGAAACAGCTCAGGAGGTCAGGCTTAGCGAGCACAGAAACTCTTCCCGGTAGATCTTGCCCCAATTGTGAGGCAGTTGTGAAGACTGAAAACGTATCCACAGCTCCCTATGTCTCTCTCTCTCTCCCCCCCCCCCCTCCATTCCTCCAGAAGCAATCTGAGGCGTCTTCATTTTGCTTGTCTTTTCTCTGCCCTCTTCCTACCTCTTTGGGTTCTGGGAGACCAGGGAAGAGAGGAGCTGCCCATTGCAGCAGGAGGGGGAGACTCCCTGGCTTCAGTAGCAGCCTGTCTGATCTCTTCATGTTGGCCCCTTCCTCTCTAGCCTCTTCTTGTGCCTCTAATTCTGGACTGCACTCTGCCCCAACCTCTTCCTGTTCACTAAATCCTATAACTTCTTCAGTTCCTGACATCTCCTCTTCTCAATCTGTTCCCTCTTCTCCCTCTGACCATTCATCGTCATCCCACCACCACCCCCTGGCTCTGAGCCTTCTTTCCCTGGCGATCTCTTGGGGGTTCCCCAGTGGGTGCCTCCCACTATCATCCAGCCAGTTCATGGCAGAACCCGACAACTTCTGGAAGGCTACTGGTTCTCCATACCTGCTATATAGGGCTGCTGTAAGGATTACAATGGGACACAGGTGGCGCTGTGGGTTAAAGCCTCAGCGCCTAGGACTTGCCGATCGAAAGGTCGGCGGTTTGAATCCCTGCGGCGGGGTGCGCTCCCGCTGCTCGGTCCCAGCGCCTGCCAACCTAGCAGTTCGAAAGCACCTCCGGGTGCAAGTAGATAAATAGGGACCGCTTACCAGCGGGAAGGTAAACGGCGTTTCCGTGTGCGGCTCTGGCTCGCCAGAGCAGCGATGTCACGCTGGCCACGTGACCCGGAAGTGTCTCCGGACAGCGCTGGCCCCTGGCCTCTTGAGTGAGATGGGCGCACAACCCCAGAGTCTGGCAAGACTGGCCCGTACGGGCAGGGGTACCTTTACCTTACCTTTAAGGATTACAAGCAAGGACTGCTGTGGACATTTGAAAGTCATAATCCTTGACAATTGCATGCCACTTACAAGTGTCCATGGCATTCTCTACTTGTAACCCTAGGTGAAATATGCACTAATTATAGACAAGCATATATTTTAATACATTTATGTGCATAAGCCCTATGGGAGAAGAAATGTAACACAAGGCACGTGTTAATACACTGAAACATTCAGAGATGGCAGTATCAAATCAGTGGCACATGCCCTTCTGGCTTCCACTCTTTATAAAGACTTGAGGAATGACATTATCACTCCTCTTTTATTGTCCAATCCAGGTTGCCCAAGCACTGCCACAGTGTCCTTTCTCTTGGCAGATCAAGATGAGCAGATGACAGCAAAGGTTGCAAGGTTGTTAGCTGGGGCAATCAAAATAAGATCCACTATTTGACTATTGATTCCAAACCCTAAAATGTATTTTATATAATTGACTTTTTATTTCTGTTCTTTGCATATCGTATTGTTGTTTTATTGCTATGGCTGATGACTGACGCAAATAAAGATTCATTCATTCATTCATTCAGTAATTATGCTTCTTGCATACAGGACAAGAAAATCAGATTGAATAATGCAAAAACTCAGGGCCTGAGTAAAGGGCATTGGGAACTGTAAGTGGAAGCATTTCCTGTGACCCATCTCCTGGGGCTGATTTGTCATCATTATTATTGATTGCAGTTATTAGTCACATGCTGCACATAAAAAGGTTTCCAAGCAACTCACATTTTTTGCAAAGGACATAAAACATGAATACAAAAAGAATACATTACAATTAAAAATGTATTAAAACTGATGGTTGCTTTTATAAAAAGAAATCCACAGACAACCCCAAGGAACAGCAGGAAGAGCCATACAACATAAATTCTATTGTATAAGAACAGATAAAAGCAAATTTAAAATAGCATTGCTTTGATCAATGCATTCAGATCCAGCAAAAGAACCATTGCTTTTGGCACTCTCAAATACAGGTGAGGGATCGCAGGAGCCACCTGACTCGTTCATTTAAATGGAGAGAGGCAACAGATCTGTGAACTATAGGGGTGGATGGATCAGTCTCTTTCTACTCTATGCTAGTTTTACATGTGTTGATTCATAAGTCTGTTTCCTCCAGTTTTCACACTGATCTGTGAATTTTTGTGAATTTTTTTTAACTCTTCATGAAAATTCCCCAGAAATTCTCCTACATTTTCATACCTTTTCGTATGCAGTTTTCACTGAGGTACATAATCAGCAATCTCTCCTAACAGAATGCATTTTTGTATGTTATTTTAACCAATATGTGCATTTTAATCACACTTTCCCTTAACAAAATGCAAACTTTTGTAAATTTTGGTTGGCTGGAGAATGACAACACAAAATTCAGAGAAGGGCAAACTTTGAAGGGTCAGTGCCTTTCAGTATATGTATTGTTTTGAAAAGTATGGGTCAGGCAGGCTTACCTTTAAACATGAATTGAATCAAATTTCTCCCCCATCTCTAACGTCAAATTTGAAGAAGTGCAAAATCAGAAGGATATCTCCTATCCATGAATTAGTCTGGGAGGTATAAAATATTTCAGTTTGCTTAAAAATATTCTTCTCCATCCTTGAATGAACAGTGCTGATTACATGTGCATTTACATACATGAATAGTGATTTTTTTCCACTGGTATTTAGGGTAGTTACAATTTGAACACAACACAAAGAAAGCAACCAAATAAAATACCAGATTAAAAGATAATGTATAAAAACAAAATTGGGCTGCAGCCCTAAACCCCTCCTTACTTGGAAGTAAGCCTCATTGAACTCAGTAGGACTTAACTCTGAGTAGACTCTTAGGTCAGCAGCCTAAATTGTAATGCTTTAAGGGGGGGATGAAAACTGAATATGATGTTTGATTTTGCACACATGGGCATATTTAAGAAATATACTACTAGATCCTTTGCAACTACTCTACAAAGGAGTGCTAATTTTAAGTAATGCCCAGATATTACAAAATCTTAAAGAGTCAGCTAGCAAGGGGATAACCCTCAATTTAACATAACATGCTGAGAATCAGTACAGTAATTTGGGTATGCAAGACAAGGTACTGTCTCAAGTGAAAACTAAGAAAATAGCTCCCTCTGCCGGGCTGTTTAAGCAGTTATTTGTTCCCTTTCTTACACTTTTTAAAAAGAAGATTTCACGGGATCACTCCCCACCGCCCACCACGCCATTGTATTTCTCCAGAGTAATGTTTGCTCCAATTTAGCAGGAAAGAGCAGGTTTTCCCTGGGAAAAGAGCAGGGCCGGATTTACGTTTGATGAGGCCCTAAGCTACTGAATGTAGTGGGGCCCTTTATATGTGCAGCTGTCCTTTGTCAACAACAAATTGTTGCTGTTTTTTGTGTTGAATATATGCTATATGGTAATTTATGGACCTAATAGGTACCTAAAGCCATTTGCAAATAACAAAATATGTATTTTATCAAAGTAATTGATAAACTGAAATACAATTAAGAAGAAGTATATTAATAGTAAAGGTAAAGGGACCCCTGACCATTAGGTCCACTTCGTGGCTGACTCTGGGGTTGTGGCGCTCATCTCGCTTTATTGGCCAAGGGAGCCAGCACACAGCTTCCGGGTCATGTGGCCAGCATGACTAAGCCGCTTCTGGCGAACCAGAGCAGTGCACGGAAACAGCGTTTACCTTCCTGCCGGAGTGGTACCTATTTATCTACTTGCACTTTGACACGCTTTCGAACTGCTAGGTTGGCAGGAGCAGAGACTGAGCAACGGGAGCTCACCCCGTCGCGGAGATTTGAACCGCCGACCTTCTGATCAGCAAGTCCTAGGCTCTGTGGTTTAACCCACAGCCCCACCCGCGTCCCTTAAGTATATTAATAGTGAAATACAATTAAGAAGTATTTTAATAGCAAAATAATTATTAAGCTCTAACCGTATGTAGGTTTTATTTTATTTGTTTTTTATCTTGTATTTTGGAAATGTACATCCAGGCTTTTTTCCCCTTTAAATTTTTTGAGAGCCCCCAAGAGAGTGCAGCCCTAAGTATAGCTTGTTTAGCTTATACACCCTCACTGCGAGAAGCCAAGTTACAGGGAACCAGGCAGAGGGCCTTCTCGGTAGTGGCGCCCGCCCTGTGGAATGCCCTTCCATCAGATGTCAAAGCGATAAACAACTACTTGACATTCAGAAGACATCTGAAGGCAGCCCTGTTCAGGGAAGTTTTTAATATGTGACATTTTAGTGTATTTCTCATCTCTGTTGGAAGCCGCCCAGAGTGGCTGGGGAAACCCAGCCAGATGGGCGGGGTACAAATAATAAATTATTATTATTATTATTATTATTATTATTATTATTATTATTATACGGGAATCCAGCACTGGAAAGGAGTGGGGCAAGGTGGCAACCTCTCACACTCATGCCTAGGAAGAAAACTGCTCAGCCCCCTCCTTCCTAAGCATGGGACAAGCATAAGTGTGGACAAGCCCTTAATTACCTTTCAAATGTGTTCACTGGAACAAGGTTTGATTTGGATACTATGTGCATGTGAGGTCATGCAAAGGATTAAATTTAAAATATTAAATGATTTAATTGAACTGTGTTGTTACATATAGTGGTACCCCTGGTTACGTACTTAATTCGTTCCGGAGGTCCGCTATTAACCTGAAACCGTTCTTAACCTGAGGTACCACTTTAGCTAATGGGGTTTCCCGCTGCCGCCGCGCCGCCAGAGCACGATTTCTGTTCTCATCCTGAAGCAAAGTTCTTAACCCGAGGTAATATTTCTGGGTTAGTGGAGTCTGTAACCTGAAGCATACGTAACCCAAGGTACCACTGTATTTTAATTATGGGTGCTTATATTTCAATGTTTGTATAATTGGTTTTTACATGAGGAAACTACCTAGAAGCCTGCTTGGGCATTAAGCACAGTTTCTCCATGAAAGAACTTTCTTTGTAGCAGACCAAAACTGTGGAACTCCCTGCCCATAGAGATGCATGTAGCATTGTCATTGTACAATTTTCACCATATACTGACAATGCACCTCTTTAACTTGGTATTTAGGAATTAAGGTGCTTTGTGTTTGTTTGTTTGTTTTTGTGTGTGTGTGTTTGTTTTTATTGTTGTTGTTGAATTTACATTGTTCTGTTCCATTCTGAAACAGTTTCACATGTTTCAATGTTGCAGTGATTTTTATTGGTTTTTAAATTGTATTTTCTATTCATTGTGTATATTAGGGGGGGATGAGCCTTAGTGAAAATAACATGCAAAAAATGCATTCTGTTAGGCAAAAATTGCTTGCAAAAATGTATACGTCAAACAAAACTGTACACAAACATATGCGTATTAGGAAAAATGCACACTGAAATCTGGTGAATTTTCATGCAGACTTTTAATAAAATTGCAAACTGATCTGGAAATGTGAGGAAGTGAACTGAGATTGCAAAAAAAGAGAGAAATTGAGAGAAACGAAAGTTAGTCAGTAAAAAAGAAAAATGCAAATATTTTTTGTTTTTCCCAGCAGGGGTCAGTATGTAGCAGGATTGGTTTAAGAGACTTTAGATAGGAAGCACCAGTTCAGATTCAGTGTTTGCAAAGGAAGAGAAATATATATTTAAGGCGCAAGTTGGTAAGCTGCTACTAAAAGAAACTTGCGTTCAGTTTGTTTGTTTGTTTGTTTGTTTGCTTGCTTGCTTTTGAAGGATGAGTGGGGAACCTGTGGTACTCAAGGTATTGCTAAACTACAGCAACCTCTCATTCCTGAACATCAGCCATCCAGGCTGGGGCTGATGGGAGGTGGAGCCCAAAAACATGTGGAAGACCATGGGTTTCCCACCCCTGTTTTAAAGCCTTACCTGTCATCTTTTTGAAGTAGGTATTGGACCAACTCTGAGACATCCCTCCTGGCAGCCAACCAGCCTTGCAAAACAGATTAGCCAAAGATGGGAAAAGACATTCTTAGCAAGATATATACGATGCCTTTTAAATGTCAGTGTTGACTCCAGGAGCATCTCAGACTTTGTAACTTGAGCACATACAGCAACTGGAAAATTGGCTATGCCCACACCATACATTTAAAATACTTTTGTACCACTTTAGCAGTAATGTTCCCCCCACCCCACCCCTCAAATCCTGGCACACAGTTCCTGCTTACTGAATGCAATGTGTTCCATGAAAGCTGTTCGTTAGGTGAGTGTTCACATAACAAGTCCATGATTTCTACTATTTCCTATGGAAATATTTCTCATGTGGGATTTGCCTGATCTCCCTCCCCTCTCGCTTCACGGCTTCTTCCTGAAATGGCTGTAGCCATCAGCAAAGAGACAAAGAGAAAAATTATTTGTCTGAACTTTCCTACTCCCTGATTCATCCAGTCCTGCTTCTCTCACCCTCTCTCCACGGTTGCTGCCTGAAAATAGCTGCTGCTGACCATCTCAGCATGGGTAAACAAGAAAGTAAACAGTTCTGTTATAAGTGAATCTGCAGTGCATATAGTAAGGTTTGGGCATAATTCTTTTTGTGCAGAGAAGTGATTTTTTGGATAGTAAGTGTGTGGATAGCAGGACCCGTGTGTAGTTTATTAAATGTGCTGAGAGACTTTATTCAGCTCATGTAGCTGCAATACCAGCACCCTTAACAAACTACAGCTCCCAAGTTTCTTTGGGGAAAGCCATTACTGTTAAAGTGGTTCAAGATTGCTTTAAATGTATGGTGTAGATGTGACACCAGTCAGTCATAAGCAAACTACATCCTTTGTGCTTTTCAGAGATGTGTGAAGCCCATTGGATAGCTATATTCAGACACATTCAGGCCACTCCACATTCACAAAGACCAAAGTCCTCAAAGAATCCCTGATAAATTGATATTTCACATTTGTTGCCTAGAACTTCATTAACAATCAGAAAGCAATATCAAAACAATATCGAACTTCTAAACAAAAAATATATATTTGAGATTCAAGCCAGAAGTCAAAATTTCTCCAAGTGGTATGAAATTTTATTTCGGCTATCAGAAAGTGTCCCCCCTCACACTTTAAACCTTTTGGTTCTCTGCATTCTGGGAATGGCAGAATTAAATCTGTTGAGCACAATGCCGCAAAAGTGAAGCACTTTTACATGCTGCTGATATCTTCAGGAGAGCACAAAGTACTTAATTTTGGCTGGATCACACCCAACTTGTTTGCCAGAATAACCGAGAAGCACAACAGTTAACCAAATTAACCAAGTGTGTATCTCGGAAGCAAGAGCAACTGGGGTTTCAAAGTCCTCTTCTCAAATGGTGACCGTCATTGCAAGAATTGACATGGCATTTGGAACCTGACCATTGTTTCCATCTGTATATATTACAAGAAGCCATACTTAATTGCATGACAACGTCCTATTTTTATGTCTCGGTGCTAGCTTGGCTGCCCGTCAGTACCGAGGATGGATGATGCTCAGTGAATGAGGCAGCTATTCAATAGTTCTTTTCATCTTCATCATTCAGTGTGCAGCTCCCCATGCCTTATCATCCAATCCCCGCACAGGCTACAGAACCATTCATTTCCTTGTTGCTGTTTGAATGTTCCTCGTCATCACCATGGTGTCTGAATGTCTCCTGCATTAATGAGTTCATCTTCAGAGCTTCCCCGCTGCCCAGACACAACATTCTTTTCAATCATATTTAACAGATGAGGAAACTGAGAACTCAGAGGCAATTAATGAATCCAGGAGTTCTAAAACAGACTGATACTGTGCTCGATGACTCTTTGAATGGCATCCATACCCTATGTCTTCTTTTATAAATACATCTTCTTTTTACATGTACCTATGCTTGCTTTGTCCCAGTAGCAATTTTGGTTTAGGCTCATTTTTTTAATTTAATAGATTTTGAGACCATGCCTTAGGACATGGATGTTGCTGGACTACAATCACATCATCCCCAATGCTTTGCTGGGGCTGATGGGGGCTGGAGTCCCACCGCATCTACAGGAACCCAAAATCCCCACCCTGTCCCCTCGGAGCAATTTATAAAATTACAGGGCTGTATTCAGCAATTGAGTAGACCAAAGTTTTACAAACTTCTCATGCTGGTGACACACTTTTTAGAGATGCGTCATTTCACGACACAGTAATTCAGTTTTACTAGCAAACCGGAGGTTAAACTAACCCCTTTCTAGTCCCAGGAGGAGTGTGAGGAGCATTTGTGTGACACACCTACGCACTGCAGCCAACACACTAATGTGCTGCAGCAAAACAGTCTGGAAAGCTCTGGAGTAGACCCATTGAAATGCATCGACACAACTAACTTAATTCCATTAAGTTCTACTCTGAATAGAACTTACCTGGGTACAACTGACAAATTTCAGGCAAGAGTAATGACCATAGATTATAATGGTATATAGCCCAACGAAAGATAAAAAAGCAATGTAGCCCTAGTGGAATAAAACTAATATTGCATACCCTCCAACATTTTTCTAATGACAATAGGGACATAATGATAATTTTACTATTTATATCCCACACATCTTACTGGATTGCTCCAGCCACTTTTCTTCTTTCTTCTTCTTTGGCAATTGCTCATAGCCAAGTGAGATTGTCTGCCATGAACACGGTCTTAACAGTGAGTCCGTAAGTGACTGTGGAGGCCAATTCTGAACCCACACATCCTTCCACAGTGGAGACATAGGTTTCCGGGTGGGAGTTGATCACGATGAGGATTTGCCAAGCGTGCCTTCCTCTTAGCACGTTTCTCCCTTTTGTCCTGAGTTTGAGCAACTCTAACGTATATTAAAACATAATAAAACATCAGACATTTAAAAAACCTTCCTATACAAGATTACCTTCAGACAGCTCTGGGGTTGGATAACTCCATCCCCTCCAACATTTCTCCAATGAAAATAGGGACATCCTAAGGAAAAGCAGGACGTCCCGGGATCAAATCAGAAACCAGGATGGCTTCTCTAAATCAGGAGCATCCCTGGAAAATGGGGATACTTGGAGGGACTGATATGGTAAAACAGCAGCAATGGAAAATCTTAACTAAAAGCCAAAATGAGCTTATTTTACTCAGTGGCCATGAAATACTAACTGACTATTGATGGTGGTGGGATTGAAAACTGGCGCAGGAAGGGGAGAAGAAAATGAATGTAGGTTAACATAAAAGGTAACACTCCACAGTGCTAGATTTTATCACTCATTTTATCACTCATGTCTACTTGGAACTGCTTACTTTTCACACATTCCAACCTTAATAGGTCGTAATAGAGAAGACCTTTTGCATATTAGTATTATTTTTAAATGCATTACGTTACCAAATACTACAATACTATCTAATTGGATTCAGGAGGACTTGCTGTCTTGCAAGTATCCACAAAAGTCTAGTCAAGGGCTGCAGTCCTAAATATATTTAACATTTTAATGCATTAAAAAGAGAGCACCTTCCATTGCCTACACGACTAGAGTCAAATGATGATGACATCTTAATGGTACCCATCTGAAAAGCAGCGATCAGAATCAATTTGTTTGGCAATCATGCAGTTGTAACGACTGCTTAAGGAAGGAATCTCCTATAATAATAGCAATGTGTACCATTAATAGATTATTATCATTGCAACGGCTCCTTGGTACTCAAGTGAATTAGATTGCCTGGTGACTCAGTCTTCTGTGTTAACCCAGATGAAGTATTTCTCATAATCATGTAACAGAGGGGTTGCAATGGTCATTACATGGATTTGGAAATTAAGAAAACATAATGAGGATCAGGTCTGTAATGTAATAGTTACACATCCTGGCAAGGACTTTGCCCAAGTTTGGATGTGATTAGTCCTCATTTTTGAATTGGTAAGTATGAATCCTAACATAAAAACATAGGAAGGGCTCTGCTGGGTCAGGCCAATAGCCTTTCTAATTTAGCATTCTGCTCCCAAAGTGATCGACAATATGTCCCGATGGGAAGCCTGCAAAACTAAAGCACAACAGCACTCTCCCCCCCCCCCCCGTGATTCCCAGAAACTTGCGTTCAGAGGCATGCTGGCTCCAACAATAAAGGTAAAGGTAAAGGGACCCCTGACCGTTAGGTCCAGTCATGGACGACTCTGGGGTTGCGGTGCTCATCTTGCTTTATTGGCCAAGGGAGCTGGCGTACAGCTTCTGGGTCATGTGGCCAGCATGACTAAGCTGCTTCTGGCAAACCAGAGCAGTGCACGGAAATGCCGTTTACCTTCCCGCCAGAGCGGTACCTATTTATCTACTTGCACTTTGACGTGCTTTCAAACTGCTAGGTTGGCAGGAGCAGGGACCGAGCAACAGGAGCTCACCCCGTCATGGGGATTCGAACTGCTGACCTTCTGATCAGCAAGCCCTAGGCTCTGTGGTTTAGACCACAGAGCCACCCGCGTCCCAACAGTAGAGGTAGAACATAGCAATTGTGTTTAATGGTCATTCATAACCTTATGCTTCAATAAATTACCTAATCCTACACATAAACTGAGGGCAGGGAATTATCTACAGTAGTAGTTTTTTTATGCTAAACTTAAGCGCACACATATACCATACCATTGTTTTGGTATGGCTCCAAAATGCATTGCATAACAAAGAGGATAGCAGGAAATAATATACCTGCATCACCTGGTGGAGATTGCACCCCAAGGGCAACGCAGCAGCTCCAGCATTCTGTCGGCATACACAGAACTTGAGGAACAAGCATTGGCTTTGCAACTCACATCTATCACAGCAGCTCCTCTCTTGTGGGACAGAGAAAAATGGTGCTGCAGAAATTGAACTCCCTCATTTCTATGCTGCGAGAGCTCATATTCATTTCTTGGAATGTTCATAGCTTCAGCGAGGTAGTTTTTCTCTGCAGAGACCATAAGCGAAGCCACAGATGACCTGGTGAGGACACTCCATCAAGGAAATCATGGCTCTCCAGGCCTCATATAAGTGATGCCCAACTGTCTTCATATCCTATTAGAATGCTCCAGGAAAATGTGTCCAGGAACTCTTAATACCTTCAACTTTGGATTTTTAACTTGTCCGCTGTCATCAGCTGCTCCTGCCGATGGATGAATGGTTTATGAGCACAATCCACTGATAGTTTCATCTCTTGAGCCTGAGGCAGCATTGTGCATAGCTTCAAGAATTTTGCTATGAGAAGGGGCTAAAGGTACATCTGGGAGTGGGAAAAACAATGCAGAACAGCCAGAGCCTAAATGTAGAGAGCCCAAAGGGCTTCAGCTCAGTTACAGAGCATCCACTTTGCATGCAAAATGTCCCAGGTTCAATTCCTGGCATCTCCAGGAAGAGCTGGGAGAGAACCATTGCCTGCTGAACCCTGAAGAGCCACTTTTAGTCAGTGTACTGAGCTAGGTGGACCAAATGGTCTGACTCAGTATAAGGAAGCTTCTTATGTTAAAAAGTAATTGGATGGTATTAAATATTCATTCTCTCTCTCTCTCTCTCATACTTATATCCACTTTGCAGCAAGAGGCTCCCAAAGCATATTACAAAATATTTTCAGTATCTAATACAAGGGTAGGACGCAGGTGGTGCTGTGGGTTAAACCACAGAGCCTAGGACTTACCGGTCGGAAGGTTGGCAGTTCGAATCCCTGCGATGGGGTGAGCTCCCGTTGCTCGGTCCTTGCTCCTGCCAACCTAGCAGTTCGAAAGCACGTCAAAGTGCAAGTAAATAAATAGGTACTGCTCCGGTGGGAAGGTAAACGGCGTCTCTGTGTGCTGCTCTGGTTTGCCAGAGGCGGCTTCGTCATTCTGGCCACATGACCCGGAAGCTGTACACCGGCTCCCTCGGCCAGGAAAGCGAGATGAGTGCCACAACCCCAGAGTCGGTCACGACTGGACCTAATGGTCAGGGGTCCCTTTACCCTTTACCTTTTAATACAAGGGTAGAAATTGTACGGTGTGTCCATGTGAAATCATGATAGTTCCTGCAGAATTAGCTGCCTTGTTCTTCCCCGGTGTAATGCCAAAAGCTTCTGAGGCAAATAATGTCTTCCCAATATATGCATTTCTGTATGTCGTCTTCCCTAATATGTGCATTTTAATGAATACTTTCACTTAATACCAGCATTCCTGTACATATTTTTTTTTTGGCGAGCATACTGCCTTGCAAAATTTGGAGGAGAGTGAACTTAAAAGGATGCCTGTTTTTCATCTCATATATTGTTTCTGAAAGAATGAATAAGGTAGGTTCTTATTAAAATGCAAATCACACTGGATTTGTTCCCCATCCTTAGAGCCAGACCATCTTATGGATATGCCAGGATCCTTCCCTGAATATTCAGCATTAGTATTTAATAAGTTTTTTTAAAAAATAAAATGCTGCCCTCGCCTAGAAAAGTAAAGAAAAGCATGCTCATTGCATTTCACCTGGTTTTCCACAAAATTAAACCTATCGCCTTTTGGTACTCTCAATGTTGACTGTAAAGCAGAGATAGGGATCCTGCAGCCCTCTAGATGTTGCTAGACAAAAGCTGCCTCACCATTAACCTAGTTCAATAAGATTGATAGGAGCTGGAGTCCAACATGTGAGGGGGCAGTGAGTTCGCCACCCCTGTGAAGCAAAGGCATTGGGATAATTGACAATCTCTAGCCCCCCCCTTTTTTGTTACTTTTATTTATCTAGAACAACAACAACAACATATCTCTTAAGTCCTGCACATAAAACATTACATATCATGTTTAACCCTACGCTTTCAAAAAAAATTAAGATCAACAATAAGCGAAAGACCAGATTAAAACACATGTAAACATACTATATGGCTTTTGAGCTGGAGTGTTGTTTCCCGGGGTGAAGAAGAAGAAGAAGAAGAGTTTGGATTTGATATCCCACTTTATCACTACCCGAAGGAGTCTCAAAGCGGCTAACATTCTCCTTTCCCTTCCTCCCCCACAATAAACACTCTGTGAGGTGAGTGGGGCTGAGAGACTTCAAAGAAGTGTGACTGGCCCAAGGTCACCCTGCAGCTGCATGTGGAGGAGCAGAGACGCCAAACCGGTTCACCAGATTACGAGTCCACCGCTCTAAACCACTATACCACACTGGCTCTCTGCTCTCTGCTCTGGTGGGGGTGTTGCTGTTCTAGATACTTCTTTAATAAATCTTTATCTTAGATCTTGTTATTTATGTGGAAATGGTTCCATTTGGTTGTGTGTTTTAAATGTTTTATTTATTGCTCATGACTACTTTTGTTATGCTATGGTTTTCCCAGTAGTAATGTATGGAAGTGAGAGCTGGACCATAAAAAGGGCTGATCGCTGAAGAATTGATGCTTTTGAATTATGGTGCTGGAGGAGACTCTTGAGAGTACCATGGACTGCAGGAAGATCAAACCTATCCATTCTTAAGGAAATCAGCCCTGAGTGCTCATTGGAAGGACAGATCGTGAAGCTGAGGCTCCAATACTTTGGCCACCTCATGAGAAGAGAAGACTCCCTAGAAAGGACCCTGATGTTGGGAAAGATGGAGGCCACAAGGAGAAGGAGAGGAGACGACAGAGGATGAGATGGTTGGACAGTGTTCTCGAGGCTACCAGCATGAGTTTGACTAAACTGTGGAAGGCAGTGGAAGACAGAAGTGCCTGGCGTGATCTGGTCCATGGGGTCACGAAGAGTCGGACACGACTAAACAACAACAACAACTTTTGTTATGTTGCAGTTATGTATTTTTTTCATGTTGTAAGCTGCCTTGAGCATGGTTTGAATTGTGGAAAGGTGGCATGCAAATAAAATTATGGAAGGATGGATAGATGATTGTTTGCATTGGAGGATGTAGGTAGGAGCTTCTATCTGTCTTGCACCAGGGAAGAACAAGGCAGCTAAACAATTCTGGTTCCACATAGACACCAGTAAAGGTAAAGGTAAATGGACCCCTGAGCATTAGGTCCAGTCATGGCTGACAGCTTCCGGGTCATGTGGCCAGCATGACGAAGCTGCTTCTGGTGAACCAGAGCAGCGCACGGAAACACTGTTTACCTTCCCGTCAGAGTGATACCTTTTTATCTACTTGCACTTTGACATGCTTTCAAACTGCTAGGTGGGCAGGAGCAGGGACCGAGCAATGGGAGCTCACCCCATCGGAGTGAATTGGAACTGCTGACCTTCTGATCGGCAAGTCCCAGGCTCTGTGGTTTAACCTGCAGCGCCACCTGCGTCCCTATAGACACCATTAGGGATGGACAAATCAGTCAGGTTCATTTTCTCTCAGTTCAGTTCTCCTGTCTTCAGTATAGTTATCCACCTTTCCATTTCAGCTTGCAAGTTTCTTTTTTAAAAAGCATGCAAATCTGGCAGAAGTTTAACACTCATTAATGTCTGGATTATTTCTGGGCGGGGAGCGGGGAATCATTTACAACCCTGTTAACTTGGAAAACCACTATAGTTTGCATTGTAACATTCCCATGATTGTACCACTGCTGCTCAGATGATGAAATTTGGGGTGGTACCTTTTCAATTTTGTCCTGCCATGTAAGATTTAGTGCAAGTTGGTGGTATATTGATTAGAGATCCACAGTTCCATATTGCTAGCAGATACTGCGAAAGAATACATAGAATAGCATTCATAGAATTGTTGTATTGGAAGGGACCCTACGGATCATCTAGTCCAACCCCCTGCAATGCAGGCATCTCAGCTAAAGCATCCATGACAGATAACCACTCAACCTCTGCTTTAAAACCTCCAATGAAGGAGAGTCCACCACCTTCTGAGGGAGTCCGTTCCACCGTCGAACAGCTCTTTTTGTCAGAAAGTTCTTTCTGAGGTTTAGTTGGAATCTCCTTTCCTGTAACTTGAAGCCATTGGTTCAGATCCTCCCCTCTGGAACAGCAGAAAACAAGCTTGTTCCATCTTCCACATGAGTCCCCAACAGCAGAGCAAAGAATCCAGTGTGGCTGGAAAGTTGGAATTTAAAAGTGGAGGATGGGAGGAACTTTGGTAGATGCCTTATACTACATCAGGCCATTTCTCTGTCCACCACAGAGTTCTTCAACCTTGGGTCCTCAGATGTCATTTGGACTACATCTCCCATCATGCTTAATGACCTTAGTCAATGGGCAGGGATGGTGGGAGTTGTAGTCCAACAACATCTGGGGACTCAAGGTTGAAGAAGGCTAATCCAGGACGGTATTATACATTTTGACTGATGGTAGCTCTCCAGGATTTCCGGCAGAGCTCTCTTTCTCCATCATCTGTTACTTGTTCCTTGAAACCTGAGATACCAGGGACTGAACCTGGAACATTCTGGTTGCAACATATGTGCTGTGCTACTTAGCTAAGACAAAACAAGGTGTTCTGAATCTCTCTTTCTCTCTCTGCTGAGGAGAGAAGCAGGAGCTGGTGAGCTGTGGGAATAAAGTCTAAGTAACCCCTTCTCTTTCACTGAGTCGCAAGGTGTCCATAGTTGACCCTTTCCCTCCTTTCTTACAGAATGTAAGGCAGGCATTACCCACCTGGTACCCTCTATATGATTTTGGACTACAACTGATGGCCTGGTGGGAGTTGTAGGCCAAAGAAACTGGAGGGCACCAGGTTGGCAAAGGCTGATTGAAGGCCTTTGTTCTTCCCATAACAAAATTCCAACAGAATGCAGCTAAGTCCCATCTGCAAACCTTGGATTGTTCTTGTCCCTGGGATGAAGAACCACATGGACGAAACACAGCTATCTGGTAGGAGAGAGGGAGGGGGAGAAAGAGAAAGCGACTGTGTAAAAATGAGATATACGCGTGTAAATAAAACATTGATGAATGAAGGCCCTGAAAGCTGAGATGAAAGTGAAGCAGAACAGACAGGTAAATCATTTTGATACTTATGTTAGTGCTGAAATTATGTTTCTGTACTTTTTGAGGGTGCTTTTTTTTTCCTCCCCTGTTCTGCTGACAGCGGTGCAGGTGACAGAAAATTTGTCCAATTCTGTTGCTGACACAAGGGGAGGTTAGCAAGCAGTTTTGAGTTTTGCTGCTGAGAAAGCATGCTTTGGAGCTTGGAAGGAATGGCAGAAGCCTGAGCTCTTGCTTTTTCACACACATCACGCACGCACACACACACACACACACACTTTTTAAGGCTGCAACCCTATACACATCTACCTGGGAATAAGTTCTCATCTTTTCAGTGGTGCTTACATCAGAATAGGCATGCATAGGCCTGCAATGTAAGTCACTCTGTTTCAAGTACGTTAGCCCGAAGTTCCACCATCCTCTCATTTTCACAACAAGATTTAGGGTGAATCTCTGGGCTTCTGCTAAGAGCCAGAGATAGTCCTAAGAAGTTGCCTTCTATCAAGTGATACTATTGGTCCATCCAACACAATCCTGTCTGCACCAGAGGTGGAGAGCATTTGGTCCTCCAGATGTTCTTGGGCAACAACTCCCAGCATTCCTGACTATTGGCCCTGCTGGCTAGGGCTGATGGGAGTTGGAGTCCAGTGATATCTGGAGGGCCACAGGTCCTCCACGCCTGGTATTACAAACTTATTTTGCTTTCACACCAATTTAACAGTTATGGCTTTCTCCCAAAGAATCATGGGAACTGTGGTTTGGGGAGTTTGTTAAAATTCTATAATGATCTTCACAAAAGCACTGTTCCCAAGGAAGAGGGTATGAATGCTAAACCAGTGGTTGCTTCAGTTTTCTGCACACCACTTGGATATATATTTAATCAGTGCTTTTTTCTGGGGGGATGCAGGAGTACGCATACCCCTAAACATTTTGTGAATCCAAGTTTGACCTCACTGAGGGGCAGTATTTCAATATGAGTAGGAAAATGAGAGTACCCCTAAACGTTTTTTTAGGGGGGAAAGCACAGTATTTAATATATTGAGCAGTACAGAAGTTAAATAATCAAATCAATCTAGTTTAAGATTTAGATGTGTGTGTATGTGTATATATATGGTGGGCACACATTTACTCAGTGTTGAGACACATGCACACAGTCATATCTAGAAAATACATATCAAGTATTCTGCAAAAGATGTATAAAATATGAAAGCTGATCTAAAATTAGGAGGATTCAGGACAAACAATTACAGTCAGTAATACATTCCCAAGAGCAGGACTGAGCTCTGGGGATCCAGAGATTCATTATTTTTAGTTAGGATTCAGTCACACACTGACAAATTCAGGTTGCACAATTAAAGTTGATTTTCAGTCTCCTGCAACAAACCTGCTCCTCACCACCACCAAAAGAATTAGAAATCTGGTGATGAGGAAATGTGCCGCAAAGTGTGGGATAGCACTTGATACAATGTCACATAACCTGTCCCAAAACCAACTAGAATGAATGCTCAGCAAATAGCTAGCACTGTCCAACATCCTGCAAACTTTGTGCAGACAAATCAGGATCAACGCTGAAGCAATCCAGGGCAGCAGGTTTGTTTGTGTGTGTACTTAAGTCAACTGCCCGTCTTTTCCTATGACATTCAACACACACTCTAATCAACCTAACAAAGACATCACTAACACATTAATTTTAGAGGTTCCTTTGTGAGTCAACAAAGCAACCATGTACAGAATTATGCGCTTTATTTCTGAATGATTTGGCACTATGTAGCAGTGAACCAGACCTGTCATATCATATGCACTTGGCACATCCAACAGACAGCTGTGGGTGACGTCCCATGGAATTGGTTTACCAATGCATGAGTGAATGGCAGAAGGAGGAGACCAAACAGCAAATGTCAGGCAGCAAGCTTTCAGGGGCTGGAATGTGGTGGCTTTTAAAATCTTTTTTTATTCAGGCAAATCCTCAGTCAGCATGTCTGGTTCCTCCAGGCATTTTCCCTTCATGTGATGAAGCATCATCAATCAACACAAAACAGAAAAGGATGTAAGAGTTCTCGTAGATCAAGCCCAAGGTCCATCTGGTTCCAACATCCACTGTCTCACACTGGCCAACAAGATGCTTCTGGGAAGATCACAAGCAGAATGTGAAGGTAATAACCCTCTCTCCTCCCAATCACTGGCATTACGTAAGCAGTGGTGGCTGGAGCCCACTGGGATTGGTGGGGCAAAAGGCTGAAAAGCTAAGAGCAAATGGAGCCCAAGCCAGGGATAGGAGGAGCCAGATCCATTAATAGGCAGAGCCAATTAATTCTAGTTTTGTCCCCATACTCCTCCCTGCTGAGTTCTATCATTACTTTGACTATTATTAATTATATATTTATACCCCACCTTTCACCTTGACAGGACCCAAGGCAGCTTACAGATAAAAATAAGAACCACTAAAAACATAGGAAACACAATCATGAAAAACAAACAAACAATTAAATGTTGATAAAATTAAAACTATATATGTACATATACTGTACCTTCCAAAGCTGCTTGTTCCACTGCCGAACAGCTTTTGGAAATAGCCTTCCTAATATTTAGTGACAATTGCCTGGTTTAATGCTAACCATGCTTTAACACTATGTGCAAACCAGGACAATGAATCCTGTTTTTCATGAAGATGTACTTCTTTTGATTTGGTCTGTACCTAACAATTTCGTTCATTAAATTGTAGATGTTGGTGTTTGTCAAATTATTCTCCCCACAGAAGTGTGGAACTCTATGCAAGTTAGCCATAGGGAGCCTGCACTGGCTTTGGTCTGGGTCTTCAGTGCTTAATGATCCTGAATTTCCCTTCTGTTTACATAATTCAGTGTAAAACGGAAGACGTTCTACTGGATTATTGCAAGGTGTTCAGAAATCTCCATATAATATCACAACTTGCTATAATTCGGCACAGTCTATCACATTATATATGTCTGATGACTTGGAGAAATTGCTCTCAAAATAAGATTGGAGTTGTAAAGAAAGCAGTAGGGAAAATATGATTTTTCATACTGTAGAGCTTGGTGAATTTATATAATCACTTAAAAACTAAGGAAGCTTGGCCTTTAGTTGTATTTCCCCCCTCCCCCTCCCTTTGTAGTTATTATTGCCTCATTATACAGTCATTTGTACAATGTTTTGGCAGACATTCACTGTTGCATAAATTAAAGTCACTGAATCTAGTTTTTGCCTACAGGTCTTTGATGAAAATACCAGGAACATTTTTATTTGAATGTCAAAGTTTGTCAACCATTAAACTGATTGATTTTTCATTATACAATTCAATAGGAGAGGCAATCTCCAGTCTGTATGCAACATTACACTGAGAGATATACTCATCTCTGAAAAATCCTTCCTGCTTATCCTTTTTAAAAAATGATATTCCTAGCACGGAAGAACCACATGTTCCTAAGCCATCTCTATACATGAATTGTTTTGTTAATATGCCCAAGACAGGTATGCTACCGTAATTCAATTTTCATGAAAATAAATGAAAAGACATAACGTGGATGCAAAATTTCACTTTAACAACTTTTCAATGGGCTTCAAATGATAAGAGGCTAAGCAAGGATTTCCTGAAACTATCGGGGGGAGCAGTGAGAAAGAGAGAGAGTGTGTGTAACCAAGACAGAGAGAAGCCCTCCCTAAATGGTAATCTTGCTTCTACATTGGGGGTGGGGGGTGGGGAACATGAAACCACACTGTAGATCGGGATACAGAACCCTTTATAGGCCAAGGGCCACATTGCCCACATTGATAACCTTCCAAGGGCCACAGTCCAGTGGTGGGCAAGAGCCAAGGGAGAAAGTGGGACGGACATTCCAGCCATAAAAAAATCAGAGGTTTGCACATATACAAACACCTCCAACCAGAGAAGCAATAGGTACTATCACAATTGATGGACAATTTCTAGCAAGGCAAAAGCAATTAAGAAATGCACAGAGCAGTGCCGATGAGGGGTAAGACCTGGTGAGGGGTCATGGCTCGGGGAGAGCCCCAAGGGCCAGAGAGAGAGATCTGAGAGGCTGCATTTTCTCTGATGAAAATGGGGGCATCCTAAGGAAAAGTGGAAATCGGAAACCGGGACGGCTTCTGAAAATCTGGGACGGTCCCTGGAAAATAGGGACACTTGCATTTTGCAAAGCAAAATATAATCCACTTTTGTATGTTAATATGTGCTGGTGTGTACTTTTTAACCTAGTATGTGCATATTTGTACATATCACTGGGCTTGGAAAATTGCATTGCGAAATGCTAACTTCACAGATTAGAGAACTGGGCCAAAACAAACAAGATGAATTTTAACAGGGAGAAATGTAAAGTATTGCACTTGGGCAAAAAAAAATGAGAGGCACAAATACAAGATGGGTGACACCTGGCTTGAGAGCAGTACATGTGAAAAGGATCTAGGAGTCTTGGTTGTCCACAAACTTGACATGAGCCAACAGTGTGACACGGCAGCTAAAAAAGCCAATGCAATTCTGGGCTGCATCAATAGGAGTATAGCATCTAGATCAAGGGAAGTAATAGTGCCACTGTATTCTGCTCTGCTCAGACTTCATCTGGAGTACTGTGTCCAGTTCTGGGCACCACAGTTCAAGAAGGACACTGACAAACTGGAACGTGTCCAGAGGAGGGCAACCAAAATGGTCAAAGGCCTGGAAACGATGCCTTATGAGGAACGGCTAAGGGAGCTGGGCATGTTTAGCCTGGAGAAGAGGAGGTTAAGGGGTGATATGATAGCCATGTTCAAATATATAAAAGGATGTCACATAGAGGAGGGAGAAAGGTTGTTTTCTGCTGCTCCAGAGAAGCGGACACGGAGCAATGGATCCAAACTACAAGAAAGAAGATTCCACCTAAACATTAGGAAGAACTTCCTGACAGTAAGAGCTGTTCGACAGTGGAATTTGCTGCCAAGGAGTGTGGTGGAGTCTCCTTCTTTGGAGGTCTTTAAGCAGAGGCTTGACAACCATATGTCAGGAGTGCTCTGATGGTGTTTCCTGCTTGGCAGGGGGTTGGACTCGATGGCCCTTGTGGTCTCTTCCAACTCTATGATTCTATGATTCTATGCTACAGGTGGAGAACCTGTGGTCCTCCAGATATTTGCTGGACCATAACTCCCATCATCCTTGACCACTGGCCATGCTGACTGGGACAGATGGGGCTTGGAGTCCAGCATTAAAACCCTATGCAGGTTGGGAGCAGGATCTGCATAAAATAGTCTCACCCATTTTTTTCCCAACTGATCACTGTGTTCTGCAGGATAAGGCCTCCTCCAGATGTTGCCTCAACAGGAGGCCTGTTCTGTAGGGCTTTTTGTGCAACAACTCTTGCCCTTTGGAACATCCTCTCATAACATATCAAACCGGTATCATCTCCACTGGCTTTTGGGCACCTATTCAAGATCTTCCTTTTTCAACAAGCCTTTTGAGTGGAGATTGCTATCTCAGTTCTGTTTTGGAAATTGTTTTCATATGTGCTTTTTGCTGTTGATGGTCTTAGGATGTTTTCATTGTTAATCACTTCCGAATGGGAAGTGATCCATGAATGAAATTAAACAATTGAAATAAGTAACATATGGAGAGTGGCTGTTTCCCCATTACTGTGCTACACAGAAGTACAGCTGACCCTCCAAGAGTCCCTATTTTCCAGGGACAGTCCCAGGTTTTCAGAAGCTGTCCCAGTTTCTGATTTGATCTCGGAATGTCCTGCTTTTCCTTAGGAAGTCCCTGTTTTCATAAGAGGATATGGAGTTATGTGACCCCTGAGCCAAGGGGGAAAGTAACTATACAACCTTTAGAAGACATCTGAGGGCAGCCCTGTATAGGTAACTTGTTTAATGTTTTATTATGTTTTTATATATGTTGGAAGCTGGGCAACCCAGTCAGTAATAAAATTATTACTATTATTGAATAGGTCATCCTTATTTTCATCGGAGAAATGTTCGAGGGTATGGTACAGAAATATTATAATGTGTGGAGTGTGAACTAGCTCTTCGACAGTCAGCAAACCTTTCTCTGGTGAGGCTACTCTATCGAGGGCTTATCTGGGAGTGGCAACAGTGGGCAGCAAATGTGTGATCAAAGCCAGGAGGCCGTTTCAATTTCCCACAATGCTTTGGGCATACAATGGCTCTGAGGGCTGACTGCCTGTGTAATGTGAACAAGGTCTCCAAAATAACTCTCATTCTCAGGCTCTTCCTGGAAGAGGAAAACTATAATGATAGGCAATATAAATAAGCAACCCAATTTTGTACTGAGCAAAAGCGGTTAAAAAACAAACACTGCTTCGTGCATATGGTAATAATTTTCTTAAACAAGCTGGATCCTTAATAAAGCCAAAAATGAATATCTGGTTCCAGTTACTTCAAAAATTATTTTTAATTAAATTGCACAGTCAGAAGTCCTCTGCTGCAAAAAATTACGACTGCCATCATTATCTGCCCATAAATAGCCAACTTTGCAGATTAACACACAGAATGTTAATGACACTGGCATTAAGTCCCAATTAAACAATGAAGTAATACATAAATTATGACATCTCGGTGGAACATATACCCAAGTGAGACGCATTTCAATAAAACACCATTTTACGTTAGATTTCAATAACTTTCATTTCCTTCTCCTTCTCTGAAAGTACTGACAAAAACTAAATATTCTGATGCTCAAATAAATACCGTTGTTTTAAAAATCCAATAACAATGTGGAATTGATGTGTGATTCGGCAGGGGGGCGGGGCGGAGAATGTGGTCTACCAAACATCTGCTATCATGTATCATTACAGTTAAATTTGATTTTCCAGCCTGAAAATTGTTTGCACCTGTCCTCAGCTTATTCTAGCATACAGTGTATCATTAACACTTTCTGTTTGTTTTTGCTTTCAAACAAACACTTCACACCATTGAATTGGTGCTGCTACGTGGTGTGTCAGAAAACAGCCAGGTGGTGGGTAAATATGGTGGACCTCGCAGTGAGTAGGCAATTTTTAATGATTCCTTTTGGTTTTTATAGTAAGCCCCGTGTAACATGCACCCCTAGAGATGGGCTGGTTCACCCTGGCTAAATTTGGTGAGGACCTAAGCTTCTTCATCCCCTCCTGCCCCAAGCCAATAAAAGACCTGAATAAAGAAAATGACACACCCCTCACCCTCTTAAATCTTTCCCTGGTTTTATGCAATGAAACATTGAACAGAGCAGGGCTTGCAACCTCTTTAGAGGTCTGTGGGTACATTTGAACTTTTGAGCTTGTGCCATGGGTGCTGGACCCTGCCTCTGCTAACTTTTATCCTGAGCACACTCTTGGATCAGCCTCCACCCCAGTCCACAGGGACAATGAAAGAGAAAGGGCACTACACACTGCTTTCCCAAGGTATCTGGTTGAAAGCCACATCCAGCAGAATGGGTCTGAGCCTTGAATAGCACCTAGAGCTAAAATTAGAAAAGGCCAAGAGCATCATTTTCTCAACTTCCTTCCTCACCTGTATGTACTTTTCACTGCAGGAAAGGATAACCACCCTCATCATCACATAACCAGTGAGTGTGGGAGCTCAGAGGCTTCATGGAGCCATGTTGGAGACTTCTTGAATGCGGAAAGTTGCCGTGGTAGTTAGGCAACTTTAGGCTCTGGACTAAACGGATTGCAGGTTCCTTTGTTGGGGTGGTAATGTGTATTACTTCACTTAGATCAGAATAATGTTAGAGCTGGGGTGCCAGAGTCTGCTGGTTAATATTAAAGGTAAAGGTAAAGGTAAAGGTACCCCTGCCCGTACGGGCCAGTCTTGACAGACTCTGGGGTTGGTGCGCCCATCTCACTCAAGAGGCCAGGGGCCAGCGCTGTCCGGAGACACTTCCGGGTCACGTGGCCAGCATGACAAAGCTGCATCTGGCGAGCCAGAGCCGCACACGGAAACGCCGTTTACCTTCCCGCTGGTAAGCGGTCCCTATTTATCTACTTGCACCCGGAGGTGCTTTCGAACTGCTAGGTTGGCAGGCGCTGGGACCGAGCAGCGGGAGCGCACCCCGCCACAGGGATTCGAACCGCCGACCTTTCGATCGGCAAGTCCTAGGCGCTGAGGCTTTAACCCACAGCGCCACCTGCGTCCCTGCTGGTTAATATTAGGAATGAATAAATGCATTTTGGTAATATTTGCGAAATTGAAGGGAAGATACAGGCTGCAGCAGTTCCCCTGAACTGTGCCAAACACGGAAATTCCCAGATCTAGCCGTTGAAAACTAGCTTGGCTGGTTTGGTTGAACGTAAGCCATTACATTTTGTGCTTTTATATTGTATGTTTATATTGTGAACCACCCTGAGATCTGGAGGTGAAGGGTGGTAAATGAATTGGGTGATAATGATGATGATGACGACAACAACGAAACAATGGCCACACAGAGCTACACGTCAAAGAAGGTGTTTGGGTCTGTGCTGTAAGGTGTTGCTAAGGTGACAGGGAGGGGTCTGATGCCATAAATTAAAATTTTCCCCCTTTTTACTCAAGGTTTATAGAGGAGGATGTGCTGTGTTTGACTAGGTGTTTTGGAAAGGAGGAGAAAGGGAGAATACCATATGGGGGCAGAAGGGCAGAAGTCGTTAGAGCTGGCGGGGAAGCAGGAACAAGGGGGTGGTGCTCTGTCTGCAGAGCTGGGCTGATGTGAAAAGCAAGCTGCTCTTGAGATGGTAATCCTGGAAGATCTGCAGCCCCATCATTTAAACTCATATAGGTAAAGGTAAAGTGACCCCTGACCATTAGGTCCAGTTGTAGGTGACTCTGGGGTTGCGGTGCTCATCCTGCTTTATTGGCTGAGGGAGCCGGCGTACAGCTTCTGGGTCATGTGGCCAGCATGACTAAGCCGCTTCTGGCGAACCAGAGCAGTGCACGGAAACGGCGTTTACCTTCCCACTGGAGCGGTACCTATTTATCTACTTGCACTTTGACGTGCTTTTGTACTGCTAGGTTGGCAGGAGCAGGGACTGAGCAATGGGAGCTCACCCCATTGCGGGGATTCAAACTGCCAACCTTCTGATCGGCAAGTCCTAGGCTCTGTGGTTTAACCCACAGCACCACCCGCATCCCAAACTCAAATATAGATATGTGTAATTAAACCATATTTCATAAAGACACCACAGCCTCTGCTGTGTCTTGCTTCTCAACAGTCCCCCCCCCCCCGAAAAATAGGTACTCACCATGAAGTTGTTACAGTAAGTGTCATACAAAAGAAGAGAGGCCAGTACTGCATACCCTTGAGTACCCCCTGGGGAAGCATTGCTTCTAAATGGGAATATGATTCTGAGTGAGCGCCTGGGACCCCTTTGTGCACTGCTCAGCAGAAATAGGGTAGCGAACAACCTCACAACAATAATATAAGCTGGCCCTCCTTTGTTTGAAGGCCAGTGGTTCCTTCTGTGGAACGGGGCCCTTGATGTCTGCCCCAAAGTATTGTCCATATGGCGCCACCTGTTGCAGGGGCAAAAGCTGAGGGTGGGAAATAGGAAGCCCAACCCAGGCACAGGACCCATTGAGATGAGTTCCTCCACACATCCCTGGTTTTCACAACTGCCAATATATTATTCACACATGTACATGCATTGAATATAAGGAAGCAACATTATTTCATTGAATTCAATAGAAATGATGTGAAATGCCAGGGAAGCTAGCAGTTCTTCTCTGGCTCAGATCTGAATCTGAGCCTGTTTTGAGAGACCTCTTCTGGCATCTCCAGTACAAACAACATGCAAGAACAGAAATAAGGAAATAATGCACAAGTTGCATCATTATTGCAGTTATAGTCTCTATAGTGGTGTTTCCAGGGATGCTGTGGGGTACCAGTTGCATTTCTCTTTCCCCATACCCAGGGCATAAGATTTGGATTTAATGGTCAATCACAAACATATATCCAGATCTGGCAAAGGATGAGTATAGGATTTCTGGGTTTAAAATCTGTTTACTGTTATATTGATATCTTTATCTATATACCTATCTATCTATGCATAAAATACTAGTTTATTTGTGGAGTAAAGGACTCAGTACACATTTTCCATATAATTTATTATTTTCCAGTCATTTGAATTTGTTAAATCATAGCACTCCCAGTTGGAAGAGCAATCACAGTAAAATTAATGTGCTCACTTAAGGAATAAGATTCCCCCAAAATACCCCACATCAGCAAAGAAGAATTCATTTATATATATATTTAAATTGTCTCAGTAACACTGAGTGTTTAATCCATAGTGGAACCTTTCTAAAGATTTCCCCACAAAATACATTAATGACCAATTTCTTATTATCATTGACTTGGTTTTCCCCCCTGAGCCCATTCCTTAATATAGTCTTTGCCAACCCAGAACTCTCCAGATATTAGGACCACAACTCCTATCTACCCCAACCAGTACACTGGGAGTTGCAGCTCAAAACATCTGGAGAGCATCAGGATGGTGGGGACTGACTTAATATATGTACCACTATCTCAAAGGAATAGCCAAAGAAAGAAGTTAATAAAGATATCTTCCCTATCATTCCCAGCCCAGAGAACATTTCAGTAATACCACACTTTAAAGGAATGAGTGCATTGCCTACATTGCTTGGGGGGGGGGGCAGATACTTCTCTGAGCAGAAGGTTGCATTGTCACATAAATTATTGAAAATATGGAATGAAAACTGAAATGTGCGTAAGAAGGGTTGAGCAAGAGAAGGTTGGAATGTGAAGGTTTGTTTGCAAGAGAATCATGAGAAAAGGACAAAGCAGCATGTAAGCAAGAGGAAGATAAGGATGAAGGATGAATGCCATTGCTGTCAGAAGGTAATTAAGCTATGCCACATGCTGTAGCTGGACAGAAGAGCTGTTGTTTGGGAATGCATAAACCATAAGCATCCTGTGTCTTTTACACAGAGGGGCCATTTCCTCTTAAGGCGGGTCAAGAGGTGTCTATTGCAATGCTAAGGAAACCTCTGGAGTCCGGATTTTATTAGCTGTCCAGGCTGAACCCACAGAGTAATGAGTATTGAATGTACATCTCATATCTTAGGTGGATCTAGATCAGGACTTGACTTCGGCATTTTGCTTGTGAAATAATGCCTCATTAAAGAGGTATTAACTTCCGCAACCATTATCATGGAGTTTGCAAGATCAGAACAAGTCTTGCTAGGGGCTTTCTATCCCTGTCTTCAAGCATTACACTGTCAATAAAAGCTGTGTGTTAGAGTGGCCACTTATGCAATGCATCATGGGGCAGAAAGAAGACACAAGAGGGCACAAATTTGCATATAATTTGCATGTGCTAAATAATGTGTATAGATACAAATTTAGAAATAATTGCTGCAATTTAAATAAATACCTGAAGGAGCACCTTTTCCTCCATTGTTCAATCTGGACGCTGAGGTTCAGATGTGAGGGTCATTGAGAGAAGTGAACTTACAGGGAACCAGGTAGAGGGCCTTCGTGTTAGTTGTGCCCGCCCTGTGGAATGCCCTCCCATTAGATGTCAAGGAGATAAACAATTATACGACCTTCTGTAAACAACTGAAGGCAGCCCTGTGTCGGGAAGCTTTTAATGTTTGATATATTGTGTGTTCTGTTGGAAGCTGCCCAGAGGGGCTAGAGCAACCCTGGGGCGGGGTACAAGTATTATTATTATTATTATTATTATTATTATTATTCCAAGACTCTTGGCCAAAATTAACACTTCTTCAGAATTAAGGGAGTGGAACATGCCAACTTATTGAGAATAGCAATGGGCTTTCCATAGGCTCAACCCTGATGGCTAATCTCTACCAACCTCTGAAATTTCACTACACCAAGGGACACACCAACATAGTGCCCATGGTTGCCCATGTGCCTATGGAAGTCTTCCCTGGTGCCAACAATGTCTCCCCTCTTTCCCATGCTAAAATTAGGCTTCCCGTCAATATAATCATTTGTGCTGGGTGGTTCTAGAGTGCATGGAATGTCCTCAACAATTTCTCCAGCTTGTAAATGTGCTAAAAAGGTCCTTTCTGACCTACCTCTATATCCTTAGGAATGTAATCTGATATTTCTATCGCTATGAATGAAAGCTAAGTTTCCTAAGAGGCTTAAATTCATCCCGTATCCCCAACTCCATGTTTGTACACTGCATGTTGGAATTGCAGAAGAGACACATCCTGTCTGTTGGAGCATTCAGAAAAACCAGTCACCATGATCATAGAGATCAGACAGAGTTTGGGGGAACATCCCTTCTCTAAGCACTTTCAGGCACAACTTTTCGGAGTTTGCTCGAGTACGCACAGCTGGGTTTGGTAATGCATTGTGCATACATCCCATCTTTGTCTTGCCAATGTATGCAACTGGCATGGAATTTATTGTCTGTGAGAGTTATGACAAGAGAAGCATTTTCTATTAAAGTCTCCTTTGATCAGACCTCCCATGCAGCCAGCAGCAGCAGCTTCTCCTTGATGAGTCACTGTCAACTTTCTAAATCTCAAGTGCTATGAAGATTTACAACATTCCTGCACGGCTTCCCATCCACATTCTGATAAGCAGCAACTGCCAGCCTGTAAATAAAGATAATGGTGGAATTGCTAACAAGCTGTGCTCCCACCTAGTGCTTTATTGATAGATCTGACTCCAGACTCCCATCATTCCAGAGGCTGACAATAGTTTTTGAGGGACAGCCTAGAATGTGTCTGGGAAATGGTTGTAGTGAAATGAGGTGCTCTTGCAAGTCCAAATGAGCATAAGATATCAACACCGGCAACAATATGATTCCCAGAGTAGTCTAACAATCTAGGCCTCTTCCCAAGGAACTCTGGGAATTGTAGGTCTGTGGTGGGAATAGGGGCCTCTTAACAACTCTCAGCACCCTTAACAAACTACAGTCCCCAGGATTCTTTGGGGGAAGCTGTGACTTTTATAAGTGGAATAATAAAGGTATAGTGTGGATGTGGCTTTAAAGCAAGTATAAAAACAAAAATAAACCAGGGACCTAAAATTCCCATTCTCATACATGTATAAAACAGCAGATCCCACAGTGAGAATATTTTGGCCTGATCCAGTGGAACTCTTCCTATTTTCTTTTGACATTCCCAGCTTTACCTGGAGATGTCAGGGATCAAACCTGGGGCTTTCTAAACACAAAGCATAAGCTGAGTTTGATAGGCAGCCCTTGCAGGGTAAATAAGGATAAGTCCTTGCAGAGCTCTCTCTGCCCCCATCCAGTGGTGAGGCACCAATTCCTCTCCAGCCACTTCTGTATTTGACACTGGGGAGGGGTCATGCTTCCCCCATTTTTTTCTTCCCACAGGAAGATAAGGAGATAATTTTTCTACTTCTTCAGCGATTATTTGTTCTCCTTTGTGAACTAAGAACCTGATAATAAGAGAAAAGCCAGCATTGGTCATCTTCAGGGAAAGAAAATTTCATTGTGATTCCCAGACAGTTTCCAAATCAACCCACCCACAGCCACGTGGATTTCTTTCAGGGGTCAAGTCTGTCATTGACACAAGGAGAATTTACACATGCAAGTCCCATTAGCATTAATGGGAGTTACCTACATAAATCCCCCCTTGCAATAATAGGAGGAAAAGGTCCAGTTAGTCTTCAGGCATTCAAGTTCTAATGATTACCTGTCAAATGGCCCAAAGCACAATCATTTGAGAAGGCTGGTGGGGTGGGGGGAAGAGAGAGACAAGAGCAAATGTAGCCATTTGCCGACTAAGAAGGCTTCCAAGAGATAGAGGATCAGTTACAGGCAGCAAAAGAATGATAACAGCATCCGAATCTGGATTTAAACTGACAAAACTTGACTGATACAACAGTAGTAAAACAATTACAAACCTTGAATTCACCAGTGTCTGGGACTGGCTGGATGACAAGGAGTACTGGGAGGCACCAGGTGGTGAACCTGCAAGGGAAACCCCAGAGGAGGAAGGCTCAGAGCCAGGGAGTTGGTGGTGGGAAACTGAGGAGAGGTCAGAGGCAGAAGATTGGGAGAAGGGTCTTGGTGCTGTAAGGGGCTACAGGGTTTAGTGAGAAGGGAAGAACCTGTGACGGAACAGTTCAGACTCTGAGGATAAAGCAGAGGTGGGTGGGTGAAGAGACTGCAGAAGAATCCTGGGAGTCCCCCTTGGTCTCCTAGAACTTGCAGAGTAATGAGAAGAGCAGAACAGAGGCCAGAGGTGCACAGCCACAGTCTGAGACTGCTTGGGAAACATCTGGGAGAGGAGGAGACTTAAAAAGGGTGGACCTTCAGTCCTGGCAACTGCTCCATAGGATCAAGACATACGGGGAAGTGTTGCTAAGTTGTATGCACTTTCCTTGACTAAAGAGCTAACTTCACTGACAATGGAGTCATGCTTCTTTCATGCTGGTCTGCATCTGATTGCAGCCCTGAAAACCAGCCTGTAAGATAGGATTCACTTTTAGACTGCAATACCCTCCCAGAGGGCAGACATGGGAACCTCTTGCAGCCTAAAGACCACATTTCCTTTTCGGTCACCTCCAGGAGGCCATATGCCAGCCTGTGTAGTGGATTCTACACTCATTCACACACCCCTCTCTGTCCTCCATCCATTCAAAAGAAGAAGAAGAAGAGTTTGGATTTGATATCCCGCCTTTCACTCCCCTTCAGGAGTCTCAAAGCGGCTAACAATCTCCTTTCCCTTCCTCCCCCACAACAAACACTCTGTGAGGTGAGTGGGGCTGAGAGACTTCAGAAAAGTGTGACTGGCTCAAGATCACCCAGCAGCTGCATGTGGAGGAGCGGAGACGTGAACCCGGTTCCCCAGATTACAAGTCCACCGCTCTTAACCACTACGCCACACTGGCTCCTGTGGAGGTATTCTCAGATTTTGAGGACTCATTCCAGCTAAGTGAAAACACCCAGAATGCAATGGAAAGTCAGTGACCCAGAGAGATTTATGGGGGCCAGGCAGAACTGAAGGGCTCCATTCAGGCCGCTGGCCTGAGGACCCCCATGTCTGCTTTACACACCTTCTTGGGAGTAAATCTCAAGAAGGATTCACACTGTTCATGTAGCGCTATTCAGGTAAACGTATATGAGCATAAGCTGAGGACAGGATGTGTGCATGTTTTTCAGACCTTCTTTAGCCTGATAGAGTGAGAGAGCTTCTTAAATGTGTTAGCAAAACTCTATTTAAAAGAGAGCTCTACCTCTCTTTTAAATCAGAACCAGTGAGGGCGGTGAAGGTCCTGTGTGAGTGTCTGGAGGCGGTTGGAGGATGGATGGCGGCTAACAGATTGAGGTTGAATCCTGACAAGACAGAAGTACTGTTTTGGGGGGACAGGAGGCGGGCAGGTGTGGAGGATTCTCTGGTCCTGAATGGGGTAACTGTGCCCCTGAAGGACCAGGTGTGCAGCCTGGGAGTCATTTTGGACTCACAGCTGTCCATGGAGGCACAGGTCAAATCTGTGTCCAGGGCAGCTGTTTACCAACTCCATCTGGTACGTAGGCTGAGACCCTACCTGCCTGCGGACTGTCTCGCCAGAGTGGTGCATGCTCTGGTTATCTCCCGCTTGGACTACTGCAATGCACTCTACGTGGGGCTACCTTTGAAGGTGACTCGGAAACTACAACTAATCCAGAATGTGGCAGCTAGACTGGTGACTGGGGGCGGCCGCCGAGACCATATAACACCGCTCTTGAAAGACCTACATTGGCTCCCACTACGTTTCCGAGCACAATTCAAAGTGTTGGTGCTGACCTTTAAAGCCCTAAACGGCCTCGGTCCAGTATACCTGAAGGAGCGTCTCCACCCTCATCATTCTGCCCGGACGCTGAGGTCCAGCGCCGAGGGCCTTCTGGCGGTTCCCTCATTGCGAGAAGCAAAGCTACAGGGAACCAGGCAGAGGGCCTTCTCGGGAGTGGCGCCCGCCCTGTGGAACGCCCTTCCAGCAGATGTCAAAGCGATAAACAACTACCTGACATTCAGAAGACATCTTAAGGCAGCCCTGTTCAGGGAAGTTTTTAACGTGTGATATGTTACTGTATTTTTGGTTTCTATGGAAGCCGCCCAGAGTGGCTGGGGAGGCCCAGCCAGATGGGCGGGGTATAAATAATAAATTATTATTATATTATTATTATTATGGTGCTGGATTCCCAAAGATGGGAAAGGAATCACCTTCACATTGAAAGGTCTGAAATGGACTCAGTATGGGTGGGGATGCTGAGGTTAGGGATTGTGTGTGGCCCCGCCATCCTCTCCACAGTTTAAGCCTGCATGTCTGAATAGGGTTTGTAGTTGATTGCACAAGCCCTAGAGCTCAAACACTGGTTGATATTCAACTGAGTTTTAAACATAGACCCACTGAAATTAATGAACATGATTAAGTTAATTTCAATGGATCTATTCTGAGTGTAAAGTTAGTTGAATGCCACCTATTTAGTTTGATTAATCCATTGTTTTTAACTATTTAAAAAAGTGTTCCTGATTAAATAAGACAGGAGGACCCCCCCCCCAAAAAAAATTTGAAACCAATTTCATTGCTTTGTTTGTTTTTTAACAGGCCATTTCAGCTAAGGCTGTCCACACCATACATTTAAAGCATCCCCTACCAAATCCAAAGGATGGTAAATTTCTAAGGGTTCTGGGAATCGTAGCTTTGTTATAAGTAAACTGCAGTTGTTGTTGTTCTTCTTCTTCTTCGGGGGGGTGCTTTAAATATATGGTGTGCGCACATCTTAATAATTTGGAAAGACCAATTAGGAACAGACACGTCTGGATTTCTTTAACTTAGCTCCAGCTATAGTAAGTCCAGCTCTGCCTTGCCTTCTTCTGCTTAAAAACAAAACAAACCATTGGGGAAGCAGAGTTGGTGTGTCCCATCTTCAGCTGTGATTCTAACTCACTAGACCAATAGTGCAATGATCAATAGTCCAGTAATAACAAGTGTTACTTCTTTTTTTAAAGGATGAATTCAAACCTAACCTATCACTTCCAAATGGGATAAAAAGGCGTGAATATTGAATGAGCTCCAAGGTGCTTGAAGGATAACACAGCCACTCGTTTAAAAATTCAATTAACCTTATCTTTCTCAAACTTGATTAATAATCCTACAGATAAATCACTTTTTAAAAAAAGCTGTATTATCTTTTGAATATACTCTGAAACTAACAAACCTAATAGTGCAATCCTATGCCATCTACTCAGAAGTCCCATTGAGTGCAGTGGAACTTACTCTCAAGTAAGCGAATGTAGGATTGCAGCCTTATTTTATTCCACCTACCCTGGGCAAGTCCAACTCTTCTTTTGCAATGCTTAATTTATGAAATTCAGAGCGAGTGTTTCAACACATTATTCCTGGGGAAATGAAAGCGCAGCCGATACTTGCATAGCAAACCATTGGGTACTCAACTACCCCAGCAAACTCATTCAAAATGCACATCTGCCATGTGAACAAGTCATGAAAATAGTTTGTACACATCCAGTGTAGTGTAAAATCAAAGTCTGAGAACATCTGCAGTCTTTAATTTGCTCTGAAAGGCAAAAGCTGAGCATTTAAACGGTTTTTTTTTAAAAAAAATAAGACATCACTGCGACTAGAACAAGCAAAACATTTTTCCCCTCATGCATTCTTCTTTTTTACTATGCATCTCATTTCTGGTTAGAGAGCCATGACATTCTTGATGCAAATCAGAGTCAGGGATAGATGAGCAACTTGGGAATGGGGAAGACCAAAACTGCATTATGCCTGAGTCAGACCATCAGTCTATCTGTCTCAGTGCTGACTACATTGTCAGGGTCTCTCCAGAGTTTCAGCTGGGGAAAATTTCCAGTAGTAGCAGGAGATGCTGGAGACTGAACCTGAGAACTTCTGCATGGAAAGCAGATGCCCTGCTCCTGAGCTACGGCCCTTCCTCTGAAGGGGCAGGGGCAGGGGCAGGGACCCCCTTCAACATAGAAAGACGAAGGAGGGTTCTGAAGCTTGCCTTCTGTCTAATTTGTTTTGACACACCATCAAAAGTTGGAGCAGGCAATGCCTTTTACCTAGTTCTGGACTCCCAAGTGGGAAATTTGTGTGAGACTTGCTTCCATGTCAACCTTTTGGGGCCTGGAGATCCAGTGCTCCCCCCCCCCCGGGGTACTCAAGGGTACACAGTACTGGCACCTTTTCTTTTCTGGAAGAAAAACACTGTGGGGCCCATCTGCAAACCAAATAAATTGTTGTGCCCCACCACCACCAATTACAACACTCCAGCCCATTTTATCAGCTGTAGTAGAATGCCTCTTTCAAGCCTAATTTCCGCTAGGTGCGGGGAAGGGGACCATGTGAGTGCTGGGAAAGGGCTCGGTGAGTGCAGATGGATGCCACGCTGATGAGCCCTGGCTCCAAGGCTTCCATTAGCCCCTTGTTTCTGATCCTATGCCCTATTGCAATGGGAATAGCTGTTCTAACCCCTGATCTGCACTGTGGGGTGGAGTGTTAGCTTGTGGCAGACTTGGGTATGTAAGTGAGCTGGGCTAGAAGCAGGCAGAAGCGAGAGAGTGAGATCTGTGCTTGATTTCTGCTTGAATCTAAGGATGTGGCTATAGAAGCAAGACTGAACCTGGATCCGAACCTGCTGGTATCTCCCTGTGTTCCAACAGGCCCTTTGTGCCCCACCTGGATCATGTTAAGGGAAAACCTGTTAGATTAGACCAATAATCCAGCTTTCATCACATTAGCTGAGGCTGGGGGGCAGTTGGCGTCCAACAAAATCAGGACTACTGATTCCTTTCCTCTGATCAGGCTGAGTAATCAGATTCAGGCTGAGTAGTCAGATTCACATTGGACAGGACTATGGAAGTGATCTTCTCTGGACCTCTACATCTACAAAGTTGGATGCAACTCCCATCTTCCCTATTGAATAGAAATTTCTCTTAATAGTTAGTTAATATGATTCCTCACCATTTCACCCATTAGAACTAGTCTGCTCCATCTTCTGCATGACAGATCTTCAGCTATTTGAAGACAGATGTCACATCTCCTATGAATGTTCTCTTCTCCAGCCTAAAACATATCTAGCATCCTGCTTCTCACAGTGGCCAACTGGATTCCTTAGGGCAGCCTATAAGCAAGATTGAAGGCCACTATCTTTTCAGTGGTGGCTTTTGTCAGCTGTGTATGTAGAAATTGTCCCTGAAAACTGGGGAGGAGTGGGAGAATCTTTGTGAAGTTTATAAGCATTGGGATCAACCTTAATAACTTTGGATTGTACCCAACTAAGTTCTACTCAGACCAGTAGTCACGTCAATTAATTTCAACAGGTCTGCTCTTTGTAGGGCTAGCAAAGGATACAACCCATTACGATGTGATCTGGGACCATTCTTCCGTTTACTTTCTACCCCCCATTTTTTTAAGCCTCTCTCCACTCTGCATCTGTGCAGCTTCCTTGGTCATACCTGGAGTTTCAGTAGAAGAACACAATGATCTAACATTCTCCCATAGGCAATCCAGAAAGGGTAGATGGACAGGGAGCTTGTGGAGATGGCAGAGTGTGAGAGGCTTTTTTTTTTTTTTAGGGAAAAGTATAAAACGCAGGTGGCGCTGTGGGTTAAAGCCTCAGCACCTAGGACTTGCCGATCGAAAGGTCGGCGGTTCGAATCCCTGCGGCGGGGTGCGCTCCCGCTGCTCGGTCCCAGCGCCTGCCAACCTAGCAGTTCAAAAGCACCTCCGGGTGCAAGTAGATAAATAGGGACCGCTTACCAGCGGAAAGGTAAACGGCGTTTCCGTGTGCGGCTCTGGCTCGCCAGAGCAGCGATGTCACGCTGGCCACGTGACCCGGAAGTGTCTCCGGACAGCGCTGGCCCCTGGCCTCTTGAGTGAGATGGGCGCACAACCCCAGAGTCTGTCAAGACTGGCCCGTACGGGCAGGGGTACCTTTACCTTTACCTTTTATAAAAGAAAAGCCCCCATGGCCATATTTAGTTAAGCACCAACCTTCTGCCCCCTGAAAAATTCAACAAAATTATCTGCCCTCCCACCAAAAAAAAGCAAGAAGATAGCTGCTGTTTTTGTAGATGGCAAGGAGTTCCATGAAACAATTTGAACAGAACATCTACACAAAACAGTAACAAAATAAAGTGACACACCATTTTGCATTAATATTCACAACCATAATGAAACATGGAAACATGCTTGCAAGCAAACCTTTAATTTCTCATACTAAAGTTCATTTCCAAATTAAAAAAAGAAAAGAAATTTTCTGTAGGAACTTCGTTCTTGAAAGCTCTTGGGAGCAAGCCCTCATTTTGGCTCCCGTATTGATTTGTAAACGTTCAAATATAATTGGGCTACATTCATGCTTTCTGATTTATGCATAGGAACAGCAATGGCGAAGGAAAAATAGGCAGACTCTCTCTCTTACCCAGCATAAATAACAGCTTAATTGCAAACGCCACAAGAACTACCTAGTGAATGAAATGAATTTGAGCCACCGTTTTTGTACAGAAAGGCTGTGTGTCATTGATAGCTGCATCTTGCTTTACTGTGCTGAACGTAATTGTTATGTTTATGGAATAAACTTACTTTTGTGGTACAAAGCAATCACATAGGCTCAAGCACTGAAGGGCTCTATCACGGACCAATGACCTAGCTATCTCCCACCCAAACTGCATATTGATCATGAGGGGCATTTGTGGCCTTTATTAAGGAGCTGAATTTTAAAACGTCAGTGCAGTGAGCTACACAGTAGCTGAAATGCTACCTGGGCTTTACGCAACCCAATTTAAGCTCTGCTACCTGAGTTTGTCTACCACAGCCTGTCTCTTCTTACAAATATTAACTGTAAATATATCTGTTGCTTCATCCTGGGCCTCAGGCTCTCACCTGTAAAATGGGAATAGCAAGATAGCACCACTGGAAAAACCAACAAGAATGTAAAACATTTTTGCATAATGTAAGTGCTGTGCAAATGGTTACTAATTCTGACTTATTAGTTGGCTTTTTAGATTCAACAGCACAGAATCACCTCTTGTCCTTTTCTCCTGTATTGGATTCTCAGACAGATTGTCTTATATATTTACAAAGGCCAGTTTCCAACTGTCTCTCAAGGATGAGGAACATGTGGCCTCCTAGATGCTGTTGGGGCTACCACTGTCATCACCCCAGTTGACTGGCCATGCTGGCTTGGGCTGATGAGAGTTGGGAGCCCAACAATATTGTGTGTGACAGGTTTCCCATTCCCACTCTAGCATAACTAAGAAAGAATATTAGTGGCTATGGGGTCTCTCAGAGAGCACTTGCAAAAACAAGCCCTCCTTCAGAGAAGTACTTTCCAACCAATACTTTTGGCTCAGTACTTTTGAGCACCAACCAAGTAAACTTGGGGAAAAAACAAAAACAAATAGATGGTGAGAAATATAGCTCAGTTCTTGAAAGTGATCCAGTGAGCTGGCACCCAAGTGCTACCAAACAACCATTTCCAATAAATCTATTAAAAGATGTATTTATTTTGCATTTCTACTGAGTATATGACAGAAAAGCTTAAAAACCACTTCTGTGATATTCTGCACAGCCAGTCAAACAAACAAACAAACAAACAAACAGAAAACAAACAAACAAACAAACAAACAAACAAACAGAAAACACTTGGATCTTTTCCTTTTGGTGAGTTTCTGCTAGATCACTAACAACTGAATGTTCAGTCTAGTGCAGGAGTAGCAAGTGTGTTTCCCTCTAGACTTCAGGCTCCATCTCCATCAGCCCCAACCAACATGGCTAATGGTCAGGGATGGTGGGAACTATAGTCTTGCAACAACTGAAGGGAACAACAGTGGCTACTCCTGGCCTAGCACCTACTAGTCTACCCCAAGAGCTGTTTTCAGTTAATGGAATTTCCCCCCACACTTCCTGTAGAGCAAACTGAGTTCCATATGTTGTGCTGCTGCTGACTTTGGCAAAACTGCAATTCTGTGGAATGACGGAATGCCTTATTTACAAACTGATAAACTGTATTTCCAGGGAAAATGAGTCAAGAATGGAGTTATGTTTCAGGACATAGCTTTGGACAAGACTCTCCTGTGCCAACTCAAATCAAGCTATTAAGCAACTCTGTAAAGTCCCACTAGGATTGCTGGGGTTACATTTTGTGTATGACAAACTGGTTGGTTGGTTGCACTTTGGACTGGGTCAAGCTTCCCCCAGACACCATGGTGAAATGAGTTCAGTCTTGACCTTGCCATCCATTCACTCTTCAGAGGGTCTTTCACTCTCTTCAGTGCTTTTCTCAGGCAAAGTCTCTGGATTGGCCTCAGATGGATTACCAAACCCAGGATCTTCTGGCTGAGTCCCGTCTCCATCGTAGATGATATCTTCTGGATTTGGGGGTGGTGGGCAGAATTCCTCACTGGGAAACATCTCTTGAAATATGGCCTCAGCCTATTTGGAAGGAAGCAAACATTTAGTTAACCTCTTTACTGGTTGAGATTACAAACCAATCCATATGCATATTGTGGTGTGTCCACAAGCAACAAAACAATATTTCACATCTGCCTCACCATGTGCTTGTTCACAATACTGCTCCTAAGAGATACCCAAGTACTTCCTTTATTCATTCATACTCATGTCCCCCTAAGAAACAGAAAAAAGAGAAAATGTGTGCATGCACACGCTTGGAGTTTACTCAGATCCCTTGGAAAAGCTGTAGAATTCATTTGAGCCTTGAAAAGCACACAGAGCTGAAAGAGGAAGTGGGAAAGAGTGTCACTCTTCCAACTTCCTCCTTCCACTGTATGTATTTTTCAAGGTAGAAAAAGGTTGCCACCCTTACCATCTCAAGACCAAGAAGGGCAGAGAGGTGGGACTCAAAGGCTTCGTAAGTGCCAGGGGGAAGATAACAAAGGCATCATTTCACCTACCACCGAGTTTTATATATATATATATGCTTTCGTAGATTTTCACGGGTACAGGAATGCAGGTTTTGGTGTCCTCGGGTGTCTTCCCGTGTAAAAGTTGGGGTGTCTAGGCGACGTTTCGACGAGGTCTCACTCGTCATCTTCAGGCTGGTGCTTTCGGCTTCTTGTTACTGGAACAGAGCGGGATCTCAATGTTTGAGTTCCTATAAATACTGTAGAGGGGGTGTGGTGTCTAGCCTCCAATGTTCTGGGCAGAGAGGAAGTTCCCAGGCTAGTGTGCCTTTTCTTCTTTTGTTCCTTAATTACTTGAGAGATACCTTGAGTGATTTCTTGAGTGATATCCTGAGTACCACTTAGGTGGGTCACTAGGTGTGGATTAGTTGCTAAAGTCTTTGTGTCTTGACCTCTTGAACTTTGTGAAGAGTTTTCCTGAGAAGATGGCTGTATTGCACTTAGTTGTGCTTTGGCTTGGCTTCGTGTATAGGGGCGAGCTGTGGTTTTGTGGCTTGTGTCAGCCAGATCTGTGTAGGGATTGCAGGGGGGTGCAGCATCCGGAGGTGCCACCATGGATTGGCTACTGGATGGTGTCAGTAATTCATCTGTGGAGAGGGTCTGGGTTTGGGTCTGGTGTGGTTGATTGGTGTTGGCGTTCTGTGTGCCTCTGGATCTGGTGTTAGCAACTAATCCACACCTAGTGACCCACCTAAGTGGTACTCAGGATATCACTCAAGAAATCACTCAAGGTATCTCTCAAGTAATTAAGGAACAAAAGAAGAAAAGGCACACTAGCCTGGGAACTTCCTCTCTGCCCAGAACATTGGAGGCTAGACACCACACCCCCTCTACAGTATTTATAGGAACTCAAACATTGAGATCCCGCTCTGTTCCAGTAACAAGAAGCCGAAAGCACCAGCCTGAAGATGACGAGTGAGACCTCGTCGAAACGTCGCCTAGACACCCCAACTTTTACACGGGAAGACACCCGAGGACACCAAAACCTGCATTCCTGTACCCGTGAAAATCTACGAAAGCATATATATATATATATATATATATTGTGGCCACAATACTGTCATGGCTGAACACTTCTAAGTCCCACTGATTCTGATTTCAAGTGGAAGAGAGCTAAGTGAGCAGCATATATTTTCACATTCTGATATCCAGATAGGACTACATAGAAACATTTTTAGCCATGTCTGTCCGAGTGAGCATGCAAGGATAACATGCACAACTTCTTACGCTCACAAGGCTATAGCAACCATTAATTTTTAAATGACTCAGGCCAAGTGAGAATATATGCAAGAAATTTTAAGCAGCTGCAGTTGCCCTCCCTATGGCCGTTATCAATGGGCTTTTTAACAGAACAGCTGACACAGCCTGAATGCTCACATCTGATCTGTATATTCAAAGGCTAATAGTAGCCTTAATTTTGTTTTACAAGGCAATAATTTGACTGGTAAGAGGATAAAAGATGAAGATCAAAGACTTATATTGGAAGCAGAAGGCTTCTGTGATAATATTAATAAATTATCTTTTCCTCCCTCCTTTTTGGTGAACTCTAGCAAAATCTTCTTAGATTAATTTTGGTGGAAACGCCCAAGCTTCCTCCCTGCTTCCAAAAGACCAAGAAAGGTTGTTTATTTTGGGGGGGGGGGTGTGCAATTTGAAGGCTTGGAGAAATCACCTCTACCCACCTGTCTTCCTACAACACACTAACTGTCTCCATCATAATGGAACTAGGGTGGAAGAAAGGAAACAGCACAGACAAAGAGAGAGGAGGCTGTCTATTCTATATAACCTTCTCTTCTGCTGTCTACCTTTGCTCCATTTCTTCCCTCCTCCCACCCCCAATTCCTCAAACCCATATGAGCCAGCAGAAGAGGGTGTGGGAAAATATTTGTGCATATAAAAAGGGCCGATGAAACCACCCCATTGTCGGGGTAGGTCATTTCCCAGTTCACATTAAGAAACTATAATTAAATGTCCCTGGGTATGGAAGTGAGAGCTGCCCATAGACAATCAATTGATATATCCAAGAGACACATAGCCCCCTCCAAACCCAATAGAGAAGACTCCTCACTCTCTGTAACTTAGCTCTTACTGTGTGAAGAATTTAACTAACAGCCCAACCTGCTAAATGGGGATAGGAGAAATAAGGAACAGCCCTGCTAATAGAAATTCCAAAGCAAATGCAGTTTAATGTTTCCATATGGCAGGCTGGAAGGGCCTAGAGCTAGAGAGAGTGGCTTAAGACAGCCCCATGGTGTATTTAACATTGAATACTGCAGGTCAGACTTGTTCATAACAATACTGAATGGTTTATAACAATCCTAAAGTGTTCCTTATTTCTCCTATCCCCATTTAGCAGGTTGGGCTGTAAGAGTAGCATGCAACAACCTTGCAGTGTAGTTCACTGTTATATGAGCAGAAAGTGGGAGAGGGAGAGAGTAGCTTAAGGCAGCACTGCAATACAATACAATACAATACAATACAATACAATACAATACAATACAATACAATACAATACACTGTGCACACTGTAGGTCAAAGGAGGGGCTGAGACAAATCTAGAGTCTCTTGTTTTTTAAGTTTTTATGCTTTTCAAATTTATGCATTTCATTAGTTTTACAATCAATTTAACATTTCAAAGTTTGACTTCCTTCTGCCTCTTTCTTCAGTTCCTGAAATTTATTTTTTAATATCTCCTGCATATCCAAATTCATTTAATTTGCTCATTAAATTATCTACTTTAAATACATATTCTTATGAAACTGCAGGTTATTACAATAATCCTGCTAATGTTTTTATCTGTTTGCAATGTATCTGTAAATATTCAATAAACCATTTCCATTCTTTTATTAAAAGTTTGTTATCTTGATTTCTTATTCTTCCGGTACGTTTCACTAGATTGGTCTAGAGAAGTGGTTTCCAACCTTTTTTTTTTTCTGGCTATGCCCCACCTAAGCATCTCTAGAATCCCAATGCCTCCCCCCCCCCAACATATAATTCTTATTATTCAAAAAGTGAACTCCTATTCACATGGAGGAAGCCTAAAAGGCCATTCACTGTTAATAACTCATTCTCGAATTGCCTCCCCTTAAAAATCAAATTGCCCCTCATGGAGCGTGTGCCCCACATTGAGAACCATGGGTCTAGAGCCTCAGTCAATCCCTCTGCCTCTCTCAGGTTGCAGCAAAAGGCAGTTTATTGCTCTCAGACCTCCTCCCAGGCCAAGTCCAGCACTCAATTGCATGCAGAAGCCTTGTGCTCCACTGGTACTTAAAACAGACATTGGTTGCAGTTCTAAAAGTAAATAGGACTCCTGTCTTTGATGCTAGCTTGTTCTTTTTTTAGCCCCCTGAGTCACATCTAACTTACTTTAATTTTAATTAACAGGATTTATATGTGGTTTAATCATCCATAACCTCTAAGTGGTCTACATAAGCCAACACATGCACATTTTGTTGCAGAAACCCCACTTGCCTCTATTTCTTGACTGGCCCACAAAACAAAATAGGTATTACAACCCTGCAGTATACCATCACCCTGAATGTTCCTCAGTCAAAAGCTGAAAAACGTGGGACACCTCCCTTACCTGTTTGACAGCACAGTCATTTCCCAATGCGTTGTCTGGCCCAGAACAAACATAGATGTTGGAAGGCAAATTGGCATAGGATGTCCTGTCTACACCAGAGGAGTCTCTCATGTTGAAATATACCGACCAGAGAATCTGAGGCTTTTGCCCTTCTCCTGCACCTTCACTTTCTGGAACAACAGGGGGAAGACTTTACTCACCAGAATTAAAATGCAGCAAGACTTATACAGTACAACAAAATGTTGGAAAGGCAAATTATTGGAGATTCTAGATTCTCCCACCTTCGGGGATTATGGACGAGGCCCTTTTGTTGCTGGTACCCTGATTGTGGAATAAGTCTCTCTGAAATGGATATCTGAAAGCATCTGAGAGCCCCCCTGCTTCTGGTTATTAAAGATGGCTTTGCAAAAAGGAACCTTAATGTGGTTACTTACAGCTGCATACAGCGAACAAAGCATCAGACTGATTAATTCAGGGGCCCCTGGGAATCATAGAGTTCCTTGAGAAAGTTTTGAACCTCAAACCAGGTAGAAAACCATATTCAAGGAGATTTAGAGCATCTCCTAGAAGGGGTTTCACTCAGAGCAGAGAGTGTTCATGGGCACTAAGATCAACTAAGGAGGATGAGCCCACTGCTCAAGCACTCCAGTATGGGTTTTAGGGCTCAAAATGGAACCAAGGCAACACAGGCTGTTATATAGAGCAAGCCACAGACTAGCACGCCTTCAAATGAATGGAGGATACCAGCCTCTACTGCCTCAGGAAGCAGTGGCTGACCTCATACACAGGATCTTACTTAGGTGGTATCTTCCACACACAGATAGCTTTTCAGGAGCCCTGTTCAGATGTGTGTATATATAATTCTGTAGCAATGAGGGTAGTATGTTGGACTGAGAAGATATGGCTTCAAATCCACACTTAGACATGAAGCTCACTAGGCAACCTGCGGTCAGTCGCTATGGCCCTAATTGCACATCATATTAAACCACAGGTTATAACAAACTATAGTTTAACATGAACAAGCAGTGTGCTGGTACACCCTGCTCAAAATTCCCTGTGGCACATCTCCCCTGCTCTGCCATGTCACAGACAACACAAGCACACCTGTATCATCTGAACTTGGACTCTTGTTTCATTTCCCATACACAGAGACCATGAGCAGTCAACCAGGATTTGTTGTTGGCTTTCTGTTTGGGAATATTAAGTCTTGCTGCTCTGCATTTTAATTATGTGTACATGACTGGGAAAAAAGTGGTAACCAACCCTGAGGCTTTTAAGGCAGGGAAGAGGAGGAAACATACACACACCCCTGAAATAAAATTTAAAACAAATGCTATGCTCACATTGCTTAGAAAGAAAGAAGCCTTTCATAATGGATAAGAACAGAGGTTTGGAGGTATTTTTAAAAGGCAAGCACAGGACAACTAATCTGTGTGTGTGTGTGTATGTGTGTGTGTCTTGCGTTTGTGTGTTTAAACAGATGTATAATGACTGTTCTCAAGGAGAGAGCAGTTCACTTTTTCCAATCTATTTGGAAGGGATAGTCAACCAGCATAAAGCCTGACGCAGTGCATTCTTTTAAAAATATTATTAAAAGTTCCTAGTACTCTTTAAAAAAAAGAAGTTACTTCTTCCTCATTTAGGCAAGAAAATGAATAGAGTCCTCTTCTTCAGGTGACTTTGCTTCTCTGACCTGCCATGGCCCAGTGCTCACTTTATCTGGTGATTCATTTTCAATAACTCCAACAGTATTTGTTCTGACATTTTAATTAAAATATGACCACTACCTCATCTTGATGATAAAAAGGCCTATGTGTCAGTGAAAACTAGCTTCTCAGTGCCTCAGTGCACCTGAGGACCCTCCTGATCACAGAGTTCCTCCAAAAGAATTTCAGGCAGCTTCTAAACAATACATCACTTCAAAACCAGATCACTTTAAGCATTAAGATTAATGTTAAGAAGGAGGCAGGAGGGAAAGGACAAGATGATGCTAAGTGGCAATCTAACCACTTTTTCGTATTCCGAGGTGTGTTTTTTTCAGATCTGTACAATGCTGGTTTGGTTTCAGGTTTTTTTTCTCTTTAAGTTAAATTACGGGAGATGAATTGGGAGCAATAGAAAACGGATTTGCAGTGTTTATATGAACCGTCTCTCTGGTCTGCTAATGGGAGTTGAAAAAGTAATACCTGCATGCATGCATAAATAAATAAATAAATAGCCCTACAAATTTATAGTGTGATTTGTTGCTATTCTGCATGATTAAGTCCCATGGCACTCCAAAGCAAGTGCCTTCCCAGACAATACTGAACCTGGACAGTCACCATAGGAGGACCAGGGCACATCCAGAGATGCACATAGAACTAGCTTCTCATTTTGTCTGATAAAACATAAAGTAAATAAAAAGATGCACACACATAATCAGCAAGGCTTTTGACGTGACTTCTGATACCTAAGTGGCGGAATGGCTGTCAATCAACTTGGGCTGAGAGAGAAGATTGTAAAGCGTGACTTTTGTTTTAAAGTAAAACAAAACAAAGCGTTTACCTGTTTCTGTGCTTTCACTGAACAACTGGCCCACAACAGGCTCCAAATCTTCTTTAGCAGTTTTAATGGACGAACAAGTTAAATGCACCAAATCTGTTGGAATGGGATAGAAAGGCACTTTTAGGATCCTCTACAGCCTGACATTCACAATTTCGACTATTACTGTTAAAAGTGTAGGTCAGCTTGGAATTGGGCTGTACCACGTGGGTACAATACAGCGTTTATCAGGTCAGTCTTCTTCTGGGGCGAACAAGCTGCAACTTTCTTGGGACAACAACATTCAATGGCAGTGATATGGCATGGTAAACTTCCTCATTGCACTAAAATGTGGTCATGTGAATCCACCCTGAACTGCATTTAAAATTGCACATAGCTTTGCAATTTAAAATAATTTCCAACCCAGGTGACAACAATTAAAAAGAAGAAGAAGCAAGCACCACCAACTGAAATCAAGTCATGAGTAAAATACCTTAAACACTATTTCAGCTATTAATATGCAAAAATCAATCTTTGTCCCTCCTCGCTTTCTAAAATAACTGGATAAGCCTTTTTTTAAAAAAAATAACAACAACAACAACAACAACCCAACAACAACCTCTCCCTAAAAATTTCAAAGAAAGAAGCTTGCATTTTGAATATGAGCAACTAAGAAGTTTCGAATGCTGAGTCTGTCCACTGGCTCTGCATGCCTCAATAGCATCCAGTTCCTCTACCATCTTAGACAATTCCATCGTCTAGATTCCCTTCCAAGGTTTCTGAGAGCAGGGTCTCCAGAAGTGATCATCACAAATAAGAAGGCTCTATAGACAGCAGAAGAAGAACCTTGCTGCATCAGGCCAAAGGCCTATCTGATCCAGCACTCTGTTCCAGTGGTGTAGCGTGGGTTGTCAGCACCCGGGGCAAGGCAAGTAATTTGCGCCTCCTAACCCGTGGATTTTAGCAGGGGGCAGAGAGCTGCGAGTGCGAGCGTGCCCCCCCAGATGTTGTGCCCGGTGCGGTCGGCCCCCCCTGCACCCCCCACGCTACGCCACTGCTCTGTTCTCAAAGTGGCCAGCCAGATGTCTAAAAGATAACTGCAAGCGGAACCTGAGCATAACACACACTCCCCACCTGCAATTTCTTCCAGCAACTGGCATTCAGAGTCATACTGTGACAACTGGAGGTAGAACTACAGCCACTGTGGCTGGTTGCTGCACCTCTGTGGATGCTCCCCCAGAGCATTCTAATCATTTTTTAGGTTAAAAAAAAAACCTGTCCACACTCTAAGTTTGAGATTTATCTTGATTATTTGCTTTGCTTGTTTTATCATTTGACTTTTTGGAATCTACATTTTAATGCTTAACTTTTATTATTGTTTAACCTATTCACCCCATATGCCTTCAGAATTCTTAAATAATAAAAAGGAGTGATATAATTTTAAAAATAAATAAATAAGCAAATGCAGAGGAAACTGAAGTGTTTGCTATTTTGTAGAATGTTTGCCATAAAATCTTTTTTTTCTATTAAAACCACGATAATTGAAGTTCACTTTAATTTACTATATAATTATCTGATCACATGTGATGTTACTCCTATGAGCCATCAGCATGCCCCCCCCCCACCGCCTTGGCAGTGTGTCTCTGATGTAATTGGGTTTAACTAAATTAGTTATACAGTGTGCCACTGCTGGTCTTTGAGTAATTCATTTAGGGCTGGGGAGGGCACCCTGTCTGTATAGCCTAAGGCAGTGGTTTCCAATTAGCTATGTATTGTGGACCCCCTGATTTTCAAAAGCCAAGCCATGGGCCCCCCATTTTGATATCTCTACTGTATTTTTTGTTATGTGAATGGTGCCAAAGCGCCCCTGGATGGGTTACGTGGACACCCTGGGGTCCATGGACTACCAGTTGGGAACAACTGGCCTAAGGGAAATCCTACATCAGTCATACTGTGGGTATACCCACTGAAATCAATGGACTGAAGAAGAAGAAGAGGAGGAGGAGGAGGAGGAGGAGGAGGAGGAGGCAGAGGAGTTTGGATTTGATTTCACACTTTATCACTACCCTAAGGAGTCTCAAAGTGGCTCACAATCTCCTTTCCCTTCCTCCCCCACAACAAACACTCTGCGAGGTGAGTGAGGCTGAGAGACTTCAGAGAAGTGTGACTAGCCCAAGGTCACCCAGCAGCTGCATGTGGAGGAGCAGAGACGCGAACCTGGTTCCCCAGATTATGAGTCCACCGCTCTTAACCACAACACCACACTGGCCCATTGATTTCAATAGGTCAACTCTGAATATGACTAGTGTTGGAAAGTGCTCTCAGTACTTAGGGCACGAAGAAGGGAGTTTGGTTCCACTCAGTGGACAACATCAATTACAGTGGTGCCTCGCAAGACGAAAAGAATCTGTTCCGCGAGTCTCTTCGTCTTGCGTTTTTTTCGTCTTGCGAAGCAAGCCCATTAGCGGATTAGCGCTATTAGCGGCTTAGCGGGCTTAGCAGATCAGCTGATAAGCGGCTTAGCGGCTTAGCGGATCAGCCGATAAGCGGCTTAGCGGATCAACTGTTAAGCGGCTTAGCGGATTAGCTGATAAGCGGCTTAGCGGATCAGCTGTTAAGCGGCTTAGCGGATCAGCTGTTAAGCAGCTTAGCGGATCAGCTGATAAGAGGCTTAGCGGCTTGGGGAAAAGGGGGGGAAGGAAAGAAAAACCGCAGGAACTCGCAAGACATTTTCGTCTTGCGAAGCAAGCCCATAGGAAATTTGTTTTGCGAAGCACCTCCAAAACGGAAAACCCTTTCGTCTTGCAGGTTTTCCGTCTTGCGAGGCATTCGTCTTGCGGGGCACCACTGTACATGCCTGTCTTCTGCACCATGTGACCCAAGGTCAGGTGTATCTGCATGCTTATCTTGCATAAATGAGTGGAAGAGATCAACCATGTTAATAACCAGTAACAGCAAACACCCAAAAAAATAAAAGGGAAAGGGAAATATTCTTTATACTTTCTCCAAAATCCAGACACAATTAGATCATGACCATGCCTCCATACACATCTGGCCAACTCACAGATTGTTTCATTGCATTTCTTATGCTTAGAAAACTACGTGGTAAATATACAGTGGTACCTCGCAAGACGAATGCCTCACAAGACGAAAAACGCGCAAGACGAAAGAGTTTTCCGTTTTTTGAGTCGTTCCACAAGACGAATTTCCCTATGGGCTTGCAAGTTTGTTTCCTTTTTCTTAAAGCCCCTAAGCCGTTAATAGCCGCTAAGCTGCAAGACGAAAAAACCGCAAGACGAAGAGACTCGCGGAACGGATTAATTTCGTCTTGCGAGGCACCACGGTATAAATAAATAATAGCCAGGTAGAGATTTGAACATGGAACTCAATGTCCAAGCTGAAAGCTATATTCATGACAGCACAATGACAATAGCAAACAGTTTGCAAAATGGAAAAAAGCATATATGCTAACTTGGGGGGAGGGGGAACTGCACCCATTGAAGCTAAAGGAACACTTTAAAAATGTTTGAGAACAGCCATAACCAGATGGGGCAAGCAGGGCAGAGGAATGTGATGGGTGTTTACCCTCCATTTGGCAATACAGTTGTAAACTCATTGACTAGAGAAGAAAAGCTAAGTGCTAATGCCTTGCAGATATGGGCTTCCTGTGGTGTGTTATAATAGAGTTTTTTATATATATAAAAATTAGCTAACCACCTGTCATTTTAATGAATGAGCATTAGCAGTCCAATTGACCTGAAGTGTAAATACATAATTATAGACTTTTTAATAAAAGCTTATTAAAGTGATTTTTAATAACAAAAGGTGGCAGTGGGGAAAACACACAAAGTCTATAGGCAGATCATAAGAACAGCTACTTCTCAAGGTTTGGTGTGAGCTTGTGGCATTTTGAGACAGCAGCTGATGACACTACCTGGAAAGGTCCTTAAGTGATACTTGCCCTGTCTCCCCCCCCCCCCCATACTGTTAGCAACTGGGTATGAGAAAGGTCTCTCCCCTCTTACTAGTTATTCCAACTTCCACCCCCATCCCATTGTGCAAGCAGGATAGTTCTACCTGTAAAATGAACCCCACACAAGGTCAATATACCACCGATAATACAGAAGTTCAATTTTTTTTTAAAAAAAAAATATCCGCAAGCAACTGGAAACAGTTATGTTTTAGACCCCCTTAGTTTATTATGTTCAGAGTAGAACTTTAATAGTAAACGTTCCGTTGTCAAGAAAAGGCAAATGGATAGGAAATTAAATTGCCTAGGCAAGTATTTGTTCCAAAATTTAACATCCGCATTTCAATGCAGTTTATTTGAAAAACCTTTCTAATAAGGAGATCTCTTAGAGGAAATGCCACAAAGCCCTTTTCAGGAATGTCATTACTTTTCTATACAATATATTATATACTGTTAAAACACAGAAATCATCAAAAAACTTTATTGCTGTATTAACAAGGTCCCATTTCCTTTAAGCTATTCTTATGCAAATACATATATATTAATCTCATTTACTGCTGCTACATTTTGTAGCTGCAACCATTTAAATAGGTAACAGAATTGGCTACATATTGGGTTTTGGCCTGGCAGATAAAGGGCTCGGGAGATTGATGCAAACAGAAGTTTGCAGAAATACTGAGGATATGGGATAATATTATATTGAATCTTCTATCAAATTTCTCCAAATTTTGCAATGCAATTCTCTAAGTTGTTCTTGTTGGCATCTGTTTGTCTCAACAGAAAACCGATTGAGGCTCCAGAGGTGAATTCAAACTGCTGCATTAGCTGACCTCCCTGGAGTGCTAGCCTGGGCACTGTGTGTGGATGTCCTGAGATGCCCAGATGACATGTACCAAAGGAAAGCAGAGCAATATGTTTGGCAGTAGCAAGCTGAAGGAGTTGCCAGAAGGAGGCATACAAGGTGCCATCCAGGCATCTTAGGGAATCCACTACAGATTTGTGTAGGGTTTACTCCTGAGCCTTTCTACTCCCGAAAGAGAAAGCTCCAAAAAGGTTTAGGATAAGAGTTTTCCTTCTCCTAGATGGGCTTCCTTCCCAGGTTGACAAGCCCTATCTGGCCCTCCATAGCATGTGCAGAAACTGTCTTCTTGACCATTGAACCCACAATCGGTCTTGTCCGCTCAATCCACCAGAGCATGTCTTTGCACGCAGGGGAAGTCTCTAACTCACCGAGGGTTTGAGACCCATCAGCTACCCTCACCTGGTCTAGCTGGCAGGTCAAAGCTGTTCCTGATGTGTGGCCGCTGTCACATGTTGACAGTTTGCAGGAACCACAAGTGAGAGCTGAGTGCAGGGTGGGGACCAAAGGTGGACAAACCACCCCAGAAGGAGCATGGTGTGTCCCCTACCAGAGGTACTACTTCTCCCCTAACACCCCAAGCAATGGGCACAAAAATAAATATACTAGAAAAAGGATCCAAAAAAGGGTATATAAGTGAAAACAGCAGACAAAAATGGACCATATTAGGAAAAACAGCTTGCAAATGTATATATAGATTTTCAGAACTTTTTTTTAATATAAAAAAAGAATTTGCAAACAAATGTGGAAAACTGAATATAAAATTAGAAAAAAAGAAACAGAGAGAACCTGAAATTGACAGATTTGCTCACCCCTAAGAACACACACAGAGGAATCTATGCCAGAGAGCAGTTGTTGGTGACAGGTTCCTGGATCTACTACTGTAGATCTACTACTGCTGTAACTACTACTACTACTACTTGCAAGTCCCTTTCACACCACTGTAAGTCAGGACAAATATGCATGCTGCTATCAAGCATGTATTGGCTACGCTCCTGCAATTTATAGGGTATTTGCCATTCCTACTGAGAGTTGGCACTTCCTTTCTTGCCACAATAACAAAGAACGAAGTCAGAACATGTACTCACATGTATTTTTCATGCATGTCATGGTTGAAGAACACAGTTCTATGAGGCAGACAGCAGGCTGACCAGGCTCCATAGGTGGGACAGTCAAAATGGAAATCTGGAAAGCAAAGAAAACAGAATCTCTTTAAAAAGTCTTCCAAAAGAATCCATCTAGTAGTTCTTTGCAGGCTCCAATGCAAGGCCCTTTTGCCTTTGCACCAGCATATTTAGCATATTATAAACCCAAGTCTGCCAAAGCGCTATTCAAAAAGAGACTGAGGGATGTTTGCCCCTGCTGCCTAATTATGCCTATTTTATTGAAAGCCACAACCACTGTGCTCTTCTCAGTGGTATGCTTGGCTTAAGAAAAGTGCAGCATTTAGATTTCAGCAATAAACAATGTCTACTAAGGAAATGGCCACTATGGAAATGTGATTAGAGGCACTGTATTTGTTCACGTGGGATGTATTTGTAGAGGTGGAACATATCCCTTGCTCTACAATTGATTGTCCCATTCAAAGTGAGACTAGAAATAAATAATAATAATAATAATAATAATAATAATAATAATAATAATAATTTTTATTTGTTTCCCGCCCTCCTAGTCAAGTAGCTTCATCTACATTGGCTGCAGAGATTTTCCAAATTTAAACCAGGCAACTTTATATGCATACTTATGTAACAGGATTATTTTAAAGGATATCTGGTTTTATCTGATTTGCAAAGCTGATCTGTAAGGCTGATCTGTATACTTGTTCCTGTTACAACCTACAGTTTATAGTTTTAGATTTGGAAGTTATACAGAGATGCAGTGGGGTGTAGAACGTTGACCTTGAATCCGGAACACATTTGTCCAAATCCTCACTCAGCCATGAAGCTCACTGGCAAATTTAGGTCAATCATAGCCTTGGTTTAATCTACCAATAGGGTTGTATACTTGGATGTGATCCCATTGTAGTTTTACAACAACCATGGCCTCTTCCTTCAAGCAACCTGTTGTTTGTCTGGGCCTGGTATGTGTTTGGATGGGAGACTGCTTGGGAACCCAAATGTACATGCTTGAAGACTACCATGTTGGAAGAAAGCTGGAATTATAATTGCAATAAAATAGAGATCCAAATATAAATGAGATATATAGATTATGTGCAGAGAAGTGGGACCAGATCTCTAACTTGATGTTTATCAGCTCCATCTATCTATTAGGCAGGTTAGATCCAGGTTAAGTTGTTGTGTCCAACTTGTTTCTTTGATTTCAATGGGACTAAAGTATGATTAACTTAACCTGGATCCAACACATAACCTTTGCTTATACTTAAGTATTAACTTCATTGATCAAGCATCTATGATCTTGTTTGTCCATTTCCAAGTTTTGAGCATTCAGACTTAAAAACTCTCCTGTTTCCTGGCAAATGCGTCTAATGGTGACAAAGGCACTTAAATGGCTTTACAATGAATGGAAATTGTGATTGAAAATACAGTCACAAGCAAGCAGCTGTTTACAAGGCAGAAAGTTACCGATGCTTAATGGATGTGCTAACCTGCTGATCTGAGCTTGCCTTCAAAATCGACCGATCAGTAATGAGAACCGCTCTGGAGATCTGCCTGTAAGTGAATAAAGCAATTATGGTCTATCACCAAAACATAAGAAGAAAGCAGCCATATGGATTCAGGGTTTCTCTCTCTCCAAAAATAACTATTACCACCATGAGAAACTAACATTCCACCAGCTTGCACATTGCTAATGACACATTTGCATATGGCCAGCTTAACTAAGAAATTAACAATGACTCAAGTGCATGCATATATGAAGGCTGCCAGATCTGACTCTTAATATTTATCAAGTTATAATGAATATACTCAGTACTCCGTATGGAACATAATGTTTACTTCACCCATCACAGAATCACTCTAATAGCAAATTGTTTTAGAGTGTAGAAATATGCAAACACATCAACCAATTCAGCCAATGACTGAGAGCCAAAGAGCTGTGCAGCTAGTGGGAATATACCTAGAGGCTTTGGGCTTATGTTTCTCCCACAACACACCACACGGCAAACTACCTTTGAAATGACATTCAACAGCAGCTTGCAGTAAGGTGTAGGATTCTGATGTATTTTTAAAATTCCTCTAGGCCAGAGGAAGGGAACCTGTAGCCATCCAGGTGTCACTGCATTCCATCTCCCATCCGCCCCTACCTACCAACATGGCCAATGGTCAAGGATAATGAGTCTTGGCATTCAACTACACCAAGAGAGCAGCAGGTTCTTCATCCCTTATATTCACCTAAAATAGCTATTTGGATCTTTTCCACTACAAATATGAAAAGAATAAGAAATTTATAAATGTGGAACCACTGCCAAATGACGAAAGTAGGAGAACCTAAGGCCAAGGGCACTTCTGCCACCACCAACTGGACAAAACAGAGTGTGTGGAGGGCGCAAGAATCTGCTGGAGTAGTCTGCTACTATTAGAAGCTGCTGCAGATAGAGGTCATGGGTCTGTGTGCTGTTGATCCACATGGAGAGTCACCAGGGTTGCATGTTTTATTCTATATTGAGATATACATAGAACATAGGAAGCTACCTTATAGAGTCAGGCCATTGGTTCTAGCTCAGTACTTGTCTATACCAAGTGCGAGGAACATTTCACCTTCCAAATGTTGCTGAACAACTCTCACCACCCCTAGTCATTGGCTACACTTGCTGCAGCTGATGTGAGTCGCATTTCAGCAACATCTGAACAGCCAATGGTTCTCCAGGGGGTTTACACTGATTGATAACAGTTCTTCAGGGTTTCACATAGGGGACATTCCCAAGCCTACCTGGAGATGCTGGAGATTGAACCTGGGACCTTCTGCATGCAAAGCAAATGCTCTACCACTGAGCTACGGACCTCCTGAATAGTTCCTGTGCTTGTGACTCTGCCTACCATGCTAGCCTTCATTTTTCTCTCACCAGGAATGACTAGAAAGACTCCCAAATCAGGCTGCAGATTTGCTTGGTCAACAGCAGTATTCACTGGATCATGATTATGGTTCCTGGGGCTCACTACACAGCTGCTTTCAGCTCAGCTCTGCCATCAATGAAGTGTACAGTGCTACCTCAGATTAAGAATTTAATTCCTTCTTGAGGTCTGTTCTTAACCTGAAACTGTTCTTAACCTGAAACACCACTTTAGCAAATGGGGCCTCCTGCTGCCGCTGCACGATTTCTGTTCTCATCCTGAAGCAAAGTTCTTAACCTGAGGTACTATTTCGGGTTAGCAGAGTCTGTAACCTGAAGCGTATGTAACCCGAGGTACCACTGTATATGGATAGCATCTTGCCAATATGTTAGTGAAGAACAAGCAGCACAACATAACTGAAGGGGGGCAGGACGGAATTGTGATTATTTGGCAATCAACATGGTGTTTCTCAAAAGGCACATCGGACTAAGCTTCCTTATTTGATAGGCAAGGAGAAGGTATACCTCTGTAATTAAGATTCTTGGACTTCAAGCCATAATTCTGATCTAGTTCCATTTGTTTTCTTTACTGAAGAGACTGAAACCACTGCCTGGGGGGAGAATCATGTAATGTGATGAACTTGAAATTGGCTGAACTTGAAGTGCACGTAAAGGAGGCGTGTGCAAAGGAGGAGTAATAAACAGCCTTATGACAGACTGGAAATGAAGACTTCTGCATGGATCAATAGTGGCTATCACATTATTGGATATCTTCATCTACAACGAGGATGAAGAATGAAGTGTATGTACCACATTTGTAAGAAATCCTGTTTCCCACAGTAGCCAGCCAAATGCTTTGGGGAAGCCCATAAGCAGGAGGTAAGTGAAACAGGCCTCTACTGCTGTTTTTTCCCTCAGAAACTGGTATTCAGAGGCATTTTGCCTGGAGATAGTAAACAGCCAGCATGACTGTTTATCCGTAAGAACTTAATTAAACAAGGTTCAATAAATTTAATTGTGTTGTGTGTTTTTTTAAAAGAAAAGACTAAGTTTTCAGAAAGCAAGGGGCTCTTTTTTTTTATTTGGACATCACAATGCGTTCAAAAAGAGCCCTGATGCACCAGACCAAAGGGCCACCTAGTCCAGCATCTCCATAGTGGCCAACCAGATGCTCTCCCTCATTCTTGCCTCTCAGCAACTAGTACAAGGCATGGTGCCTCCAGATGTAGAGGCAGCATGCCTATGAATACCAGTTCCTGGGAGACAACAACAGGTGAGGGCTATTGCCCTCACAACCCACTGGTGGGCTTCCCAGAAGCATCTGATCAGCTATTACTGAGAGATGTTTGCTTACTACCCCAAAAGCATGGGAAGCAGCAGCTAGACTCTTGGTTCCCATTTCAGCTCTTCAAAGTAATGTTTGAAGCTGACCTAAAGTTCAAGCAATGATTGAAACTTTCCTTATAAATAGAGACAGTGAGCTGACACAGAAGGAAAGTGGGGGGAAGTATCACTCCTTTAATTACCTTGTTTTGGTTAAATACCTTCTGAAGCATCCAGTATTAGCCATTGAGAGAGAGAGGAGACTGGATCAAACAGGCCATTGGCTTGACCCTCAAGAGCACTATGGCAGCTTTTTAACATTCTTAAATAGCCATTAGCTGGCTACTAATTGCCTCAGCAAAGGTTAATGGCATAAATGAAGCAGAGTCAGGGAGGGGGTGAGGGAATAGGTGTAAAATGCAGGAAAGTTCAATTCTTTGTGCCTTCAAGAGGCATCTGAGCTACTCTGCTGGGTAACTGGTCCAGAACCTGAACAAGGACACAAATGCCAGGGCGATTTGCAATATAATACAAAAGAGTTTTTTTCTCTTAGTTGGAGGGCCAAGCTATATGTAACACATAAGATCAGATCTCCCCACGTTTTTTGTCAAAGCTTAAAGACAAATGCTCAGGGAGGTGCAATCCTTTCCCTTTCTGAGTTTCCCTGTCTGAAATCAAACACTTAGGTAAAAGCTGCAGCTGCTAATAGCCTCAACAAGGAAAGAAGACAGGTACAGATATAAGTATCTGCCTTTCCCAACCCACCACTTCACCAGTTTACACATATGCATTTCCTTGGGAGATGCTATAAGCCCTGCTTTCAAGCCAATTTTGGCACATAGCCCTTTGGTTTGGGGATCTTGATACACCATTGTTTTGTGTTCTGATAATGTACTTCATTAGGCTTGCATTAACCACCCACAGAACAACTATAAGGAGGAATTCTGCAGCTTTCACTTCCATTTTATATTAACCACAGTTAGCTAAGTCATCTGTACCCCAAACTGCAGTTAATATTAAAATGGATTGTGGAAACGATACAACTTCAAACCACAGTTTATGAAGCTAGCTTATTTCAGCTAACCATAGCTAAGATTAACCACAGTTTAGGGTTCAGATAATATGCTAAAGAGCAGCTTAAGTGGAACCTTCTGCTGGAGGAGTAAGAGGGTGGGTCATGAGAGCTAGTCTCATTTAACACCGTGGTTTGATGTTATGCCTGAATGAATGCAATGCCTCTTGGGGCATGTTACACATAATTTCTTAAGAAGGAGGGTGTCTCCAGTACATGTATGCACAAGAGTAGCGAGTTAGGGAGTGGAACAGAAAATGAAGACATATGTAGGACATCTATACATAGCTTGCATTCATTTTATAGTAGTTCACATAGCACTATGTGACAACTGAAGACCTGGAATGGGTGATTGTAATGTTTAAGGCTGGCAGAAAGGGGCATGAAATACCTATTAGGCTTCTCTTCTGTATTGATACGTACCTGTAGGACACATTTGCACAGGTTTCCTCTGAAAAGTAACTATCTTCCACAACAAAATAGCTGGCACTTATTCTTTGACCAAAATGATCAATGACCGCCTTGCACCTGTTAAGAGAAAGATGGACAGATAGAGGGGAAATCATTTTTATTTTGACAGGCATATTTATGAAAAGCAAATTGAGGAGGCCTTCTTTTTATGCTTCAGGCAAGTTACTAAGCACTTTTTATTTTGAAAATCTTTAAGAAATACAAGAGTTGGAAGGGACTCCAAAGGACACCAAATCCAGTCTGCTGGTGACGAAGGAGACAAGCTGCTAGAATATCCCAGATAGGTGGCCATCCAGCTCCTGCTTAAATAATTCTAATGAATGAGAGTCCATCACCTAAGGCAATCTGTTCCACAGCTGAACTGTTTGCACCATCTGGGAATTTGTCCAAATGTTTTGTCAAAATCATCTGTGCAGCACCCCTTTAAATATTTGAAAACGGCTCTTGTATCACCTCTTAATTATCTCTTCTCCATACATATTTAACTCTTTCAACCTTTCCATGTCGGACTTTCAGCATAGGTTAAAGTTGACTTTTCTGATTTTCAGGCAAAATGGATTTATTGCAAGAAACTGATCTTAGTAATTGGGCTGTTTTTACTGCTTTATGTTGTATTATTATTATTATTATTATTATTATTATTTTGTTACCTACTTTGATTTGATTTTAGAAAAGAAAGGCAGGCAATAGCTTATGTTTTATTTATTATAAAATAATAAAGAAAACAAATGCAAGTCCCATTCAATGGGCTTAACTATTTCTCCCTGCATTTGCCCAATCACTATGCTATAAACATAACCTACTGAAGTGAAATAATTAATGTATTAGAACATTTGATACATCGTGGCCGTGGCAAAGTTTCTTTCAGTAGTCATACGAATCAAAGATCAACATACCCATGTCTAAGCAAATAACGCTTCGGTCTCCCTTCCCTGAGGGGTTGTCTGTATGAATCTGTATTTTATTCAGAATCCATGTTATGGGTTGTTGGACCACAATAAAGATTATTATTATTATTGATACATCGTTTCACAATGACATATCCCATCATTTTGGAAGAGGCTTTTCTTTGAACACCTCCACCATGTACACTGTTTAGCAATGCAGGCAGCTCCATTGGGCGTAAATGAGACACTGCCCCACCAGCCTCAGTCTGCCCTCAAGCAGCCTTCACCTGCCTGCCATCTTAATTACAACCTGTCCAGGAGAAAACATTGACTGGCAGCTTCTTCCTCCTCCTCCTCCATCTGTGCTGTAGAACTCAGAAGCAAGGAGGATGGGGACAAAACAAGAATGAGTTGGCTGTGCCTGTCGTTGGCTCTGGCTCCACCTACTGTTGGCCTCCTGCTCTACAAATCCAGATGGGTACTACACACCACTGCAGCTATGACAGCTTTGTGATCAAGTGTTTTATACATCTTTCTAAATAAATAATTGAAATAATCTAAATAAACAAATATGAGGTGGGGGAACACGAGACCTTCTTGGTCTTGAATCCCATCCCCAGAGCCGCTCACCTGGCACTGTCCTGTGATCCTTCATATGCCACGTGGAGACCTCATTGTTCACTGAGGCCTTTAAAAGTTTTTAAAAGTTCTGAGTTTTAGTGCAACCTGCCATTTTAAATTGGGCAGCTTTATTTGTTCATTTGTAAAACTGCAGAAAAAGACTATCTCATTGGAAAAGTGCCCTGGGGGACTGTGGTGTTGAAGGATGGCATATAAATACAGAAAACCAAGAAATAACTTAAACTGAATTGGGCAGACATATAGGATCATCTATTCAGCTTGCAATGTTACCCTGATTTAATTTTAACTTTTTAAAAAGATCACTTTAGAGTTGCTCATTTAAATGCTGCTAACAAACAGTCTGGTCAAGCTGGCACAGTTCATATTCAATTATAAGCTATTCTATTGTTTATGAAACAATTTCTCCCCTCTCTCTGAATATTCCAGTGGGAAGAGTGGAGGTTGATTAAATGTCATGTTGCAGCATTCAAAATAAGCAAAAAAGCAAGTCACTAGTTCTTTATTTCCCCACTTTTTTCCCTTTTCTCCTTCATTCAGTGATGCTTAACAAGTCGGACATACAGTAAGGTTTTATCCAAAAAGTAGGAAGGGAGAGTGTATGCACACATCTTTTAATACTGGTTTCTACTTCAAAAGGGATGATCAGCAGAAGAATTCTTTCTAGTGCCACGTTCAAATAAGGAAAACACTTATGCAATGACATTATCAGGTCTTTGTCATCTGATATGTGTTAGGACAATGAATCATACAGAACCCTCCATTGACCTTCTTCAATGTGTCTAGATAAAAGGATGAAAATTAGAATCCATCTCCTTGCCAAGTGCCACCAGTTATAAATGTACTTTATAGGGCTCATTATCCAAACTAATGGACTAAGGGCGACATCCTTGAAATGGACTTACCAGCACTGACAAAGCCACTATGCAATATTTCAGGAAAGATATGTAAATTACAGTGTTTGCTATATCTTTTTTTTACTATGGAAATATAAATTTACATTTGTCACATCTCTTCAGTTGGAGGCCGGGATTGTTTCATTGGAAAACGCACTTAAAACTGTGCTAGAAGTAAAATGCGGGCAATTATTTTTAATGTAAGGCCTGCTCAAAATATACAGACGTAAATTAAAATACCTTAAATCTTATCAAATGGAGCCACATAAGCAAGATCTATGCAGCATAAAAGAACTGAGAAACAAAATTAAAAAGGAAAGGAAGCTTATAGGGAGCGGAAATTCAATTTTCGTCCCCCTAAAGGCAAAAGTCATGAGGAGATTCTCATTCACAAGCAAAGCAGGCAACAAATTTGATGGGTATCCAGTGGCATTAGCAAAACAAAACAAACCCATCCCCCTTATTTTAACTAGAATGCTGTATATGAAAAAAAAAAAACTTTTTTCTCCTATTTCCCTCCTCAGCATCTTGTTTAAGATATTAAGCTACACATCCTCACTTATTGGGGCACATAAACCTAATCTATAATAATCAAGGGCTCTGTGTCTTGGAGAGATAATTAAGAGACAAGACAGGGACTGCTAAACTTATAAATTGTGTGTGTGGAACCTCTGGCCCTCCAGACGTTGCTGAACTCCAACTCCCACAATCCCTAGCCATTGGCTATGCTTGTTGGGGCTGATGGGAGTGGTAGTCCAGCAACATCTGGAGGACAAAAGATTCCTCACACCTGCTGTAAATCCTGATCTGCTATGTGCCTCACACAACCATTTCCTAGGGCCATGGGAACTCTAACGCTCCTAGGGCTCTTTGTGTCCACAAGGGCTTCCACATTCACTTCAATGGAAGAAAATGTTCCAATTTCCTTTTGTATTTGCAATTCACTCCTACCATTAAAATTAATGGGGCAGACCAGACATGTGGGGTGTTCCATGCTCATAGTTAAACACCCATGGAGCTCAAAGGGGTGGGGGTGGAATGTACATGGAGCTTCTCTCTCTCTCTCTCTCTCTCTCTCTCTCTCTCTCTCTCTCTCTCATGCTGGGAAAAGCTCTTGTGTGCCTTTGAGCATGCAGTGTTCAACATCATTGCTGAGAATGAGATGACCCAGTTTGAAAAGAGCTCCATGTGTGCTTTGGTACGCCCCCAAAATTTTCAACCCATGGCAGGAAAATTAGAAAAGAAACAATACTTGTGGGATTCTGATCTTCCATTAACGCTAGTCCTCAAGATGCCTTCTACCTTTTGTCATTTTGCATGAAAGCAATATGATGCAGTTCATATAAAAAGGTTATGATTACTTTACTTAATCTCAGGAAGTGCCATTCCATTGCTTCCATGTTATGTCAGCTTCAGTGATTTAATGGCAGAGAAACTGCAGGACATGCCTTGCACAGAGCTAAATCTTTGTGACAAGAGCATTTTTTCTGAGCGTTCCTGTAATCTGTCACATGACATCCTCTAAAAAAATGGAAGTTACGCTTCAAAATAAGTGTTACACTGAAGGTAACCAGACAAACATTTTTTTCATTTCCTTTGCTATAAGCCACCTTTTCCCAGTATCTCATTGAAGGACTAATCTTACCCAAATCTGCTCTGCCCAAACCTAAGAATGAACCTCTGCGTCAGAAATATATATACACACAAAATCAATCTATAAAGCAACCTAAACACAGTTAGCTCTATATTAGCACATAAGGAAGTTTTATGACACTAGGAAAAAAATTGTTTTTCCCCTTTCAGAATGTGAATAGGCCATAAATGGGAAGCACAGTATTCATGGCTAGTAACCACTCTAAACCGAGCGAATAGACAGTAAAATGGCAAATGCAATTCAGTGAAAACAAGTGTAATGTGGTGCATGTTTATTTCACATGCACTTGTGGGGTTTGAACTGATGGTGATGGGCCAGGATCATGGAGAAAGTGAACAGTGAAAAGTTTATGTCTCACACACATAAAACCAGAACTCAGAGACATCCAATGAAGCTGAATGCTGGGAGATTATAGACAGATAAAAGAAAGTATTTTTTTCCATGCAGTGCATAGATGAACTAATGGAACTCGCTCCCACAGGAGGTAGTGGGATAGACAACTTTGATGGTTTTAAAAGAGAATTAGACCAATTCGTGGAAGAGAAGGCGATCAATGGCTACTAGCCATGATGGCTATGCTCTGCCTCCTCAGTTGAAGGTAGCAATGTTTTTAAATACCAGTTGCTAGAAACCACAGAAGGAGAGAGTCCTTTTGTGCTTGACTCCTGCTTGCAGGTTTCCCACAGGCATCAGGCTGGTCACTGTGAAAAGACCCTGCTGCACAAGATGTGCCATTAACATGGGTGGATTTATCTGTGAGGCTGAGGTGGCATCCCCCTCTTCTTTTCAGTCTCCCCGCTTCCATGTGGGGAGCTGGCCAGATACTTATCTTGCCCCAACCCTCGTTGGCCAACTGTGACAGGTAGGTGGAGCCATCCACCTGCCAATCACCTGATGTCATTATGACAGGGGACAACTTCTGAGGGGTCAACTTTCAATGCCAATTAAGACTGAGCTTCTTTGAAGGCATACTATCAGAGCCAGCTGGCACTGACATGACAGCACAGCTTCAAAGTACCCCTTTGAAGCCCATTTGCATTCAAACCACACCTGCAAATAGAGAGGAAAAACATCAGCTTGCAAATGCAGCAATGGACTTCTAAAGCATGCTGTTAGGCAAGGGCTTTGCAAGTACTAACTATTGGCTGATCACTGGCCCTTGCAAAGACCTTGCCTAGCACAGCACACTTAAAGGAGGTTGCTGGAACCACTAATCAGCGGTGACTACAAACCCACATTTGCTGCCCTGCACCCGACATCATATATGACGTGAACAGTGAGCAATCTTCCTTTTCCCCATCTTCAATAGGACAAAAGAGCGTAAGAACGTCTTGCTGGATCAGGCCAAAGGCCCATCTAGTCCAGCATCCTGTTCTCAAAGCAGCTGACCAGATGACCCAATGGGAAGCCTGCAAGCAAAACTAGGGTCCAACAGCACTCTCCCCACTTGTGATCCTCACCAACTGGAGGATGTGCTGTTTCCAACAGTGGAGGTAGAAGAAAGCTATTAGGGGCTCCCTTGAGAGGAAGGTTGGGATAGAAATTTAACAAATTTTAAAAATCTAAATAATAACCATTAACAACCTTATTTCCCATGCAGTTGTCTAATCCTCTTTAAAAGCCCTCTAAACTGGTGGCCGTCTCAACCCTCTTCCACTGTTCTTCTCTTGAGTTGTAGGTGGAAACAACTAGCAAAATCACTCCAGTCACTGCCATGTGGATCACATTTGTAGAAATCTTAATTGTATGGGTGACTGAATCTACACAGAATCATAGAACCGTAGAAAGGACCCTGAGAATCATATTGTCCAACCCCATGCAATGCAAAAATATCAACTTAAGCATCCATGACAAATGGCCATCCAACCTCTACTTATAAACCTTCAGGTAAGGAGAGTCCACTATCTCCTGAGAGATGCGAGGAGACTGGGTCTTACATAGATATGTGGTGGTTTTGCAAATCTGTTTACCTATTTTTGGTTCTGGTATTTAAAGAATTGAATTTAATATACAAAACAGGCATACAACCTTCCCCTCAACTTGCTTTACTTGGAATAAAGGATATGTCTACTCCACCAATTGCTCATAAAAGCCCTTATACCACTGGTCTGTCTAAGCCACCACTGCCAATGCTTGCTGGCATTAGTTGCTCAAGGTCCTAGGCAGACATCTCTCTTGGTCCTGCAAACCTCATCTCCTTTAACTAGATAATGTGGGGGAGGGGACAGTGATGGCAAAGGCTATTTCTACAGGAGAAGACTATCTAAGCAGAACACCAGAGGTCACTGAACTTTTCATTGCCTTACTCCCTGAGCTGCCAGTTTTTCCAGTATATTTTCAGCAACCGGAGATCAAACCTGGGACCTGCCACACACAAAGCATGTAGTACCACTGAACTACTATCTCTCCTTAACTGATGGTTGTTGCATTTAGCTGGCAGCCTGTCAAGCAAGCAAATTGTGCATGAGTTGCTCTTGCTTAATTAAGTGGGGTTGGGGGAAGCCTAGCTTGTAGTACATCACACACACACTGATGAGCATTTAGTCACAAGTCTAGCCAACATAAGCAGATGCTATGTGTGATTCAGACTTAGCTATGCTTAAAGTGGACCTACTGAGATCACTGGGCTTTATGTTCATTACGGCAGACGTCCCGCTGATTTTGGTAGGTCTCCTCTAAGAAGAATAAGTCTGCATCCAACACATTCTTTCTAATAGACCCTTTCACAGGAGTGAATTCCATTCCCACAGCAAAAAAAATCAGCCAATTTTGATCCAACTTTTAAAAAAGTTGCCCAGAGGCCCGATACTATTGTAAAAAGAATTCATCCTACAGTAAGAGGGCAGCATAGTTTATGACAACAATCTACCTAAAAACTCATTAAAGCCTTTTCTCTTAGAGTGACATGCATTATCAGCAAAGATTAATCTGATGAGTCTTTGGGTGAGCTTCATTTTTAAAAATGCAATAACAGAGGGCTTTGTTGTCATCTGATGAAAATCAATTAGAGTAGGTAAGGCCACAAGGAAAACTAACATCACTCATCACCAGACCCCCGGCAACCGAAATGATTTGTCTTCCAAGCTTGGGTGATCAGGAAGGAGGCTGCAGTATTATCGCAGGGAAATTAATTTAGTTTCTATATTCTAAACCCACTTTCCTTGTTCTGGAGGACCTATACACAAATTACTTTTAATCAAGGTTGATGTGTTATTAATACCAAGGAAGATCTTTGAAGAACCATTTTTAAAAAATTGACTCCAGCATTTTTCATCTTGCAGTTCTGTGTATATATATTTATATAAAAATGAGAGAAAGGTTAATTCTTGCTAGCCTTACCTTCTAGTTTCTTTGTCCACCACAAGGCACTGCACAGGATGGCGGAGACAATAGACACCGCCAAATACTGCACACATCCTAGAAGAACATCAGAAATAAAATAAAAAATGAGGGATGAGATGTAAATAAATTTCAATTCCCAGACCCTCCCAGTGTCCCTATTTTCTAGGGATGTCCCTGATTTAGAGAAGCCATACTGGTTTCTGATTTGATCCCAGAATGTCCCGCTTTTCTTTAGGACATCCCTATTTTCACTAGAGAAATGTTGGAGGATACAAAGTTATCTGACTCCTGAGCCATCTGAAGGCAATCCTGTATAGGGAAGGTTTTTTAATGTTAATAATAAGAATAATTTTATTATTTATACCCCACCCGTCTGGCTGGGTTTCCCTAGCCACTCCGGGTGGCTCCCAACAGAGGACTAAAAACAGAATAAAATTTCAAACAGTAAAAACTTCCCTAAACAGGGCTGCCTTCAGATGACTTCTAAAAGTCAGATAGTTGCTTATTTCCTTGACATCTGATGGGAGGGCATTCCACAGGGCAGGCACCAATACCGAGAAGGCCCTGTGCCTGGTTCCCTGTAACCTCACTTCTCGCAGTAAGGGAACCACCAGAAGGCCCTTGGAGCTGGACCTCAGTGTCTGGGCTGAACGATGGGGGTGGAGACATTCCTTCAGGTATACTGGGCCGAGGCCGTTTAGAGCTTTAAAGGTCAGCACCAGCACTTTGAATTGTGCTCGGAAACGTACTGGGAGCCAATGTAGGTCTTTAAGGACCGGTGTTATACGGTCTAGACAGCCACTCCCAGTCACCAGTCTAGCTGCCGCATTCTGGATTAATTGTAGTTTCCAGGTCACCTTCAAAGGTAGCCCAACGTAGAGCGCATTGCACTATTCCAAGTGGGAGATAACTAGAGCATGCACCACTCTGGCAAGACAGACTATGGACAAGGAGTGTCTCAGCCTGTGTACCAGTTGGAGCTGGTAGATAGTTGCCCTGGACACAGGACAGCTGTGAGTCCAAAATGACTCCCAGGCTGTGCACCTGGTCTTTCAGGGGCACAGTTACCCCATTCAGGACCAGGGAGTCCCCCACACCTGCTTGCCCCCTGTCCCCCCAAAACGAGTACTTCTGTCTTGTCAGGATTCAACCTCAGTCTGTTAGCTGCCATCCATCCTTCAACCACCTCCAGACATTCACACAGGTCCTTCACCGCCTTCTCTGGTTCTGATTTGAAAATGAGGTAGAGCTGAATTTTTAATGTTTTATTATGTTTTTACATATGTTGGAAGCTGCCCAGAGTGGCTGGGGCAACCCAGTAAGATGTGTGGAGTATAAATAGTAAAATCATCATTTTGGAATAGTCCCTATTTTCATCAGAGAAATGTTGGCAGGCATGAATTCTATCTTCTCTAAACAAGGTAGCTTGCAATGATTAAAAACAATTCATGATGTACGTTATGTAACTAAAGCCACATGAAGACCACAATCCTATGCATGCTTTCCTAGCAGTGAGCTCCATGGAACAGAGTGGGACTTATTTCTGGGTAAACGTGTCAAGGACTGCAGTGCAAATGCCAATTTGCATCTTTCTAGACTTCTTAAGAAACCATCACTTGATGGGAAGATAGAGCTTATTTAATATTTCATTTATTCATTTATTTTATTTTATTTTTTATTTGTTTATGGATTTTTTAAAAAACAAAGCTGAGCAAGGCCCAAGAAACAGGCAAGAATCCACTATAACCATCTCAACCCATCAAACCTCCCCAGCCATCCAACCAAACCCCTGCCTCTCCCCCCACCCTGCCCCCGCAATCCAATCACCATTAGCCATGCACCTTTTAATAACAGTTCATTTCAGATGGAGCTGCTTGCATGCCATAACAAAACGGGCTGGCCAAGATAACTTTGCCATATACTTTGCTCCTCTCTGCACTACCAGAATAAATCTAACCCTAAAACAGCATTCCTATACTAATATTTCTGTTGCCATTCACTTCTGATTTTATAAAAGAAAATGAAAATCAGATCCATTCATAAGTGATCAAGACACGTGGATGATGTCTTTTAAAAAGTGAGTCAAACAATTCTCTCTCAGTTGAGAGCAAGGTCACAAAACAGGGGGAAAGGGAGTTAAAATAGCTAAGAAACTGAACACACACAAGAAAATGCTCAGGAGAAACCAAGAGGCACCAAAGAGATAAATGAGGTCCTGGTCTTTTTCTTTAAGTGTGTGTGTGTGTGTGTGTGTGTGTGTTCAAAAAGAATAACATTTCCATAGGAAAATCAATTAGATTTGTTTGCTCACATAACTGGAGACAGGGTGTTTGGCAATTCAACACAGCCAGCTAAACATGTGTGTTTATTAGACAAATGTTTGTCTAAAAACGGTAAACTAACGAGTGAAGATCTAATAGAAGTAATGAGGCACGGTCAATTTTTCAATTAAATCAGCCCTAGAGGTTTTTACGCAGCATCTAGATGAATCAATATGTAGAACAGATATCCAGCACAGTATTGTACTTGGAATTTATTTAAACATGTGTCTGTGTATGTTTCACACACAGATAGCACATATTATGCTACACTATATTACATTAATTATTAATAACTGAACTCTGAACTGAACCCTTCCAACTGTGCAGCCCTGAGATCAGTTGCTGGAGGATGGGGGCATAAATGAAGCACATGAAGCTTCAGGGAAGGGCAGAATGCAAATTGCCCAGTATTTATACCAAACCTGGCAAATCCAGAGGTTTCATGTTAATCGCAAGGGCAAATATTATATATTATTTTAAAATATCTACCCTGCTTTGCAATTCTGTGAGTTTGAGGTGGCTTACCATTAAACAACGATAAGACACCAGCATTGAATGAATGGAGAAGTACAGTAGTACCTCTGGATACGAACGGGATCCATTCCGGAGCCCCGTTCGTATCTAGAAGCAAACATAACTAGCAACGGCATGTCTGCGCGCGCGCGTCGCTTTTCGCCGCTTCTGCACTCCGCTTTTCGCCGCACTCCGTTACTTCCCGGTTGCCACGGAGCGCAACTCGAACGCACTCAACCCGAAGCACATTCAACTTGAGGTATGACTGTAGTATGTGAACAACTTATGCACAAAACAGCTTATTATAAAAGACTCTGGGATGGGTCACATAAAGTGGGTATCTTAATCTAATCTGCTATATATTTTTGGAAAGTAGTTTGCCTGCCCGCCTGTCCAATTGTTCTCTATAGGTTTGACCACCTCTTGTGATATTGTCATCAAATTCAGTACGGGGTTACCAGGTAGAGGGAGAAGTCTTTGTTGACACTAGCCACCATTTTAAATCAAGATGGTGAATCAAAATCATGACTTCACTCGGTTTGGGGCATAAGTCTGTATCCTACTGAGGTATTGTCACCAAACTTGGCACAAGGGTTCCCAAAGTGGGTGCAGTGGTCTCTGTCAATGTTAGGCGCTATTTTGATTCAATATGGTGGACCAAAATATGACTTTGACATGACTTTATCCACTTTGTGGCATGATGGGTCCAAACTCACAGGTTACACGATTCATTAAAAAATAACTTCTTTTTATTTGGTTTCTACAGATTTTTGAGTAGTGCATGGCATCTCCCAGCTAATCTATTAAATGGAGATCACACACACACACACACACACACACACACACATAAAACAAATATCCAGCAGTGTAGGGCTGATGGGGAGTGAACAGAATCTGGGCAGGGGGTGGGCACTTGAAGCGGGCTTTGCCTGCTTCAATTCTGCAAATGGGCATTTGAGCATAGGTGGGGAATCTTGTTTAACATCCCGTGTGTACTGCAACATCCGTGTGTACTCCAGATGTTTCAGACTCCAGCCGACATGGTCCATGGCTACAAAAGATGGAAACTACTCCAGCAACATCTGGAAAGCTACCCTGGTGTTCAGGATTTCCTGTTCACTTCAATAGCAAGGGCAGCTCCCTGCCAACAACATTTTGCAGTGCAAGGAATTTCAATGGCTTCTAGAGACTTATAGGGCTGTATTCAACCAAGTCCTATTCAGAGTAGACCCATTGGAATTAATGGGACTTAGCTATTCATTAATTTCCATGGGTCTAGAATTAGATACAAGCCATGGAGATCCTGGGCAGGATGCAACTAAGATGTTGCTGCTAATGGAAGCCAACACAAAGACTCCTGCTAGCTCAATGGAACTTTCACCCCCATTCTCCTTCCCATGTTGCCTCTGTGACTTCTCCAAATCTGCTCTGAAAAGTGGGGGAAACCCTCAGAACAGAGTGCAGGGGGAGGAGGGAGAAATTATTCCATCAGGCAGGCACAAATACCTGAGGTGATGGAACTATCTCCTTAGTGCTATGTTGAGCTCGACCTCCTGGATTTTTATGTTACAGCTGTGTCCCATGCATGTAATTTGTCCTCCTACCTAGCCTTGCAACCGTCCTATGATTTGGGTTACGCTGAGAAATGATGAGTATGGTAATCCCAGATCACCAGGTGAATTGCATGATGTAAAATTAATTACAACCAGGGTCTCCTTGACCAATGCTCTAGCCATGACATTTCAGTTTGTAATGAAAACGAACAATTTGCCATCTTATCTATTGACTACACCAGCACACTGATGTAGCTGTATCAGAGGGAGAGGTGAAACACCAAAGCCCTCATTACTAATTTGGTTGGGATCAATTTCTATTTGGTTCCTATGTAACACAGTGTAAGAACTGGTACCAGATTTGCTTCTTTTCCTCTTCCCATCTCACCCTTTTTGCCTTTGTTCCATAACTATTTGATTATATGCCAACAAGACTGTATGTAATTGTAGTAAATATATGAAATAAGACAGGTGAAACAATTTGGAATTAATTCTCTAATGCTCTTTAAAAGTCAAAATCTATATGAAAATCAAGCAAACTGTCTTGTCAATTTCTTATTCTACAATAGGATGATTTGGCTAGAACCAAAGTACAAGGTAACTCTGATACTATTAACCCTAAATGACAGACGTTTAAACTGATTCTCCTCTAATTAACTGGCTACTGTCTCAGCCAATAATTCAGGTTTTGCTGAAAGATCGCGCCTGTTACGCACTGTGTTTCAACTTTGCCCTGGTGACATCAAACTGCATTACAGCTAAATTAACAGTTGCGAAAAATTTTGGCCTAGTAATTCCCCGCCCCCAATCATCTCTAGCCTTTAAATGCCATTTCAATTCCTATCAAGCCAAGGAATCAGCAGCTGCAATTTCAAATACAGCTGCAAAACAATAGACCCCATTAATAGCTGAACTTTTGACAGCACATTCACAGTGATTTATGAGTTTGTATATAATTTGATTATTCTATTAATTCTACTGATTACTGTTGGAGCTAATACAGTGAAGGTCACTCCCTAAAATAAATCTTCATTACATTTCACAGAAAGTAACTGCCTCCAACTGGTTGTTTTCTTTAATTAAAACACTAATGTTACAAGGAAAGAAAGAGGCTTCAGGGTTACTGCATCTTTTGCCCCAGGAGGACTATGCTACTGTGATGTGATATTCCTGGACCTGAGTATTTGGGGAGGGGGGAATGCACATGTCTATCTGACATCTTGATTTTTAACTCACCACACACATAAACACACATGCTTTGTTTGGATAACAAATAGGTGGCCTGTGGGAATATATATATATATATATATATATATATATATATATATATATATGCAGGTTTTGGTGTCTTCGGGTGTCTTCCCGTGTAAAAGTTGGGGTGTCTAGGCGACGTTTCGACGAGGTCTCACTCGTCATCTTCAGGCTGGTGCTTTCGGCTTCTTGTTACTGGAACAGAGCGGGATCTCAATGTTTGAGTTCCTATAAATACTGTAGAGGGGGTGTGGTGTCTAGCCTCCAATGTTCTGGGCAGAGAGGAAGTTCCCAGGCTAGTGTGCCTTTTCTTCTTTTGTTCCTTAATTACTTGAGAGATACCTTGAGTGATTTCTTGAGTGATATCCTGAGTACCACTTAGGTGGGTCATTAGGTGTGGATTAGTTGCTAAAGTCTTTGTGTCTTGACCTATTGAACTTTGTGAAGAGTTTTCCTGAGAAGATGGCTGTATTGCACTTAGTTGTGCTTTGGCTTGGCTTCGTGTATAGGGGCGAGCTGTGGTTTTGTGGCTTGTGTCAGCCAGATCTGTGTAGGGATTGCAGGGGGGTGCAGCATCCGGAGGTGCCACCATGGATTGGCTACTGGATGGTGTCAGTAATTCATCTGTGGAGAGGGTCTGGGTTTGGGTCTGGTGTGGTTGATTGGTGTTGGCGTTCTGTGTGCCTCTGGATCTGGTGTCAGTTTTTGTGGAGAGGGCTAATTTCCAGATGTCTGGCAAGCGGGATGTGTCGTCACGCTTGTTCATGTTGTGAGGATGTTTCTCTATCTCGATGGCTTCCATGATTATTCTCTTGTGGTGATGTTCCGTGTTAAAGAGCAATTTGGAATCTGCAAAATTAATTTCGTGTCCTGTTTCTTTCATGTGTTGGAAAAGAGAGGAAGTTTTTTCTTCTTTTTTGACGGCATTCTTGTGTTCTGCGATACGTGCATTTATTCGTCTGTTTGTTTGTCCAATGTACGTGGCTGGGCAGACTTTGCAGGGTATTTCATAGATCCCTTGGTTTTCCAACTGGAAAACTAGCCTGGGAACTTCCTCTCTGCCCAGAACATTGGAGGCTAGACACCACACCCCCTCTACAGTATTTATAGGAACTCAAACATTGAGATCCCGCTCTGTTCCAGTAACAAGAAGCCGAAAGCACCAGCCTGAAGATGACGAGTGAGACCTCGTCGAAACGTCGCCTATACACCCCAACTTTTACACGGGAAGACACCCGAAGACACCAAAACCTGCATTCCTGTACCCGTGAAAATCTACGAAAGCATATATATATATATATATATATACACACACACACATACATACATTCTTTTTATAGCAAAACGCTCACAAAAAGCAGCTGAAAGCAACAACAAAGCGTTTTAATTGTATGAAACACCACACACGCATTATCTACTTGTAGGCAGATAATTATCTAGTTACAACAACTGTGCATGGTAAGTCATTATTAACTACTATCAACAATATTACAGACACAGGTACTGAGAATGAGGAAGCATGGCATGCCTAAGTGCATTCAGCAACTTCCCATCAGAGATCAGATTTGAACTAATGCACAGCTCGGATCACAATCACGACACGCATTTAAAGCACTTTTGTAACACTTTAAGAGACAAGGCTTTCCCAAAGAATCCTGGGAACTGTAATTTGCTGAGGGTTCTTAGGAGACCACCCCCCACAGAGCTACAATTCCCAGCACCCTTAACAAACTTCAGTTTCCAGTATTCTTTAGGGGAAGCCATTACTCTTAAAGTGGTGCAAGAGCGTGTGAAATTTATGGTGCAGATGTGACCATAACCTCAGGAACAAAAAAAGGAACTAAAGCAAGACAAAGGAAGATCCAGCTACTAATAAAATGCCAATCAAGTTAGCATTAAAAGAAACAAAGTAACTAAATAGAGGTCAGCAAAAGCCTAGGTCTGGGTACTTTTTTGCATTGAGGACAACATTTTGTTGGGACAATCTGCTGGGGGCCCACATGCCAACTGCATATGGGACCCAAAACAGAGGTGGGGAGGCAGCCCATTCCTCACCTCACCTCACCTCTCCTTCAGTGGGGCAACCCAACTCCCACAGAGAACAGGTTACGTAAATGAACATCTATTTATGGTTTTTTTTTATTTTGAAAGTAAGAACATGCAAGTTTTTATAGGTTTGCTGCTGCTGTATTTTACATATACAAACCACCGTGATTAATTTTATGCAGTATAATAATAATAGAGGGGAAATAATGCATTTTGTATCCCACCATTGCCTCAAGGAGTATGCAACATTCTATGTATTTTATCTTGCCCCACGCAGCGGCGGAGCAAGTTGATCGGGCACCTGGGGCGGCACACGTGCCCTGCTCCCAGGGGCGTGGCCAGCTGGGGCAGGATGCTCCACGGGGCCTCTGAGGAGTCTGCCTGCCTCCTCCCACTCAGCCGCCCTACAGCATGGGGCAGTATGGAGCCTGCGGGCGCCCAAGCCACCACGTCACTCCCAGCAGAGATGTGTGGCTCGGGTGTGCTGCAGGCCCTGCAGTGAGTGCCACCCGGCATTTTGTCACCCCCCCCCCCAGTAGTGACACCTGGGGTGGCCCGCCCCCACCGCACTCCCCTTCCTCCGCCCCTGGGCCCACTCTCATATTTATCTCCACAAACCAAGTCAAGAGCCAGTGTGGTGTAGTGGTTAGTGTTGGATTGCAACCAAAGAGACTCAGGTTCAAAAACCTTATCATCAGGTGACCCTGGGCTGCTCATTTTCTCTCAGCCCAATCTACCTCATGGGATGTTTTGAGGATAGGTGGGGCAGAGACCATGTATGCTGCAGAGCTCCTTTGAGGAAGGGAGATATAAATGTTATAAATAAAAATAAGCCGAGAAATAAGAGCCCAGATCAAGGTCACCCTGGGAGCTTCAAAGCTAAATAAGGGTTTGAACCTCACTCCTGCTGGTCCTAGTCCCTTAACCACATGGGCTCTCTTAATTATTGAACTTTCTAGAAGGAATTTCAATGGAGATGCTCTAAACAGTGCAGTTAAGCCTCCTATAGCTTCAATGGGATTTGAGCTGCCCTTCACTCATTTCATGAGAGCAAGCGTCATTGAAATCAATAGCACCAACTTCTGCATCATGATCAGAGCATTTATCTGATATATTCAAAACAAGCATCCAGTTCAGCTCTGAGAGCTTCAACATCTGCAAGCCAGCAGCTATTTCTTAAATGCTAGAATTATTCCAAACAATGTTTTGCGAGAAGGATTTCACTGCTCAACATGGGATCGTGGAGTGCCACACTCACAAAGGACTTTGTATGCTTAGGAGGGCATGTTTCAACACAAAGGTTATTTTCAAATTAAAAGTCTTGTCCTGTCAAAACTTGAGAAATAATATGGGCAAGGACACAAAAGCATTCCATAGCTTTATTAACGACAGCGCTCACTGATCTGTGAATAACCCGAGAAGAAAAAAAAATGAAGATTATTGAGTTACTTTACCAATCTATCCATCCATCACTGGAGAACAGGGCTCAGAAGTGATGGATTATCTCACCTCACTGATGTTTGTCCCAAACTAAGGTTCTCTTCTCAAGGGAGGGGGGCACACCAGCTAACTCCAATCACAACGGTGCTATCCACACCCTTATATCTGTCATCAATGCAAAACTAAGAATAGAAAATGCTGAAACCAAACAATTTCTTTTAACGATAAACATGCTGCTTAAAAAAAATAAAAAAGCAATGCAAAGTTCAGAAAGTAGCAAACATAGGAAACCACCTTATGGCATGGTAGACTATTTGTCCATCTAACCCAGTACTGACTACTCTGACTGGCAGCAGCTCTCCAGGCAAAGGTTATGTCCACCTGATCCCTTTAACAGTGGATGTGGGGGACTGAACATGGGACCTTCTGCCTGCCAAACATGTTCATCTTATCAATGATCTATGACCATCCTTGACATCTTCCATGCACTTAAGCTTCAAACAAGATAGTCTGAGCTTTTTAGTCCAAGCTATGAAGCCAGCTATCTCGCCTATATTCATTCAAGATTTTACCACTCACTCCTACAGTCCTACTTTTACCACCCAGTCCTACTTCCTTTAAGATGAGAATGAGAGATAGAGCTGTGTGTCATCACCATACAGATAACATTTCAGCCCAGAGGTTTCATGCAGATGTTTAAAAAACATGGGACGCAAGGTAGGACCACATAATAACTGTTGGATGGAGAACTCAGATGTTTCTACTAAAAGCTTTAATGCTCAAATCACAACAATACATAAGCAAAACAGGTATCAAAGGCACAGCAGGTGCAAGACATGCCTAACAAGCTAAACATTGATCCAACAAGTCACACACACCCTTGGCTCCTATTATAAACTAGTGGGACAGATACTGCTTCAGTGCAGCAAGTGGCACATATCTTTGGACTGGGCAAGCAAACAGGAATGCCTTTGGGTGGGCTAAACCTGAGTGGTCTCTTTGCAGTGGCATGGATCTCTCCATGTCCTAAGCAATGGAGAAGGTGTCAGTGCCAGCTCAGTCAGACTGATCAGCAGTCTGGGGACTGGAGAGTCATCCAGGTCATGGGCAAAGAGCAGTGCAAGGAGTGGCACTGGATCTAGAGGTGAGGCTGGCCCAGAGTGCCTGGGTGATGGCTTGCTGAATCTGCCTGTTGCTCTATCCTTGGGTGGTTCCATTGCAGCCAGTCCCAACCACCTGGCCCCTGGTCACCAACGGGCAACTCCTCCAACCTGTATTTGTTTTATTGATGATTTGTTAATTACAGAATATGATTTATGCTGTATTTGTGATGTTATTGTTATCAATTGTTTGTAAGCAGCTTCGGTATTCATTTGAATGGAAAGCAGCATAGCAATACAGCATTGCAGCAATACAGCATAGCAATACAGCCAACCAATCAAATCAAAACCATATATCACAGTAGACAATACTGAAAGCTGCTGATAAATCCAGAAGAATTAACAGGCTCATTCTACCACTGTTGGTCTCCCATTACAAACCATAGTTTGATTGAAATGGAACTGCACTATCCAAGCAGACTTTGAAGCAGAGTTGCTACAATGCTCTTGAGCACCAGAATAGAACATTTAAAACTGGCTGGTAATTACCCAAGTTAGAAGGGGTCCAAAGTTGCTGTTTTGAACAAAAGCAAAGATAAAAATTATGTGCCCGTTATAAAGGATTGAAAGAGTTTTGTTTCTGTGACCAAGCATATTTTCAGGTTATTCTATTAAGAAACCCTAGTCTGGATCCAAAGGTTCTCATCAAAACTTTCCGATGGAGGAAGGGAGCCTATGAATCCAACCTACTGATCTTACAAACATCCATTCATCAGAAAGAAATGGTATATTTGTAAAACCATGGATAAAAAGCAAAATCACAAACCGAGTTTCTATTGCATAAATCTCATTCTGATAAGCTCTGAAAACAAAAATGTGAACCTTGCATATGAAAGTTACATAGTAGCATGAAAAAGAATCCCGTTCACTGAGAGCAGTTTCAGAAATAAGGACCAATCTTATTCACTCAAGGGACTAACACAGTTCTAGTAAGCCTTGTAGAGTTTATGCAGAATTCATTCAGAATGGAAGGATATGACTTACAAATGTCTTTGAATCATTCACATAAATATGCATACCTGCCATTTATAACAGTAGCCTTGATGAGAACACACAGGGTAACTGACTGCAAGAAACGCTTAAGAGGGTTACATTAAAACAGAATATGAAGAGGTGGTTAGAAATCACAGGACAAGTGACACCTTATTCTGATAACCTGGCGATAAAAATTGTAGGGTATGATGTATAGGCAGAGATGTTACCACTTGGAAGACTGACTGAACACTAATCCTAGAAGTCTTAGAAACGCTGCTTAGAATTAGCAACACAAGCTGGGGCAAAGGTGGTCCTGTACATAAGAAACAGAATCATTACAAGTTGAGATCTTTAAAGAAGGAAGCGGCTACCTTCCAAGTTAATTGATCGTGTGCTAAGAGAGCATTTTAAACAAATATTTTTCATTTTTAATGCAAGGCAATTAACCTTCTTACCAGACGCAGCACCAACATCCTTAAAACAGCTGCCAAGAGTCCATCACTGCTGCCAGTAGTGCCCAGGTCTCCCTTTTCTGGCACTCCAATAAGTGCCAGGCAGCCACCATTGTGATTGCCTACCATGTCCCTGATGCTATGTCACTCTGGTGCACCATGGGCAATCAGAACCGCAGCAGCCTAGCATTCATTGTAGAAGCACAACTGCTGCCACCCTCCTGGTCCTCTAGTAGGCCTCACCTCACCTACCCTTCATGTCTGGTGGAAAGAAACAGGAGGAGGACAGGGGCTGGTTGCCTGCCTGCCTGCCTACATGAGAGACACATTAGAGGACCCCCTTCAGCCTAGAGCTACTTGCCCTTCCTCCAAGGAGTTGCCAAATGGCAGTACAGCCTCTCAGCCACTGGAACCTACTTAGTTAAAAAGCAGCTCCATATATTCCTGAGTCAGGATCTATATAGTGCAACAATGTCTATATTGGCTGGTAGCAGCACTTCAGGCTTTCAGACAAGAGTCTTTTCCAGCCCTGCATGCAGATGCTGGGACTTTGGGCATGCAAAGCTGATGCTCTACCTCTGAGCTGTGCTGCTTTCCCAAAGCACCCTTTAAAATAGGTTAGGGAAGTGATTCTCAAACTTTTCCTCTGGACCACTTGAAAGCTGCCATGGGTCTTGACACACCACTTAAAAACACACAATTTGTTGTTGTGCAAATCAATGAACTTACATAAGTCATAACTTAAATGACTGTAATCTTGTTGTTCTAATGCAATGGGTATGTGTCTGGTTTTGTAGGCAGCATTTGGTGAAGTTTATCTCCATCAGCAGGGGGGGAAACCCAAGCAAATTCAGAGCGAGGTGTGGGTATTTTCAGTTGTTTCACCTGAGGGCAGCTCAAGGACTGCTAGTGGACCACAGCACACAGTTTGAGAACCTCTGGACACAAACAGGGATTTCACAAAGGCTACCCATTGACTGTAAGAGACAAGTATCACACATCAAAACATAAGGCTGTCATTCCTGCACCACACAGCAACTTTCTATATTTATGGAGAACCTTCAAAAAGCTGCTTTGAGGCTTGATGGGAGAGAGGTAGGAAAAGAAAATTTTACTGGCAGGAGAGGAAAACACATAGATGGTGGCTGCAAACTGAATTGAGAGACCACAAGATGACTTGCAACACCACATTTAACTGCTCCCAAGGGACAGCTCCAAATTAAAGTTTCATATTTTAAAGCTCCAGTTAATGAATTAATAATAGAAAACAATGTACTAGAGCTTTAGGGATTGGATCAGTCCACAGGGGTGCGGGTGTCCCTCATAGGCTATTGTGATGGGGTGGAGGGGAGGAGCCACTAGCTTAATATACTGTTACCATCTCCGTTCTTCTACACGATTCACCGCTAAACAAAGGAAGCCCTAAGGAAGCGCTGAATTCTTAAAAGACTTTATTTTCCACTACAAACATGTAAACACAGGGAAATGAAAACAGCTAAGTGTCTAAAAGGAATTAAATCAGATTAGTTAGTATTCCCAACTGAATGGCTTTTTAAAAAGAAAAGAAATAAAACGTTGCTTACCGGCAAAAGCACTGTGGGATCTCTCCTTGGCCATACAAAGGAAACAAGAAGGGAGTGTTTCCGTAACGCCCAAGGCACTGGAGGAACTTCTGAGTCGCCTTCAGGCCATCTATGGTGTAGCAGTCAGCCTCCGAGACCATTGCAATGGAATGCAATATGAAATGCTGCAGATTGGGAGTCAACTTCTGGGTTTTTAAGTAGTCTGAGAATTTAGAGTCCTTGTGACCTGTTTCGGGGAATAAAAGAAAAGTCAAGCATTAGTCGTTCCGGATAATTATTTACAACTACAGCAACAAAACAACAACAACAAAAACCAGTCAGTCAATCAATCAATACAAGGCATACTACAATCACAGAAGGACTGTACTTGTGTCAGATACTGTGTTAGTCATCTTTTAGGCTTCAGGCATCTCTCCGAACTCTACCAGGCAACACTCAAACACTATGCCTAGGGAATGGTTTTGAGTTTTTCTTTATTGGTTACATTTGTTCCCCACCATTCCTCTAAGGAGTTCAAGGTCATACACACACTTCTTCCCCCTCTCTCCATTTTATCCTCCCAGTAACTCTGCGAGGTAGGCTGAAAAACAGGGACTGGCTTAAAGTCACCCAGTGGGCTTCATGACTGAGTGGGGAATTGAAACGATCTCTCAGGTCTTGGTCTGACACTAACCATTACACCATACTGGCTCACACTGTTTTGGATACAAGCCCTCCCTACCCATTTTTTAAAGCACAACAACCAACAATCCCATTTTTGCTGTTCTCTCTTGCCTCAAGAAACAAAATCATCGCTCACAGCTTTGGAACCACATGTATTGCCTGGATTAGAAATGCACTTAGATGGATGCTCTTAGCCCAGAGTTGGAAGGAAGACAAAGGTTCCACCAGAGAGGAATGGCAGACCAAACGGATGGACTGTGTGGAGATGGTGAAAATGACTGGGAAAATCAGAAACCAGGAAGACCAGAATTTCCACAAAGAATGGGGGAAATTTATAATTTACCTTGGAGACCACTGTAAATACTTGAACTCTTTAGCAGGATTTGAATAACACTTGTAGTGTAACAAGAACTAGGGATATATGGGATACTTAAAAACTGGAGTGACTTACAATATGCAGCTGAAAAAGCACTAGCGACGGAACCCATGGAAGGGTGGGGGAAAGCCCAGAGATTTGGGTAAATCTTTATTTACCTTTTTATTATAATTTTTAATATAAATTTTAATTTGTAAAACCAAATAAAAAATATTATAAAAGGGAAGGGGGAGAAATGCTCAGAGCTCCACATGCTCAAAGGCTTCAACATCAGCTCGAATGATCAGGAAGGTTACACACATGCCCCAGAGTGTCCCCCAACAATAAAGTGAATGGAAAGCTTGTACACATGGGGCTTCCTTCAGCACATCAGAGGTAATAGCATCTTGTATAGCATCTGAGAACCAAAAGGTGCAGACATTTAAAGATCAAATGAAAATGCCCAGTGAGATTCTCCTGTTCAACAAATAGGTACAAACCTTGATATTCATCAGGGTGCTGCTCATAATCCAGACAAAATGTAAGAAATTTCATCAGCATTCTTTTTTCCACCATGGTCAACTGTTTGCTGTTGAAGACGTCAGCTCTAGAACATGGAACCTGAAATATAATTTGGAGGTTTATTTTCCACCATTCCAAACACAGTCAGGGCCAGGAAATGATCTGTGTCACAGAACTGGAGAAATCTGCAATTTTTTAAAAACCATTATCTTTTAGTATTAATTTAAAAACAGGATTTTTCTGTGTGAAAATGTAATCTCTTGCAAACACCATAGTCAGATAACTCAACCATGCTTAAGAGGAGGTCTGGAGCAGGCTGTAGGATTCTGCACTTTCTTCCTTGGTCCCGTGCCTCACAGCCACAAATTACCTCCTGCCCTCTCAGAACCATGGCTTGTTCCTCAAAATTTAAATGCTGATTAAGAGGGAACCATGGTTTAATATTAATCATGGTTACATAGGGAGAGGGAAGGGATTCCACAGCCCAGTTGCTTAGCCATGGTAAAGAAGAATGGGGACATTACATTTACGCCTGCCTTATGAGTCACACCTTCTAACAGTCATTATACACAGGCGTAGTCAATTCAGAGTATTCTGAAGATTCAGCATGGATCACAACCTACCTTCCTTCCAGAGGGAAACTGCCTGATTTTATGAATTAAAAAAGTGCTATTTCAACAAGTTTAAGGATTGTCTTTTGAGCAATCACTCAACTTTTGAGAAATCTCTTGCAGCTCTTTCCTAGTCCTATAAACTTGTGTTCAGATCAATGCAAACTTCCTGTCTTTTCTGCCCAAGGGCACCATGATGTCTGCAAAAACTCATGTTTGCTGCCTCTTAGACTTCTCTTCTCCCATATAATAAGCCACTAATATGCTATTCTTCTAGACAAACACTTGGTGTTGGTTCATGCGATGGTCTTTCATTTTAAACAACCTTTAATGCTGGGCAATTGTGTCCTCCAAGGACACAATTGTCCTCACAAAAACTATGATTTTGGTTTATGTGATTTTCCGGTCTGCATCCTGTTGACTGCAGAGTTACATTAGAAGGCATTTCCTTTCTTAGTTCTGCTAATAAGCTCTAGCACCTCCTTCCCAACTGAATGCAAATAATGAATTTGGAAAACTGCACTATTTGGAAATCTGTTGCTAATATCAGATTTATTATATCAACAGTCAACTGGTGAGAATGGGAGATTTGGAGCACCAATCAAATTAATTCTCTTTTTCCAATTCCTTAACATACTCCCAAACCTTAGGTACATGTGCTCCCTCCTCTAGCCTTCTCCACTCCCGTTCCCTTCCCAACTCCTTTTGCTGGGCAAACCATTATTATCTGAATTGGTAAACTTTTAGTTTGCACTTGCCCTCCAAACCAGAACTACAAGGCCATTTAAATCCATAGCTTCCAACTATTGAATGTACAAGGGGAAGAGAGAGGGTAGAGGGGAAACAGTGTGTGTGAGCTTGAAACTTTGATCCCAGGCCTGCATCAGCAGTTGGTATCACTAGGAATGTGCCAAAGCCCATGCTTCTACTGAGGGCACACTGCCAACCCCAGGTGTCTCCTGGCTCCACTTCTCTCTCTCTTCCTTACTTACTGCCACTGGGTATGCAAGCAGTGATAAGAGAGGAGGAATGTGGATACAGAATGGACCTTCACTTGACTTGTACACTTCCTCTGGGAAGTTGTGAAGATTGGGACCAGAGGGAGAAGGCAAGTGAGTGGGTAGCAGTGACAGTGGTGAGGAGTAGATGGGCCCATTTAGAAAGGGGGTCCCAATGACAGCATCTTACTCAAGGCACTTCAAAACATGCAGCTGTTCCTGCTTAGATGAGCCAGATCAGGGTCTGGTCATTAAATCCAAACCAGTCCAAGAATGAAAGAACGTACAGTATAGCAGAGAAAGTGGTAGAGTGAAAGGAATTATACCTACATAAAAACTTATGTTAGTCAAATTTGCACTTTCAAATGAATTGCAAGCTCAGCTTTTGCAGTTAGGTCCATTTCAGTACCTACCTGTTCCACTCTGCCTTCTCGAAATGCAAGAATCCGGGTGACATTTTTGAACTCAGCATAGCGACTAACATTTGACTTAATTAGGAGGTCAATCAACAATCCTCGGGAGTACAGTAACTGCATAAAAGAAAACATATATATATATTTGAAGACAATCTTAATTTTAAATTATCTTCTTTCTAGCATTGCTGAGGAGGAACACACTGTCAAGGCTCCACTTTTTTGCAAATCAAACGTGTCATTTATTTGATAACAGTTGGAGTACTACTTCTGTATCTTAAGCCTTTGAATAACAGTAGTAAATGCTGCCAGAGCTAAAGCCAAAGTGGGACAAGTGAAAAACAAGAGGTAAATGCCAGCATGCTTGGGGGAGCCTTGAGATTTCCCTTTATTCTTGAAAAAGTAGAAGGAGCAAACCGCTACTACCCTGTAAAAACAAAATAAAACCGGCCAGTGAGAATGAAACAACCACCTAATGCAGCTGTAAAAGTAAAAGAGGACAAGGAGGAGAAGATGAAACGCTTTGCTTTAAGAGAATGGTTGGCTGGAACAGCAGCATCGCTTTCAGGATGGAGGATACACAACAACATTTTGTTGCAGTTGGAATTTGTCTATATACTACAAAAGTTCCAGCTTCAGTGTGGGTGTGAAGCTATTAGCAGGGTCATTCCTACTTGGTTCAGGACTTAAATTAAAAGGCACATACTCTTCCAGATTTGATGGAGGGGAATAAGGATGCTCCCCTACAATCCATAACTCTATGGGCAATAACTGCTGCATATTTGACTTTACCTTACTGAAAAGTTCACTCCTATGTTCACTTGAAGCAAAACCAGAGGCTTCAAGGTGAAGAAAAGATGGAGAATAAAGGTAAAATGCAAAGAGTTGAGATTTGGAAGGGCTGCTTCCGATTTTTCTACAGTGCCCGAGTAAGTGGGAGAATCATGCTTTTCAAATTTCCAGGTCGTACCTGAATAGGGAGGGGAGAATCTACTACAGACTAAATCCAGGAGGAGGAGACACATAATTCACACATTCTCTCACACATAGTTTCTGGCTGCTTTGACTGTTGTCCAGAAGCAGAGAGAGAGAGAGAGAGAGAGAGAGATGAAGGATAGGTTCTTGCTGAAATAGTCAAGAGAAAAACCTTGGGGAAGTCAGAGAAGAGGCACAAATCCTTTCATGAAATTTTGGCAGAAGTCATCTACATCAGGGATAGTCATCATGAATTCTCATCATCCTTGATCCCCGGGCATGCTGGCTAGGAATGATGCAAATTGTGATCTAACGGGTGGAGGGTACCACGGTGGCTATACTTGCTTTATATAGTGAGTTACTGGGTATCCAGATCTGCAACACACGAACTAGGGTCCGGATGGTTTACTCCCACCAATATGTGAGCTTCAAGCACTTTCAGGAGTGCAGTATTTACTTTGGGCTGCCTCATGAGGCACTGTTTCAAAAGGCCACCTTAATCTGCAGAGGAAGGACAGTTTTGCAGTGAGCTAAAGAGCCTCTGAGCATGAACAAAACCGAAAATGCAGAGAATGTGATCCCAGCCAAGGAACTGAAAAGAGCAGAAGAAAGGATGCAGTCAGGCTGCAAGCCACCTGGTAATCAGAAATAAAGGGAGGCTGCAACCAATGCCAGTTTGGTCTACCTGGAGGTGAGGACAATGGAAGAGGAAGAGCACTCGAGACCCAATATCCTTTCAAAAGAAGTGACATATTTATTGTTAAGTTCCCTGAAGTCAGAACCAAAGAGAATACAATATGCTTCTGAATACAAGTTACTAGAATTGCCAGAATGGAGAGTACCCATAGGCATTTGGTTGGCCTCAGCAAGAACAAGATGTTGAACTAGACGGGAATTTGGCCTGATCCACCAGGGCTTTTCCTATACAGTATTCTTATCCTTAGGAACTAAACTTCCTGGAACACAGGGTGCTTCCAACCAATCTGTTTATAGAGGATTCATCCTGATTTATTTGCAAGGAGATCAGATGACATTGGCTATTTAATGAGCATTCATTTCAAATTATTTGCATGGAGGTTAGGTGGAGCTGCATTAAAGCAAGTGTAATCCCAGGGCATTTTCTTTTCACTTTCCTTAAAGCATAAAATCTGATTATTTGGGGAAGTAGGTTTGTTGCCCAAGAGTGTGAAATCAACTGAACAATCTGAATTTTGCCACGGTGCAACTGAATCCCATCCCAAAATACTGAAAGTCAGGGAGTGCCCTAGGTTTGATAAATAAAAATAGAGAATATTATGGGAGCTATCCATGCCATCAAGAAATAGCTGGAGATCTTCTTTCCATTTCTACTGCATAACATACTTGCCAGTTTTTGGAGGTTTCAAACTTGTACATTCTGGTTGCATTTCAACAATGCATTAGCTTTTATCGATCTGTACAAAACCTCTTTGGCTCCTCCCTTTGTGCAAGCAGGGAAAACAAACTAAGAGGTTGCAATGTGTCCTGTTATGTGTCAGTTGGTAACTATGGTTAATGGCTTCCAAACCAGCCAGGTTTTTAAAGCCAACTTCCTTACACTTATCCATTTGCGGGTGATGGGAAGCTCTAGTAAATGGTGGCTTCCTGGTTTGTTCCCCTGGTTGTGCTAAGTGGGTGGGTGGGTTGGCAAGTAAAGTGATTCCATGCAGGTTCATGAAGCTCATGCCATTATTTCCATGCATTCTTTATACATTTGCTCGCCCTCAATTTTCGTCTTTTTTGAGGCTTAAACTACTGTCCTCATTTCCTCAATATCCCAGCAAGCAGTTTGCTCACAACGGTTACAAGTTAAAACCATAAAACTTAATCTTCTAATACCTTTGCTCACTTTATATAAGCTAAAAATTTATTACACATTCTGGGAAGGACATGAATGTAAAAAACCACAGCGCAAGATGGATGACTTAACTTTTAAAAAAAGAAGAATCAATGCTCCACTGAAGAAAGTTACTTATGCAATGCCATCACTCTCAAAGTCTCGAGGAGAGAACTTTGTAAGGCCTGGCAAGAGATGGGGGAGGCTGGTTGCCTGATTAGAACTAAATCTAAAGGAAGCTCACAGGGGCACGATAGGGCAAAACAGGCCAGAGTTGCAGAATCTGGGAGAGCTCTGACTGAGTGACTTAATTTGCCAGCAAACCCCCACAGTTACAACAGGTGGAATGTGGGGGACCTAGGAAGCTGCCTTACACCAACTCAGACCATTGGTACATCTAACTCAGTATTGTCTGGAATGGGCAGCAGTGGTTCTCCAGAGTTTTAAGCAGAGGGCTTTTCCAGCCCTACCTGGCGATGCTGAGGAATGAACTTTGGACTTTCTCCTACCATGCAAAGCAGATGCTCTACTATTGAGCTATAGGGGCTGTGTGGGGATTGTTTGGGAAACTCAAATCCAATGTCATCTGGAAGCCACAGACCTAGTTTTGGGACTCTTTGGAACCTGTCTCTGTTTAGCACTGCCACAAGTACCATGTCTGCAACTTCACGTGACTTCATAAGGCAAAAGTAATGACTATCATTAAGCATGTTTACCAAATCATAACATTTTTTTCTCCCCAATGGTTCATCCTGCAATAATATTTCTCGCAGCAAGGTAGAAGAGAGTTAGAATAGTACGACAGCACAGTAGAAGTTGTTTTTTGTTTTCTGGAATTACAGTTTCTTAAAAAGCACATAGCTTTCAGAGAACATGTAGTACAGTTCTCCCGACAAAAACTCAAATCCCTGATCAGCAAACCAACATTCTGAAAGGAAAAGGTGCAAGAAGTGTCTTGTTTTGAGACCCAATACGGTTGTTCTATCCCCAAAGCAAAGCGTGCTTTTAGCAGATACTTTAGCTTTGGTTCATTTTTTTTTTAGAGAACATGTGTGTCTATTTAAAACCCCCACAAAACGCTCTTTTATAGTGACCTATGTTCTTTAGAGCAGAATACTAGGTCACAGTATCATCATAATTATCTTGCATTGCCTGTGAAGTTTCCAAAGGAATATTTTCAATGAAGCAAACATAAGGTGCAGGGTTAATAAAGAAAACATAGGCAATGAGTTTCCTACCTTAGAAATTAAATCAATATTAAATCGTCTCCCTTCTTTAACAATTTGGGAATAAGTAATTTTCCTTGGTTCAGCTGCAGCTTCCACTATTGATGCAGCTTCATTATTTTCCACTTCCTGTACTGATTGACCGGGCGTTACATTGTCATAGGGTTTCTCCCCCAGAGAGGTCACTTCAACAGCTTCGCGGTCAGCTGTACATTCTGGTTCATTTCCTGCAGCACTGTCAGGGAATGTTTCTTCACCTTTGGTCCCCGATGGCCGATCCTCCAAAGGAAAGCACTTTTCCTCAGCCTCTGGGGTGCCAGAGACTTCCTCTATAACCTCACTAGAAGCAGAAGCAACAGAGGCAGGGGCCTTCGGAAGTGCACCAGCTTCTTCCACATCTTCAGCTAGATCCTGACTGATTTTTCAAGGGGAGGGAGAGGGAGAAGGGGAGAACAGATGAAAATCAGTCCCCAAACCTATCTTGCAACTTTCTGGGTACAACAGCTATTTCGACCAACTGATCGAAACATTATAAGAACCATGTCTCCTTTGCCTAGTCAACACAGATACACAAGACAAGACATACCATCTCCTCTATTTCTAACATTCAGAGTGTGTGTCATTGCTTACGTTACCAAAACAGCACAACCGATTAAGATAGTGGTAACAAGCAGTTTGGAGAAAGTCTCCAGCAGTATGAAAAATAGCCCCACTAGGATAAAGCATGCTTATTGGCTAAAGGATACTGACTGCTGTTGGGCAGAAGGGACAGAAGATGATAGTGATGGTGTAATGGAGCAAAGCGGCTGGAATTCTGAATAGCAGCATTCCACAATGCAATATTTTGTTACAAGTCCCAAGTAACAGCGGGAACAGGGTGCATGTGCACAGGTCTCACCCCCAGCCACTGATTGGCTGAACTGCTGTGATGTAACAGAATGTTCACAAAGTGCTCAGTGGGGAGGTGCCAGCAACAAAATGCTAAGAAATACAATACAGCTTTGTTGAGGGAAGTGAATGACCAGCTTGGATGGAAGAATATCACACCACAGGGACTATGGATAGAAGGAGCTGTGCATCATGGATTGTGCTCAAAGCCATAATTAAAAGTGGCTTATGTGTACATGCACGCACACGCATATATGGAAACAAAATCCTCATCTTTATTACCGATCCACCCATGGCCTTTAATGAAACATAATGAAGGCATGCTTTAAATCTTACTGCTGTGACCATTAATCTAGTGGCTGCCTATCATGATAAAGGTAAGGAGGTCAAAAGAGCAAGGTCAGCAGATGTAACAAGTCTTTGGCATCCTCCTTTCTTCCTTAATGGCAAAATCCTTAACATTCTCCTTCTAAGGCCACACTGCACATTTCAAGCTCATTTTCCTTTTTAATCTTCAACTTCAATGGAGTCTACCTCAGCAACTAGCACTTTTGAACTTGGGATTTCAGTTTAGGCTACCAGCAGAGATGAATCAAATCAGTGTCATTATTAGTGGGGGGGCGGGAGAGGAAGAGTTCACCAACCATTTTGCATTATCTTTTTATCTCAACCACTTAGCCATTAATCCTCCAAGTAAATGTTTTAAGCCTAGCCGTCAACAAATGAACTGCAATCTGAAAGGTGATCTGAAATGATACAGCAGTAAAACTTCAGTACTTATCAATAAAAGGCAGAGTTTCCCCAGTTGCCAGAGGTAAAATCTATTTAATTTTTTAGGTCTTCTTATGTCTATCTCTGATCTAATTAGCAGCCACACTAGGTTTTTTTGCAAGAGAAGCCCCCGAGTGAGCTGGGCCAAAATAAAACCCATCACATCCCTCGGCCCAGGTCAGCTTTATAGGCATCACCTAAATGTATTATTTCAGAAATATTGTTGCTAGTAACAATTCATTTTCAACTCAGGGCTGAGGGGTTAGGCTACAAGCGACAGGCAGGGTTTTTGTCATATATATTTTTAACACAGCTGCAGGGATAAGGGTGGGCTGCAAACTGAATTTGGAAAACAATACTAGGTGAGAAATATTTTGATCCTCTCTACATTTTCCACGATTAAAATCATTCCTCCCCTGAAAGCTGCTATTGGCCCTAAGAGGGGAGGGGCAAGGGGAGGAAAAGGAAGAGACAGAGGCTGTTCTCAGAACGCCTCCCTGGCTTCTTTGGAGTTTATCCTCAAAACTCACAGTTTCCAGGAAGCCTATGGAACAACCTCCTACTCCCAACTACAGATATGGGAGTTTGGTTCTCATTTTAATGCAAACTGACCAAATTCTCATTTTCTAAAACAATATGTGAACACAGCTACATTCAGAAGTACATTAGCTGCAGCTTTTAAACCTGCTGACAGTGTGACTATTCAAGGATTCCCGGCAACCTTATAACACAACCCAAATATTTTTGTATAAAACTTAATTCTTCAACAGAACTGTGGCTATAAAAACCGGGCTTGGGGGGGGGGGGGGGAGAGACACCCAAGTTTAAATCTTATGTGCAGATGGAGGTTTGTTTGTTTGTTTGTTTAAACCTGTAATACTAATTCACAAGGATACATGTGCAGCACAAATTGTGGTGTAAATTCTGAACATTATCTAGCGTCATTCATTAATTAATGGTACTAACAAAAGAATCTCTCAAAGCCAACGTGTCTTATTAATGCCTCGTAACAGCCACCCCTTCCGATAGGTCAAAAGAAAAATTGCCAACCAGCTGGTTAATTTATGCAGCACAGGTGTTCACTATTTATTTTTCAACCATTTGCCTTTTTTTCAATACCGCTTGTTGCGGAGATGGTTTTCTTCCACTTTGATGGATGCACTTTGTTCTGTGGCCATTCATTTCGGCTTTGTGCACTATATTACCACTGCAACCCAGCTGTTTTTATTCTTTCAAAATAAATGTTTAATGGCAACTTCATAGGAGTTCAGGGAAATTAAGCAACAATAGCAAAAACTAACCGAAGCATGTAAACCGTCAGAACTGCTGTGATCAGCTCTCTCTCTCGAACATTAAGTTATTAAAAGGAAGAGGTTTTTTATTTCCAATTTTAATTTTTTAGATACATAACATAAAATCAAATAACACTTATTCAAGACAAAGAGCCTATTCTGATGTAACAGGCAAACTGTCTTCAGTGCTGGTCTGCATGCATTGGATATGGTTTGCTTAAACCAGGAAGTGAGTGAATTGGTTCACATGTAACACTAAGCCAAACCATTGTTTAGCATGGATGCACAAGGGTTCCCACAGAGGAACTGTGCTCTTCCTCTGGCCTTCTTGCAGGTGTGCTGCCATGAGCTATGCTACAGTTTGGTTAAGGACATTGTCCAAACTCAATGTATGCCTCCAGGAGAAACCCACAAACTATAAACCCAAGAATATACCTTGGTTCTATCTTGTGGTTTACCAGAAGCAAGACACTCTGTCAGCCAAATTCTGGACACAATACGAAGCCAAACAACGAGTCTAAAGAATTTACATGAGTTCACTATTCACTTCTGAGTCCAGTTCAAGGTGTTTCAGATCCAAATACCTGAAGGATTTCCTCTCCCTATCAAAGCCTGCCTGTACTTTGAGATCTTCTGGGGAGGCTGTTTTCCACACTCCACTACTGAAGGAATCTTGTCAAGCAGTGGAATGAGACAGCCTTATCTATAGTGGTGCTCCATTTACAGAATGCCCTACACTCACAAACATGCCAGACACAGAAATTGCCTTCATTCTGACACCAGGTTAAAGCTTCTTTGTTTGCCCAGGAATTGTAAGCTGATGTTGTTTAGCCTGCAATTACATTTTTAGCTGTTTCTTTTTAACGGTGTGTTTTATTGTTGGACATTTTATGATTTTATTTATGTTCTGCAACCCACTTTGGTATCTGTATAGATGAAGGATATGCTACAACTATTCTAAATAAATAAATAAAACTGCTTGTGGCATCTCTGAAGCCAGCTGTGGCCACAGCAGTGAGCCCCAAACCTTCCTTTATCGGGTCTAAGTTGGGGGAGCAGGTTTCACCATGGAGGAGCAAGCTCACACAGCTGGCCCATTGGCTTCCCTGTTCAAAATGTGCCTCCACATACACCATTTATGGGCAGGACAGGAAGCACTCACCTGGCATAGCAGAAATCTTCAACATGCTGAATGGTTTGGTCTGCCTTGTTCAGAGGAATACCTTCTTCATTTTCAAGGATCAGTTCTTCCCAGCGGGTGTTTCCCTCACAGGGGTCAGCCGTTTTCTTTAAAAAATATGCAAAAAGGAACAGAAGTGTTTCATTAAACTTTTTTTAAAAATGAGCAAATGATGTTTGGGCTTTATTTAAATATTAAGAAGTTGGAGAAATAAATATTTAATTCACTTTCTTTAGCTGTGTGAGGAGCAGGGGTTATACTAGACCCCTTCCATAGACTGAATTTTTCCAGTCTATGTATCCTGCAGATGTGTGTGTGTGTGTGTGTGTGTGTGTGGTTATGAAATGAGAGGTCAAAGTAAACAGATCTGGAAGGTTCCTATGTTCATACTGTAGTTTAAAAAAGAAGTTGCAGGGGACTGTAAATGAGATTCTGGGCAGCAATAGAATCTTAACACCAAAATGTTTATTGAAATATCTGAAAGGCACAATAAACAAGGAAAACTTGGAAGTTGCAACAGCAATGATTACTGCAGCTAGACTAGTCACAGCAAGAAATTGGAAATCAGATATAGCAGGTGACATTTTGCAAGGATATAAAAACATATGGGATATAGCATGGTTGATAAAACCTACATATTCTAAAATATTGAATGATTTTTTTTCTGAAGTTTTTAACCAAAAGGCTGAATATTTAGCACGATACAAAATCACTACTGCTTACCTGGTTCTCTTTTATCCAAGATAATAATCCAGAGAAACTAAAACTTGCCCAGTTTCCTCCATAGTATTGTCTTCTATTGTGGAGATGGGGGAGGGGGAGAGAAAAGAAAAAAAGAATAGCTAATGGAGTAAGCTTTCATTTTTGCAAAGATTCTATTGCAATTATTTAAACATAATTTACAAACTACTTAGTATTTTTTAAAAAACCTCTTTGCAGTGAACAACAGAAAAAAATGAATATCATTAAAGCAAATATACAATGCAGAGTCAGTAAAAGTAGTAGTATAAAAGCACATAAAAACAGGAAATAAACACAGGGTCTGATCTTATGGTTCACAGGCAAAATGAAGTGAGTAAGTTCGGCTACCGAAAAGGCTTCCATGTGTATACAGGAACAGAAGAGGTTAAAAGAAAAGCAAAAACACACCATAGCAATCCCAAACAAGCAAAGTTTACAGTTTCTACTTAATATACATGTAACATTGGTAGAATTTTGGGCTGGATGCTTTTTGAGTGTGGGGGTGACTTTTTGTTTCTGCTTTTAATAAAACCCATACACTCTGAAAATACATTTGCATTTTTCCACCTTAAAAATGATACCCCCCAAAAAAAGAGAGTAATTGTAGAACAAAAGAATAAGATATGATATTCCTAGCACTTCTGTGCATAGCCACTGTCAAGTGCCTCTGCATCATTCAAGAACAGCAGCACCATCAAAGGCTGCTCTTTAGTTGAGAAAATAGAAGGGCCAGGTTTTCTTCCAACTCTTAATTTAGTTTCTGTCATTAGCATATACCTAATCTGCAGAAGGCTGAAAGCCCCTGGTCACCTGGAGGGAAAGGGCCACTACAGAAAAACATGGGCACTGTGGCTTCTAAATTTTCAACAGAGCCTCTTGAAGCAACTCAGACTAGGTTGGCTACAAACAGCTTTTTTGTCCCCATTTAACAATAAAAACACAGGTTGCACGAAGAAATGTTGAGTTATATGACCTGATAAAAGGATTAAGTGTGCATCAAATTAAGCCACAGAGAAGCACAAGGAGTTACAGAGGGCACTAAAGGGTTACCCCAATCAAAGCTCACAGGAAATTCCACTTAGCATATGCATGCACATATTTCAAGTACATTTAATGCACATGGCTTCCCCCCAAAATCATGGGAACTATCGTTTAAGGAAGCTGAGAACTGTGGCTCTGTGAAGGGTAAACCACAGTTCCCTGGATTATTTGGGGAGAGGATGGAAGCATGCAAGCCCAAATCTTGTGCATGCTTGCTTCTATAATGTGAACCATGGTTTAGTGTTACATCTGAAGCACGTTTCTGTCTGACAGAGACAGGAGACCTTCACAACTGTGTCGTCAAAAGAACTGTGTCACTGATGCAAATTTAACAGTAGACTTGCAAGAGGGGGCAAGAACAGTTCTTTTGTAAATATCAATTAGGAAAGTTACACCTCTCGATGCTGTAATAATCCTGGAAAAACAAATCAAAGCTGCTGATGCCTGAGAAAAAGTTGCTGTTGCTTTATGAGAGCGGCCTGCATTTGTCTCTCCCCTGTTTGATCTCTGGAGTGTGTGTGCATGTCTCCTGTCACTTTAATAAGCTGTCTCTTGTTACCGACCTGGTCAAATTGATTTTAAGGCAAGAATGTAAAAGGACTTCTGGGCCTAATCCTAAATTTCAACTAATCACTTGGCTGAAGAACTTATTAGATAGGGATATAGATAGCCTGTGGCCCTTCCGCTGTTGTTGGACTACAACTCCCATCAGTCCTGGTCATAGGCCATGCTGGCTGATGGGATTTGGAGTCCAACAAGATCTGAAGGGCAGATGATTGCCATCTCATCCCAAAATGGTATGAGGGCTAGTCAGCTTCTTTGTACACCTCATACTTTTCTTTAAACTTTTTGTATCACTGAAAATAAGAAAGAAACAATGAATTACTAACGTTTAATCATTTTCACACACCAGCAGCAGAACTGGGTCAACTTTAGTGTAAAAGCAACCTATTGGACCAGACCAAAGGTCCAACAGTCTGTGGCCACTGAGGAAAAGATCAGGTGCTTCTGGCAAGCTCACCACCAACCTCCTCAGCTTTTCCATACACACACACGAAGGAAGAGGGAATTCAAAGCCAAATGGAGGTTCCATGTAGCTGTCATAGTCAACAGATGCTGATAAATACTAGGAAGACAGATCTATCTAACCCCCTCTCCCCTTTAATGCCATCTAAGTTAATGTGGCAGTGAAGTAAGAATAAATGTGTGCCCAAAAAGCCATTTTGTGATTGCTTCTACTCAAAAAGGGCAAGATCAGAAATTTGGAACAGGATGAGTTTTTCTAGTATTTGGTCTACATGACCAACATATGGCTTTTGCCATGTAGACCAGGATGATCGTACATCAGAGCTGATTTTATGGATTGTCCCTGCCCAACAGATGAGAAAATAAAGTCTGAGCCTTCCACAAAGATAACTAGGTGGATTTGCATGGCATGGTGGCTATTCGGGTAAACACCCTCATATGTTACAACCGGTACACTACCACAACAATGAATCGAAAATAAAAATATTAAAAAGAAGGACTTTCCTTCCAAGAATGAGGGATAAATTTGGCTTGGAACTATTCTGTTTTATCTAGTATTTCACTAAGGTACCTATACTGAGGTTTTGGTAATACCCAAACTTACTTTTATGTCAAATGGTTTAACTGATTAAAAAAGCAAAGTGAGACAGCTGCCTATTCCTGCATTGCAGGGAATTTGGACTAGAAGATCCTCAGGGTCCCTTCCAACTCCAGAATTCCATGATTCTGTGAATGTAACAAGTAAGCTGACTAGAGAGCAGTGAAGGGAGGTGGAGAGGATCTATCTATCCCCACCTGCCCCCAGTTTTCAAGCTAGATTTAGCTAAGTGTATAAAGGGTTGGAGCCAAATCAATTTTTACTTTGTGGTAACAAACCTTTGTGCACTTAGCTGGGAGTAAGCTCCACTAAACAAAGCGTGCAATATTTTGCAGACTGCTATGTAAATTTCATAAATATGCCGAACAGGACAATTTTATATGCCAACTAAGGTATGAAGAAACCATTTTATGTTGTCAAAGCAGTAATAAGTTTAAGTCTGATAAGAAAGAAAGTGTTGCATATGTTTATATTTTCCCCAAAATCTCCAGCGCCCCCACAAAAAGAACTAGGAAGAAATCCCCCACCCTAAGCTTCAAATTTTCTGGAGGTTTTACATCCCTAGTTCAACAGCTTATTTCTTTGTACTGTGACAAAATGATTAGACTCATAAACCAAATTTTACTGTCAGACACGAAATAGACAACCTGAAGAAATATGCTGCCTTCCCTTTGCTTTGGTTATTCCACCAATGCATCCAGAATTTACGAACAAGAGCAAAGTCCCCTAAAACAAGAACATTTGGGGGAGGGGGAGGGGAGGAGGGAGGTCACTAGGAAGAAAGATCTTCATGCATAAACAAATCGCTTTCACAACTGCATTCAATTCTCAACTTTCACAACTTCAAATTTAAAGTCAATGCCAAGTCTCACGTTCTGAATTGCAAATTACTTTTCTAAATCACTTAGCATCTATCCTTGAAATTTCACACGTCAACAGCTCATTAATATCTACAGTAAATGTAGCTCTCTGAAAAAGAACCACATTTTTTTTTTCAAAAACATTTTATTGAGACGGATAGCTAGCACCCAGAAATAGAGCCCCCTTCAATTACAATTTGGCAGAAGCTAACTTTGGTTTTAAAACATGACTACCGGAATTTATGGCCAGGCTGCAATGGAAGTGACTATTTTGAATAAG